>NC_140417.1:32810203-33410203 GCF_965140295.1 Lepidochelys olivacea
GGGTGTGGGCTGGGGTCGTGGGGGTGCTCCCAGCCCCCTGCCCAGAGTGGCTCACGGCAGGCGGCTGGAGGGGATATTCCCTGATTCACCCCCCCCCCGCCCCACCAGACCAGCAAGCACACTGCTGCTCCACTTCTCCCCCTCCCCAGCAAGGGCCATCAGCTGATGGGCGCCAGGGAGGGAGAGGAGGAGGGGCAGGAACCCAGCATGGTGGGGGAGGGGCGGAACCATGCCTGCCCTGCAGCAGCAGCCGGCAGGACCAAGCTTTGAGCGGGCTGGGGCGGGCAGGATTTAATGGCACGCTGCTGCCTGCCGGGGTCCCAGCCTGGATTCGGCAGCGGGCTCTGAGGGGGGGCTGGTGGCTGGGACCCAGCAGGCAGCAGTTTGCCATTAAAAATCGGCTCGCGTGCCGTCCTTGGCACACGTGCCATAGGTTGCCAACCCCTGGGTTAAAACAATTTAAAAAGGCCATAAAACTGGTCACAAGTGCAGATCTCACCCACCTTACAGTGGCCACCTCCGCCCTCAAACATACTGCCAAATTGGCCCTCCACACGCAAAAAACCTTGCAGGAACTAATGAAAACCATAATTAAGGCCAGGGACCAACTAGCATAAAATTCTGTGTGCTCCCAGCTCCAACAATATTTAATCCAACAAAATGGGCTCCGTAAAGCCTGGCCTGGGGAAATCCATTCCCACTCAGGGATTCCCTAGGAGCAATGGCCTTTTCACTATTTCTAAAGGCTCACTAGCTAAAAGTGCACAGGCATAGCCTGCTCCTTCCCGGCCTTTGGTCCCATGAAAGGAGTGTGGGCCCCTGCTATAAAAATCCAACCAGGCCTTTGGGAAGGCTGCCTCTGGAACTGGGTGGTCCATCGCAACATGTGGCAGATGGTGCCCCCCAGTAACACAGCTAAGCAGTATGTGCTAACTACATCTTCTATCAGCACATATGGATTGCAAAGGGCAACAGCTGTGGCCTATAAAGCCCCCTCAAATAATGCGTAAAAAAAAGGCAATGCCATGCTGCTTTTATAAGGTGGGTCAGCACATCTGCTGGGAAGGGGAGGCATCGAAATACGCCCCCACTAAGGCCCATGTGTTTACCAATACCTCCTTGTGTGTTTAAAGAACCACCTACCCCAGGGTGCCCCTTAATTTGCTGTTATACTCTCAGGCACAAAAATGTTTGGTGCATTGGCCCGCAGTTATGTGAAGTATGGTTAATAGCTCTAACTATGTTGTGTTTAATTTTTCATAAATTATACCCAATGTTTTTCTGCCCTTAATGCACACCCGAAAACAACTAACCGTATTCTAAACAAATGCCGCCTCCTTCAGAGTGTTGCAGCACACATTTAATATAAAAAAAAGCTGCCTTTGTGACAGGCATCCGGATGGGGCATTTATGTCAACCAAAAAAATGCGTTATGCTATGTTACTAATAAAGCCAGAAGCCACGACTGGCTTGTGTTTGCACTTGCTGCTGCCCTAACAATTTTGTTTGTGCTATATTGCTGTTTATGTAAAAAAACAACAGTAACCCTAGCCACCGTGTTGAAGGAAGGGTAAAAGCCTAAGTGGTGACCCCTCACAACAAAATGTTAATTCGGGGTCAAGGCAGGGAATGTCACTACCCAATGGCCCCCTCCCTCAGGGAATCCCTGGGGAGGCAGATCAGCATTGTATGTTGCTAACGCTGTTGCAAGGCATTTTGGGAAGGGATAAAGGTGTGAGTGTGAAGTGAAAGATTCCTTTGCAGGTTGCAAGAGGCCGAAAGGGGCGGGAGAAAGGAGTGGGTTAACTCGATGCTCCAGCTAGGTCCGAAGATAGCTGACTCCAGTCCAAGGCCACAGCACACAACTGACTCTTGGCTGCCTGCCAAGAAAGAAGGGGGCCTGGATTCCAACCCTGACCAGCTGTGAGAAAGGAGGATTCAGCTGAACAGAACTGCAGGGGCTGCAAAAGCTAGTGAGACAGTGAAGGCCAGCAAGGGGGAAAACAACCATTTTCGCGTCCCTGAAGCCAACATGTTTTGGAAAAGCTGAAAAAGCCACGGAAGGCCGGTTTGGACTGGTACAAAGAGCACGGAAGACAGAGGTCCCTGAACAAGACGCCCCCCCAAAAACTCCAAACTTAAAACTCTCCTAAAAGCAAAAGCAAATCGGAGATCAACAGTGGACCCTAAACGGCCTGTGCACAAAACAAAACTCTTGTCCAACCTTCCCCCTCTCTTTCTTACGTTACACACATACAACCCAAGGCTGGCCAAGCCGGGGTGTAAGTATAAAAGTGAGTTAGGGCGCGGGCACTAACGGTTTCTTTCTTCCCCTAAATAATGTAAAAAGCACCCACACTCACCGCTGTTATTTTATTAATAAAGCTTTAAAACTGAGTTATTTGGTGTGCTCCTTCATCTCCTCCCCTAAAAATCCTGTGGTCTCAGCCTAATCACCTAATGTCCCAGACAAATTAGTAACATAAATCTGTCACATGGGGACCTGAGCAGTTCCCCCGCAGAACCTCCTGGTGTTGCAGGCCGATGCAACGGAGATGGCCTCATGGCAGACATCACCGCTGGTTTGCCCACAGAATGAACCAGATCTGGGATCGGTGCCAGTGACCTCTCCCTCCTAGTAAGGGCAGGTGGCACTGTGAATGCCAACAGGTCCCCTGCCACCTCGAATGCCTCCAACATGGAGGGGAGCTGTATGTCCTCGTGGCAGCAGCCCAGTGAGTGGCTCGGGTCCGGACTTTACTGCCCCCCCTCCTGGGGCAGGAGTCGACAGGGTCCCAGCCAGCTGAGTGCCCAATGGGGCTTGCTGGTTAAATGGTCCTTAGATCTAGCTGGGGAGGACCCTCTGTCCACCTTTTTCTTTTTATGGGGCACTGGGGAGTGAGAGCGGTGCCTCACCGATGCCTGCCTGTGGGCAGAGCCATGGCAGTGCTGAGGGTCTCTAACTGAGTCCTTCCTCAGTGCTGGCGTGCTGCGCACCACGGATGAAGTGCTTGAGGCCGGGTCCAGCGCAGCGGGCTCCGACTGGGGCCAAAGTGCTGTCTCCATAGGTAGGGCTCGGAGGCACTGCTCTCTATCCTTAAGGGTCTTGGGGCGAAAACCCTGACAGATTTTACAGCGTCTCTCAGATGCCCCTTGCCAACACACTTAAGGCATGACGAGGGCGGGTCACTTCTTGGCATAAACCTGCCACAGTCTGAGCATGGTTCGAAGCCTGGGGACTGAGGCATACCCGGTTCCAAGGGAAAAGACGTCGGGGAGAAAAGACCCTGCACAGGAAACTTATAAGAAAAGCTATCTACATGAACTACTCTGCTGCTAAATCTGCCTATGCACATGAAGAGCTATACTGCAAAGCATGTGCTTGCCGAGGCAAGAGCGGTAGGGAGTTTCAGCTAGCTGTCACAGGCAGTAAGAAGGAACTGAGGGGGGGTCAGGTTGGCAGGGCCCTATATTGGGCCCCATGAAGGCGTGACTCCAGGGAGCGCCCAGGCCGACCCTATGGATACTGCTAGGGGAAAAATCTTCCAGTTATCGTGCTCGCGATGGACACACACACCTGATTGGAACTGACATGAACAAGCACTCGAAGAAGAACAAAACAATTTCACTGGAAAATTTCTGACCAGCTCTACCTTGGTGCATTTAAAGGCTCAGAAATCAGAAGGCAAATTTCAAAAATGCATTTTTAAAAAAATCTTATGATTTTTAAGCTAATCTTGTGAGGGTGACTAATGATTTCTGAAAAGCCTGGACTTGGCAATACTCAGACTTGGCAGCACACTAGCCAGTGGTCCACCTCAGGAGCATGAGTGAGCAGTGGTGCTTTAGGCAGCTACTGTAATCTCTATGGCAGCTGCAAGCTGTGGCTGCCACTCATAGGGACATAGGACTGGGTGGGACCTCCTGGGTCACTGAGTCCTGTCCCTGCTATCGCAGGCAATCAGATCGTAGCATCACAGTCATAAACTGATCAAATTCCATCTGAAAACTAGTTGGGCTGTTTCCCCCTTCCCCGCACTTCCCCCCACCCTCACTCCTCCTATGGGGAAGTTGCTCCAGAACCTCCCTTCTCTGGTGGGTAGGAACCTTCTCATTTCCTCAGTTGATTCCTGGTCAGTTTATCCCCATTTGTTCTTGTACCACTGTCCTTTGCCTTCAATAGCCTCTCTCTCTCCCTAGTACTACCCCTCCCTCCGTCCCTGCCTGGCTGTATTTAGAGAGAACAGTTACAACCCCTCTCAGTCTTCATTTTGCCAGACTAAACAAGCCCAGCTCTTTCAGTCCCCTCTTGTAAGAAAAGCAGCATCACTTGCCCCATAACCTCAGCCATGCTGAACACAATGCCATCCACAGTCTCAGGAACAACTCTGACGTCATAATCAAAAAGGCTGACAAAGGAGGTGCGGTCTTCATCATGAATAAGTTGGAATATGAACAAGAGGCTGCTAGACAGCTCTCTAACTCCACATTCTACAGGCCATTATCCTCTGATCCCACTGAGGATTACCAAAAGAAACTACACCATCTGCTCAAGAAACTCCCTGAAAAAGCACAAGAACAAATCCGCACAGACACACCCCAACCAGGGGTATTCTATTTGCTACCCAAGGTCCATAAACCTGGAAATCCTGGACGCCCCATCATCTCAGGCATTGGCACCCTAACAGCACGATTGTCTGGCTACGTGGACTCTCTCCTCAGGCCCTACGCTTCCAGCACTCCCAGCTATCTTCGAGACACAGTATTCTTGCCAGCAAGTTAAAGAAGTATGGGCTGGATGAATGGACTATAAGGTGGATAGAAAGTTGGCTAGATTGTCGGGCTCAACGGGTAGTGATCAATGGCTCCATGTCTAGTTGGCAGCCGGTATCAAGTGGAGTGCCCCAAGGGTTGGTCCTCGGGCCGGTTTTGTTCAATATCTTCATAAATGATCTGGAGGATGGTGTGGATTGCACCCTCAGCAAGTTTGCAGATGACATTAAATGGGGAGGAGAGGTAGATACGCTGGAGGGTAGGGATAGGATACAGAGGGACCTAGACAAATTAGAGGATTGGGCCAAAAGAAATCTGATAAGGTTCAACAAGGACAAGTGCAGAGTCCTGCACTTAGGACAGAAGAATCCCATGCACCGCTACAGACTAGGGACCAAATGGCTCGGCAGCCGTTCTGCAGAAAAGGACCTAGGGGTTACAGTGGACGAGATGCTGGATATGAGTCAACAGTGTGCCCTTGTTGCCAAGAAGACCAATGGCATTTTGGGATGTATACGTAGGGGCATTGCCAGCAGATCGAGGGACGTGATCGTTCCCCTCTATTCGACATTGGTGAGGCCTCATCTGGAGTACTGTGTCCAGTTTTGGGCCCCACACTACAAGAAGGATGTGGAAAAATTGGAAAGAGTCCAGCGGAGGACAACAAAAATTATTAGGGTGCTGGAACACAACTTATGAGGAGAGGCTGAAGAAACTGGGATTGTTTAGTCTGCAGAAGAGAAGAATGAGGGGGGATTTGATAGCTGCTTTCAACTACCTGAAAGGGGGTTCCAAAGAGGATGGATTTTGACTGTTCTCAGTGGTAGCAGATGACAGAACAAGGAGTAATGGTCTCAAGATGCAGTGGGGGAGGTTTAGGTTGGATATTAGAAAAAAATTTTCACTAGGTGGGCGGTGAAACACTGGAACGAGTTACCTAGGGAGGTGGTGAATCTCCTTCCTTAGATATTTTTAAGGTCAGGCTTGACAAAGCCCAGGCTGGGATGATTTAGTTGGAGATTGGTCCTGCTTTGAGCAGGGGGTTGGACTAGATAACCTCCTGAGGTCCCTTCCAACCCTGATATTCTATGATTCTATGACACCACTGACTTTCTGAGGAAACTACAATCCATCGGTGATCTTCCAGAAAACACCATCCTGGCCACTATGGATGCAGAAGCCCTCTACACCAACAAAGATGGACTATAAGCTATCAGGAACAGTATCCCTGATAATGTCACGACAAATCTGGTGGCTGACCTTTGTGACTTTGTCCTCACCCACAACTATTTCACATTTGGGGACAATATATACCTTCAAATCAGCGGCACTGCTATGGGTACCTGCATGGCCCCACAGTATGCCAACATTTTTATGGCTGACTTAGAATTACGCTTCCTTAGCTCTCGTCCCCTAATGCCTCTACTCTGCTTGCGCTACATTGATGACATCTTCATCATCTGGAACCATGGAAAAGAAGCCTTTGAGGAATTCCACCATGATTTCAACAATTTCCATCCCACAATCAACCTTAGCCTAGACCAATCCACACAAGTGGTCCATTTCCTAGACACTACTGTGCTAATAAGCGATGGTCACATAAACACCACCCTATACCGGAAACCTACTGACCGCTATACTTACCTACATGCCTCCAGCTTCCATCCAGGACACACCACACGATCCATTGTCTACAGCCAAGCTCTATGATACAACCGCATTTGCTCCAACCCCTCAGACAGAGACAAACACCTACAAGATCTCTATCAAGCATTCTTAGAACTACAATACCGACCTGCTGAAGTGAAAAAATGATTGACAGAGCCAGAAGAATACCCAAAAGTCACCTACTACAGGACAGACCCAACAAAGAAAACAACAGAATGCCACTAGCCATCACCTTCAACCCCCAACTAAAACCTCTCCAACGCATCATCAAAGATCTACAACCTATCCTGAAAAATGATCTCTCACTGTCACAGATCTTGGGAGACAGACCAGTTCTCACTTACAGACAGCCCATCAGCCTGAAGCAAATACTCTCCAGCAACCACACACCACACAACAAAAACACTAACCCAGGAATCTATCCTTGCAACAAAGCCTGATGCCAACTCTGGCCACATATTTATTCAAGTGACACCATCGTAGGACCTAATCACATTAGCCACGCCATCAGGGGCTCGTTCACCTGCACATCTTCCAATGTGATATATGCCATCATGTGCCAGCAATGCCCCTCTGCCATGTACATTGGCCAAACCAGACAGTCTCTATGCAAAAGAATAAATGGACACAAATCTCACATCAGGAATCATAACATTCAAAAACCGGTAGAACACTTCAATCTCTCTGGCCACTCAGTAACAGACTTAAAGGTGGCAATTTTGCAACAGAAAAGCTTCAAAAACAGACTCCAAGGAGAAACTGCTGAACTTGAATTAATTTGCAAACTAGATACCATTAACTTGGGTTTGAATAGAGACTGGGAGTGGCTGGGTCATTACACATATTGAATCTATTTCCCATGTTAAATATCCTCACACCTTGTCAACTGTCTAAATGGGCCATCTTGATTATCACTACAAAAGTTTTTTTCTCCCCTGCTGATAATAGCTCATCTTAATTAATTAGCCTCTTACAGTTGGTATGGCCACTGCCACCTTTTCATGTTCTCTGTATGTATGTATATCTTCTTACTATATGTTCCAGTCTATGCATCCGATGAAATGAGCTGTAGCTCACGAAAGCTTATGCTCAAATAAATTTGTGAGTCTCTAAGGTGCCACAAGTACTCCTTTTCTTGTTAGATTGGCTCTCCATTCCCCTGACAGCCTAGGAGCCCTTCTCTGCAACCGGGCCTGTTTGAATTAATCTTTCTTGAACATGGGTGACCAGAGCTGCACACAGTATTGCAGAAGAGGTCTTATCAGTGCTTTGTCCAATGGCCCTAATGCTTTCCTATTGTGACTGGATAAGAGGCACTTATTGGATACATCCTAGGAATCGGCTCGCATTTGCCAGTTTGACTCTAAGATCTGGGAGATTTCAGTAATCTCTCAGCATCTGGGTAGGATGTCTGAAACCAGAGTCTTCATAAGAAAATGGAAGACGAACAGGCCTACTCAGCACAGGTATTATTACCATCTCTAAGTGCTAAAAATGCATGAGTCAGACTTGCAAGCAATCATGAGATTGGCTTAAAAATAATGAGCTTTTTGTCCTGAAAAACATGGACGTTTAGGCGATTTGTATTTGCTTTCCAGTTTGTGAGCCTTTAGATTACACTTGTCATATTTCCAACCTTTTCTCTGCAATCATGAGGGCTTGGGGCCTGGAGAATCAGGGTCTTATTTTCTGAAGTGCTGTTTACATCTATCAGTGTAAGAACTAACAACCCCTCCTACAATCTGCTTTGCTGTTACTGAATCTAGCACATCCTGAGAACACTGTTTAAAAACAGGCCTTTCGGATGGCCAAGGATAACAGTAAATAAAAAGCAGGCCAGTGGCCACGCCAGGAATAAAACCTAGGTCTGTTGGATTTCACCTTTTGTACGCCTGAATTATAACAGCAAGAAAAATGGAGCTGGCCTGATTATAAAGGCAATTACACCACGTGACCTGGTGGAAAAGGTTCTGTACAAACAGGACTCGATGCAGAAAACAGGATGTAGGGAGGCGAAACTGGCCAAGGGCTTGTGCTGCTGAAGCAACAGCAGGGTTTGGCAGCGCTAGATGCAAATAGAAGGCAGCAGAGCAGTGGCAGATTTAGAGGTAGCGGGGCCCTGTGTGCAACTTCATTTTCGGTGGGCCCACCTCGGGACCCAGCCAAGAAAAAGAACATTCTCCCTTATCTCCCTCCTGTTTTTCATTCTTTTTTCCTTCCTCCTCCTCCTATATTATAAGTAATGGGAAGCAAATGAAAATAAAGTGAGGTACCTTGATTGGGGCAGAGCGTTGGGGTGCAGGACGGGGTGTGGGGGACAGGCTCTTGGAGGAAGTTTGGGTGCTGGCTCTGGGCTGGGGCAGGGATGTGGGGAGCAGTGGGTGTCCATGCACTGCCCAGGGCGGGGGCAGTGCGTGGAGCCACCTTCCCCCTGCCAGGGGCACACAAAGACATGCCAGTAGCCGGCCGCTTCTGGGAGCAGTGTGGGGCCACCAGTCACGGCATGCAGGCAGCCGGTCTGAGCCCTGGTGCGCCACCAGCCAGGACTCGGGAGCTGGTTGTCAAATATTTGTCCTGCATTTTGGGGGCCCCTGTCATTGGGGGCCCCGTGCCACCACACAGTTTGTTTCATGGTAAATCCGCTCCTGCAGCAGAGCTCAGAGCAAATCCAAACCACAGCTGCCAGGCTCCACAGCTCAGGCACCGAGGGTGATGATGCCATAATGCGTAGAAGTAAGTTAATTAAATGGATGGGTGAGAAGTGGAGCCTTTGTCATTGCAGAAAAAAGCTTGAAGCCGTGAACCCTAAACGTTCAAAACATCGGAAGGTAAAAACTGAACTATTATTAAACATCTGAAGATTTTAAAACCAAGCTCATGAGTGTTGGAGCCTGACTCATGATTTTGAAACATGTGGGGTTGACAATACTGCAAGAAGGCACTTTTTCCCCGTACTACGTTGGCGCTAACAATTGTGATGGAGCCATTGATTGCTTTTTGCTCGGACACACACAGCAGCAACCAAAGAAAAAGCCAGTAGACCGGGAGAGAAGCATGGATGAGTGTGGCCCTGGGAGGCAGAAGTGGGACAGAGCTCCTTGGGGCATAGAACTGACTGGAGAGGCAGGCCTGGAAATTGTGAGCAATGAAAATGCTTGTTTGTTCCTATTGCAGTCAGTGATACAGGACCACGTGGATGTTCTTCTCATCAATTTCCCCTCCTGTCGGAAACAGCCCATCAAGGCCCCGAATGTTGGTGAACCACTCAGGCCAAAGGAGCTACGGTATTAAAGCAAAGACACCGCAGGGATTTGAACCCCGTCCTGGAAACCAGGAGCGCCAACCACCAGCATCTTTTGCTTTTTTGCGTGTGCTAACATAGTAAAGGAGAAAAGCAAAACCTGAGACAACAGCCTGTTCTCCCAGGAAAAGAAAAACCTTAAATAATTGGAGTCCCTAGCCTGAGAGATTGAATCAGATCATCTACCAAAACTCTGCTACCCAATACTGGATGTTGTCAATGAATATGCTGCTCTTGGCTGTGTATCTTTCCTTCTAACAGAACTTTTGACCATGGAGGTATGGGCCAGGGACACAATTTTGCTTAAACTTCACAGGTTTTGTTTCATCCTACTGATGGCAGTTTGCCAGGATACTAGTAGGGTGGAGAAAGAGCATTTTAAGCAGGCCTACGGTGCCTCCATTTTGGCTTTAGAATGGGATTTAGTTATTGAAGAGTTATTTCTAACACATGAAATAGATTTAAAAAAAATACAATTATTCTGAAAAGATAGACTTCATGGCAGACTAACTTGATTAGAAATACTGTCTGAATTTTCAGTATGTAGGAGAACTCTCTTCTTCAATGCAATATGAGACCAGATTTCATTTCTCTAATGTTACTTTGAAAATCTGAAATAATCCACAAAAGACAAAATAAAAGGTAGAACTTTCTAATAAATTCTGATTAAATCCACCTTTAAAGTTGCTCAGAAAACCTTTTTCCAATTAACTCCTGTGTATGTTATATTTAAAGCTGTTAAAATCAGTATTAACATTTTACTGTATACACTGACTGCCAATTCCTTACGTAAATGATTAAAAACACCCATCATCATTTAGTCTAGACCAGATCACAAAATACCACACAATCTGAGTTAGTCCACATTCAACTGATATCCGTTTTTGTTTTATCAACATTTTATGACCTCTTGTAACTTTTTTGGTCCTTGGAAATATCACAGCAGTGTTTTATATTCTCTTTCTATTCAGTCTTTTATCTTATATTCAGTTTTGTCCTTTTGAGACTTATTAAACTCCACAAATTCTCAATTTCACATTCAAGTGATACCTAGATAGCTCACACCTCCACACCTTGCAATGTAGGCCTTTCTTAACCAATACATTCATTAAGTTAAACAACTCAAAATGACCGATTTCAGGATTCAATGAGGTTTTAATTGCAATGACAATTTCAAGATATTGTGTCCAAAAAACCCTGATTAGTTAAATCAATTTTGAATCTATGAAGATACCTTGAAACTACCTTTTAAAAACTTAGAAATTTCACATCAGTGTTTCCTATTTCTTTTGTCTTTTCCCCTCCATTTGGTATTCAGAATTTTGGCCCTTTTTGAACGTGTATTTCACTTTACCTTAATAAAAACTCAAAATATCACTAAAATTTCTCTTCCGCTTGTACCATCTCAATAGCCTATTTAAGGCAGACAACCTTATGCTCCTAACTTGATCCTTTCTTAAAAATAATGTTATTCATTGGATCCAAAAATCATTAATTTCAGGATTCAGCTGGGCTTTAGCTCCAGCACTATCAAATTTGTTTCCCAATTAATCTTACAATGTTAGTTAATTGAACATTATTAGAAGATATGTTAAGAGTTTTTCAAATTCTCAGGCTTATTCATTATGATGTAAAAAGGAGCAGACACTCAAAACAAGATTTTTCTGTACCAGCCATTTTTTGTTTATCAAAACATAATGACAAATTTAGAACCCTCTTTTTATTTTTCCTCAGTTCTCTATTTCCCCTTCAGCTTTTCCTCCTGCTATTGAAATTTTTAGCTATTTTAGTTTTCAGTTGTTGATTTAAGAATTTGCCCAAATACTGCTGGGGATAATGCAATACAACTAATGTATATTTTCCTTATTGTCATCTGAACTGTTTGCTCATAGTACCCTTTAGACATTATTAAATTGAAATCAGACCCTTCTTCACTTGAAAGTTGATAGTGTTTTGAACTGGTCACTGTATAAGTTGAAAAATTCTTTGCCAATATGCCAATTTGGGCATCATCTGATTAAAATCAGGTTATCTCCTTCATATTGAGAGGAGTATTTACTCATCTGACTAGTTCCATTTACTTCAAGCAGGTGTATTCACTTAGTGTGAACAGGGTAGAGTTAGGTCCTTAAGAAATCAGATTAAAATTTAATTTAAATCACTAAAAAACTGAACACAGCTTTCTGATTTGTTGAAGATACAGAGCAAATATAAATAACTTTATTGTAAGACAGAACTTGTTCTAAAAACCTCGTTAAAATTCAACTAGGTAAGCCACTTAGAACCTCTGTTTGATTCACTTTTATTCCTATTTCATATATTTTTTTAAAGAACAAAGAGCTCTGTAAAAGCAGGTTGGATTTACATTGCAATAGAACAAGTTATTCTTTATTTGCACTTTTTTCATTAAAATAATGAAGTTGGTCTTTGGAGGAGGATTCTTTCTATGGAAAATTGCTACTACCAGGATATTTTTACAATAGATTTTTAATCCCCTCTTTGAAAATTCATTTGACGATACCTGATGGATTAGAAACGTCTGTTGTTCTCTCTTCATAAGAGGACTTGTGTGTTAACCCCGTTAAAGGCTTGGTTGGTTGACGGATACATTGGCCAGGAATGTGGAAAAAAATCACAGACACCCCTCCTCCCTGCCCCCCAGGGATGTAGCTATGCTATAGATGCAGCTGTACCAACAGAAGAATGCTTCCATCAATACAGCTACTGTCATTTTGGGAGATGGTGTTCCTACACCGATGGAAACCTCCTACCATCCACGTAGGCTGCATCTACACTACAGGGTTATGCCAGGATAGCTCCACTGATGTAGCTCTGCTGGGATAATGTCTGTAGTGGAGACACTGCCTAAGGTCAGGTTTACACTAAAAAGTTAGGTCCACCCAGCTAGGTCGCTCAGGGGTGTGAAACATGGACACCCCCCCCCCAGCCCGGTGTGATGTAGTTAAGCAGACCTAGCACTGTCTACCCTGCGGGGGTTAAGTCGATGGAGGAATTTTTCCATTGACCTGACTACCGCCTCTCTGGGAGGCAGATTAACTAGAGTGACAGCAGAACCCCTTATGTCGGGGCAGCCAGTTTCTACACTGTGGTGCTATATAGCAGCAGCTGTGACCCTCACTTTGCTGCACCAGCGGATTCAGGCTGAATGCCTGACCACTGAAAGCAGTGGCAAAACTTCCACTGAATCCAATGGAGGCATGATTTTCCCCACTGGCATTTAGTGAATCTTGGAATAAGTTCCATAAAACGCCAACATCTTTGCAAATGCCTCTCGCTCTTTCCTTATTAAGTCAGGAGGTTTTGATACTCAATGTTTTGTCCTTTGGGACTTTGTGTTGAGGTTTATTTCCAGTTATTGTCTAAACTGCTTCCTCTGTATTCCACTCAAGACACTGTTAAAATGTTCACATTATTTCAGTTGACCTGATCTTTAGACACAGCCACTGGGTAAATTACAATCACCCACAAATAACCTAATTTTACTAATCCTGGAGCCAAATCTGCAAAATCTTACAATGAGTAACATTTTATTAATTTTTTTGATAAGGAATTCAATCCTAAGCCTGTATAACCATGGCTACCTTTTGCCATCACTCCTTAAATCAATAGGTAATTGTTGAAACTGAACATCTTTGCATATTTTACTTGCCTTTCAAAACTTCTTAAATCGATGCAATAGTCCATTAGCACCAATTTTTAACTTTCAAGATTACTTAACAACTGGGATGTGCCATCCCATTTGAAAAAAGAAATGAAGACCCTTTTTAATCAATTACGAGTTCTCGTCAAAAGATATTAATTCATACAGCCATTTTAACAGTTCTTTAAGGGGATATTTCAGCTGTGTCTTGTAAAGCAAATTTAATCTATAATTTAAATATTTTTGCAACCTTTCACATTTAATTTGAAGAGGAAAAAACCCCAACAATTTTGCCAAATATCTCAACTAAATGAAGTTGACCTTAGTAATGATTCTCGTCTTGGTTATTAACAACGGGTTTTGCTCAGACAGTAACAGAGTAACCATTCCAATCTCCATATAATTCATTTTGATACTTATCGGACAGAAATATTTGTTAATAAGAAAATCTTAATAAAAATATTTAATGTTTCAGATAAACCAACTGAGCCTTTGTATTTTCCTTATTTCTATAAGGCAGTGTTTTTGTTTGTTTTAAGATAAATGCATAACCCTGTTAAACCAAGATTTCCTATATAATCCTTTATTAGAAGAAATGTGCATTAGTAAACCTCAGACTTGTATGATCAGCTGAACTCAAAAACTTGAGCTAATTGTTCTAATCAAATTCCCGAAATTTGAAATGAACTTCAAAAGGAGTTGATATTTCAAAAATTATCTTTTAAACACATTCTTTTGAGAAGAAAAAACAAAACCCAAAGAACTTCTTTTTGACTAACCTGACAATTATAAACAGTATCTGTTATTCCTGTTTATAAAGAGGACTTTTTTGCATTGATCCAATATTGCCCCAGCGTATTCAGTACCATATTAGTACTTTGAACAATAAGAGTAAAATACCAGCTTCACTGTTAGATTACAAAGAGCAGAAACCTTTTAATTACTTTCTGAAGTATCACAATTCAGACCTGCCATTTTCAGGTCACCCACCAGTATTCTTATGTTGTGAATATCAATCACATATTCTATTTCATATAATTATTTTAATTCCTGTGTTAAGTAGGTGATTATAAAAAATACCAATAATGAACATTTTTTGTTGAGACTAATCTGGATTTCAAATTCAGCTAGTACTATCTCACTGATTTTACTAAATCAGGTGAAATTCATGTTACTAATTCCTGGGTTGAACCAGTTATTTTTGTTTTTTTTTTAAATAAAAACCTCTAATTACGCAAAATGCACGGTTAGCTGATTTAACAAATAGCTTTTTCAGCCAAAAATTTAAACAAAATTCCTATTGACACCAAAGAAGAAATATCACCTAAAGCATTGTTCCAAAGATATTTACCATCTAGGATTAAAAAACAAACTAACACACAAAAACTGTTGCTATATTGAAACCTTGTTTTTATCCTCAGTAATTTCCCATCAGTATTTTAATCCTTCTAACTGAGGGATTTTTCCTGACGTTCAAAGTTGTGTCCATTTAGATACTCATCCTCTATTCTTAAAAATAGTATCTCCATTTATTTTCACCTGTACTGGTTTTCTCCATATTCTACTGTAGACACCATTGCAATATATTAAATCAATAGTAACCTGGCTCTGTTTGGAAGCAACCAGTATTTTGAGTTACACAGTCACCTCCAAATATCCTCATTTTGAACATATTGGGCCAAATTTGAAAATCACGCCCACAAGGAGTAGTACCTTACTCTAGTGAGACTACTTGCAGAGTAATGCCCCAAACCCGAAAAGCACTTAAGCATGTGCTTAATTTTAAGCATATGGGTAATTTCATTGTTGTCAGCAGGAGTATTTGCGTCCTTAAAGTCTAACATGCACATAAATGCTTTGCTGGAGCAAGGGCATAAGGGGGCCAGACTTTCAAAGTTGTCTAGGTACTTAGGTGCTTTTGAAAAACCCATCAGGCACCTACCTTTGAAAATGTGACCCCAAGCTACTCAACATAAAAAAGGGTTGCAAGGTCAGAACATGAGAAGGAAAATCATTAATGGGTGGTGGTGGGGACCGAGCAAGCAAGACTTTATGAACAGGGGTATCATTTGCCTCTGTCAACTATTCTATCTAAAGACCTTTTTGGCAATTACTTGCAACATTTCAATGATGACCTAGTGCAAGATTTGCATATTAGCAAGGATTTAATATGTGGTTTAATCATGACAAATTGCTTTTACTTTAAAAATGCTTTAATAACTGGATTATGCCACCACAGTCAAAAATCTCTAGACCCCTTCTGATCATTCTATGAAAGATTTTCATATATTATCAGTTACTTAGATAATTTTTGCCACTAAATTTGTTTGTTTTTGTTTCATGAAGTGCTTGTAAAATCTTTAGTCGACAGTTTATATATTTAACTTTTGTATCCCTTAATTTGATTTTGACCAGGGAAAAGCACAATGATACGAATATATTGGGTATTAAGCGGCCTTTGGTAATAAAAGACAGTTCTTGCTAACGATCTTTCTTGCTAAGACAACAACAGTAATCTGCATAGAGTTCATTTTTATTCTTATAATGATGTTATTAGTAAAAACCCTTCATTAAAGGTTGAATTTATGTTTCAAAAAAGCAAATTACCCAGTGAATTTTCCTTGTAGGAATAGATAATATATCCTTTTAAAGCCAAAACTAAAACACATATTCCTTAGTAAGCCCAAAAATGTAGAAATAACTGAGTAGTTTGATCTATTCAGAAATCAACAATCTAGTTCCTTGAATTATTGAAAAATATTAGTACAGCTAAAACTGCTTTCTTTCTTACATTATTTTCTTGAATTACTTTGAAAGGAAAACCTTATGTTAGAGTAACCCAATGATTAGAAATAATTATTCCTATTTCCTAAAAGGACCATTCTGTATTAATGCCTCTTAAACCCAACATTTCCATAAATATTTGTGCCTGGCAGTACATTGGATAATTTCAGTAAGGCTTTGTCTTCACTGCTAAAAAAAAAAAAGTGAGTTTTTCCCTCAAGATAACTAAGATGTGTGAGCTATCCCTAAGTGAAAACAAGGCACGTGCATTATATTACATGGTGAACATTGGCAAGGTCAATGACAGATGTGGGTATTAGGCTGATCTTGCCCAGTTGCGCTCAATGGTGAAACCGAAGTGCCTCGTGTATACTATATTCTTAATCTCAGGATCGTTTACATGTGTGAGGTACTCTAAAGTAAAACACACGAGTGTGAGTGTGTGTTGGGGATGTGTGTGTGTGTATGAAACCAAGAACGAGTGTTGGGTGTGTGCGTGGGAGAGAGAGAACACAAATGTTGGTGTGTGTGGGGGGGAGAGAGAGAAAGCAAGAATGAGTGTTGGGGGAGTGTGGGGAGGAGAAAGAAAGCGAGAATGAGTGTTGGGGGAGTGTGTGCGAGTGTGAGAGAGAGAGAGAGAGAGAAAGTGAGAACCATAGTGAGGGGGGAGTGTGTGTGTACGCATGAGAGAACAAGTGTTGGGAGGGTGTGAGTGTGTGAGAGAGAAAGCGAGAACTAGTGTTGGGGAGTGTGTGTGTACGCATGTGAGAGAGAGAGAGAGCGCACACGCGCTGGGGGAATTTCAGACAAAGAAATGCTTATGTGCACTCTAACGAGGAAAAATTTGAATCAACCCAAACCAAAATATTTGCCTTTATTTATTTTCATCTGTGTTTTGACATTAGTTAAAAACACACACAGACACACACACACACAAGCAGTTGCCCAGTCATTTGTTCTAATTCTTTCTATCGATATCAGGAACCGTTTGATATTCAGAGTTTTGGGGTGCACCAATCAACTATTTTAATCTGAACAGACATTTTGCATGATTGTCTTCCTAACAAGCTTTCTCGTAGTCCACATTAGACACTGTTCATAAAATGTATAAATTGGTAACTTTTCATTCCACCTGACCCTATACTGCTGTGAAGTGACCATTGTACAAGCTAAACAGTCTACATGCAAAATAACCTGATTTTATTAATATGGAGCAAGGAACAGCAAGCATCACTCACTTCAAAAGCACCACTCATCTGAGTATGTTCCAGCCAGCATGAAGAAGAGTTCCTGAATCAGGCCTCTGCAAAGTAGTTTCGTTAAATATCAACAAGTGTTATTCACACACATACCTAACAAGTCGTCATAAATGGAGCTAACTTTTGACTGAAGAAATATACAATATGTAATTGCTGATGCTAGAGGCCTTTGCATAAATTTCTTCTAAGTGTATACACAATGAATCAAAGGATTTCAACACCTGCCGCATCCAGGCAGTAACAACTGTCCTTTTAACTTTTATGATCCTTCACCACTGGGATGCATCACCCTAAACCAAAGAAATTAAGGCTCATTTTGAGAATACCAATTTGACCCAAACCCCTTCACACATTACTTGAAAAAAGGCCATTTTAGCACTTTCCTCTAAGGCAAAGTTTTTCAGGTGCTTCTGATACAATATTTAAATGTTGCAGCCTCTAACACTTGCATTTGACCATTTAAACACTCAGTGACTTTAAATCTCAGGTAAAACAGCGGATCTTGTTCTTTTAAACAAGCTTTTTCTTAGTACATTAACAGATTAACCACTCAACCTCCATTGTTTATTAATGAAAAGCCTTCAGTTTAAAAAGTTGAATTCATTTTTCCTCTGAATCAGAATATTCCTTGAGTTTTCCTGTAGTCCATTTTTGGGGGGATAAATTAAGCCTTTGTTAAATCAAGACTACTGCATAATCCTTTAGTAACCAAAAGAGACATAATTCATAGTAACATAGTAACACTATGAAAGTTCAATAACTTGAGCTATGTTTTAATCAAAAATCCTAGAAAATTGACACTTGTTCTCTTTTAAGTAATTTATTTTGAGAAGAAATCCCATATTGTTTTAATATCCTGATGATCAGAAATATCAGTCATTGCCATTTCATATTAAGGCTTGTTTTGTATTAATACCTATCAAATCAAATCCTCCCCCACATTCTATAGTACTTGGAACAACTTGAGCAAAGCACCAAATCTACCATTAGATCAAAGAGTAGAACCCTCTGAAGTATTTTCTGAAGTGTCTCAATTTGAATCTGGTATATTACAGTCATGTATCAATATTTTTGGGGTTCTAGTTTCAAATGATCTCATCCATTTCATATAAAACTTTTAGATTCTTGTACTTAGCAGGATTCAAAGCATCAATAATTATATCATTGCTGTTAACTGAGCGACAAGATCCCTTATTATTCCATGTCTCATTAAGTTTACACCATCTTGATTTTCTGTTTAATTAAAAAACTAATTTATGGATTCAGACAGATTTATTATAAGATCCTTACAAACTTTTCTTGCAAACACCATCATGCAAACAAAGTGACAGTTTTAAAAAAACTGATTTACACTCTGAAGTGGGGTTATCACCCGAACTGTGACCCCAAAGATATTTATCATTTATTTTATCAACATTTCATGATATCTTAGAACCTTTTTTTAATCTTAAGGCATTTCAGACATTTGAGTTTTCTATTCAAATCGGCATTTCTGATATTCAAAGCTTTGTCCCCTTGTGTTTATATATATATTATATATATATATATATATATATAAAAATAATGTAAGAGTTTGCTGACATCCATTTTTACTATTAACTTCAACTGAGATACCTTTTCTCATTATCCACTGAACAATATGCTCCTCCTTTAGGCACCATTCACATGTTTATATCAATATGCCTTCATTCCAGCGGACCAAACACTGTGTTGAAGTGACCACTGTCTAAGCGTCATGTGCATTGGGAAATAATTTGATTTTACTAATACAGAGTCTAAATCTGTGTCTCTCACACATGCTGAGTAGCCCTATTCACTCCACTAACACCATTTGCTTGAGATAGCGCTAGTCAGCATTGCAGAATCTGGCCCATAAGAATCATCATCAAAGTAAAGCCAAGAGGTAAAAATCCTGGCCCCATTGAAATCTAATGGCAAAATACTCTGTTAGGCTTGGATTTCATCCAGTACGGAGCCCTGTGGGACACCAAAGGAAAAGGTCACAGACTAAGAATAAACCATGAATGCAGACAGACTGCTTTGGGAAAGGAAGGATGATCTTAAAGATGTGGGAGACCTGGATTAAAGTCCCTGCTCTGCCACAGACTTCCTGTGGCACTTTGGACCTCATTGCCTCAGTTCCCCATCTGTAAAATGGGGAAAACACTCTTCCTCCCCTATCGAAGGATATTTAGAAGGTGATACATTAAAGATTTTGAAAAAAGAAAAGGAGGACTTGTGGCACCTTAGAGACTAACCAATTTATTAGAGCATAAGCTTTCGTGAGCTACAGCTCACTTCCTCAGATGCGTATCGTGGAAACTGCAGCAGGCTTTATATATACACAGAGAATATGAAACAATACCTATTGCCACCCCACTGTCCTGCTGGTAATAGCTTATCTAAAGTGATTTCCAGCACAAATCCAGGTTTTCTCACCCTCCACCCCCCCACACAAATTCACTCTCCTGCTGGTGATAGCCCATCCAAAGTGACAACTCTTTACACAATGTGCATGACAATCAAGCTGGGCTATTTCCTGCTTGTGTAAAGAGTTGTCACTTTGGATGGGCTATCACCAGCAGGAGAGTGAATTTGTGTGGGGGGGTGGAGGGTGAGAAAACCTGGATTTGTGCTGGAAATCACTTTAGATAAGCTATTACCAGCAGGACAGTGGGGTGGCAATAGGTATTGTTTCATATTCTCTGTGTATATATAAAGCCTGCTGCAGTTTCCACGATACGCATCTGAGGAAGTGAGCTGTAGCTCACGAAAGCTTATGCTCTAATAAATTGGTTAGTCTCTAAGGTGCCACAAGTCCTCCTTTTCTTTTTGCGAATACAGACTAACACGGCTGTTACTCTGAAACCTAAAGATTTTGAGGTGCTTGTACCCCGTGGTCAACTGGGAATATATATATAAATACCAGAGATACATACAAGAGTTTTTATTCCACTCATTAGTGTCTCCAATTTTGTTAGGGGCCTGAATCAAAGTCCACTGAAGTCTTTCCATCAACTGGAGTTAGATCTGGGCACAAACAAGCTAACATACAATAGCAGCAGCCACCTATGGCATGTTTTTAATAGTTCTGGAGAAGCCAGGAAATTTTTCTATTAACAATAGAAAAGGCTCAGTAAAAACTAATTTCTAAATAGTCCATCATATGATTATCTAGTAGGTGCTCAGTATTACTTACAAAGAGTATTTGCCAACCACTGAATGGGTATAAGGCACTGCTAAGCAACCAGAACTCCTTCTTTAAGTTTTTTGTTAGTGACTTTTAAGTCCATACATTTTTTTGTGAACTGGGATACCTTCTGCTTTGTATTTTTAATGTGTGTGATTGAGTCTAGAGCCCTTTCCATGTACTACACTTTAAGGTGTTTTCAACAGACAAAGAACTCAAGACACGAGAACAAATGGCTATAAACTGGCCAACATGAAGTTTAGACTTGAAATTAGATGAAGGTTTCTAACCATCAGAGGAGTGAAGTTCTCAAACAGCCTTCCAAAGGAAGCAGTTAGGGGCAAAAGACATATCTGGCTTCAAGACTAAGCTTGATAAGTTTATGGAAGGGATGATATGATGGGATAGCCTAATTCTGGCAATTAAATTGATCTTTAACTATTAGCAGTAGATATGCCCAATGGCCTGTGATGGGATGTTAGATGGGGTGGGATCTGAGTTACTACAGAGAATTCTTTCCCGGGTGTCTGGCTGGTGAGTCTTGCCCACATACTCAGGGTTTAGCTGATCGCCATATTTGGAGTCGGGAAGGAATTTTCCTCCAGGGCAGATTGGCAGAGGCCCTGGAGGTTTTTCGCCTTCCTCTGCAGCGTGGGGCACGGGTCACTTGCTGGAGGATTCTCTGCACCTCGAAGTCTTTCAACCACGATTTGAGGACTTCAATAGCTCAGACCTAGGGGAGAGGTTTGTCGCAGGAGTGGGTGGGTGAGATTCTGTGGCCTGCCTTGTGCAGGATTCTATGAAGTTTTGAAATATATCTAGTAATCAGCTGATCCCAGATAATAAGAACTAAGCAACTGCAAGAGGCCAAGTTTGAAAATGCAATAGAGATTTGACACTACCACCTTCACAGGGGATTTCTAACACAGTGGAGTAGATTCTCAGCGGGTATTCAATTGTCATAGCTCTGCTGAAGTCAATGGGACTATGATCATTTGCACCAGATCAAAACCTGATCCACCTATCTAATGTAATGTAATACTGATCTGTTTAGGTAACTTGCAGCAACATAACAACTATTATTTTCCTTTCCAAGACCAAAATTTGTCAATATCCTTGTAAGAAATATTTAGACTAATTTATGTTTCGCAGCCTTTAAAAATTGACCAGAAAAATAATCCAAATAATATACTCATTTAGAGAATACTGGTCTTAAAACTGACTTTTGTTATAACAGAAAGCTTGTACCGAACAACTTTCTTGTTAAAACATTAATAGAGTCATCATTGTCAGCATCATCGTGATTTTTTGTTTAAACAGAAGGTGGTTTCAAACACCCTTTATAGTGTGTTCAGATTAACAATTAGCCCAACCTCTTCATATTTTACCCTCATTTCCTATAGTGGATCAATGGTTACAAAGTGCTAGATATACCTGTATTGACAAAATATCAGATACCATAGCATATTCAAATATTAAAACCTCCATTTCCTGTCATTGGGCCTTGCTTAAATCAGTGCATGCATTAAACTGAGCACTGAAAATGACCAATTTCGAAGGCAGCTAGGTTGCAGTTGTAACAAATATATATTTAGGTTAAGTAATCACCAAACTGTTGTTTAGAAACTCAACATTTTACCAAAAACGTGTTACACCTCAGACCCTTTTTATGCTTAGCAATTCACCATCTGTTTTTTCAAAATTCTCATTCATTATAACATTTCCCCCCTTGACATTCTAAGCTGTGTCCTTTTGAGATGTGGATTTTTAAGATAATTTGCCAAAATGCCTAAAGTTCTAACAGTGCGACTTAGTAGCTAAAACACTGGACTGGGACTCAGGAATGCTGGGTTCTACTCCTGGATTGGCCACTGGCCTGCTTAGGGATCTTGGGTAAGACAGGACCCCTCTCTGTGCCTCAGTTTCCCCATCTGTAAAATGGGGATAGTGCTATTGATGACCTTTTCAGCTAGATATAATTGTTAAATTACTTAATCCATTAAATAGAATTGACATTCCTCTGTACTGTCAAGAGTAGTTTTTTCCATACTCCCCTTAACATTTACACTGAGCGGTGAGATTTTTGAACCAGTCTAAGGAATTTAGGTGCCCAGGGATTTCAGGATCTAATTCCCTTAGGCCTTGTCTATACAGGAAAATTAACCAGAATAACAATTCTACAATGGTTCTTCTGGAATAAATCCCCATGAAGAGCAGTAGGGCTGATGGGAAATGGTTTGTCTGTCCTGCGAGAAATTTTGACATTTTGTACCCCAAATCAGGATATTGTCCACATTTTTTGTGAACCAAAAACCTGAAACTGTTTTGGTGTTGGTCAATAAAAACCATTTTGTTTTACTAATTTCAAAGCATTTAGTTTTGATTTAACCTTTTTTTTATTACTCTTTTTTTAGTGAAAATTTAATCACAATTTTACAATGAAGTCATTTCGACTTGAGAAACTCAAAACTCTCTTGTTTGACCATCACTTTCTTTACCAATTTTTTTCCAGGTGGGTGTTTTGTTGAACCCAATGCTTTTTCAGTTTGTCAAATATACACTGGCCAACAAAAAACGTTGTTGGAAAATTTATGACCAACTCTTAATGTGAGTAACTTTTTTCTGGATTAAGCTATTCCAAAATAGTTATTGCACTTGAAATTCACACCTTATTCCAGAATAACCTCCTTTAGTCTCCTTTGAAAATCCTACTCTAGGATGTACTCTTTGATGTGACTAGTATCATTTACTCTAATGGAGTTACTTAGTAGATCAATTACCGATCATCATGAGTAAGGATTGCAGAGTCTACTCCATAGTAGTAATATTATTGTAGAAAAGGTAAACATTCCAATCAAATCCTTACTTCAACTGATCATCTTATTTTGAATAATCATGGACCATAATCCTGAATGCAAAGACCTTTGCTTAACACAAAGATTTTGACAGGTTTCAGAGTAGCAGCTGTGTTAGTCTGTATCTGTAAAAAGAAAAGGAGGACTTGTGGCACCTTGGAGACGAACCAATTTATTTGAGCGTAAGCTTTCGTGAGCTACAGCTCACTTCATCGGATGCATTCAGTGGAAAACTGAAAAAAAAGGAGTTTGCCATTGCATCAACACCAGATTGTTTTGTTTGAATTCAAGATACCTTATAAATTGGGACGTGCCTCCTCATTTAACCAAAAATGACAGCCAGTTTCGTTAACTTTATACAGATTTGACTGAAAGGCCTTCATTAAGTCATTTTACTTTTCCTCCAAGCATAGTTTTTCCAGCAGTGCCTTTCTCTTAAAATAATCTTACTTTATCTATTTAAATTGTGCTGTCCTTAAACCTTGATTCAAGCAGTGGAAAACCAGAGTGAATAAATAAAGCCAAAAACTGAACAATACGCTTATTATAAGCAACTTCTCTTGTTAAGACAGAAAATGAGTGGTTCACTGATTACTAAGACATTTTGATCCTAAGTGAATCCAAGGAGGGAGTACGGTCTACTCAACAGAATACTGATTGGGGATGCAGAATACTTGGACTCTATTCTGCTCTAGGCCACTGACCTACCGGGTGACTCTGAACAAGTCACATGCCTCTCTGTGCCTCAGTTTCCCCATATGTATGGGAGATGGTGGTACTGACCTCCTTTGTAAAGTGCTTTGAAATCTATAGAAGAAGCATGCTAAGTAAGAACTAGGAATTATTTCTGTTGACCTGGTCATGATATAGTTCAGCAATAAACAAAAATTTCGGTCGGAAAAAAAAGGGTTTCATTCCTGTTTTAATTAAACAAAAAATAATCCTGCATTTGTTTTCCCTCACTCTTAAAGACAGCCAAGTTTCCTTTTAGATGGATATTTTTAAAACATTGTTTTGGAGAGGAAATATTGTAGAATAACCCAACGATTCAAATACTAGCAGTTATTCTCACTCCATATGCCCACCTTTCTATATTGAAATCTCAAACACAATATTGTACCAGCAAATTCAGTTTAACCCTTTGAACACTGAGTAACACACCATTTGATAAAAGGTCAAAATCTTTGAGTTATTTTCAATATATTTTTCAGTACTGATACATTAAAAATCACTTTGCAATGTTAATGTGCTTCTGGAGTGAGTTACCCCATCCATTTCATATAACACCTTCCATTTCTGTATTGAGTAGAGGATTATAGAACACCAATATAGTTCCATCACCTATAGTGTGCCAAATACCATAAATCTTAGTTTCAAACTGGTGCCATTCCCAGTTTTGCTACCTCAGATCATATATTTCTGGACTCAGCCCAGTTTTTGTGAGAACAAGATTGCCATGTAAAAAGTAAGACACTATCAACAAAAACTAAATTTCTACCCTAATCCTGTTTTAAAAACATTTAAAAAAATAAATGTGATTTTAGACTGTAATACCATGGACCTGAACAATCACTCCAAGAATATTTACCATCAGTTTTATTGCAACAGCATTTTAGGATACTTTGGAACAATATTTTTATCATTAGTCATTTCCCATCCCTATTTGTCACTTTTTCAAATAAAACAAGAGTTTTTAAATACTTCAATGCTTTAAATTTTTGAAAAGTTTATTTTTACTCTTTAGTAATTTGCCAGAATATACCTCAAATTATTAATTGGAATTCACATTTGTTTCCAGTTGTTTTCCATCTCCACAATATGTTCTAGACACTATTAATAGAATTAAATGAACTATTAATTTATTTCCATTACAGCAAATCTGAATTTAAGTTGATCAGATTTTTCTTGAAGTAGCCCATGTATAAAATTAGTCAGTTTCAAACTATCTGATTTTAACAGTGCTACCTGAGCCAAAGGCCACTGACATCAATGAAACAAACACACACACACCAGGTTTCCCCAGCTGGCTTGTACAGTTCTAAGCAGCCAGTTGTACAGTGTGCTCAGTCATTTTGCAACGAGTATTTGCCCATATTAGGGTGACCAGATAGCAACTGTGAAAAAGCGGGACAGGGGTTGGGGTGGGGAATAGGCACCTATATAAGTCCCCCAAAACGGGACTGTCCCTATAAAAACAGGACATCTGGTCACCCTCGCCCATATGAGCTATGGTTTTCAGAGAGACCTCAAGGATTTCAGTGCCGGGGCATCACTAATTAGTTATGAGTGTTGAGAACACACCTCTTCCAAGAGGTGTAATCCTATCTTAGTGAGGACAAGTTTGTAGTTTTCACACAAGTTAGCAGGTCGAGCGAACATGAGGCAGCCCCTAGTAATGACCTCGGCCTGCAGTCACATGTGAAAGCTATAAACTGCCTGACCTGCGCTAGGGACAAGGTGGGTGAAGTAAAATAGGAATTTAGTTAGGACCCAGGAAGAACACACACGCACACTCCTTTCTTCCTAGTACAGATGGACTCACTGACTAGGGTGACCAGACAGCAACTGTGAAAAATCGGGATGGGGAGTGGGGGGTAATAGGAACCTATATAAGAAAAAGAGCCAAAAATCGAGACTGTCCCTATAAAATGGGGACATCTGTTCACCCTATCACTGACTGTCAATGACAAACAGTTAGACACTGGGTGGGGTGAGATTACACAGACAGGCACCTAAGAATGCAGTATGTGTCTAATTGCCCCCAATTCTGACTCTTGAAAATCCCATCCATCATAGTCTAGAGCCATAAGAAAACCCACCACTTTTCCCAACAGAGAACGTCTGATTTTTTTCTGCCCTATACAAGAGGATGCAAAAGGCCTTTCACAAAAATTACACGTCAGAAATTGCATTAGTGAATCAGCACAAGAGAGTTCTATATCGCAATCATCAATAAGGTCACTAGCTTTAATTTAGGGTTGCTGGACGGTGCCATCCCTGTCAAGATAAAGAACACCTCAATACACAGGACTCAAATGAAAGACTTTAGTGCTGGTTCAAATATTTTAGTTTTGGAACTGATGAAATTAAAATTACACACACCCTTCCCACATCACTTAACTAACTCTACTAAATGCATTACCAGTTAGGATACTTTGTCACTTTTCTCCATGACAATTTTTGAGAAGTGTTTTGCAAACCAACCTTCAGACCATAAATATATAAATTAATTGTTGCATTCTTTCATGTTTTAGTTAACCAGAGATCAGAAGGATTTGACTGTTTATCTAGTCAGAGAAAGACCTTAGTTATAAGAAACCCAGACTTGATATAAATATTTTTTGTTGAGACAGTAATACACCCGTCTGTGTTAACTAATTTTGATCCCTATTATTGGCTAGCAAAATTGTATGTATAAAGTAGCTTGACTAAAAAGTAAATAATGTTTTGAATTTAATCAAACTAAACCATTTATTTGTTCCTGCAACTCACGTTTTTAGCTAAAATCTGTATAATATTTCTGTAGTTAGTAATGTATATTCCACAAATTCAGATTACAACCACCACTAAAACTCAGCAGTGTGCTCCAAAGAAAAATGCTTAAATTTGAGAACTAGTTCAAAGGACCCATTGAAAGTTGACGTTTCTACAATTAAGAATTTACTTTTAATGTATACAATTCTCAGGGGAAAAGAAAACTTTTTTTTAGAACAACTTGATATTTAGATATACCATCAAATTATCTGCACTTTTTAAGAAGACCCTTTCTGTATTAATATCCATTCAATCCAACATTGCATCAGCAGATTCAGTGTTTTTATTAGTACTCTGAAATTTTTGCATAAAAGACGAACTTCAACATCTGATCAAATTGAATTAATTATTTTTTACTGTAGTGTCTCAATTCAAAACCAGCATATGAAAGTCAACCACCAATGTTAATGTCTTAAGTGTATTATCCCATCTATTTTAACACATCGTACCATTTTAATTTTTTTAATCAAATACAAGATTGGTGCTTTCTAATCATTTATATTTTCTCTTTTACCAGAACAGATACCCTATAATCTTGACTTCAAGTTCAACTCATACCGTCTCAATATTCTACTGAATATAGAAA
This sequence comes from Lepidochelys olivacea, assembly GCF_965140295.1. Lineage (NCBI taxonomy): Eukaryota > Metazoa > Chordata > Testudines > Cheloniidae > Lepidochelys > Lepidochelys olivacea. The sequence continues at coordinate 32,837,815 of NC_140417.1, forward strand.
AACTCAAACTGCTAACTTCTGGATTCAGACCTTTTTTTGTTATAAGAACTTCCTTGTATAAGAAATTTACATAAGCATCTACATGACTTAGGAGCCTGAATTCCATTTTCAAAAAGAGAAATTAGCACTTAGCAGCCTCATTGATGTTCAGTGAGGTTTAGGCTCTTAAGACACAGCTCCTCAAAAGGTATTTAGGCTCCCCAAAGGGAGTTCGGCTCCTAAATGCCTTTGAGAAGCTGGTCTTTAAGAGACTAACACTTTTGAAGATGGGACTTAGGGTTGCAAGGCCGAAGCAACTCAGACAGCTCTGTAGAGCAACATTTAAGACCTTTAAAAATCTTGGCCCTATGTGACTCAGTCACTTTTTAAAATGTGACATGCTTTTTAAAATGTTATCCAAACAAAACCTTCACTGTTCATTTTTTTAAAAATAGACTTCAAACAGTAATGATCACATTTTAAAAATAATTTAAAGTACTTCCCTTCCACATAATTTATCAACCAAACTTTCATCCCAAAAGGTATGTCCCATCTATTTTAATTGCATAAACTTGCAACATCCTTTGTACTCTTCATTACCCAGTTATGTCAAATCACAGTTTCTCACATTCACCATTTTGTCCCTTTTGGATTATAATAAATTTATTTTTAAGAATTTGCAAAGATATACATCAACTTTTCTGAATTAGAAGAGACTTATTTCCCCTAGTCTTCATTTGAACTTTATAAATACTTCCTTTATGTACCATTAATAGAGTTAAACCAATCAACCCTTATTTAAGATGACCAGATCCCATTGGAAATAACCACTGGACAAGTTAGCAATTCTTTGCTGATGACTTAGACCTGGTCTACCCAGAAAAAGTTAAGTTACATTGGCACAGCTACATCGCTCAGTAGAATGAAAAATCCACAAGCCTAGAGACATAGTTAAATCAATCTAACCCCCGTTACAGACAGCGCTAGGTCGATGGAAGAATTCTTCTGTCCACCAGGCTACCACCTCTTAGGGAGGTGGATTATCTACAGCACGAGTAGTGTCCACACTGAAGATGTCTGTGCCGCTGGTGCATTTTAAGCTGAGACATAGCCTTAAATGAGATTTTAAAAAGGCACAAATGGCAGCTTGTGCCAGTCTACCACTGAAAGGTATTGTGGCCTAACTGCTGTTTGTGCATTTTGGGGGGAGGGGGGGAAGAGGGGAAATAAAAAAAAATCTTCCCTTTACCTGAGACTGGGCATGAATCTGCAAATTTTACTGATACCAAGTAGCACTTTACCCATTCATAGCTGGTCCGTAAACGTGAGTAAATTCAATTCAACATGAGTAACTACTGCTGCATCCAGCCCGCAAGAAGCAATGCTATTAGAGTAAAAATGTATAAACAGACCCAATGATAAGCCTTTATTCAAACCTATATTTGCCTTACCCCTCAACCTCCAGTCAAGCGTGTAACTTTTCTATAGGCGTTCACGTTATTTAAGAAGCTTCATTAGTATGAATCAGCACAAAATGTTAATATTTAATCAGAACCAGCCGCATTAATGTTCAACTGAAATGTACTTTAGCTTTAAAAACAATGAAGACCCATCAAGGTTATTTTTAAGCATTTTCACATGCTGCCAGCTGAGTAGGCGATCGGATCATTTTTGAGGCAGAATTTTTTCAGAGTGCTTGTAGGAACAATCTATATTACCATAGTTACGTAAGATTAGACGTGAACAGTCCTTGTTAAAACAACAACAGAGTAGCCACACAACCCCCATATAATACATTTGGATCCTTAGTGACTGAACAGAGATCTTTATAAAACAAGCTTCCAATAATCCTTTTAAAATGAGTGTTTCAATTGAACCAAAATAGCTTTTGTATTTTCCTTGTTCCTTCAATGAATATTTGTTATAGATTAATTCTGTCCCTACTGAATTAGGACTTCTATATAGCACTTCACTAATGAAAGCCACTGGTTAAAATTTTTAAGACTTAGGAGCCCAAGTCCCATTTTTAGAAGTCACTCAAGTGTTTAAGTCCCATTTACTTGGAAAGACAGTTAACTGCCGGAGTCATTTTTGAAAATGGGACTTGGGCCTCAATTGAAAATGTTACCCTGATCCTGTGATCACATCACAGTGCTCACATGTGTAAAGGGTGAAAATCCTGAACCCACTGAAATCAACAGGAGTTTTGCCACTGAGTCAGTCTGATTACTTACATATATATGTACATGTTGCAGTGTTTGCAGGATCAGAGCTGAAAAGAACAGATTCCTTAATAAACCTCAGAATATAAACATCAAAGCTTGTTAACTTGTGCTATTTGTTCTAAGCAGAAATCCCTGACATCGGAGATCCAGTTCAAAGAGTCATTGAAAACTGATAATTGGAAGGTGGTTGTTCTGAAGTTAAGAAATCTTTTGATTATTAGAAACACCACCAATTATTTCCACTTTATAAGAGGACTTTTCTGTGTGAATATTAAATGTAAGATTCCGCTTTCAGATAGAGTACTTTGAACAATTATAAAGGATAGAAACCTTTGAGTCAATTATCCTATTTCATATAACCTTGAGTTACAGTATTGAACAGATTATAAAAAAACAACACACCTATAATTATATTGGTTCACAAAACATCAGGATATCCTATGATCTTCATTTCAAATTCAACTGGCAGCATCTCTATATTCTGCTTAATTAGGCAGAACTCAAATCAGTGATTGTGACAATCACCTATACCAAGTTCATTATTCATAACCAAATTTTCATTGTTTATTTACTAGATTTCCAATATCAATAATGGTTTTTAGAAAACAAAAATCTGTTTGAATCAAAAATTTATACTGCAAAGAGGAAATTTCACCCAAAAGGTCAACCCACTGACATGTAAAAACACTTGGGAAATCTTCATATTACCCCTGGCAGTTCCCCCATTCCACCAACATTCTTTTAAATCTCCGATTAAATCTTCTTTTTTTGTTACACAATATTACAAATTTTGTCTATTTTGCTTTTAAAAAGAATCTGTCACAATACTTTATCAAATCTATACATTTCCATTTGTTTTCACCTGATTTTTTCCAAGATCTACTTTAGACACCATTAAGTAAAACAATCTATAAAGCATTATTTTAGTCAAGATCACTCATCAATATGCAAAATATAATACTAAGTTTGACATGTAAAAGACTTAGCCTCACAGATTCCGAGAGTTTAAGGCTGGAAGGGACCATTAGTCTATCACAGCCCATTAAATTTCACCCAGTTACCCCTGTGTTGACCCCAACAACTTGTATTAAGCTTTAAACCCTTTATGTGTTTACTACTTGATTAGACTTTTTTATCACTTTCTTGAAACACAAATTTTTCCAGAAGAATCTTGTGAGCCCATGTTTCTAGATTTTAATTTTGCATCCTTTAGAAGGGTTAATTTGACCTGAGAGAGTGCTCAGTGGGCCAGATTTAGCATTAATTTTCAAGTCAAAATCCCCATATACCTCAATGAAGATTTCTGCTTAAAAACGATTGTATAGCATGAAGAAGTCACATCAGCGAATATATTTTTATATATCAAGTTGACTTCAGTAATAAGAGTAGAACTATCAAAGAAAACATTGCCTGATGTCAAGACAGTAACAAATAAACTAGTCTAACTTTGATGTTATTTCTTCCTTATTCTTATTGGCTGGACAGATATTTATGAACATTTTCATTTTTTAAAAGTACTTCAAATTGAACCTTTGATTTTCTTTATTCCTGTAACTAATTAACTTTCTTTTTAGGTGAATGATCTCCCTACTGAAATAATGAATGATATCCCTTCAGCATAATCATTTTGGGTCAGATTCAGATATCAGAACTCAGACTGAATAATACTTTAAGCCATAGGTAGGACCAATTAAAGTCAACGGGACTACTTATTGAGTAAAAGGCTTCTAAAGGTGACAGTGGCCATCAGAATCTATCCCTTACTACAGTAGTTAGGAGCACAAGTCAATGGGACTTGTTTTCTAAATAAATTATTCATTACATATTTTTAATATAAACACTAAAGAGTATTAAATATTAAGAAAAATCAAATAAACATTTTGTTTATCTCACAAAGAAAAATTTTACCCAGTATTCAGGCTTCTATCCTTTTAGGGGGTTTAAAAAAAAAGCATAAATACACACATTAAACCAAACTACCCTTCAGTTACTACTAAACAGAATAGAAGTTTCCCATTTTCACATGAACTCTTTTTTCTGGGCACCATAAATACATTTTAATGAATCATTAAAAACCAGTTCCATTGACCAGAATTCACCATTGCATAAGTTGCACAAGTTCTTAAATATTTTGTAGCATCAGTTTATTGGTAATATGAGATTACAGAATGAAACCTTGAGGAAAACCTTTAAGTGTACTTCAGCATATGGACTCCACAATGGATACAGATACTGTATTGGGACCAAGACTCATTCATGAAATTGACGTGTTTGGAAGAAAGCAACCCATGGAGCCTAGTCCTGTGTATGACTAGACAGTTGTCTTGGTTTTGTTTTGCAAGATGTAACATTTCTCCCTCTTTACCGTCAGCACCTTAAATCAGGTTAAGCTTCCCCATCTGCACTAAACATCAAAATACTCTAGAGGCATTTGGGAAGCCATTTATACTACTTTGCTTTTTGTTTTTGTATTATATCCAATCATTTGACTGTTCTATAGAACCATTTCATACCCAAGCAGAATGGATCTATTGCTTCAGAGAGATGAATGTTTAAATGACAAGTATAGTATAAAACAAAACTCGAAAGACTTTGTACTTCTTGGTCTAAGTCTGCATGGTTCATAGGAAAGGGAGCACCATTTCTTTTAATGTCAGTTCTAGATATTGCCAGATTTGAAAAAGCAGCCAGAGTAGTTTTGTAAGTCTTCAGTACAGGGTTAGGTAGGAGTAACACAGAACTACCAATTCACTTTTGTGAAATCCACCAGTATTAACTTACATAGCTCAGACACCGTTTGATGATAGATCTGAAGTGCTTTAACCCCAGTAAGTTGTTAAGCAAGGTACCCATTTTTGGTGTTCCAAAACACCAGAGACATTTCTTTTTATAGCTATGTTTTTGAGACAGTCAGTTCTACCACCTGTTTTCTTTCCCCTTCTTTAACTCTGGGAACACACATCTTTGGTGTGAAAAATAGATTTGAACCACATTTAGATGCAGCATCACTACTTGATAATGTGGAAGGCACAGGAAGAGAAGAACTTGGATACTTTGATACAGTTGTCGGTACGCAAAGAAATTCAACTCAAGAGAATATTAGCCTTTTAGGCTTTATCTGGTACTACAGGACGCATCTCCTAGTTAGGAGTTTAACCAATTTATTAGGTCAGGATAAAACTCTGGAGTCATACAGCTTGGCCACCACCCATTAGAGAAACTGCCTACACAGTTTTCAGTGACTAGTTTATAGTTTTTCAAAACAACCCTTTGTTGCACGGAAAATTACATCAAAACTGAGATTGAATATATATTGATTTCTATACCTTTGGGATGACTAAATTTTAAGTAACCATTTGAAGATATATGTATATCAAATCACGCTCCTCAAATTTTAGCAACCAAGTTAATATGTGAAAATCCTGAACCACATAGTATTAAATACACTGCAGTTTCATTAATGTGGAAACATACTCAGATCATGTTTAACAGGTTAATAGATTCTGCCCAACTGTCATATTTTAGACAGCATTCTATCTGTCCAAATTTTGACCGCATTTCTTAGTACTGATTCCACAATGGCCCAGTTATTTCAGGAAATAATCCCCCATTTTGACAGTAAATTAGCTTAGTCAACCACCATTACAAAGTTTCATATGTATTTTTTATTATTAAAAGTGAAGTAGATTATTTAAAAAATAAATCTTTATTTGGAAGAAAATAGGACAGTTAAAAAGAAAACCGACTGCTGTAACATGAAAAGACAATACCTTCAAATATAAAGTTAATACACACATGGTGATTACTGCTGTAAAAAAAAAAAAGGTTAAGATACATATATTCACATAAAACCACCACACTTAATGATATATTACACTTATTTAAAACAACATCCTGATCATTACTTACTGTTGATCCTTTGTCCCACATTCATTGAACTCTTTATGACCACAATATTGAACACTGGAGTTTCGTTTAGTTACGTTTGCATCAGGCCATTAATCCCATTAACTAAATGAACTAAAAAAATGGTTCACCCTCGGAATAATAATTACATTGATTAAAAATTAGTATGGATAAAACCAATTCCAGGTTATCCTATCCAGCAAGAAAGAGGACTTATAAAACTGCTCTAATGAATAGCAGGGCCAAAAGGAAATAATCTGAGCCATCATCAACCTCAGATATGTAAATTGACTAGGTCTTTAGAGAAAGCTAATGTCAGATAATCACTGAAGATAAAATACCAACCTTGGCTATGTAGCCTAAGTGAACCAGTGATTTCTTTAAAAATTTTTTTTTTTAGTCTGAGGGACAGTGTTTAAACTGGGGTTAAAATAGGATTCCTGTGAAATACATGATCCTTTGCAGGAGTGGGACATGGTCCAAACAGGTTAACTTTACTCTCTCACCATGGGGAAAGAAGCTTCCAAGATTTTTTTTTAAGCAGTCATATGAACAGTGAACACTGCTTTAAAAGCCACGGTCAAATTTGCATGAACAGAAAAGTTAACACGAGGACAGGTCATTTTACCATCACCTCCACTCGTGGAACTCTTTTTAAACCCTTTGTTATACCATCGTTTACCCAACAACCAAGAAATGGTGAAATTTGCAGCCAATAAAAAGTGGTCAGTCATGGTTCTAGATGAGAAAAAATGTTACAGACGAGATCTATGCACGCTCCCGCTGCCTAAACCCAGACAGCTGCTGTATTAAAAAAAATCAGCAACTTTTAGCTACAATTTGGCTTCTCATGACCTCTCTCTCTATCTCCACTGCTCCAATTCATGATTTGATTTACTGTTCAAATTTCAGTGATCAGAGAGTTGGTTAAAAAATCTCTTTTTACCCATGTTAGCCAATTTATAGATTCATGGTGTAAGATATTTCAGATCACTGCTACCGTTGTGTACACAAGCACCATTGCTCATGGACCAATCCAAACCACCGTGAGGTACCATTTAATTCAATGCACAGTGACAACCACTTTTAGTTGTATTAAAACTTTTAAGTGATTTCAAGAGAGAGAAACAAAAGATATTCCCACTCTATGAATCTGATTCCTGTTAGTGCCAGTCTTAACATGGACAGATTAAGCTGTGAACACTCTTCACGACAATACATACCTCCCTTAGCTCCATATAAGCCTTCTCCCACATCACAAGGCTGTGTATATTAAAGGGACACTGTCAAGTATTTCAGGGGGCTTGCAATATATGTTTTGCTTTGATAAAAGGGGTTGCAAAACCTGAATGGGAATGCTCCAGTTGTTGTATTTATGGTTGTTGTATTTATGCAAAAACAGATGAGAGAAATATTTTGGCTTGATGATTTTCATTAAAAAAAATTTCATTAGATGCCAGCTGTGTTAGAAAGTGGAAACCAGTACACAGCTGTAAGAGAAAAATCAAAGAGGTGCTTTCTAGTCTAGTTTCACTGTAAAGTAAAACAGCATTAATATAACTTCACACTGTTTAACTGTTGTAGTGGGTTCATCTTAAGTCTTAGGTCCAATAAATATATATATACTGTATTTATAAATATACACACACACCTCTTAAATATATGAAATATCTTGACAATGTCCCTTTAAGTGAAGTTAAGATAGGTGAAGCTGGTACTGAAGAATGCAATAACTTTGAAGTGTATGATAAACCCCCCAGAATGGAGTGAAGCTGCAGTGCAAAACCCATGTTTAACCATGTTTGCAATCAGGCAGGCTAGGATAGATTGTAAAGTCTTATGGCACACCCCTCTAGTCCCCAAGAGAAATGATCCTCTGCATGGTATGGTACACTCTTAAAAAGTACCAACCAAACGATACCAACTTGTTAACAACTGTAGCTGTTTAGGGCATTATAATTAGGCTTGTTACCTTAGCCTGATCCCATTAACTGGCCTTCATGACATCTATGAATTTTGCGCCTGCCAATAATAAATGGTTCAAATCCTTTTCTATCAATACAATTTGAGAACTTTTCATTTGCAGTGGTCATGTATTCATAAACTCATAATAATACATAGCCAATCTTTAAGAAATCTAATGCATGGTGCATAGTTTAACCCAAACCCAATTAATACCACATTCTGCAACTAACGACATTTCTTAGCAAGCACACAATTAGACATTTGATGAACCATCAGATAAATAGAGGTCAAAAGTTCCCAGTTATCTTTTGCTTAGCATTAGAAATTCAGCTCCTTCTTTTAAACGCATATTCAAACCCTGTATATCAATACAAGGACTTTTTTGTTAAGTCTGTTAAAAATGGGTCCATCAATAGCTCTTCTATTTACCAAATAGCACTGGCAAGAAAGTTTATGATGTCAATGTTAATGGGTTGTTTTGTTTAAATACTCGTTTAACTTAAATGTCTTCATTTGAAGGAAAAAGTCCATGGTGCAGAACTGAATCAATACATCTACACAAAGGAGGACCCCATTTTGTAGGGCAAACTGACATCAAAGAAAGCCCCCCACAGGCACATTTCTGCTCAGCAGGCCCGCATGATCATTCCAGCCAACTGTGGATATTCAGAACAGCACTTCTAGGGATACACCGATCATCTGAATGCTTTTAGACTGGCAAGGAGGGCACACAGCATTTAACTCTGGCTTCCTTTTTAAAAGGCTCTGGAAACTTTAAACTGCAGGCATCGATTTATGGCAGGTGATGCAAAGACCGCTCAAGGCAGAAGAACAAGCTCTCTTTTTCCTGCACTGCTTTTTTGGCATCACACTGGCAAACGGTTTCCATTTCTTTACTGTCTCATCTGATCACCACGAAGCACACTAGGTATAATGGATCATGCACCAAGAAGCCTTTTTACTTTACTTTATAGGGAAGCACATCTGGAAAAAAGGCTAAAAATAGCTGGTTTTATGAACCCGCCCCACCCCTCCGCCAAAGCCACCAGGCACATGTTGCTTAAGTTACTTTAAATCCCAGGCCAATCCCCACCCAGACCGAAGAATATGTTAGTCAAGAATGCTAGGATCAGCGATCAGGCTGTATTATGGATAAAAGGGATTTTCCCTCTTTCCCAGCTCAGCGGTTTATGCCGCCATCCCCATGCTGCTCTTATCCCCTTTACACCTCTATGTTACCGGTAGCCGGAGAGAAATTATTTAAAAAAAAAGTTATATTACCAACTCTGAGGCTCTTGAATTTTAATAGGGAGGGAAGGGGAGGGCGGGGTGAAGTGACCTGAAGAGACTAATTCCAAGTCCAGAGCCAGACTCCAGAAGGAGAGTTGTGGGGGACAGAGGGACAGAAATACTGCCACCTGGAAAAGAAAACTGCACAAGGGTTTGCACACACCACCCCTCCCTCCAAGAGTCCCACAGGTTCAAGCAGCATCACTAGTACACATCGCTTATTCTTTTCTTTGTAGGTTCTTACACCACACTCGTCACCAAGCTGCAGTAAGCAATGTGACCAATTGTTTACGATACCAGCTGTTCAATTTGCTATCATGTAGGTGCCTGTTTATCCCTTATTAAGAAGGGGCAACGCCCCATCTCCTGGTATAACCATCTTCTACTGATCCAAGGCGAATCAGGGGTGTTCCCCTGAGCTGCCAGGCCCTCCCTAGCCATGGATTAAGACTTTCATACCAATAGCCTAAAACAGGAATGAAGAGCCTTTCTGCTCAGCAATTCTTGTGGCACTTCTGGGCTATTCCTCCCACCAACCAGAGACCAAAACACTTACCCCACTGGCCTCTGCTCTCCGTACACCCCCTGCCCAAACCCAGGCTCCCTGCCTCTGTGGTCCAGCCACCCGCCACTCGCAGCCTGGATTGTGGGGGGCATCCATACGCACGTTATACCAAGGGCAAGGGGGGGGCAAGTCCCACGCAGCTGTCACCTAGGGGAGAAAACGGTCTTCTTCCTCTTCGCCTCACTCCTTCCCTGCCCTTGTCTCACTCTGTCCATCTCGCTTTCTTTCAAACTCCCTCTATTGCTCCCTCACCCTCTTCTTTCACTTTTCCTCTACCTCCTTTTCTCACTCCTCTCTTCTGTGCTTCTCTCCCCTCCCCATGCTGGCTCTGCTCACTGTCTCTCCTCTGTCCCTTGCAGCTGCCTCTAGCCTCTTTCCACCCCCAGCCCTCCCTCCTTCCCTCCTCTCTGGCTCTCTCCTTCCTCTCTCAGCAGCCTGCCCCACAACACCTCTCCTCGCTCTCCTTATATAACCCCAGCTGTGGCCGCAGCACCTCCCAAAAGGGAACCGAATCGGGACAATTCCTCCGCCAGCCAGAGGGAACAAAAATAGTCCCTCTCTCTTTTATCTCCCCATAAGCATGATCCCCCCCAAAAACAATACATTCCCCCCACTCTACGGGAAGCAGGCGGTGAATCAAGGCAGAGACGGGTAGAAGCTGCTTGTGGATAAATCAGATTTTATGTCCCTTTTGAACACGGTTTGCAGAGAAGGTTCTGGAAAGTTCCCTCACGCGGGGGGTGGGGGGGTGGGAGGGGGGATGGCGATGTGGGAGCGTAAATACTGTCCGAAATAAGCACTAAATATTATCCAGCCAAAGGAACAGGGGATGAAGCACATTAGGGGGAGGGGAGGGGAAGGGGTTGGGATGGGGAGCCAGGATGTCCCCCAGAGGTGTGGGGGAGGAATAGGAGAGAAAAACAAGGCTGTCCCTTTGGGGTCTATTTTAGATACTTATATGGCAGCCCTCACTAGTGTGTGAAGTGCCCGGATACTACAATGTATTTAGCCTCACAGCCTCCCTGTGGTGCAGGGCAATGCCCTCACTCCCTCTGTCTGGATGGGGAAACTGAGGCACAGCATGGCTAAGTCAGGGGTTCTCAACTTTTTTCTTTCTGAGGCCCCCCAAACACGCTATAAAACCCCCACAGCCCACCTGTGCCACAACTGGTTTTCTGCTTATAAAAGCTACGGCCAGTGTTAAGGGGTAGAAAGCAGGGCAATTGCCTGGGGCCCCATGCCACAGGGGCCCCCATGAAACTAAGGTGCTCAGGCTTTGGCTTCAGCCCCAGGTGGTGGGGCTTCAGCTTTCTGCCCTGGGCCCCAGTGAGTCTAACACTGGCCCTGCTTGGGGGGCCCCCTGAAACATGTTCAAGGCCCCTGGACCCCTGATTGAGAACAACTGGGCTAACTGACTCACCTAGGATCACAAGGAGTCTGTGGAGGAGCAGGGCGGGTCTCAGCTGGCATGGGGCCAGCCTGGCTGGGGCCGTGGTGGGCAAATGGAGCTTCATCCCCACATCTGTTGTCCCAGTTGCCCTAATTAGGGGATACAAAATAAACCCTATCATGGGAGAGACGGGGGGCGAGATATTTGTCCCAGCCTCCCCCCACCCCGCGCCCTACTTCCCGCAGGGGAGGTAAAAACAAATCCCTCCCAGGACTGGGGGCAGGGGAGGTAATTGGGGTGTGTGTGTGTGTGGGGGGAATATTATCCCAGCCCCTGGCAGAGTGAGAGGGGGTGTTGGTAAATATTGCCCCAGCCAGGAATGTATGTGGGGGGGTAATTTTGGTTTTGGGGCCAGGTACCATCCCAGGCTCTGGCAGGGCAAGGGGAGCACCCAGCCCTTCATGGGGAGGGCGAGGTGCATGTTGGTGTTTAACCTTTAATGGTTTGTGTTTACAGCGGGGAGGGGGGGCAGGGCCGGGCGGAGGGATATCTGCGCATGAAGTCGCATCACTGCAGAGGAGGAGGGAGCCATCCGTGCAGGACGTGACTGGGGGAGGGGAAGGGACCGAGAGCCGAGTGCAGTCACAGTCTGTGGTTAGGATAGGTGGGTGGGAGCCAGCCTTGGGCAACCAACCCCCCCTCCCCCCGAACACAACGCACCACAACAACCCCCGCCTGACACCCCCCCAGTACACAACGCACCACAACCACCCCCGCCACACAGCACAGCCACTGTACACGACGCACCACAACAACCCCTGCCTGACACCTCCCAGTACACAACGCACCACAATCACCTCCGCCACACAGCACAGCCACTGTACACAATGCACCACAACCACCCCCGCCACACAGCACAGCCACTGTACACAACGCACCACAACCACCTCCGCCACACAGCACAGCCACTGTACACAACACACCACAACAACCCCTGCCTGACACCCCCCAGTACACAACGCACCACAACCACCTCCGCCACACAGCACAGCCACTGTACACAACGCACCACAACCACCCCCGCCACACAGCACAGCCACTGTACACAACACACCACAACAACCCCTGCCTGACACCCCCCCAGTACACAACGCATAACAACCTGACACAGCACAGCCCCCATACATAATGCATCTCAACAACCCCACCCCCTGACATAAAACACCTCCTGTATAGGACGCACCACAGCAACCCCACTGCCTCTGCATGCAGTGCACTACAACCACCCCTGCCTGACACAGCACGGCGCCTGTACACAATGCACCACAACAACGTTGCTGCCTCACACACAGTGATGCCCGAACATAAAACAATGCCCCTGCTGCCTCACACAGAATGACACCTCATCCGCAACACACCACAATGACTCTGGCGCCTCACATGGTACAAACTACTCTGTATACAATGCACCACAAGAGCCTGTTGCCTTACACGCAGCACAACCCCCCTGCACACAATGATCCTGCCGCGCCGCCTCACACACAACAACCCTGCTGCCTCACATAGAACACCCCTGTACACAACATGCCACAAGAACCCTGCAACCTCACATAGCACAACCTCCGTAAACTAGGAACCACAACAACCCCACTGCCTCACACACAGCACAAGCCTCTCTGTGCATAACACCCTGCAACAACCCCGCCACCTCTCACACAGCCCCCATCACAACACACCACACCTTGCCACCTCATACACAGCACCCTCTGTAAACTCCTGATGCATCAGACTGCATACCACAATGACCCCATCTACACACACAAAACCCATCTGCCCTCTTGGAGCCAATGCACTCCACCCATCCCCCCCAAAAACTCTTCTCCACTTCACTCTCTTTGCAACCCCCCCACCGCGAGGCACTCCCCCCACCGCCCCAAACAAACACACCTTCCCCCCCAGCCTCCCTCCTAGGGTGACCAGATAGCAAGTCTGAAAAATTGGGACACTTTTTTTTGGGGGCAGAGAGGCGTATAGTTGGCTATGTAAGACAAACCCTCTAATATCAGGATGGTCCAAACAATAACAGAACGTCCAGTCACCCTACTTCCTCCACACACAGAACCACCCTGTGGGCTCCCCCACCACTTCCCAAAGCACAGCAAATCTCAGTTCCCAAAGTGTTTTTTCTACAGTGCCTGAGTTCTGCAACAGCAGAGGCAACACCCAAATCTGGCTCTTTCCAGCAAAGGCAGGAACAAGCGGAAGGAATTTTCCACTGCTGCCCTGACATTCATTGCTCAGCTAGAGACAAAATGCATGCTAGGAATGACTTAATGCTTCTTTGGGCAGCTGCAGAAGAGACAAATGCTATTGTTAGCACATGGGTCTCAGTTTCTGAATAGTGTTGCCTCTTTTCAACCTGAATAGCTAGTCAAATTTCAGGGCCCTGGGGGCATTCCAGATGGGAGCAGAAACGTGGTGATCTGTATGGTCTTTGCTGTTTTGTTTGCTAAGAACAGACAAAGGCCTGAGTCCTGGAATAGGGAAGCAACAAGGAGTCTGGTGGCACCTTAAAGACTAACAGATTTATTTGGGCATAAGCTTTCGTGGGTAAAAAAAACCCCACTTCTTCAGATGTATGGAGTGAAAATTACAAATGCAGGCATTATATAACAACACATGAAGGGAAGGGAGTTACCCCACAAGTGGAGAACCAGTGTTGGCAGGGCCAATTCGATCATATAGCAGGAAACAGCTCCCTTTGCTCATTGCACCAAGAGCCCGCTTTTCAGCCTACTCCCCTGACCCCCAAACCTCTCCATAATGGTGGGGTTTCTTCCAGGATCAGCCACAGTCCCTGACTCTTAGTCTCTCCCAGGTTTTTTGCCTATTCTGCCACCCCCTACCCTAAACAGTAATCAGCAAAAGCTCCTTGGCATGTTCACCAACTCTTTTTGTCTTAGGCGGGGGCTTATCCTTCAGCATGTTACATGAAGGGTGACTGCAGACCTATCAATCTCAGTGAGGTTTTAACTCAACCACAACAAGGCTTCACCCAGCTCATGCTAGTAGTCTCAGAGGACTGGATATGGTTCACGTCCTGTTTAACTTCACAGCTAAGAGAATAATGGAGATACTATTATTGGCTGGTAGCACCTTTGAGCCCCAGCCAAGGACCCCGCTGTGCTAGGTGCTGTACAAACAACAATGGTCCCTGTCCCTAAAGAGCTTAGGAGAGCATGGGGTGAGTCTATCTGAAGCCTGTCTTGTGACCAGCACAGAGCTGCAAAACAGGCAAGGGAGATCGTGTGGAAAAATACAATGTTTACACTGCTAAAATCCGGGCACAGCTTGCAACTGCATCATCAGAACAAGACCAGCCCCTTGCAGCAGCTGAGCCAGCACTCCCCACCTCCATTTGGATTTGGGTTTTGCTTAGCAGCCTTCGTTAGCTTGGAGATGTGACCCCTAAGGCCTCCAAACCCAGCAGGCAAAGTGACTAGACCCAACACTGCTAATTAAAAAAGCCTCGTGATTTTTTTTTAAGCCAGTCTCATGATTTTGGAATGCTTGGGCCTGGCCACACTATTTAGAGAGGGGTTTTATGGGCACACTTCCTGGGACAGCAGTGTCCATTTCATGAGAGAGAAACTGAAATAGATTTGCTGAGCTTTACAAGGCTATAGATATATATATGAGGTAGAAAGAGCTATGATCAAGGCACAGAACTGTGATCCAGGACTCCTGGGTCTATCTGTGGCTCTGGAAAGGAGTGGGTCCTAGGACGCCTGGGTTCTAGTCCCAGCTTGAGGGAAGGGAGTGGGTTCTAGCAGGTTAAAACAAGGGACAGGGCTGGGATCAGGATTCCTAGGTTCTGTTCCCACCCCTGCTGCTATCTCACTGAACCCTTAGACAGCCCTGTCCCCTGGTGGATTCAGTGCACGGAAACACTCACGTACACCTCCTCCGGAGCTCTCACAAAGAGCAAAGTGGCTCAGTAAATGCTCCGCAACAAGCAATGCCTAGATGCCATGTTCTCTGCACTATGGATTCAGCAGTACTGCAGTGTTTGAGGAAGGCCGTGTCCTGATACAGCACTCTTACAGCAGCAAGCACCCCAACCACAGGGACCTGACCCTGACTGCAGCATCTTTTAGTACCGTGAAGTCTTGTCTACATGCAATGTTTTCACTTAATAGCCTGAGGTGTAAATTTAAGCCCATCTATTCAAACAGGCACAACTTCTTCTCCCAGGTGGACATTGTTGTTCCAGTAGAAGAGGTCTTTTTTTGGTTTCATTTATGGCATTTGGGATGGGGTTTTAGCTAAATCAAAGAAGCCACTTTTATTCCAAGTCAATGGGTCCCCCACAGGGAAGTCATACTGGGGTAGCACTGGCCCAGCGACGGGGCACTAGTTGTGGACTTGGGAGACCTAGGTTCAAGTCCCAACACCATCAGACTTCCTGCATGACCTTGGGAAAGTCACCAAGGACATGTCTACAGTTCAAGGAGACATACCCATGCTTGCTCTCATCTAGCTAGCAGGCTAAAACAGAGTATAGCTGCAGTGCCAGGAGCTGGCCATCTCAAGTATGTACCCACCTGAGACACTGGCCCCTCCTGCAGCTCACCCCACTTAGCCAGTGGTAGCAGGTCTCCTTCAGCTGGACTTTACACCTTCCAGCTCCAACGTAGACAAAGCTTCTCTGTGTCACAGTGTAACAGCACTGCCCTCCCTCACAGGAGGAAACCTACTGACCGCTATACTTACCTACATGCCTCCAGCTTCCATCCAGGACACACCACACGATCCATTGTCTACAGCCAAGCTCTAAGATACAACCGCATTTGCTCCAATCCCTCAGACAGAGACAAACACCTACAAGATATCTATCAAGCATTCTTAAAACTACAATACCCACCTGCTGAAGTGAAAAAACAGATTGACAGAGCCAGAAGAGTACCCAGAAGTCACCTACTACAGGACAGGCCCAACAAAGAAAACAACAGAACGCCACTAGCCGTCACCTTCAGCCCCCAACTAAAACCTCTCCAGCACATCATCAGAGATTTACAACCTATCCTGAAAAATGATCCCTCACTCTCACAGATCTTGGGAGACAGACCAACCCTCGCTTTCAGACAGCCCCCCAACCTGAAGCAAATATTCTCCAGCAACCACACACCACACAAAAAAAACACTAACCCAGGAATCTATCCTTGCAACAAAGCCTGATGCCAACTCTGGCCACATATTTATTCAAGTGACACAATCATAGGACCTAATCACATTAGCCACGCCATCAGGGGCTCGTTCACCTGCACATCTACCAATGTGATATGTGCCAGCAATGTCCCTCTGCCATGTGCATTGGCCAACCCGGACAGTCTCTTCGCAAAAGAATAAATGGACACAAATCTGACATCAGGAATCATAACATTCAAAAACCGGTAGAACACTTCAATCTCTCTGGCTGCTCAGTAACAGACTTAAAGGTGACAATTTTGCAACAGAAAAGCTTCAAAAACAGACTCCAACGAGAAACTGCTAAGCTTGAATTAATATGCAAACTAGATACCATTAACTTGGTTTTGAATAGAGACTGGGAGTGCCTGGGTCATTCCATATATTGAATCTATTTCCCCATGTTAAGAATCCTCACACCTTCTTGTCAACTGTCTAAATGGGCCATCTTGATTATCACTACAAAAGTTTTTTTCTCCTGCTGATAATAGCTCATCTTAATTAATTAGCCTCTTAGAGTTTGTATGGCAACTCCCACCTTTTCATGATTCTCTGTATATATCTGTATCTATCTGTCTACCATCTTACTATATGTTCCATTCTATGCATCCGATGAAGTGGGCTGTAGCCCACGAAAGTTTATGCTCTAATAAATTTGTTAGTCTCTAAGGTGCCACAAGTATTCCTGTTCTATTGACAGAGTGTGAGGCACTCAGATCTGTGGTGGAGGTGGGGTTGCAGCGGGGGATGTAAGAGCCACAGACAGATGGCATAGATACAAATACCAGCTGACAAGCATTTAAATGCCACAAGATACTGTATCCAAGGCCTGGGACAGGACCCTAGGAAGACATCCTCCACCTGAGACCCCCTTTAGTTTGCACAAGGCAAAGGCAGAACTACAAGTGTGCGTTCCAGACAGCAGTTTTTGTTGTATCCAGCTGTTTCTGCCCCTTTCCATGGGGCCTTAGCACTGGCTGCTGCTGTCCAGCCCAATTTTTTTAATGCCACATTTTGAGTGCTCTGAAAATGTTACAGCACAACCGACAGAAGCAGCACTGTCCCCATGGGCCTTCGAGGCATCGGGGGGGGGGGGGGGCCTAGCAAGCTTTGCTTCTGAACAAAGGAACAGAAACAGTCCTATGGGTGGAAAAACAAACAGGCATGGGACACGGTCCATTTGCACCACCTCGTGGCAGGATTTGTCTCTGCAAGGTGTTTTTTCAGTTCCTTCATTCTGCAGAGAAGTTTCACAAGCAGAGAACTAGGTTGCTCGACTAAAAGCCCAATGGACCCTTCCTGCCTCAAGTCTCTGAGCTTAGATTTTCAATGCAGCGAAGAATTCTTCATCGAGATCAAGGCCAGAAGAGTGTTAGATTATCCAGTCTGACCTCCTGTATAACACAGACTTGAGAATTTCACCCCACTACTGGTGTGTTGAGCCCAATAACTTGTAACTGACTAGAATAACTTCTGGAAAGGCATCCAAGTCTTGAAATGAGCTGGAGAATCCTCCACTTCCTTTGGCTGTTCATTCCAATGGTCAGTCACCTGCACTGTTAAATGTATGCCTTATTTCTCATTTGTGTTGTCTGGCTTGGATTTCCAGCAAGAGATTTTACTTGCAGACAAGATTTTCAATATCTGTATTGACTGGGCACCTGAATTGAGGCAGCAAAAAATGGGCCACCCACCCACTAAAAACCAGCCCCTTTTCAAATGTGTCAGGCTGAAGTCCCCAAATCATTAAGTCATTTTTAAAAAAAAGTCTCGGCCTGAGTTATTAAAAATTTTCTAGCTTATGGCAGTACAGAGGCCCCACTTGGGTCTGGGTGTGGGGGCCCAGTGATACTGCATGGACTCCAACCAAGATTAGGGTCCCTGTCGCACTGGGTGCTGCACAGACCCCACCATAACTGAGCCTGGGCCTCCCCCCGTGATGCCAGGTGCCACACCCTGAAGAGCTGTTCTGACAGCAACAAAAATCAGATACTCCCCTTCTGTAGCTGTTGTGCTTCGAGATGTGCTGCTCATGTCTATTCCAGTTAGGTGTGCACACGGCCGTGTGCGCGGCTGTCGGAAACGTTTCCCGAGCAGCTGCCCGTCGGACCGGCTGTGGAACCCCCTGGAGTGGCGCGATCCAGTGCTCTATATACCACCCTGCCAGCCCGACCTCCCTTTCAGTTCCTTCTTGCTGGCTACTCCGACGGAGGAGAAGGCGGGGGGGGATGGAATAGACATGAGCAACTCATCTCAAAGAACAACTGTTACAAAAGGTGACTAACCGGTTTTTCTTCAAGTGCTTGCTCATATCAACTCCAGTTAGGTGACTTCCAAGCCTTACCTAGGAGGTGAGGTTGGAGTCAAGGTATTGCCGACTGAAGTACACCTCTACCCTGATATAACGTAACCTGATAGAACACGAATTCGGATATAACGCGGTAAAGCAGCGCTCTGGGAGGCGGGGCTGTGCATACCAGTGGATCAGTGCGCCAGCGTGTCTGGCTCCAACACTGAGCGGCGTGTTAAGGGTGCCGGGCCCGGGGGTTGGATGGTTCGGAGGTTCTGGGGGCGGGGCGGTCAGGGGACGGGGAACTAGGGCGTGGGAGTCCCGGGGGGCCTGTCAGGGGTGGAGTCCTGGGGGTGATTAGGGATGGGGAGGTCTCTGGAGGGGGCAGTCAGGGGACCAGGAGCAGGGGGCTTAGATAGAGGGTGGGGTCTTGGGAGGGGTGGTTAGGGGTGGGGGATCTGTGGAGGGGGTAGTCAGGGGACAAGGAGCGGGGGGGCTGAATGGGTCAGGGGTTCTTAGGGGTCAGTTAGGGGGCAGGAAGTGACCATTAATAACGGAAATGCTCGAGGCCAAAGCAAGTTCGATATAACGTGGTTTCACCTATAATGCGGTAAGATTTTTGGCTCCCGAGGACCACGTTATATCGGGGTAGAGGTGTACTGTTCTGCTGAAGGCCGCATCATTCCTAGAATGGTGGACGATGGCGTAATGCAACATGAAGGTGTGCACAGAAGACTACGTCGCAGCCCTACAGATTTCCTGGAGAGGTACTTGGGCTAGAAAGGCTGCTGACGAGGCCTGTGCCCTCGTGGACTGAGCTGTGATGGCAGGCAGAGGAACCTTCACCAAGTCATAACAGGTGCGGAAACAAGCTGTGATCCAGGAGGAGATCCACTGGGAAGAGACTGGCAATCCTTTCATCGGATCTGCTATAGCAACAAACAACTGGGTCGTCTTTCAGAACAGCTTTGTGCACTCGATATAGAAAGCGAGCGCTCGCCTAACATCCAGCGAATGCAGCTGTTGTTCTTGAGGGCTGTTGTGTGGCTTTGGATAAAAAACTGGCAGGAAGATGTCCTGGCTAATATGGAAGCAGGACACCACCTTGGTAAGGAAAGCTGGATGAGGCCTAAGTTCTACCTTGTCTTTATGAAAAATTGTGTATGGGAGCTCAGAGGTGAGGGGCCACAGCTCAGACACTCGTCATGCTGAGGTGATAGCCACCAGAAAAGCTACTTTCCAAGAGAGGTAGACGAGTGAACAAGAAGCTAAAGGCTCATGAGCTGGGAGAGGATTAGGTTAAGGTCCCAGGCCGGGATGAGGGGCTTCATCAGGGGATGTATCTTCTCCAGGCCTTTCAGGAAATGTGCCACGATGGGGTAAGCAAACACCGAACGCTCAAAATCGCTTGGGTGAAAGGCTGAGATAGCCATGACGTGGAGCTTGAGGGAACCAAACGCCAGATGCTGGTCCTTTAGGTACAGAAGAGATTGTCCAGGATACAAAGAATGGGAGCCTGGAGCAGGAGCACCTGCCTTTGGGCGCACCAGCTGGAGAACCTCTTCCATTTCGCCCTGTATGTGGCCCTAGTACACGGCTTGCAGCTTTCCAGAAGTACCTGCCTCACCGGATCTGAATAGGCGAGCTCTGCCTGATTCAGCCACGGATTCTCCAGGCCATGAGGTGGGGAGACTGAAGGTCTGGATGAAGGAGGTGACCGTGGTCGTGTGTAATGAGGTCGGGAATGAGAGGTAGCCATATCAGTGGCTGGACCAACAAGTGTGGGGTACCAGCACTGGCGAGGCCAGGCTGGGGCCATGAAAATGACATCTGCCTTGTCCCTGCGGACTTTGAGAAGCACTTTGTGGATCAGTGGGAAGGCGTATAGCAGCCGCCCAGATCATGGAATCCTGAACGCATCTGCAACCAAGCACGGGCTGTGGCTCCTGAAGGAGCAAAAGCTTGGGCACTTTCTGTTGGCCCGTGTGGTGAACAGTTCTATGTGGGGAAACCCCCAACTGCAGAAGATGGAGTGGATGATGTCCGGGCGAGTCGACCACTCGTGTGTGTGGAAACGTCTACTCAGACTGTCTGCCAGCACATTCTGAATGCCCAGCAGGTATGAAGCCTGGAGAAGGATGAGTAGGCTAAGCAAGAGTCCCATAGTAGGAGGGCTTCCTGACAGAGAAGAGATGAGCGGGCTCCGCCTTGCTTGTTTATATAAAAACACAGCTGTTGTGTTGTCCGTCAACACCTCTACGTAGTGGCCCTGCAAGTGCGTCAGAAAAGCTGGGCAGGTGAGGTGGATCTTGGACGCCCGGAGTTCTTGGACGTTGATATGTAAAACCAGCTCCACTACTTGCCATGGGCCCGGAGTTGTCCGGCTTCCCAGATGTGCTCCACAGCCCAGCGCAGACGCGTTTGTGACTAAGGTCAAGATGGGCTGGGGCGAGCGAAAAGGAACCCAGGCGCTTACCGCGTGGGGATTCAGCCACCGCCATAGGGAATCGAGGGTGTTCCGAGGGATGGTCAGCACTGCGTCCAGACTGTCGTGACGCGGGCGATACACAGATGTGAGCCGTGGTTCCAAGGGTCTGAGTCACAGCCTGGCGTGTTGAACCACGTATGTGCAGGATGCCATATGACCTATCAGCCTGAGACACTGCCTTGCCGTGGTGGTAGGAAAGCTGCAAAGGTTGCTGATTATCTGCGAGAGGGCTAGGTGACAGGTCTCTGGCAGGAATGCTCTCACTTGAGTCACATCCAGAATGGCTCCAATGAACTCTATCCTTTGAGCTGGGGTGAGCACTGATTTGCTGACATTGAGTATGATATCTAATCAGTTGAATGTGTCTCTGACTAGCTGCACCTGCGATTCCACCTGCTGACGGGAGCGGCCCCGGAGTAGCCAGTCGTCCAGGTAAGGGTAAATATGCACGCGGTCGTGGCGGCGAAAGGCTGCTACAATCGCCATGCACTTGGTGAAGACATGAGGTGCTGTGCAAAGCCCAGACGGGAGGGCCGTGAACTGGTAATGCACATTGTTCACCATGAAATGGAGGAACTGTCTGTGAGTCAGGGTGACAGATATGTGAAAATAAGTGTCCTTCATATCATGGGCGGCGTACCAGTCTCTCGGGTCCAGGGAAGGGATGATTGTGCTTAGGGAGACCATGTAGAACTTCACGCTGAGTATGAACTTGTTGCATTCCCGCAGGTCCAGAATGGGCCTGAGGCCCTGCTTCACTTTGGGGACGAGGAAGTATCGGGAGTAGAAATCTTTGCTTTTGAGTTTCTGAGGGACCTTCTCCACCACTCCTAGGGCGAGAAGAACCTGGAGCTCCTGGATGAGACGTTGTTCGTCAGAAGGGTCCCTGAAGAGGGATGGGCAAGGGGGATGGGAGGGTGGGGAAGAGCAGAATTGAATAGACTATCCCGCCTCTTCCGTGCGGAGCACCCATCGGTCTGATGTAATAAAGAAAGAGACCATGCACGGTAGAAGCGGGATAGACAGTTCAGGAAAGGAGAGGAGGCAACCAGGTTGTGGACAGCAGTGCAGTGTTTGAGGAAGGCCGTGTCCTGGTACAGCACTCTTATAGCAGCAAGCACTCCAACCACAGGGACCTGATCTGGATTGCAGCATCTTGTGGTACTGTGAAGTCTTGGCTACATGGCAACGTTTTCACTTAATAGCCTGAAGGTGAGCCCTGGAGAGAAGGGAGCCCTGGAGAGAAGTCCGGGCAACAGCTTTACCCTCTTCCGCAATGGTCCCCAACTCCGCTTGCGACTCAGAGGGGAGGCGCTCCTTCAATTTTAGGATCAAGGACCATGAGTTGTAGTTGTATCTACTCAGGACCACAAGTTGTTATGTGATCCTGAGAGAGAGAGAGACCCCCTGTGGAATAAATTTTCCTTCCAAACAAGTCAAGCCGTTTAGCCTCCCTTGATTTGGGTGCGGGAGCCTGCTGACCTTGCCTCTCTTTTTCATTCACCGCCTCCACCACGAGAGAGCATGGGAGAGGATGGGTGAAGAGATACTCGTAACCCTTAGTGGGAACAAAGTATTTACGTTCAGCCCCCTTGGCCGTAGGGGGGATGGAGGCAGGTGTTTGCCAAATGGTTTTGGCATTGGATCGGATAGTTTTTATAATGGGTAAGGCTACCCTAGAGTGGCCCTCTGGTGCCAAGGTGTCCACCATTGGGTCCTCCCGTTCTACCTCTTCCTTCACCTGAAGATTCATATTCAGGGCTACTTGTCGGAGAAGTTCCTGCAGGGCCCTGTAATCCATGGGAGGTGGCCCAGATGTCATCAGGGGATGGTGAGGAGGAACTAACTGGTAGGACCAGTTCTGTGGTGGCCCCTTGATCTGTAGGGACCGGGTCTTCACGGGCACTGGGTGTAGCCTCGGCAAGCCAACGTGGTGCTGGGTCCAGGTTTTGCGGAGGATACTTGGGTGGGCAGCTGAGAGTTGCCTCTGGGAGGTGAGATCCCGAACAGGAGGACTGGGGAGGGGGGTGCAGTGGAATACCTGGTGGGGTGCCCTGGGCCTGATGGTATGCCCAAGGAGTCCAGAACTGCCATTGGGGCACCAAAATGTCTTGCCTTAGGCTCCCTTGCCTTTTGAATGGCATGCACGCTGAGGTTGGTGCTTAGAACAGTGCCGTGAGGTCACAGAGCAGGACCTGGACCTCGAGCGGGACCATGACTTATCTGCCAATGACTACCTTGAACGGGAGCGGCTCCAAGGGTCGGGACTATGGGACCAGTGCCACCAGTCGGATTGGTGCCGCGAGTCAGACTGGCGCGGGGCATAAGCACGGTGCTGGGACTCAGAGCGGCACGGCAATCCAGGTCAGGGGGCAGACGGACCCAACATGGCAGGCTTGCCTCTAGACCATGCCATGCTCCCAAGGAGTGGAGGCTTATCCCTCATATGGGAGGCTTAGGTGCCGTCATTTCGATGAGCCCCCTAGTGGCTTCAAAAGTGTCCAGGGTGGAAGGCATCATAACTTCCCCCACATGCAGCCGTGGTGAGTCCAGGAGAGCAGGGCTTCCAGGAGAGACAGGGACCTGCGATGGCTCTGCGCGGCCCGAGGGTCTGCCGGCCATAGGCCAGTACCCTGTCCGTCCCCTTCCATGGGTGCAGTAGCTGTAGCAACCTGCTGGGGGGATTTCCCCTTGGTCTGTTTCTTGAGGGCAGCTGGGGAATGAAAGTGGTGCCGGGGAGAGCGTTTCTGGAGCCCGGGGGACCTGCGGCTCCTGGGCTGGCGTGCAGAGTCCTTTCTCGGCACCGCAGACAGTTCCACAGGAGGATTGGTCTGCACCGAGGCGCTTGGGGCTGGGTCCTGCTGCAAAAGGAGGACTGACTCCATGAGGAGTTGCTTTAAGCGTATGTCCCTCTCCTTCCTGGTGCTAGGTTTGAAAGTTGCAGATCTTGCACTTGTCCGATTGATGGGCTTCTCTCAGACACCAGAGGCAGGAGCCATGGGGGTCGCCCATAGGCATCGGTTTAGCGCGGGGACTACAGGGTTTGAAGCCCTGAGACGGCATGCCCCGAGGCCCTGTGGGGCGCGTGTTGGAGGGGGAGTCCCCCACAACCTGCTAAGTAGCGAGAAACAACTAACGAAGAACTATTAACTAACAATGGGTAACTATATACAGAGATTAACAGAAGAGCTAGGGATTAGTGGGACACTTGCACGCAAGAGACCACTGGTCCAACAATGGCGGTAAGAAGGAACTGAAAAGGGGGTGGGTCGGCAGGGTGGTATATAGAGCGCCATACCGGTGCCACTCCAGGGGGCTCCACAGCCGGCCCGATGGGTAGCTGCTAGGGAAAAGTGTGTTGGCGTAGGCACACACCTAACTGGAATTGACATGAGCAAGCACTTGAAGAACAAACAAAACTCCCCATACAGCTAGGGAAAACTAGCACTTAACTCTGAGCAGCTATTCTCCCCATCCTATGTACTTAGCCTGAGCAACAAGGTGATTGTGGAGGAGTTTACTCACTGCTGGGACACCCCCGATGGCTGGGTGTGGCATAGTGGGCTCACTTCATCTAACACTCCCTGCTGACAGCTGATCTGGCCCTACCATGGTCTGTCTCCTTCACATGGCTCAGCTGTCTGGCCAGCTGGGCTTTAGTCCCAACCCTTCCGGAGTAATAGCTTCCTACGTACTGGGCCAGCCTTCCTAGTTCTCCTTCCAGTGCCTCAGTCTTGTTTGCTGCCCTCGAGCCTGGGCCCAGTGGTCTATGCACCTTTTTATCAGGGCTTCCAGCTATCCAGATCCGTGTTTCAGGGCCTTCACACCACCTTATCAGTGTCTGGTGGACCCTCTAAACTAGGTTCCAGTCCAGTGCCAGGGACCTAGGACAGGGGAAGTGGAGGATTTGTCCTGCTATTGTGGGGAACTTTCCTGGCTTATACACTACCCTGGTGGAATTAGCTAGCAAAAAGATCTGAGTCCTTGCTCCCACTCCCTTCCCCAGAGGTCTGTCTCACCTCAAGGGCTCCCCTTCCATACTCCTGTGTGGCAGAGTCCTTGTAACCCCAACAAGGCTGGCCCAGGATTCCTGGGGGCTCAACCCCCAACCTTGTTGTGGTCACTTAGGGCAGGGTACAGGCTGTCCCCACTCCGGGGTGCTCTCTCCCCACTGGACACTTCCCTGACCCACTGATCATTACATACCGTTTAAAGCTAATACAATTTAGTAAACAGCAACCAGTTTAAAAAAAAATAAGGAAAAAATGGGAAAGGAAAATCCATCCCCCCACCCTGTGTCATGGGGACACCACAAACAGCATCTCTGGAATGTAAGGGTCATTCACAGTCTGTTCCTCACCTGTCCCAGGCCCTGGCTGTGCTGCAGGGTGCAGTGAGTCAGACACTCGCTCTGGCAGTGGCCTCAGGTGCTAGGTGGCAGGGCCCTTCTTCCCCCATCAATCCCCCCTCCTAGTCCGGCCTGCAAGACCTCCTGGCTAGGGGAGTCTCCCTGCCCAGGGTCCCCCTTGCTCTCCCCAGCTGCTCACTATACTTGGGTCCAGACTGCTCCCGTCCCAGCTCCACGGCTGCTCTCTCTCGGCTGCTCCTGTGGCCCCTGGTTCTGGCTCTTCCCGCTGCAGCTCTGCTCCCAGCATGGATCTGCTCCCTGGGCTGCTCCGGCTCCTGCTCTCTCCTTAGCTCGGCCCCTCTGACCAGGCAGCTCCAGCTCACAGGGAGTACGGGGACCCCACACTCCTGACTCTCTCATTGGCCTGCCTGCCTCTCAGTCAGGCTGACCTGGAGCGTGGTCTCAGAATCTTGATTTTCCATCAGCCCTTCCTCTTTCTTTTGGTACTTGGAGGGGGCCAGCCAAAAAGTCCACAAAGTTTCAGTAAGGGGCCAACAGTCCCCTTACACAGGCAGTCCAGGGTCACCTCATTAGACCCCTTGCTGCCACCTCCCTGGTCTTCTTCCTACCAAGCCTTTCCCTGGACTTTCTCCTTGACCTGCAAGATCCTTCCTATTCCCTACAGGTCTCTTCACTCCCTCCTACAGACAGTGACTGTAGTTTCTCCCTCCAGGCCCCTTCTGCTCTAAAATTCCTGTATATGCCACCACCCATCCCTTCCCAAGCTGAGTTTCCTCATTAATTAGGCCTAACGCACCCTCCAGGACAGGTGCAACCAGGTGGGCTAAATGACCAACTCCTCTTAACCCTTTGTTCACCTTCATCCATGGTTCTGAGGTGACAAGCCAAGGACTGAACATTTCTATGGATAAGAACATCCAGAATAAGAATACACACACATATATATATATATATATTTTGGAAGGGACATAAACCTTCATTCTTCAGGACATAAACCAGCCACTACCTAACTAGTGGTCAGGAAGGGGGAAGTTATCCCATAAATACATACCACCTGGATTCTTGCACTTTCCGCTGACCCAGCTGGCACAGGCCACTCTTAGCATGTGGGTACTGAAATAAATGCATCAGTGCTTTGATGCAGTCTAGCAACCACCATCTTCCCACATTCCTCCTCCTCACATCTCTGCTCTACATTCCTCCTCTGAATTGCTAGCGTTAGAATGACCACCTCTTGACTCAAAAAGAGACAAGTTGATCTGGAGTGACTAAGACTATGGAGTGATTTCATAAGTGGGGTTTCACAGCATAAATGAACTTTGAGGAATAGGAAGGCTGGCCCAGCGGGTAGTGTTAAAATATAGCTATGCAGGCCTGCCTGTAAAGGCCTATACTTTAAGAACTTAAGTGTATTTTTATCACTTAGCTAGTTATAGAGGTATAAAAAAAAGAATCCAAATCACAAGTCCGTCTGTGTATGGGCCTTCTCTCACTAGGATAGTCTGAGGCCTTGTTCTTAGGCTAAGGCCTTTGGCTAAGCAGCAGGGGCAGCCAAAAGCTGGGAAGTATACGGTCACATCCTCACATTCCAAACCAGTCACACTGAAATAAGGTGGTATTGTGCTGTTATGATCTTGTCCTGATAGTGCCTATCACCACCAGATAAAGAAACAGATGTTAAGATGGTTAAAAAAAAAACAGCTTAGATTGATAACATCGTATCCGGCAAGAAATCACTTATCGATAATTGTGAAACCCTCATTTCTGTATTATTTTTATGGCCCCCACTTTTCTATTGTTAATCTGTCTGGTTCTCTAATTGTTTCTGTCTGCTGTATAATTAATTTTGCGAGGTGTAAGTTAATTAGGGTAGTGGGATATAGTTGGTTAGAGAACTATGTTACAATATGTTAGGATTGGTTTAGATAGATTTCAGTAAAATGACTGGTTAAGGTATAGCTGAGAATATTACTATATAAACGGGGGTCAAACAAGCAGTAGGTAGGGAAATGGGAATCATACTTGCCGGAAATTAACCCCCAATAAACATTGCATTGTCTGCACTTTGGACTTCTGGTCTTTTGCTGCTTGCTGTCTGCATGACAAGAACCAGGGAAGTGGGAGGGTGGAAGGAAAGCCCTCAAACAGGTAGGATGCTAGAGTAGGACTTGAGGGACTGGCGTTTGGTTCCCTGCTCTAACGCTGACCTGTGTGACTTTCGGCAAGTCACTTAGTGTGTGCCTCAGTTTCCCCATTTGTTATATGTGGATAATAGCACTGCCCTACCTCCCAGAGGTGGTGTGAAGATGAGTACATTATAGATTGTGAAGTGTTCAGATGCTATAGGGATGGGGGCCAGAAAAGTATTTAAGACAGAAGTGATTTTATAATGATCATAGATAAACTGAGACACAACATGTGAAATGGGGTAGCTTTGAAAACAAGTTCTCTCCTCCCTTCCTCAATCACATGCTGTAATTAACATTGCCCACCTTAACACCTGGTTTCTCAGACAGTACCTTTTATAAACAGATCTCAAATTAGTACCTTATTTGTTGAAAACAGCCTCTTTATTATAAGAGTCATCTGTAGCATACAAAAGAAAAATATTAGTATGTACACAATTTTTTTTCCTTCTAAAAATGAAATCCACACAGAAATCAGTAAAAAGAGAAGGCCATTTTTTGTGTTGCATATTGTTGACAGGTATGACATTTCCAGATCAGGGGAATTCAAACACACACATCACACAAAAGAATCAACACTTCCAGATACAAGATACAATGAGCACAAGACAGAATGATGCAGTTCAGACAGACGTGCAGAATTATTGGCTTGATTCTCCATTACAAACTCAGGTCTCTTTGAGGGCAGAATCCAGCCTGGAAAAGCACAATTCCTCCAGGTAACATTAGAATGATTTGCTTACTGGCTACCAGAGAGAATACATTTCAGTCCATTTCCTTCCATGGCACTGCATTTAAAGGCACATTTACAAAGTGCTTGGCATAAACTGATCTTAGATCCAGCTGTATGGATCGTGGTTTAAGACACATGTTGGCAATTTTATCCCGAAAGGCATCATGGCACCAGACAAACAAGACATGCAACCTTGCCAAGAGTGAAAAATATGGATCTCACTCCACAGACTTCTAGAATTAAACATAGAAGAAGGCTGGAATGAAAGGAACACTTATGCACAGAACCCAAAATTCACTCTACACAAAACAAAGAGGAAGGTTTACAAAGCCTGCTGTGAAGAGACTTTTTTTGGAATTTTTAAATAAAATAAGCCAGTGACAAAGTTATTTGGATTTAAATGCCATTCAGAGACCCAAATACAATACAACAGCATCAGGAGGAGAAAGCTAACTGATGTCCAAAAGGGAAACCGACCACTTAACTTTAATGGTAAATGGAAAAAATGAGACACAGGACCAATGGTGAAAAATTCTCCACATGGCAACTAGTTAGTGTTGTAGGTTTTTCAAAACCTATGTTAATAATATGGAGTTTTATGTTGATAATGGGCCAGAACATCAGCTGGTCTAAATCAACACAACAGTGATCCCAGGTGCTGTAAACAGCACAGCTTCAGTGAAGACCTGGACAAGTGCATCAGAGTACAAAGCTGTCTTCTTGCAACTGTTGTGAAATATACCAGAGGAGGAGGAAGACACACCAAGTGATCATTTGTAAAGTACTAGGGGGGACATTATTTAGATCTGTGAAACCAAAACAGAAGCCCTTTGCCTTCCAAAAATGAGAGGAAGCGGGTCCAAATGTTGCCCAAGTGTAATTAAAAAACTCCCCTCCTGTGTTTTTAGCCAAACCTCAAACCAACAGCAATGTTTATATGGTTAAAAAAAAATCGTCCAAACCCAAAACATTGCAGCAATTGTGCTAAAGCAGTTTCTTGTGACATTTGACCTAGGAAAAGGAGGAGTCCAGTTATGCAAGCACTAGCAGTTGCAAATGGCTAAGAGGCAAACTATTTTCTCCCCCGGCCCCTCCCACACTGCTAACTGCAAGCTGAACAGGAAGTGCAGAATGAAGGCCGAGCTCAGCATTTTTAACAGCCCCCATGGCAGTCCCCAAAACCGAACACACAACAGGCACTGACCAAAGCGCCAACTCAGCCTGAATCTAATTGCACAGAGGGGGATTGGAACCTTGAATGCTTTGGGCCTGGTTCCATCAGCGTCATGTAGCAATTTTATCCCAGTGCATTCAAGGACCCAGCGGTATTTCACACCCACTTGTTACTGCAGTGAACCTCGAACCTCACACCAGATGCAAAATATAGGCCTTTGGTCTGCTCTGAAGGATTTTGCAGCATTAAAGAGACAAGCTGCTTCAAGGTACCTTCTACTGACATGACATAACCCAGAGTATTCAGGGTTCAGACACTGGGTGTCTCAGGTTTAACTTGAATGATCCGTAGCCAAGAGTTTTCAACAGTGACTCAGGATTTTGGGTGCTTCAACTTTTGGGTACCCTTAAAAGGGGCCTGATTTCCAGGAATTGCTGAGCACCTGCCCTTTGAAAATCCAGTCACATTGGAGGAGTCTCAGGCTAGGCTCCCCCCAGAATCACTACTGAAACCCAGGGCCCTCGGGTTTAGCTGACCTGTGGCTCATTCCCAGCTGCAGCAGCTCCTCCACGTCCCTTCCGCACACCCAGCTCCTTCCTGCATTCACTTCCCAGACCTCAGACACTGCAGGAGAAAAACTATCCCCCCACCCCGTGCTCCACTCCAAATCTGCAAGAATCCACGTCTGTTTCACAAAGCCTTGTGCTTCAGTCCCATGGCACAAGAAGAGCCCAGCTTTTGCATATGGGATATCAGAGTTCTCCTGCCCAGAAAACGTGGCTGTCACCTTTAACCGATGTGCTTTTCTTTTACCCCTGACGAGACTGGGATGCTTTCAGTGGGGTACCATTTCAATGCTCACATTAACATGGTGACTCTGCAGTAGAGTGAGAAACGGACAGGCACCCCAGGGAAGGTTCTAAAGCCTCCTGGTTTGAAACAGGATCATGCCCTGTATTTTTTCGTTTTCTCAAATCACTAGCAACCCCCACCTCCGCTCCATTCAGCGCTTGGAGCCAGATTCACCGCTGTCCTGCGCCTTTGTGCTGTGGCTCCTGTTAGTGCAAAGTGGTACAAGAGGCTAACTGGGTCAGAACGGCACTGGGAAAGAGCAGAGCTGACCACAGATGTGGCTTGGAAGCAGAAAGGGCAGTGCCATCGCACTGGGAGAATGGCTGGAGCCAGGGCACCGGCTGGCAGAGCTAGAAATCAGACCAGGACCCAGATGGAGCGAAAGCATTTATGAAGTCCCTATAGCAGACCCCCTTCCAACACTGAGATGAGGACAGAGCCCAACACTTGGCTCCAAGCCCCAGCTGGAGAACTCCTAGAGTCACTGACCGACCTAGCCCTAAGGGCATGGCTACACTGGAAACGTCAAAGTGCTCCCGCAGCAGCGCTTTGAAGTGCGAGCGTGGTCGCACGCTCCTGGTAATCCACCTCCACGAGGGTTTGGCTCCCAGTGCTCAGAGCCTGTCTACACTAGCGCTTTAAAGCGCTCAGACTTGCTGCGCTCGGGGGGGGGGTTTCACCCCCCTGAGCCAGCAAGTTAGAGCGCTATAAGAGGTCAGTGTAGCCAAGCCCTAAGGCAGCGGCACACGCTCCAGAAATACGCGAATCGTGGGACTGCACATGCTACAAGCCAGAGGAAAGTTAGACAAGTTGTCAGTTGGGCCTAGCTAACCCACTGGTGCTTCCACCCCTGCCATATCTAAAAGTCTGCTGTATCAGCGTCTTCGTCAGCACCGATCCAGCCCTCCCAACATGCAGGCTGTCCCTGACAAGAGCCAAAGCTTTGCATGCCATTTGAGTGCAAATGCAGCCAGCCCTGGCAAAGCAGCCGGCCTGCTTCCACTAAGTGCTGCAGCTTTCCCAGCCAAGCCTAAAAATAATTGGAGCCTATTTTTTTTCCTGTCCCCAAACCGAATCTCCCCCACCTCACACTTTTGCTGCCAAACAGGTTCTGAAACCAGCCAAGCCACTTGGTAACACACGGAAATAAACTCTATCTTTCTACCTTACCATCCGTGAACAAACTCTGCCCCACAGGAAAGTCTGCCTACGCCTCCCCCTCCTGCTGCCACTGGATCAGCAACATCCACGCTTAACGACACTGCAATGCCAGGAGGGCCCGAAGGAACGGAGGACAAGCCCACCTGGAAATCCCCAAGGGAAACCGGAGATGAACACTTTGACCCCTTAGGCACTGACAGTCTCACCCTCCAAGCAGTCTGATTGCTGATCAGAAACCGGACTGGCATTGACAAGTGCTCAAAACCAACAGATGGGGACTAGTGCTTTTTCCCAAAGGAGCACAGGGGAATCCAATTGAAATTCAATGGGATCTGGGCGCCTGAAACCTTTTGGAAATCTAAGACACAAAGATCAAAATGCCAGCCTCACCCCAACCGCACCATGGGCTCAGCTGCCAACCCCCGGGGGAAGAATGCAAAGTTTTTTTGGCACCAGTGCTGCTAACACTGGCTAAGCAGTTTAGATCTATAGCTTATGGCCGTTTACCCTGTCTAGGCAGTGCAGGGGAATGAATTGCCATCCAGGGTCAATCCACGAGCAGGAACATCTGGTTCCCGGGGGGGGGGGGGGTGTTGAGAAGGAGACAAGCAAACGGTCGTGGTACAATCCCCGGAAAACCCTCGCTGCCATAGGAGAGAGATTTCCAAGGGCACATGCATGATGGAGACTGGGGAGCCCAGGAGCACGTGCTATGCTTGTGCAGCTGAGGTGTGTGGCTGGCAGGTCTGTATAGCTTAAGATTCTCAGTACTCCTGGGTGATGTCCCTCCTCCCCCAGATTTCCCAAGCACACAAAGCCACTGCCAGCCACCAAGGGTTTGTCTAGATGTGGAAACTGACTTATTCCACTTTCACACTCTCAGCTTGCTTCCCGCTCTCCAAACAGCACTGCGGTAAGCAAGGCTACGGTTTCCAGTCAGCACCCAATTCCCAGTGAAATTCAACAGGAGTTCAGAGACTAAATTCACACTGTCCCTTTAAACACCCCACCCTGACAGGTTTTTTTCCTACATTGAAAGGATGTCTCCACCCACGCTAGATTGAACAGAGCAGATTTAAAAAGGGGGTTGGGGATTAACAAGCAACACTGTCCTTTAAGAAGCACCCAGTAGAGCTCTTCCCCACTAGGGAAATAAAGCACTTACTGGAAAGTGTGCAGTGCTGGGGTTTTAAGGCTAAGATTTTCAAAAATGAAGCAAGAGATTTAGATGTCCCGCTCTTGTTAAAGTTAACAGGGCTGGTGTATCTAAACCCCTTTGGCTCAAGTCCAAACCAAGACACAGGCTGAGTCGTTCAAAACAGCCTATCTGTACTGAATGGATAAGGCAAAGCAGTTTGGACTCCTGGCATGTCACCACACACAACTTGAAATAGACCAACCATCAGCCTCAGAAAGGCAAGGAGCTTGTTCCCTCCAACAGAGGCACAGCCAGTGAGGAAACCTGCTGCAGTCAATTACTGATCCTTTGTATTAATACCCCAGCGTGCCTTCTTCACAGCTGAACAAAGATTCTTGTGGGGGAAGTCACCCATTTCCTGCACCAGCAACTCACTTGTCCAGCCATCAAGAAAAATATCCCATCAACAGAAAGGGTGATACTTACAAGCCTAACGTACAAACCCCTCCAAAAAGCGGGCCAAGTTCCTGGGGCAGGAAGGGATTTTTAGGACCGGTGAGATGTCCTGAGCCGATAGGCCCAGACAGGAGGCTTCTTTCTTAGTGAAGTGTCGGCAGCAAAGCAATCTTCCCTGCTTCGCTTCACTGAACACCTCATGCCTACCTCTCCTGGACTGAATTAGCTATGGACCAGAGGTGAGGCCAGTTTTGAAATCAGACTCACCCAGCTGAATTGCAAAAGGTCTTAAAGCTGCTACGCACTCAGTTCACCCAGAAACGCAGGCGGGGTTATGTCGGAATCGCTAGACCCCTTCCCTGCCCTACTCCTGCACAGGTTTGAAAATGGAACGACCCACCAGCGGATATAGCCAAGACACTTCAATAGTCTATCGAATGGGGAATGGACCAACGCCGCGCAGCCCTTCCCGCCCTGCGCGGGAGACCGGACGAATCCCTCTCCTCAAGGGGAGACAGGAGAGTTTCCCCACTCAGGACTAGCGAGGTGCTGCGGGACCCTGATGTGCTGCACTGATGGGCACATGCAGGCAGGTTCTGGCCCTGCACTCCGTGAAGCCTGGCCCGACGGGACGCTTCACCCCGGGGGAAAGAGACAGAGCTCTGGGGCAGGAACGCTGCAGAGCACGCTCGCCATCAGGACAGCTCTCAGAGGCCTAGGAGCGCGGAGGGGTGGGCAAGATGACCTCAGAACAACACTGGCTCGGCGAGGTGGCATGGCTGCTCTTCCCCTCATTTACATCAGTGCCAACTGAAACCAATGGTGTCGTGCCCGCACAGGTACAGCGGGACCACACTGGGAGGCTTCCACCACCCGGGGGGGGGGGAAGGAGGGGGTGTCAGTGCCCACAAAGAACACACAAAGCAACGTAACCAGAGGAGCCCCAGCACCGAAGGGCCTAGGCTGGAATGGCTGCAGAAGAGGGACTAGACAGGACTTCTGATGCAGCAAGCTGGGATCCCACTGGTATAAATTAACACAGAATAACTTAGAGAGGCTCCTAGCCCAGAGGAGAGCCAGCGTGCTGGGCACAGGGCATGCCCCTAGATGGATCGGTCCATTGCTCCCTGTGCACCGGCGAAGACGGCACTCAGCCCTGCTCCAGGCTCTCGACTGGCGCCTGCACAGCGGAGTAGGAGGTAGGGCCGTGCGAGAACTGGCGGGTGAAGAAGGAGGCCGTCCGCTTGGGTTTCACACGCTTGATCTCTTTACCTGGAGCCCAGGGAGCAGGGTAAGAAGGTGGGGAGGAGAGATACGGGCACAAGTCAGCCCTGGATTCACCCACTGGACTCCACGGGGCCACAGCTTAATGGTGGGAGCTGAAAATGGCTAACAAAATGACTGCTTCCCCTGAGAGACAGCTCCTGAGAGTCAGCAGAGTTTAAGGCAGGATACGGGGGTTCTATCCTCAACTCTGGGGATGGGGGAGCTGGGAGCCAGGATGCCTGGGTTCTCTCCCTGGCTCTGGAGGGGAGTGGAGTCTAGTG
Source organism: Lepidochelys olivacea (assembly GCF_965140295.1). Taxonomy (NCBI): domain Eukaryota; kingdom Metazoa; phylum Chordata; order Testudines; family Cheloniidae; genus Lepidochelys; species Lepidochelys olivacea. Next base: position 32,872,776 of record NC_140417.1, read on the forward strand.
GGTTACAGTAGCAGGGGCTGGGAGCCAGGACCCCTGGGTTCTCTCTCAGGCTCTGCCACTTACTCACCCACCTGTTTGGTGCCCCCGGTAATGGGGTGATAGTGGAGCTATGAGACTCCACTGGGGGTGACTCTAGAGCAGAGGTGGACAAACTACATGTGGCCCACAGGACCGTCCTGCCCAGCCCCTGAGCTCCTGGCCCAGGAAGCTAGTCCCTGGACTCTCCCCCACTGCTCCCCTCCCCGACAGCCTCACCTCGCCATGCCGCCGGCACAGTGCTCCGGGCGCCGGGGCTGTGAGCTCCTGGGGCAGCGCAGCTGCAGAGCCTGGCCTGACCCAGTGCTCTGTGCTCCACAGCGCAGCTGCCTGTCCTGGTGCAGCTGCGCCGCCAGCCAGCGGTGCTCCAGGCAGCGCGGTCAGGGGGCAGGATAGAGGGCAGGGGAGTTGGTGGGGTGGTCAGGGGCATGGATAGGGGTTGGGGTGGTCAGAGGGCGGGGAACAGGGAGATTGAATGGGGTCAGGGGTCCCAGGGGGGCAGTCAGGAAGGAGAGGAGGGGTTGGATGGGGCAGCAGAAGGTGGTCAGGGGACAGGGAGCGAGGGAGTGGGTGGATGGGGCAGGGGTCGGGGGGGCAGTCAGGAAGGGGAGGGGGGTTGGATGGGGTGGTGGGGGGCAGTTAGGGGCAGAGGGTCCGGTCAGGGGACTGAGAGCTGGGGGGGGTGGATGGGGCAAGGGTCCCCGGGGGGCCGTCAGGGAACCGGGGGGTTGGATGTGGCAGGAGTCCTGGGGGGACCATCTGGGGCGAGAAGCAGGGTGCGGGGGAGGAAGTGTCAGGCCATGCCTGGCTGTTTCGGGAGGCAAAGCCTCCCCTAACCGGCCCTCCATACAATTTCAGACACCTGATGTGGCCCTCAGGCCAAAAAGCTTGCCCGCCCCTGCTCTAGAGCAGGAGAGAGATACAGGAGGTTCCAGAAGACTGGCAGAGGGCAGGGAAGCCCCAGTGGTGGCTCCTAGCTGGGTGCCGCAACAAGGGACAACCCCCTGCCCCTCCCCGCTTACCATCTTCAACGTAGTCTATGGTGGCGAGGTGCTGGATGCGGCTGCAGACCACGCTGCTCTGCCGCCGCAGCTTGGGGCGCTGCTTGCTGGCCAGAGGAGGCAGCATGGGGCTCTGGAGGCTGCTGTTCTCCGGGGCCGACAGCTCCCCCGCTGTGCTCAGCTCCAGGCAGTACTCGATAAGGCCGCTCATCAGCTCTGCCTGCAGGGAGCAGGGGCTGTCGGTCAGCTGGGCCTTCCCCACCAGGGCGCAGCGGGGACTGGCTGGCTCAGGGAAGTGGGGAATGGGACAGGAGGCCGTTCCTCTAGAGGGGGCTCCAGGTCTGATCCGGCCCCATGCAGGGGAGACTGGCTGGCTCAGGGAATGGGGCCTGGGGACTTTCCCTTCTAACCCAGCCCCAGGAAGAGCCTGTTCCCAGTCTGGTGGCTGTTTGTTGGCCTTTGAAACAAATCCAGGCTCCAGGAGGGGAAGACGGCCAGTGCTGTGATGGGAGCATTGCTCTGAGCACGGACTATACCCCCTGCCGCTTGCTGGCTGCCTCGGTGAGGCGGCCAGATGCTGGATGGGGCCCAGAGACCAAAAACACCCCAGAGATCCCAGTCACCTGCTTGGAGTAAATCTTCAGCAGCTTGTTGACCAGGGTCCCTTCGTTTTCCCCATCGAACTCCAGCCAGAGAATGTGCTCCTCCTCCTCATCGGGGTACGTGTGGTCCCACGAGAGCTCCTGGAACCGCAGGCCCAGCAAGACATGCTGCCATAGAAAGAGAGATGGAGCATGGGACCTTTCTCTCCCAGGGAGTGCCAGCTACAATCCAGCCCCAGGGCAGGGGAGGGTACTGGCTGGCTTGCGGGGTAGGGAATGGGACATGGGGTCTTTCCCTTCTAGGGGGCACTGTCTGTGATCTGGCCCCATAGCAGGGGGACTGACTGGCTCAGCATTATGGAAAACAGAGCATACATGTGGGCAGTATTAGGAGGCACTAGAGTGTGTGGGGAGCAGCATAGGGGGCTCTGGGCGGTACAGGAAGGATCTGGGCAGCACTAGAAGGCACTGTAGGGAATAAGGGGATCCAGAGGCAGCCCCCAGCCATGACCCCAAAAGAGCAATATATGTCCCCGTGCACAGCTCTCATGCACCCCCCCGCCACTGGATCCCCTGAGCAGCGTTACCTTCTCCTTGCTGTCCATGACGTACACACCCTCCAAGCTGATGGCGACCGACACAGCCTTGCGCCCTCCCCGGTGCAGGAAGCCCTGGGCTGGCTTGTCAATCTCCCCATAGAAGAAAGCACAGCTGGAGAGAGAAAGACACATCCGTTGCACCACGGCAGATAGGCCTTGCACGGGGAAGTGCTCGGATTGCACAAGCGCTCACTAACAGAACTGGGAAGGCTTTGGGGTTTGTCCCCCTGGGCACCATATTCCTCCCCCATGTCCCCTGACCCACAGATAGCAAAGATACAGGCGCTACTGCGAGATCTTGTCACACTCCGGCCAGGAAATGGTTCTTGCAGAGCTAGGTCACCCCCTGAGGGGCCTGGGCAGACCACGAACAGGGGAGACGGTGGAATTAATGGGACTGCTGGGCTGGGATTACCAAATGCCTCCAGCCCACGCCACTGACAGGTGCAGGAGTTACCAGGTTATTCAGCAGCCAAGTGCCCAGACTCACCCATAGTACGGCAGCTGGTGGCACCTCTGCAGATAGGCCCGGTAGTGCTGGCACAGAGCCTCAGGCTCTTCACAGGCTGCCTCCTCCCGCACTGCTTGGTAGGCCTGGAGCAGCCCCTGCTCGTAGGCTGGCTGCTTGGCCCCCCGCTTCCACAGTGCCGTCAGCAGGCTGTGCCCCCGTCGGCACAGGTGAGCAGGCAGGAAGGCCTCCAGATTCTCCCTGCAGGGACAGCACAGCTCTCAGAACAGGGGGGGCAGGAGCCCCCCATGGGGCTAGGACAGTTCCCCCCGCTTCAACACCCCCCACTCCCGGGCTATGACTCCTCCCTCCCCCCTGCAACCCTCTTCACTGAGATTCCACCCTCCCCCATTATGGGAGCCGCCTGATCCAGTTAACCATCCCCCTCCAGGCTATGGCAGCCCCCTTCCTCTCCAGCTCCCCCAGAGATTGTAACTTGTGTGGGACCACCAGTCTGGTGCTTAGCGGGGGCTGGGAGCCAGTACTCCTGGGTGCTATTTCAAGCTCTGCCACCATCAGGATTCAGAAGCATCACAGCTTACAGAGCATTTACGAGTACATCCCTGGCATCATCTCCTTTCTTGCCGACCCACGTAGGGAGGCTTTCCCCGTTCTGCACACATACAGGCTGGCGGGGGCGCACCAGGAGAGGTGGGTGTTGCACTGCTACAGCACCACCCCAATGAATAGCACCATTGTTCACAAGCAAGCCCAGTTAAGCCGCCCCATGGACAGAGCATTGCGGGGTGGGACAATGAGCTATTATCCTGGCTCAGGATCCCAGCCAAACTCGCATTCTGGGATCAGCATTCCCCCTGCCAGGAGTGTCCAGCTGCAGAGAGAGTGGGGGAAACCCGCCCCATCTTCATTTCCCAGCACGACTCCAAGCATGGGAAAGCACATTCAGCAGTGGGCCTGGGAGCTGGTGCTCCCCAGTTCTATTCCCAGCTCCAGGAAAGGAGTTAGAGGAACAGGGGGCTGGGAGCCAGGATTCCTGGGTTCCATTCCCAGTTCTGGGAGGGAAGTACACAACTAGATTAAGGATGTCAAACATACAGCCTGCAGACCAAGTGTGGCCTGTATGATGTATTTGTCGCTTGCATAACATTCAAGTGGTACAAAATCTAAAGCTTCCCAATGTCATCGGCATGTGACTAATATCACCGCATCTGCGGAGTCTGCCAAGAGCTTGACACAATAGCTCAGAGATGGAGTGGGGGGAATGCCCTGAGTGCAAGCAACATAGTGAGGCCTGCCTGAGTCGGCAGAGAGCCTGAACTAATTGCTCTGGGTGGGGGAGGGAAAACTGCCCTGAATGTAACTGACACACCTGAGTCTCTAATGATACTTTAAGGGGTCCACTCCCCATGACACAAACTATTCTCACTGGCGGTCAAGCTCTCAGAGGACAAGTGTCAGATCATTCCACGGCTGATCATTTTAGCAGATGGAAAGGGAGAGGGGGTGGGGAGCAACTGTCGTAGGGAAGAGAGAGTGGAGAGAAGGAGAAAGGAAGGTGGGAGAATGAAGACCCAAAGTGGGAAAACAACAATCAGACCACAGCTTTGTTCCTGGACTGATACTGAACGCAGGAACAGAAGAGTAGCTGGTGGAGTTGAGTATACAGGCTTTGCAAGCTCTATGGCATTTCTCTGTATAGACGTAACGATAGTTGTTGACTGTTGCATCTGAACATTCCCTGAATTTTCAGGGAATGTTCTAGGCATCAATGGCCAGAACCCAATGGATTTTGGCGGGGGAAATAATGAGGACACATGGAGCCTCTGCCATTTGATTCGCACAGCCAGCGTCAAGCACTTGTGCAATTGTGTATAAATCAAACAAGTAGTCGATGGCACTATTAACGCCTCCAGCATAACATCACCCCCGCTTCTCCCTGCTCATCCTCCCAAGAGTAACACGCTGACGCCCCGAATGACTGATTGCCCAGACGAACAGAAAAATGGGGGGATGGGGGGGGGATGGGAGCATGCACACAACCCCTGGCACAGAGAGGAGAATGGGGAACCCTGATATGGGGGTAGAGGGAATGCGTGGCATACAGAACCCCTGGCATGGGGGAGATTGGGGACAGGGTTTGCGGGGAGTCCCTGAGATGGAAGGTGGCACATAGGGAACGGTGGAGGGATGTACAGAGCCCTTGTGCAATGCGCTTGGCCTACGCAAGCTACCAAGCGTACAGCCCCCTAGCAACTGCATAAAGATTGCTCTCCCCTTGCTCCCAGAACCAGTCCCACACCAAGGCCAGTGGGAGATCTACTGGGCATCCAAGGGGGAGTACATAGGCCTGAGCTTATACCCCGGCCCACAGTTAAAAGCCTGATCCTCCAGATGACCGATACCCCTGCTCTAGACCATGCCCCCCCTTCTTCCCCTGCAATGCCCGCCCCCCGCCCTTACTTCAAGGCACAGGCCGTATGCTGGTCCTGGTCATAGGGACCCAGCTGCAGTCTGCAGACCAGGGCCCCCAGCTGCTCACAATCCTCGACGTCACACGGATAACGTCCCTCCAGGATGTTGAACTTGGCCTCTTCGTAGAGCAGCCGCAGGACGGCCTCGTTTTCGATCTGCGGGTCAAAGGGTGTGATCAAAGCAAAGGCCAGAGAGTGGCTCCAGTTCCACCTCTGGTTCAAGCTGGGCTGCCTAGGAGGTTAATTTCCAGGCCAAAAGGGCTTAGTTGATCCTCTAGTTTGATCTCCCATCTGACACAGGCCATTACATTTCACCCACCTACCCCTGCATTGAGCCCAGTCTCCGATCGATCTCTTCCAGCCTCGATGGGATGGCTTCAAAAGATTGAGACTGCCACTCCCCTTGAGAGTTCGTTGCAGTGGTTAATCACCTGCACTGTTAAAAACCGGTGCCTTATTTCTAGTTGGAATGTGTCTGGCTTCAACTTCCACCCATTGGTTCCTCTTCTGCCTTTCTCTGCTAGGTTCAGAGCCCTGTAGCAGAGCTGGCTGGCAAGCAATTCCATTGCATGGAAAATTGTTAAGTTTCAACATTTGTATTTGTTCTAATGGGAGAATGAAACCTAAACCCTACAAAATTTCTTATGCCCTCCCCCCACCAGGAAGCACTCACCCGGAATGTGGGGGACCCACGTTCAATACCCTGCTCCCAATTTAAATCTGACAGAGCAAGGACTTGAACCTGGGTTTCTCACATCCCAGGAAAGTGCCCTACCGGCCTGCCTCTCTTGGTGGCCCTCCCGGATCTGGAGAAGTTTCCCGTGCTACATGTGTCAAAAGGGGTTTCTGCAGAGTTTTGGTTTCCACAATCTGGCATTTTCCAAACAAAAATCATATTGACGAATTCCCGACCAGTTCTGTCCTTTTGGCACATGGGCTTTTCTCCCCACGAAGATATCCCGCACTAACTGATCCTCTCTCAATCTGCTTCGTAATAAAATGAACAGACTGAGCTGCTTCGCTGCATGGCACTGGGAACAGAGTTAAATTAAACCGAATTTACAGCATCTCCACAGGAGTTGAAACCAGCTATAACTTAAATCTGTGGTTAACCAATGTGACTTTCCCCTGTAGATGAGGCCTAAGGAACCAGAGCAGGAGGCAGAGGGACTGATTTCACAGTTCGACACAAAGTCCAGAACACCAGGTTGGTCGTAGCAAGATTTTACAAAAGACTAGAGACAGAGTCGATGTTTTTGTAGGAGGAATGGTCTTAGGGCCCGGCATTGGGACGCAGGACACCTGAGTTCTGTTCCTGGCTCTACCACCGACTCGTTTGTGTAACCTTGGGCAAGTCACTTCCCTCTCTGTGCTTCCGTTTCCCCATTTGTATAACAGCAAAAATAATCCCCCATCTCTCGGACTGTCTCTCAAAATCTACCCATGCAGTGCCCCACATGATGTGGCCTGGGGGATGGTCTGTGTGGTGCCTGGCACAACAGGAGCCATGATCTGGGCTGCCAGGGAGGGGACACCCGTGCATAGCTACTGCAACAGAAATTGCGAATGACAAGGCTGGGATTTCCCGAGGACCCCATCTCTTGTGGGTTTAGGCTCTTCACTCCCCAGATAACCAGAGGTTAAATAATAAGAAGTTGATGAATATGCAAAAGGCCTTGCCACACAGTCATAGAGGTGAGTGACACCAGCAGAGGAGACTCAGACAGGAGCCCTCGTGCTCACCTGCAGCTCCCGTCTCTTCGAGAAAAACACATTCCTTCTGAACTGCAGGGAAGGCTCATCTGGGAGACGAAAGAGACTCCAGTAAAGACATGTATGTGGTCCAAAAGAATCTGCTTTACCATTACCTCCTGGAAACTGGGGAGCCAGCCAGGCCAGATTTGGGAAGAGAACCCCAGAATCCCAGCTACCAATCCTACTAGACTCCCTCCCCCAACTGGGGATAGACTCCCACTCCCTGCTCTAACCCACTAGATGCCCCCCCTCCCCCAGCTGGGACTAGAACCTATGACTCCTAACTCCCAAAGCTTTCACCCACTTGACCACATCCCCCTAGGAGTCCTGGCTCTTTTCACACACACCCAGCTCTAGCCATTGGCGTACGCCCCCTCTGTACAACTAAGCCAGACAGTATGAGCTCAGCAATTGGAGGAGGGCATTCCAAGGTCGAGGCGGGGGTGTCAGCAGGCCAGGAAGGAGCGAGGAAGCTTCACACACGCACCCTGCATGATCTCATCCTCCCGGCAATCAGTGAAACGCAAGAGCAGCTCCTGCCACTGGCGGCACACCTTGTATGGCTGGTGCTTCGGCTTCAGCTGCACCTCTAAGACAGAAAGAGAGAGAGTCTCTAACAGAGCATCAGCTACAGCCCAAAGTTGGTATTAATATTAATGTGGAACCCAGGAGTCCTGGCTCCCAGCCGCCACTGCTCTAACCTACTGCACTCCACTCTCCTCCCAGCCATCAGGACAGAATCACAGTACTATGAATAATACACACCCCAGAATGGGACCCCAATCTTGGCTGAGACCTCTAGGAACTACTGTCATACTACCAATAACGTACACCCCCTAAAGAGGCCCTGTTGTCACCTGGGTCCTCTCGGCACTACCATCATAGAAATAAAAGACCAGCCCTCCAAGCACCTGTTAAATTCATCACTGCTAGGGTCCAGGGATAGTCAGCATGCAGTGTGGGATGGGAGAACTCAAACACGCCCCCCACCACCTTGTGAATGCTCCCTCTGTCCCCACAGACCTGGGAGAGGGGGCAGAGGAGGGGTAACAGCTGCGCTCCTTACCACTGGAGTCCCAAGCAGGCCATCCACACAGCAGGTTGGGATGCCACAGGGGGAGACGGTGCTGCTAACCAAGGGCAGCAGACGCACAGGTGGCAACGGAGACTGGCAGATGGAAAACCACACCCCAAAACCTCATTGATCTGAAGCATATCCAACTTCCTGAACTGCAGTTCTTTATAGTGCACCAGTCGGCATAGCTAAGGCTGTGTGTCAGTCAGGCTGTGGGAGGGGGGCTCAGTGCTGGGGCAGGGAGTTGGGGTGCAGTGCTTACCTCAGGGGGACTCCCCAGAAGCGGCCAGCAGGTCCCTGCAGTGCCTAGGCAGAGGGGCCAGGGGACTCTGTGTGCTGCCCCTGCCTGCAGGCACCGCCCCCACAGCTTCCATTGGCTGCGATTCCTGGCCAATGGGAGCTGCAGACTCAGCGTGGAGACCCCTTGGCCTTCCCTCCCGTTAGGAGCTGCAGGGACATGCCGGCCGCTTCCGCGGAGCTGCGCGGAACCGGGTAAGGAGCCTGCCAGCCACCGAACGCCCCCCCAGCACCAGCGTGGGTCCACTCCTGGGCTGTGTGCTGCCACCCCTCCCCCCCAGCGGGGGTCCTGGGCCGTGCACCGCGGCTCTTTCCCCCCCACACCAAGCACCCATGGCCCGCTCCTCCCCCCATGAATTTTTGTTTACTGCCCGTGACCTGTCCATGACTTTTACTAAAAATACCCGTGACTAAAACTTAGCCTTAGTTACAGCATCTAGGCACCCAGACAGAGACTGAGCCCCAATGACAGATGCAACAGCTTGTACTAATAGTAATGCTGGCTTCCAGGCTCCGTGCTCTAACCCACTAGACCCCACGCCCCTCCCAGAGCTGGGGAAAGAACCCAGGAGCCCTGACTCCCAGTCTCCCTTCACATTGGAGGGCATCAAACCCAGCAATACTGATTGCATCTGCTAGAAAGCCTGAGATGCTAAGTTTTGAAGACAGTCAGACATTGCTGGGACTATTACCGGGAGAGGGTTAATGAAAACCAGCAGGCTGGGGGACGTCTGAGAGGGTAAGCAAGGAACATCTGACAGGTTACAGCAGGGATGTGTTAGGGAGGGGAAGCTGATTGGAGATAAGGGAACAGATGTAAGCCAGGAGACAAAAACAACAGCTAAGCTAGCTGGAACAGTGCCATGAAATGATTCATTTTGCCTGGATGCTCCTTGGAAGTTTCCGTTCTGCTCCCAACATGCTCCCAGCTGGGAAGACTCGGGATCAACAGCCCCAGGTTGACCCAATGCCTGCCATTCAACACTTCCTGATAACACCCCTCCGGACTTTTACACAGAGTTCCTGGTTGCACTTAAAGCAGATGATTGTCCGGTAAGTGTGCAAGAGAGGGAATGTTACTAGTGTTCATCACAGTAAATCAATGTAACATCACATGCTCAGTGAGGAACTCCTGTATACACAGTCCCTGCACCCCACTCTAGGGGCAGCCGTACCTCAGAACCCACCGAGGGACCTCTGTATAAACAACAGCCGCATTCCAAAAGCACTTTATTACAAACATAGCAGTTGCTTTAATGACAGTTGAAATGCAGCCACCTCTGGGGTGATGTTTATACAGGGTTCCCTCGCTCACCACAGAGATGCGACCACCTCTAACAGCTGAGGCTGTTTAGAACAGAAAGCATTTCAGAACCTCTATTTAGGAACACAGGTGGATGGATACAGGAAGTTTCCTCATTCCTTATTTATTTTAACAAACAATGGCTGAGTCACACAACAGCCAACCTACCCAAAATCAAACAGCAACCATTTACTACATCCGAAATAGACAATGCGAAGTGAGAAGCAGATAAATACTTTGTCAGTGGAAAGACAGGGCAGGCTAATGATTTCAGCACAGGACCAGGAGTCAGGACTCCTGGGTTCTATGCCCAGCTCTGGGAGGACAGTAGGTCCAGCAGTTAGAACACTGGGCCGAGAGTCAGGACTCCTGGGTTCTATCCCTAGCAATGGGAGGGGACTGTGGCTTAGTGATCAGAGCTGGGAACCAGATTTCTGGGTTTCATTCCCTGCTCTGGGAGGGGACTGGGAGTCAGGACCCCTGGGTTCCATTGCCAACTCCACCAATGGCTCTACACATGACCACAGACCAGTCCCTTCCCCTCTCTGTGCCTAAGTTTCACCTGTAAAAGGGGGTGATGAGCCTTGCAAAGTCTTGGGTAATGCAACAGTACAGGAGGCTGTGCACAGGCCTCCCTGGGAGATAGGAGGGGGTGTAGCATAAGAGATCATGACAATGAACCAAGCACCTTACCAAGCAAGGGAGAGATGAGCCACAGGGAGAAGACTTCCATGGCACACTCAGGAAGCTGCAGGGCGTCCCGGACGATGCGATGTAGCTCATGCACAGTGACAGACATTAGATTGTCCACACTCAGCTGCACCGCAGTGTCATCGATCAGATATACCAGGACATCCAGTGCTAAGAGGAGAGCAGAGGGTCATAGTTTTCCTGTTTCATAAAAGTTTATGATACCTCAAAACATTTTCCTTCCCAAACTAAGATAAAAAGTCAAAAACATGAAAATTTTCACAAACCAAAGAGTTGAAAAAATTTTCAGTCCAGATCAGTTTTGATGTATTTCAATTTTGATCTTTTTAAATCTATATTTGCTAAAATTTCCAAACACCACATCATTTTGACTCAAATTCCCAGAACTCTCTGGTTCAAAAAAGACGACACAGCCTGTTACTTAACCGCAAAACTCTTTATTTTTCCAAAAGTTTTTCAGCTCAGAGATTTGTCAAAACCAACCCTGTTTCATGAACAGTTTTGGTTTTGACAAAGTTGCATCTTTGGGTGACAAACAGTGCATGGAAAAAGTCCTGACCTGCTGTAGCCATGACACAGCTGACTCAACAGAGGCCCAAGAGTTGGCTTACATCAACCTTTATGCTCAACTCCAGGGCATCTCTCTATCTGTAACATGGTAGCTTTTGAACGCTACATCTGAGTCGCTCCAAAATTTCCAGTAATATTCTTGGCAGATCCCTATAGAACTTGGTGAAAAAAAAGTCACAAAAACGGGAAAGGGAGAAATGGGAGGCCATATACGGCCCCCGGCATGGGAGAAAAAGGAAATGGGGTTGCAGGGAGTCCCTGAAATAGAGGGGGATGGGGGCATTGCATACAGGGAGCTGGGGAGAACAGGAGATGTGGAAATGGAGGGACACAAGGAGCCCAGGGTGCATAATAAGTTCAGCCTACACAAGTTACGAAGTGTGAGACACTCTAGTAAATCCAATCCCAAAGTTTGGGACAGAACCCAAGAGTCTTGCCTCTCTGCCCCAACACCCCCCAGTCTAGAGCCCTTCCCAGAGCTGGGAAAAGAACCCAGGGGTCCTAGCTCCCAATCCCTGCCCTGAATCCACCAGACCCCACTCTCCTCTAAGAGACACCACCCGCCTTCCAAATGTCACCTACATCGGGCACACATGGAGGAGATGCTGCTTCGGTGGGAGCGATCTGCCGAGCTCGGGGGGACAGCAGCCCCATCTGCTCTTTCCATCTGCAGACACACAAACATGGGGGGCGGGTTTCAGACCATGATGGGGGGTGTTACCAAGAGAGACACCCCCAGACAGAGGTGGGATTTTTTGGAGGGGGGGGGAAGACACACACTGGGGTAAACATCCCAGTGGTGAGAGCAGGCAGCTCCAGGGGCTTCGAGGAGAGCATAGATGGGAGCCAAGCACTGGGGAGCCTGGGCTGGTGTGGGGGAGGGGGGTTCCTGGACCCAAGTAGGGGGATAGGAGCCTCCAGCTAGAAGTGTAAGGGCCCACTAGTTGGGTATCTTAGCAGCACTGGGAGACCCTTGGGGGGGGATAGTGGATGAGGGGGGAGGCAGGGAGTCCCCTTGGGGGGAACCCAGGGATATCCCAGGGCCGGGGGGTCGGGAAAGATCCTTGCGGGGCATGCAGAGCCCCAGGCTGGGAGCCCTCTAGATGGGTGTGTGTGAGGGGGTCCCCATGGCCCTCTGAGGAGGGGATGCAGGGCCAGAGGGGGAGCTGGATCAAGGAGGAGGGGTGCAGGTCCCCACAGCAGGGGGGGCAGAGGGTCTCGAGTGTGAGAGCGGTGCGGGGGAAGGACATAGGGTCTCTTGGGTTGGAGGGAGTGCGGGGCACTGGGAGGGAGGGGCAGAGGGTCCGTGGCGGGGAGGGGTGCAGGGTCCCTGGGGTGGGAGGAGGTGCGGGGCCCCAGAGCAGGAAGCCTGGGGAATCCCTTGTGTGGAGGGCAGCCCAGACCCCTGGAAAGCCCCAGGGGACCTCCTCTCAAGCCCCCTCTTACCTCCATGGCGCCGTCACTCGCCGCCCGCCCGAATCTCTCCCGCTCCCTGCTGGGGTCTGTGCAGCTGGAAGCACCGCGGGCCCCGGAAGCTGGAGGAAGGGATGTCCCGCCCAATCCCCGCCCGCCGCTGGCTGCGTGACGTCACGGAGACTCGCCTCGCCGAGCCCGACGGTTGACGGCGGCGCCCGCACCGGAATTCTAGCGAGCGGCCGGGGAGGTTTATGGCTCCGTGTCAAGGTTACCCTGGCCCCGGGCAGGGTTATGGTGCCGAGGTTCTAAGCTGGCCCCCCCAGCCCAACACTGAATTTGTGACCCGCCAGAGGGGGCAGGGGGCAGGTACACGGGCCGGCGCTGCGGCAGGGGCTGCAGCAGGCGATCCACCGCGCTGGGGGGCAGCCAGTTGCACCCAGTCGCCCCGCCGAAGGCGTTCGCTCACAGGGCGAGGATCACACGCAGGCCCAGGGGTGAGTACTCCCCGCTTGGCCCGCGGCTCAGCCTCTGTCCCGCCCACGGCCTCTGTTTCCCCTCCCACCCTTCGTTTGTCAGGCGGTGAGCAGTTTGGGACAGGGAGGGCCTCTCACCGTGTGGGTGTCGCTCGCCGGGGCCCTGATCTGGGTCAGGGTTTGTGCCGCACCCGAGCGGACGTGGGCCACGAGCTCCGTCAGGGTCTGAGCTGCACCGCCCTGCTCTCACTGCGGGTCTGCATGGCACCTGGCCAAGTGGGGCCCCTGAGTCAGGGTCCATGCAGCGCCGAGCACAGCATGGGCCATACCCTGCTCTCAGTCAAGATTAACGGGGCGTAATGGGGACTCGGATCTCAGTTAGGGCCTTCAGAGCCTAGCCTAAACAACGAGTTTCAGAGTAACAGCCGTGTTAGTCTGTATTCGCAAAAAGAAAAAGGAGGACTTGTGGCACCTTAGAGACAAATAAATTGGTTAGTCTGTAAGGTGCCACAAGTACTCCTTTTCTTTTTCCTAAACAACGAGTGCATTTAAGTAGGTGTCTGCTTCCCTCTAGTGGTAGTTTGACATGACGAAAAAAGAACAGGAGGACTGGTGGCACCTTAGAAAACGAACACATTTATTAGAGCATCAGCTTTCGTGGGTTACAGCTCACTTCATTGGTGTGAGCGGTAGCTCACGAAAGCTGATGCTCAAATAAATGTGTTCGTCTCTAAGGTGCCCCAAGTCCTCCTGTTCTTTTTGCGGATACAGACCAACACGGCTCCTACTCTGAAACCTTTGATATGATGGTTACTTTTCGTTCTTTTTCTGCGCATGTCTATAATCAACTATAATCCGGGTTGCTGTCACTGAGATTTGGTTTCTGGCTGAGCTGTGCCCCCCCAGCCCCATGGGGTAAATCTGCCCGTGGGGTGCAGAGAGGAGGGTTAGCTGCTGAGGGCCAATGCACCAGGTGTTAGGGGGGGTCTATGCATACAGCTCGCTGTTAGGGCCCCAGTGCATACTCCGCGTGGGTGTGCTGCAAACTTGTTCAGGGCCTTGGCTTAGGGGGAGAGGAAAGGTTTGCAAAGGCAGCTGGCTGGTGCTGGGATGGAGGCATGGCCTGGGATTGTGGAAGCTGCTTTCATCCTGGCTAGGAAAAACGGTGCTGGCTCTTTAACCCCACACCATCCTTTGTCAGGGTGGGGGTGGGGGGGGGAGGGGAGACAAGCTTTCTGTCTCTGACTGTGGGAGAGGAGGGGGTACAGTGGTTAAAGCAGGGGGGCTGGGAGTCAGGACTCCTGGGTTTCATCCCCAGCTCTGGGAGGGGAGTGATGTCTAGGGTCTCAGAGGTTAAGGGCAGATGGCATCATTAGATCATCTTGTCTGACCTTCTGAATATCCCAGGACATTAAACTTCACCCAGACAGTTGTAGGTTGAGCCCAATGACTTTAGTATTTCCACCCTCAAGAGCTTAAGGCAGAAGTGGGCAAACTACCACCCACCAGCCATTTTAAGCTAGCCCTCAAGCTCCTGCTGGGGAGCAGGGTCTGGGACTTGACCCACTCCAGCTCGGGTGAAGGGTCGGGGGCCACTCCACGCAGCTCCCGGAAGCTGTGGCATGGCCCCCCTCTGGCTCCTACGCACACCAAGGATCCCGCTCCAATGGCCCCCTCCAGCAGTCCAATGGGAGCTGCAGGGGAGGTGCCTGCGGATGGGGCAGTGTGCAGTGCCACCTGGCCACGCCTCTGCATAGGAGCTGGAGAAGGGACATGCCGCTGCTTCTGGGAGCTGCTTGAGGTAAGTACAACCAGGAGCCTGCACTGCTAAGCTTCTCCCCACACCCCAACCCCAGCCCTGATCCCCCTCCTGCCCTCCAAACCCCTCGATCCCAGCCCGGAGCACCCTCCTGCACCCCAAGCCCCTCATCCCCAGCCCCACCTCAGAGCCCACACCCCCAGCCAGAGCCTGCACCCTTCCTGCACCCCAACCCCCTGCCACAGCCCTGATCCCCCTCCCAACCTCTGAATCCCTCGGTCCCAGTCCAGAGCACCTTCCTACACCCCAAACTCCTCATTCCCAGCCCCATCCCAGAGCTCACACCCCCAGCCAGAGCCCTCACCCCCGCCCCAGCCCAGAGCTCCCTCCCAGACCCTGAACTCCTCATTTCTGGCCCCACCCCGGAGCCCTCACCCCCTTCCACACCCCAACCCCAATTTCATGACCATTCATGGCCCTCCATACAATTTCTATTCCCAGATGTGACCCTCGGGCCAAAAAGTTTGCCCAGCCCTGACTGAAGGGGTTGTGAGCCCCAAGCAGAGAACAGGCGAGAACCAGCGTCTCTGGTGTTATGCGGGGATTGATTAGGTAAGACCTTGATGAGCGCAACAGCTGCCCCATGCCTCATGCTGCAGAGGAAGGCAAAAGGTCCCTGCCACTGTGACCAGGGCAGGAGGGGAATTCCTGCCCATTGTCAAATCAGGTGATCAGCTGGACCCTGAACAAGACCCACCCTCCAGCCATCTACAACAGAGAAACCTCAGAGCACAGGCCCCATTACCTGTTATCCCTGCTCCAGCTGTAGGTGATCTCCAATGTGTCAGAGGAAAGCCAAAACGCCCCCCCCGTGTTCCTGATTGCAACTGTGCCTCCACGAGTTGGGTGCCTCCATTGTTGTGAGGATCTGAGTCCAAATGCCTCCCAGTAAGTGCCCGAACAGGCCTTGGCAGAATCCAGCCTTTAGAAAGTCCCATCCCAGAACATGCTCAGCACAGGCCACGGTCATTTACTAACCCGTCATTAGCCACTTACGACTGCAGCCATCCTAGAAAGCAGGCGTTGCACTTCTCTCTCGGTCTGGGAGTCTTCCTGAGGTGAGAGTTGTTTTCCAAAACGGCACAGCTTGAATTCAATTCAGCATCTAAGTGTGTGGAGGGCTTTAGAAAATCCAGCCCTGAGAGGGGGCCCCTGGAGCTCTAGTCCCTTTGGTGGAGGACAGGCCCCAGGGGGAGAGCAGCCAGACCAGCTGGTGGATCCAACCCTTAACCTCAGTGAGATACTGCACCAGTTGAGTTCCCCCAGTTACCCTAACTCTGCATGGTAACTCCTGCTTAATTTCCTACTTTTCCATTTTCCCGCGTGCCCCTGGGCACTGCTGTTGGGAAAAGGGCAATTCATAGCGCTGGGGAGAATCAAGTTAAAGATTGAAGCACCCAGGAGGATGAGTTAGGGATTAAATGGATTAACTTTGACCAGATCTTTCTCCTTACCCAGAACCCTGTACAGTCCCTGTGCTCTGCTCACCATGCCCGTGGAGGAGTTTGTGGCTGGCTGGATTTCAGGTAAGAATGAGAAGGATCCAATTCCCACCCTCCTGGGCGCTGCGCAGACACGCGTCCCTGCCGCTCAGAGTCAGGACCCTGTCGTGCCAGGGGCTGCACAGACCCCAGATGAGACTGAGGACCCCCTCTCGCCAGGCGAAGTGTTGCACAGACCCTGCCAACTGAGACTAGGGCCCCTATTGTGCCGGGCACTGCACAAACACCTAATGAGACAGTTTTTGCCCCCAAAGAATTTATAATCTAAATTAATAGACAAAGGAAAGATTATTCTGCCCCCTTTATAGAGGGGAAAACTGAGTCAGAGCAGGGAAGTGACTTGCCCAAGATCACCCAGGGAGGCAGTAGCAGAGCAGGGAATGAAACCAGGTTCCCTGAATCCCAGTCTAGCTTCATAATGACAAGGCTGGCTGCCCTCCTCAATTTAAAGAGTGGAATTTAAATGCCAAATTCAGGTTATTTTTGCTGAAAAAGATGTGACAGTTCCCAGTTGCTCATTAACAAGGGAGTTAAAAATAATCAAGCCCTGTCTCGCACTGGGGGTCTGTGTTCTTTTCAACCATTTTAACATTTGCCGGCAGCATTAGGATCCCCAAGAAAAAGAGCCCTGGGTCCTATTCCTAGCCCGTAGGGGGTGGGCCTACTGAGTTACAGCAGCAGGCCTGGGAAGTCAGGACTCCTGGGTTCCATTCTCATTACCGGGACAGTGGCGGGTTCTAATTTCCACCCGACTTGTTTTTTCTTTGGACACAGGAGCTGTGGGTCTGGCCTTGGGGCACCCAGTGGACACAGTGAAGGTGAATATGAAGCTGGTACTGCTGTAGGGGGATAGGGGGTGGGAAGGGACAGGGAAAACTTCTCTCCTATAGATAGGATGAGGAGATACGTCCCTGCTGGGGAACTGGCTAGCTCAGAGCAGTGTCCAGCACCTCAAAGGGCAAGCAATAGCTATTTTAACTCATTTATTTCTTATTATGGTAGACCTAACCAACATCGGGGCCTTTGTTTCCACAGACCCTCCCTGCCGGAATTCAGGCCCCCCTATCAGGCCAGGCACTACACAGACCCTCCTCCTCCCATGAGATCAGGTCCCCTCCACCCATCAGGAGAGGCACTGCACAGACCCACAGTGAGAGAATCCCTCCCCACAAGAGTCCACAGTCTGAGTAGACAAGCTGGGAGGGGAAATAGAGGCACAGAGAAGGACTTGCCCAACTCAATGGCAGAACCAGGAATAGAACCCAGGAGTCTTGACCCCCAGCACCAACCCCCACAGCTTTAATTCGCGAGACCCCACTCTCCTGCCAAAGCTGTGAGCAGAAGCCAGGCATCCTAAGTCCCAGGCCACAGTCCCATCTGCTAGAAAATGCTACCTCCAAATGCCTCTGAGGAGGACTTTGGCCTTTGCATAAACTGCTGCTGTTAATATTTCTCTGCAAATTCTTCGCTTAAAGATGGTGTCTCATTCCAGGTGCGGCTGCAGACGCAGTCTGGCTATCGGGGGATCCTGGACTGCGTGATCAAAACATACCGCAATGAAACGGTTTGCGGCAGCATGTTTATTATTTGTATTAGGGCAATGCCAAGAGACCCTGGCCCAAGCTCAGAGGCCCCCCTCGTGCTGGGGGCTGCACATCTGCCCCTGACAGAGATCAGCCCCTCCCCCCCATACCATATGCTACGGGGAGCAGCGTGTGCGTGTACGCATGGGTGTCAGCTTTTGGGGAGGGGTCCCCCAATCACACTCTCACCATGGCTCACACCGAGCCGTGAGCCACATATGCCTAGGGCTGGCATTGATCCCACCATGGCGCCCTTTGCCTTGCAGGTCCTAGGCTTCTTTAAGGGGATGAGTTTCCCACTGCTGAGCGTGGCCCTGGTCAACTCAGTGATGTTTGGGGCCTACAGCAATGCCCTGCTGTACCTGAGTGCCACCCACCACCACGAACGCCGTGCCAACTCCCCCAGCTACACCCATGTCCTCACTGCTGGCAGCTTCTCCGGCCTGATGCAGGTGAGGGACCAGGCAGCTCATGGGGGGGAAGAGAGCAGAACTCCTGGCTTTTAGCCCTACCTCTGGTAGGGGAAGGGAGCTGGGTCCAGTGGTTAGAGCAGGGGGGAGCTGGGAGTCAAGACTCCTGGGTTCTATCCCAGCTCAGGGAAGGGCAGTGGGGTCGAAGTGGGTTAGAGCAAGCAGGGCTGGGAGCTAGGACACTTGGGGTTCTCTATTGCATGTCAGTATTTTCCCTTAAGGAACTAACCAGGGGACTCATTTTTTCCCCACATTCCCTGCCCCGCACCCCAATCTCAGGCCGTGGTCCTGGCTCCTGTTGACCTGATCAAAGTTCGGCTGCAGAACCAGACTCACTCCTATGGGCTGAGGAGTCCAGTGGGGGGCCCTGGAGCCCAGTACCGGGGCCCGGTGCACTGTGGTGCCTGCATATTCCGTGAGGAGGGGGTACTGGGCCTGTTCCGGGGCACCTGGGCCCTGGTGCTGCGAGATACACCCTCTATGCCCGTCTACTTCCTCACCTACGTCAGCCTGTGCCGGGCTGTGACAGCGCCGGGGAGAGAACCGGGTGAGAGGGGAAGTGGACTGGAGGGGGCTATCCATCTTGCCGGGGGAAGAGACTGTAGGGAACTGGGATTCCTGTTGTGTAATGTGAGTACTTTGATGGGCCAAAGACAATTAAGACAGATCTTTGCACACAGTGCTATAATGCAGCCACTGCTTGGGTGGAAACTGACAGGTGTTGACCAACCAACTCCTGCCCTGGGGACAGCACTGACTGAGCGGTAATGGCCCCTGCCAAGCCCCGCCTCTCCTGTAGTTAAGCCCCGCCTCTCCTGTAGTTAAGCCCCGCCTCTCCTGTAGTTAAGCCCTAACTCTCTTCCCTTTGCTCCCAGGCCTGATGACAGTTTTCATAGCTGGGGGCTGTGCTGGTGCAGTCTCCTGGGCCTTAGCCACGCCCATGGATGTGATCAAGGCCCGGCTCCAGATGGACGGGGTGAAGGGAGTGTCCTACCACGGGGTCTTGGATTGCATCCGCATCAGCGTTCGGCATGAGGGACCCCAGGTTTTCCTAAAGGGCCTTGCCCTGAACAGCATCCGTGCCTTCCCTGTCAACGCGGTGACCTTCTTGAGCTACGAGAACATCCTGAAACTCATCCGCTGAGCCCCACCCTGCTCCCTGCAGCATCATTCCCCCCCCATCACCACACTGGGAGCCAGCACTGACTGCCAGGGGAGAGCACCCCCTACTGAGCCCTGCAGCAGAGTGCCCCCGGCGTTGTGCTGGGGCATGGAGGTCAGCACCGACTGTAAGAGCAAGGCAGGATCACCCCTCCTACAGTCTATCCCCCAAGGTTAGGCTGTGTCCTAGATTCAAATGTCCTGAGTGATGTTGGTTCTCCCCACTTTCCATGCATCTTAGCACCTCAGGGAGAGGAACTGCCTGGCAGTGGTGGGGAGGGTTAGTGACTTGGGAGCTGGGGATGAAAGAGAGGGAATGAGAACTGAGGAGCTCGTCTAGGGGGTAGGGGAAGAGGAGAGAGAGTGAGTGAGTGTGCGCGCGAGAGCGGGGGGAATGGTCATGCTGCTAAAAAACACAGAGGCACCAGTGAGGCCTCCTGGGTTCTATGCCAGATCTAGGACTAGAGGGGGAGTCAGTTCTGCTGGGTTCTTTTCCCAGCTCTGGGAGGGGAGTGGGGCCCAGTGGTGCATGTGGGGGAAAGGAGGGGCCATAGGCAGAGCAGTGTGGGGGAAGGAGTTCTAGGAGTAGGAGGATTTCTCCTTATCCAGCTATAGCAGCATTTCCCTAGCAACCAAAATTCTACTTAATACTCAGTCAGCAAACTCTCTGCTGTTGGCCCAGTCTGACAGGCATAGAGACCCTGCCACTGCCACCCTGGAGCAGGCTGCAATGTGCAGGGACCAAGGGAGGCAAGCTAAACCTATTAGACAATAGCCCCAGAGTCAGGAATTGAAGCTAGGAGTCCTGTCACCCCTGCTCTAACCCACCACACCCCACTCCCCTCCTAGAGCTGGCAGAAAACCCCCAGGTGGCCTAACTCCCTGCTCTGTGATTTTTAGCTGTAACCCACTAGACCCCACTCTCTACCAAGCGCTCAGAAGATCCCTAATACAAGCTCTTTGCCACAATACCTGGAGGGCTGGGTCTTTGCCATAGATGTGATGGAACAGTAGAGGCTTCCCAGCTCATTTACTGCCGTGGGGGTGTAGGAGGGGGGGAAATCGGAGAGGCAGGTCCCTGTCCTTGCCAGCTCCCTGTGGCCCCTCTGGCTGCTCCCATCCTCCTAGGGTACATCTCAGGAAATGCAAGCCAACAACGTGGCAACGGATTCCTTCGCTGCTGCACAGGAGGGACAATCCTCCCTGAATGGCACAGCTCACTGCACTGCACGGGAGGGAAAGCCAGGCCAGGATTGGACATCCCGTTCCTAACTCTGTTGGAGTTTCATGGTTAGAGCCTAAGGTGCAAAGCAGGAAAGGGACATGCCCCAAAGTTCACAGATTTCAGAGTAACAGCCGTGTTAGTCTGTATTTGCAAAAAGAAAAGGAGTACTTGTGGCACCTTAGAGGCTAACCAATTTATTTGAGCATAAGCTTTCGTGAGCTACAGCTCACTTCATCAGATGCATACTGTGGAAAATACAGAAGATGTTCTTGTACATACAAACCATGAAAAAATGGGTGTTTACCACTACAAAAGGTTTTCTCTCCCCCCACCCCACTCTCCTGTTGGTAATAGCTTATCTAAAAAGTGATCTCTCTCCTTACAATGCATATGATAATCAAGGTGGGCCATTTCCAGCACAAACTTCAAAACCAGACTCCAGCGAGAGACTGTTGAATTGGAATTCATTTGCAAATTGGATACAATTAACTCACGCTTGAATAGGGACTGGGAGTGGCTAAGTCATTATGCAAGGTAACCTATTTCCCCTTGTTTTTTCCTTACCCCCCCTCCCCCCAGATGTTCTTGTTAAACCCTGGATTTGTGCTGGAAATGGCCCACCTTGATTATCATATGCATTGTAAGGAGAGTGATCACTTTAGATAAGCTATTACCAGCAGGAGAGTGGGGTGGGGGGAGAGAAAACCTTTTGTAGTGGTAAACACCCATTTTTTCATGGTTTGTATGTACAAGAACATCTTCTGTATTTTCCACAGTATGCATCTGATGAAGTGAGCTGTAGCTCACGAAAGCTTATGCTCAAATAAAAAAGTTCACAGAGCGAGTCTGGAATAGAGCCCAGGAGTTCTGGCTCCTGCTTCCCTGTCTCTATCCATGAGAGCTCACTCTGCTCCTAGAACCAGGATGGCACTCAGGAATCCTGACTCCCAGCCCCCCTGCTTTAACCCACTAAACCCTGCCACTGTGCTCAGCACCAGGAATACAGTCCAGGGGTGCTGAAGCCCAGCATCCCCTGTTCTAACCCATTAGATTTCACTGTGCTCCGAGAGCCAGGAATAGAACTCACAAGTTCCAACTCTCAGTCCCTGCCTTCCACTTGAATGTTCACAGATATTAAGGTCAGAAGGGACCATTATGATCATCTAGTCCGACCTCCTGCACAACGCAGGCCACAGAATCTCACCCACCCACTCCTGTGAAAAACCTCTCATCTAGGTCTGAGCTGTTGAAGTCCTCAAATCGTGGTTTAAAGACTTCAAGGAGCAGAGAATCCTCCAGCAAGTGACCCGTGCCCCATGCTACAGAGGAAGGCAAAACACCTCCAGGGCCTCTTCCAATCTGCCCTGGAGGAAAATTCCTTCCCGACCCCAAATAAGGTGATCAGCTAAACCCTGAGCATATGGGCAAGATTCACCAGCCAGATACCCAGGAAAGAATTTTCTGTAGTAACTCAGATCCCACCCCATCTAACGTCTCATCACAGGCCATTGGGCCTATTTACCATGAATATTTAATAAGATCAATTAATTGCCAAAATCATGTTGTTATCCCATCATACCATCTCCTCCATAAACTTATCGAGTCTAATCTTAAAGCCAGATAGGTCTTTTGCCCCCACTGCTTCCCTTGGAAGACTATTCCAAAACTTCAGTCCTCTGATGGTTAGAAACCTTCGTCTAATTTCAAGTCTAAACTTCCCAATGACCAGTTTATATCCATTTGTTCTTGTGTCCACATTGGTACTGAGCTTAAATAATTCCTCTCCCTCTCCAGTATTTATGCCTCGGATATATTTATAGAGAGCAATCATATCTCCCCTCAGCCTTCTTTTAGTTAGGCTAAACAAGCCAAGCTCCTTGAGTCTCCTTTCATAAGACATGTTTTCCATTCCTCGGATCATCCTAGTAGCCCTTCTCTGTACCTGTTCCAGTTTGAATTCATCCTTCTTAAACATGGGAGACCAGAACTGCACACAGTATTCCAGGTGAGGTCTCACCAGTGCCTTGTATAACGGTACTAAAACCTCCTTATCTCTACTGGAAATACCTCTCCTGATGCATCCCAAGACCGCATTAGCTTTTTTCACAGCCATATCACATTGGCGGCTCATAGTCATCCTATGATCAACCAATACTCCAAGGTCCTTCTCCTCCTCCATTACTTCTAATTGATGTGTCCCCAGCTTATAACTAAAATTCTTGTTGTTAATCCCTAAATGCATAACCTTACACTTCTCACTATTAAATTTCATCCTATTACTATTACTCCAGTTTACAAGGTCATCCAGATCCTCCTGTATGATATCCCGGTCTCTCTCTAAATTGGCAATACCTCCCAGCTTTGTATCATCTGCAAACTTATTAGCACACTCCCACTTTTTGTGCCAAGGTCAGTAATAAAAATTAAATAAGATTGGTCCCAAAACTGATCCCTGAGGAACTCCACTAGTAACCTCCCTCCAGCCTGACAGTTCACCTTTCAGTAGGACCCGCTGTAGTCTCCCTGTTAATCAATTCCTTATCCACCTTTCAATTTTCATATTGATCCCCATCTTTTCCAGTTTAACTAATAATTCCCCCATGTGGCACGGTATCAAACGCCTTACTGAAATCTAGGTAAATTAGATCCACTGCGTTTCCTTTGTCTAAAAAAAAAAAAAAAGTTACTTTCTCAAAGAAGGAGATCAGGTTGGTTTGGCACAGCACAATCTACCTTTTGTAAAACCATGTTGTATTTTGTCCCATTTACCATTGACCTCAATGTCCTTAACTACCTTCTCCTTCAAAATTTTTTCCAAGACCTTGCTTACTACAGATGTCAAACAGGCCTGTAGTTACCCGGATCACTTTTTTTTCCCCTTTCTTAAAAATAGGAACTATGTTAGCAATTCTCCAATCATACAGTACAACTCCTGCGTTTACAGATTCATTAAAAATTCTTGCTAATGGGCTTGCAATTTCATGTGCCAATTCCTTTAATATTCTTGGATGAAGATTATCTGGGGCCCCTGATTTAGTCCCATTAAGATGTTAGAGTTTCGCTTCTACCTCAGATATGGTAATATCTACCTCCATATCCTCATTCCCATTTGTTATGCTACCATTATTCCTAAGATCCTCGTTAGCCTTATAAAAGACCGAGGCAAAGTATTTGTTTAGATATTGGGCCATGCCTAGATTATCCTTGACCTCCACTCCATCCTCAGTGTTTAGCGGTCCCTCTTCTTTCTTTGTTTTCTTCTTATTTATATGGCTATAGAACTTTTACTATTGGTTTTAATTCCCTTTGCAAGGTCCAACTCTACTTGACTTTTAGCCTGTCTCACTTTATCTCTACATGTTCTGACCTCAATAAGGTAGCTTTCCTTGCTGATCCCTCCCATCTTCCACTCCCTGTATGCTTTCTCTTAATCACCTCTCCGAGATGCTTGCTCATCCAACTTGGTCTACAACTTCCTGCCTATGAAATTTTTCCCCTTTCTTGGGATGCAGGCTTCTGATAGCTTCTGCAGCTTTGATTTAAAGTAATCTCAGGCCGCCTCTGCCTTTAAATCCATAAGTTCTTCAGTCCAATCCACTTCCCTAACCGATTTCCTTAATTTTTGAAAGTCAGCCCTTTTGAAATCAAAACCCCTAGTTGCAGATTTATTTTTGTTAATCCTTCTATTCAGTTTGAACTGAATTAGCTCATGATCACTTGAACCAAGGTTGTCCCCTACAACCATTTCTTCTATGAGGTCACCAAAACCAAATCTAAAATGGCATCCCCTCTAGTTGGTTCAGTAACTGCTTGATGAAGGAATCCATCAGCTATCGCATCTAGGAAAATCTGAGCCCTCTTACTAGCACTTGTCCTCCAGTCTATATCTGGGAAGTTAAAGTCTCCCATGATCACACAGTTTCCCTTAGTATTTACTTCATTAAAAACATTAAAGAGGTCTCTATCCATATCCAAATTAGATCCCGGCGGTCTATAGCACACCCCAAGCACTATCCCAGGGGAGGCTCGAGTAGTTTTCTTCCCTAATGTAATTTTTTCCCAGACGGACTCTTATCCATTCCATCGCTTCTTATTTCTTTACATTCTACCTCATCATTGATCTACAATGCTACTCCACCACCTTTACTTCTGTCTTTCCTGAATAGCACATACACTTCAATACCTGTAGTCCAGTCATGACTACTATTCCACCATGTTTCTGTTATCCCGAAAATACCTGGTTTCACTTCCTGGACCAATAGCTCTAGTGCCTCCATTTTGTTATCTAGGCTCCTCGCATTGGTGTACAAACATCTTAATTTTTGCTGTTTGGCCTTGCTTACATTCTTTACCCGATTAGGCATGGTCATGCTACAGCCAGTATAACCTATTAGACTGGTATCCACACTGCCCTTCCTCCTTATATACATTCTCCTACCCACGGCTGTATCCTTTCTTACTTCGTTTTCTTCCCTCTCAATGCTAAAATCCCGTGTGGAGATTACCTGGACATCTCCCAACCATCTCCCTCAAATTCCTAGTTTAAAGCTCTCTTAATCAGTTGTGCCAGCCTCCATCCTAGAAGTCTATTTCCTTTCCATACTCAGATGAAGTCCATCCCGAGAGAACTGTCCTCTGTCCATGAATGCCTCCCAGTGGCCATACATCCCAAAGCCCTCCTTATAGGCCCCCTGCCTAAGCCATCTGTTGATAGTCAATCTTGTCACACCTTTGTTGCCCTTCTCTAGGAACAGGCAGAATCCCACTAAAGATCACCTGAGCCTCAATTTCCTTAAGCGTCTTCCCCAGCCTAGCATAGTCTCCCTTCATACGTTCCAGTGAGAATCTAGCCATATCATTTGTTCATCTCATTCTGCCTCCACTTGCACACCTGTAAAATAGGGATAATTATTCCTTTTTGTCCACTTAGACCAGAAGGTCATTGTGGTAGGGACCAGCTGGGCAGTGCACAGCCCACGGGAGTCCTGAACTCAGTCAGGGTCTGTGCAGCACCTGGCATGATGGCCCCCTATCAAGGGGCAGGGGGAGGGGATGAAGTTTGTGCAACACCTGGCAAAACAGGGCCCCTGATCTCAGTCATGGTCTGTGCAAGGTCCAGCACAAAGGGCCCCAATCTTGGTCCTGCTCTGTGGTGCTCCTGAAATTATGCTTCCCCTGCTGCCCCATCAGAGTCAGGGAGCGGGGTCTGTGCAGCACCCAGCACAAGGATTGAAATTTATTGTGATCTCTGTTAGAGGAAAAAAGAAGCAGGTTGACCCAGAGGCACTGTTCCCTCTAAGCTGTGTGGGAACAGATCCTAAACCCCAAGCACACGGCAAAACACCACACACAAAAATTTGCACAGAAGAAATTTTTTTGCACACACAGCCTGTCAAAAATTAGAAGGAACATTTCGAGAGGTGGATTTGAGTACAGGCTTCTTTATTGCGGTACTTGTTCCCCTGGACCCAATTGTCCAGTAAGCACTAAATTGATTACAACACTCTTTTTGTTTAGATTAGTATGTTCATGCCTACATTTGTTACAACACCCCAAAACCCCTTTATTAATAAACAGAAACACCCACTATTAGTAAAGCCATCTCTGTCTATTACTCATAGCATTACACATTACTTTTACCTTGAAGATACATTTCTTGGCAACAATTTGTTGCCATAAATCTTCCTCATTAGCAGCTCTCAGGGGAGGGAGGAAGGGGCCATGAACAGTTCTCAGGGGAGAAGGGGTCCTAAGCCAGGGCTGGTTTATGTAGCTGGGAAAGGGAGGGAGGGGAAGTTAACATTCCTTTTACCTTCTTTTACACAAAGGGCATTTCTCTTGCAGCTGCATCCTTATCAATCTTTATGAGCAACAGAGAAGGAAAGAATCTGGCAACTTATATTTTAGACAAAGAAATACTGAAGAATTTGCAACTTATGTATTAGACAGAATAATCTGTAACTTATGTATTTAGACCCAAAAATATTGCCTACATATGCCTTTGTCCCCTAATACCATGTCAGCACATTAGCAACTTATTGTTATACTTAACCCTAAGAGATCCCAACAATCTTGTTTGAAAGCCTGTCTCACAGGCTCTGTCAATCCTGGAGAGAGCTGCTCTTAGAAAGGAGGTCAGAACCGAAGCGGTGGCAAGCGAGATTAAAGGCCTGGTATATTAAAGCAATACCCAGACTGGCAGTGAATACATAGTGGGCTTCTGGAGATGTGAGACTTCACTGTGTGAAGGAATAGGCTTCTCCAGGCCTTGGATATGTGTGAGAGATGAGAGAGAGCAGCTATCCCAGTCTTGGGGTTAGTAATGCTTCATTGGCACACATCCAAGCCCCCAGGATGTTCACTGTAAGTGCTGGTGGGTGTAATCAGACCCAGGATAAGATGGCTGATAGTTTGAGTTTGTACATCTTTCCTGTAGCTAACACAGCCTTGAGTGCGTGTGTGTGTGCAAAGCCACTGTACCTCTGGGAAGCCATTCCTACTCCAAGATGAATAGATGCATCAGTGCAAAACAATATCACGCTGTATCTTGTTTTCCCACACATGGGTCCTTTGCAACCCATTTCTGGCTGGTGTGGACTCATTAATTAGATCCTCCAGAAGGAGGTTAACTACCGTCAAATATTTTATGCATAATACAGCCAAACTAGGAATAGAACCCAGAAGTCTTGACTCCCAGCCCCCCTCTCCCCCAACTCCCCTCCTGGAACTGGAACCCACAAGTCCTAACTCCCAGCCCTCCTGCTCCCCTGGTCTAATCCCTTAGACCACACTTCTCCCAGAGCTAGGAAAAGAACCCAGGAGTCTTGACTCCTACTTCTCTGCCTTCATACCACCTATCCTTAGGTATAGTGTAAGGTCTTTCCCCCATAACTGCGACACAATGTCTGTATAGCAAGCCCCATGGATATGCAGCCATTTCTGGAGTGCAGCTGGACATGGATGGGAAGAAAAGTTACAGCCAAAGATGCCATGGGAAACCCTTTCACTAAATGAAAGAGCACGGATGTCAAGGTGGGTCTGTTTTCCATGCCAAGCAAACATGGGCTTTCATTTTGAAGGTTTTATCTTGGAAAGCAGTGACTGTAAAGGATATAGGGGGTGGGGGGGTCATAGTGGACAAGCAGCTCGATATGAGCTGCCAGTGCAATACAGTGGCCCAAAGGGCTGTCTCATGGTGTGTTACTCACCAACAGACTGGCGCCTCCCCCAGGTCGCTCTGGGACTGAGCTCAAGGTAGACAGTCTGCACACTGCCACTCGATCTCTGCCGTCTGCCTGCAGCCCCTCTCGCCGCCTCAGGAACTGCAGCGTCCTCTTTATGGCTCAACCCTCTGGCCGTGGCACTGTCCATGTCCCCCTTCTGGGAGAGGTTTAGCTCCTCAGTAGTCCAGCCACTTCCCCAGTGGTGACTGCAGTAAAAACTGTCCTCCTATTTCCACAATGGGGAGACCCAGGCCTGCCCACTATTCCAGATCTGAGCCGAGGGACCCTCTGATCCACAGTCACTGTGTTTGTTTGCACTTCCCCGGGGCTACAGCAATCGCCTCAGTCTCAGCAGCTCATCTGGAGCTCCTTCCCCTCTCCCTGGGGTCCTGCCTGCACTGCTCTGTCCAAGGTGCTACAACATTGCAGCCTACTCCAGATACAATGCAGCCTACTCCAGCTCCAGGCAGCTACTCACCCTGCTCTCCTCTGTCCATCCTGCAACTCTTCTTATATGAGTCTGCTGGGCCCTGATTGGCCACTCCTCACAGCCCCTCTCTTATTGTCTGCTTTTCGCTCAGCTGCCCTAGGGCTTTATTTACCCCTTACTGGCCAGTGTGAGGTGGATGCCCCACCACAGGCTGATCCAGTCCTGGGATGCTGTAACAGGGTGCACTCTGAGCACACCTGAACACTAGCTCTCAGATTGTCTCCAGGCAGGGAGCCCTGGGACACTGCTCTATCCCAGAGCAGCGATAATGTCTTCATCCTCTTGGGGCTTCCTGGCTACAGCTCTCCAGTTGGGCCACTAGAGTTCAGTTCTCCTTCTGGGGTGCCTCAATGTCCAGGCCATTTCCCCCCAGTGGCTAGCAGGGTGGGGGACCCAGGCCTGCCCACTACTCCAGCTCCCAGCCCAGGGACCCTGTAGATCACAGCTGTCTGCTGTGTCCCTTTAACTATGTCACACAGTTTCTCTAATTCCCCGAGTCACTTCCCTGCAGCATCTGCACCTTTACCTCAGGGCCCTGTCCTAATGGAGTCCCAGTAACCAGCTCAGGGTGCCTTCTTGCTCTCCCTAGGTTCTGGCAGTGCTGCCCTGTTCAGGGTTCTGCAACTCCATCAGCCCTCCAGACTCACCCCCTACAGCTCCAGCAAGGAACTGAATTCCCTCTGGCCCTGCAGTTCATCTTATAATAGACCCCTGAGCCCTGATTGGCTGTGTCTCACACAGTCACTCTAGGCAGCTTGGAGGACCCTCTCCATTGCCCTGTTTTGGGACAGGGTGTGGCAGGGCCACAAGGCCTCCAGCAGGGTGCTTCAGAGGGTCTGGTATATCCACTCACAAATGCATAAAGAGGGGAGTAGTGAGCAGGAGGAGGGAGGTTATTTGACCTCTGTATAGGACACTGGTGAGACTGGTACTGGAATAGTGCATCCAGTTCTGGGGTCCACATTTTAGGAAAGATGTTGGTTAAATTGGAGAGTGTGCAGAAAAGAGCCACTGAGAAGGGTGGAAAAAAGCCCTGACAGCAAGAGACTTAAGGAACTTGATCTGTTTAGTTTAATCACAAAGAAGATTAAGCAGTGAGTTGATCATGTATGTAAGCACCTTCCCACAGAGAAAATCCCAGGTCCTAAAGGGCTCTTTAACCTAGTGGAGAAAGGCAGACTAAGAACCAAAGGCTGGAAGTGAAAGCCAGACACATTCCAATACAGGACACATTTTTTTCAAAGGGAGGGTGATTAACAATTGGAACAACCTGCCAAGGACAGGGGTGGATTCTCCATCAGATCCAGACTGGCTGCCTTTCTGGAAAATGCTTTAGTCAAACAAATCAATGAGGGGCTCAAAGATACAGCTGTCCTGAACTCTGCTGATCACAGGCAGAGAAAGCAAAGCTACATGGCTGCTGGTCTGGTTTAACGCTCAACCCCCAGATGTTTTTAAATCACCTGGCACTTGCCAGAGTCAGGCCCCGCCCTGCACCAGTGCCCACTCCGTGAGTAACACTTTCAACCATCTCCGGCTGGCTTGGAGATGTTGCCCCAGCCTGGCCAACCATGACCTGGCCTCAGTTATTCAGCCCTGGTCATTGCTCAGCTTGACCACAGCACTGCGGTGACCTGGGTGTGAGGTCTTCAGCCCTTAGGAAACTCCAGCTGACGTGGGCAGCTGCGGCATATCTCCTCAGCAGTGCCGGCTACTGTTAACACATCAGCCCTGTCCTCTGTGCTTTGCCCTGGCTTCCCATACAATGGTGAATCAAGGTCAAGGTCTGGGTCCTGCAGGCTCCATGACTTGCACCCAAGGTACCAAGAAGGCCGCCTGTAATTCCAGGATGGAGACCCCCACTCTGCTCCTCTGGCCCAGTGGCATTCCTTACACTAAGGGTAAAGCTCATCTGTGAGAGGCGACATCTTTCGGGGAGGGGGGTGTTGTAGAATGAGCTCCCTGAGGACCTAAGACCCATCCCAAACCTCACCGCCTTCTACTCCAAGTGCAAGGTGCCTCTCCTTGCCCTGCCTTCTCTAATACAAATAGAGAGCAACAGCTATATTAAAACACCCTACCAAAACAAGACATTCCACTGCTCGTGGTTCTCCCCCTGGGAGAGGAGGGAAGAAGAAACCCTATAGGACAGCTGTGGAGTCATGCTGCTCAGTGGCCCACTGGAAGGTGCCCAGATACCACTGTGATGAATCCACACAGAACAGAATGAGAGCAGCCCCAGTGCTGCTCTAACTACACACTCCACTTCCCATGCCCCACCCCCCACAGCTTCTCTCCACCCTGTGACAGCCAGAGCGGCTATGTGGGTTTTGCTAGAAGGCGTTGGTGTAGAGCTCAGCAAGGGGAAAAGACGCCATCAGAGCTCATTGAAAATTCACCCCCCCCATCCCCCAGGAAAGTTTAAATGATGACAAAAACAAAGTATTGTTTGTTTTGTCAAAAATGTCAGTGGAAAATTTGAGAGAAAGAAGGTGGGTGAGGTAATCTCTTTTATTGAGCCAACCTCTGTTGGTGAAAGAGACAATCTTCCAGCTTACACAGAGCTGAAAGCATGGCTCTTTCACAAACAGAAGTTGGTCCAATAAAAGAGATTACCTTACCCACCTTGTCTCTTTAATATTTTCGGACCAACATGGCTACAACACCACTGCGAACAATGGAAAAAAATGTCAAAAAAACCCCCAAATTTTCTATGAAACCCACCAAAACACACAAAATGTTCTGCCAAAAACCATAACATTAAACCTCCCAAATAGTTTTTGGCAGAAAAATGTACATATTTTGGCAAAAAAAAATTTAAAAAGTAAAATTTTTCAGCCAAGAGCTGCCTTAAACTGTAAAATTTCCTGAAATATACTGAAAATCACTTTTGTGGGTTGGGAAAAACACAATTTTTTCCCCATCAGAAAAAAAATCAAAGCAAGTTTTCTGGGGGAAAATCAAAACGAAAACAAAACCTTGAACAAATTTCAGCTAAAAGCCACTGAAAACTGGAGAGAAAAAAATTTGTGAAAATCCACAAAAATTTAGTTTTTATTCTAAAATAACAGTAATAAAAAAAATCACCCACTGATTCCTGCCTCAGGCCCATAACCTGCAATGGAGCAAGTGTGTGCATTTTAAACAGAGACTCTGGATCTTGATTTACAGACACCAAGCAATAGTGAATCCACCCCATCCCTAGGTCAAATGTTCCAATGGTTAACTGTTAAAAATTTGGGACTGAATTTCTTTCACTTCTGCCCCCAGCCAGCAGATCTCCTGCCTTTGTCTGCTACATTACAGAGCTCTCTGCTCTGAGTGCCGCTCCTCCATGTAAGGTTTCAGAGTAGCAGCCTGTTAGTCTGTATTCGCAAAAAGAACAGGAGTACTTGTGGCACCTTAGAGACTAACCAATTTATTTGAGCATGAAGTGAGCTGTAGCTCACGAAAGCTCATGCTCAAATAAATTGGTTAGTCTCTAAGGTGCCACTAGTACTCCTTTTCTTTTTCCCCCATGTAAGTACAGTGCTATAGTCCACAACCTCTTCCCAGTTCTCTTTGTGAGGCTAAATAAAGTCTTTCAGTGGGATGCCACTCCCAGCCTAGAGGAGATGTAATACTTTATACAAAAAAAAGAGTCCTTTTGCTGGTATAGCTTATACCATTTCCCTGAGCAAAATAAGCTATAGACTTTTATGCCAGTATAAAAATGTCACAAAAATATCCCCCACTTCATCCAGCATCATTACACCAGGAGAAATTTGTAGTGCAACCTGGCCGACAATGAAAAGTGATATTGACATAACCATGCCCGACTGACAGAGATGCCGACCAAATCCCCAGTGCAGATGCTACTATGCCAATGGAAGAGGGCTTCCATCAACGTTGCTAATTTCCTTTGGGGACGCAGTGTTCCCGTACTGGCAGGAAAACCGCCTTCTGTTGGCATAGGCTGTGTCTACACACCAGGGCTAGGCTGACATGGTTTCTGCAGTGTAGATACAGACATGGAGATACTGAGGGTCTGTCCCCCATCTGTATTTATTCAGAGGGATGTAAAGCCAATACAGAGTCTGAGATATGCTAAGATAGACAGGAAACAACAGGTTGCTTATGACATGAAAACAATGCTCCAGTCTTTACTACAGCACCCTGCTGCTCCTCTCTAGAGAGCACCTGGGATGCCTGTGCAGCCAGGACTGGGTTAGCAGCCAGCTGGTTTAGAAGCATTTTAAAGGCAGTTTTTAGTGGTCTTCCTCTTTCACAGTCTTTGCTGGTTGATTAACCTATATGGCCCCCATTGCACCCTAGGGGGAACTCCCAGGTTGGAGCAGGGGAATGGGGGTGGCTGGCCGCCAGGACTCCTGGGTTCTGTTCCAAGCTCCAGTGCATGGGAGGGAGGTCCAGTGGGCTGGCGCAGGGGGCCTGGGAGTCGGGAAGAGAAGCCAGGAGTCCTGATTCTGCCAGACAACACACTGCCGTTCCACGACTGGAGGATAAATATGCACCCAAAAATACATGGCTCTCAACAATCAAAAGTCTCTCCAGCAGGTCTCCTTCCAGTAAAACCATGCGCAGGCCTGGGCCATTCGCCAGCCGCCTCTGCCCAGGCCCCCTTACGGGATAACAAACCATCTGACACAAAACTCCTGCTCTTGTTGGTTGTAGGATTTTCACACCCAAGGTCCTGCCAGCCGGGGAAATTCACCCCCCTTCCCTACGGGGAGCAGAACCACCCACCCCTCAGCCGCGCCAGCGGCTAAGGGAAAGCCCGCTAGGCTCCCGCTGCAGCCCCCAGACTTTCCGCCCTTGCAAGGGGCGAGGCAATGACCCATAATCCCCCTCTTTGCTTCCCCATTTACATTCCTTTCCGGACCCAGGCAAGGGGCGAGCTCCAGGGTAGGAGCGTGCAAACCCGGCTCGCCGAACCCTGGGCGGCCGAGCCGGACCAGCCGCCGGGCGGGTTTCCCGAGCGCCTGAAGCGCCGCGATCCGGCTGCCGGGTTTTACCCCGAGCTTTTGCCGCCGCCGCCTGAAAACTACAGATTCGGGGGGGGGGGTCGAGGATCCGGGAGCGCCCCAGGCCGGGAATGGCCCCGATGGACGGCCCCTGACGAGCCGGGGGACCAGTCTCCCGCCTAGGTACGTACAGAGCGAAGGCCGCTTGCCCGGGGATTTCCCCCCCGGAGCTGGGGCGGTGCGCGAGGCCTGCCGATCTGCGGTCCTGTCCTCACCCCCACACAGCCCTGCCCGGCAGCTTATGCCAGATTTAGCCACCCCCCCCCGCGCCCCCTGCGGGTTCGCCCCCCCCCCGGGGGCATCGTGCTGTGGGGGGGGCGGCGGCGTTGACATGAAGCCTGTCTGCGGGGCATCTTTCCCCCACACTTCGGATTCCTAATAGCTGGAAGGGACACGAAGCCAACCTCTAGCTACTGGGGTCAGGAGCAAAATCTTAACCCTCCCCCTCTAGGGCAAGTCATCCCGCAGCTGCAGGGGTCCCGGTACTTTCCTGTGAAGCGGCGGGTGCTGGTGGCTGTTCCGTTCAGCCCATGGGTTTTATCTAGCAGGGCGGCTCCTATTATTAAAAACCATCTACAGGTGAGGAATGCCGAGCCTGGTTTCCCCCTTACATGGCAGTTGCCCCAAGGAGACAATGTTTGGGCTGTGCCCACTGTAGGAGAAAGGGGACATTACA
The DNA here is from genome assembly GCF_965140295.1 of Lepidochelys olivacea. Classification (NCBI taxonomy): domain Eukaryota; kingdom Metazoa; phylum Chordata; order Testudines; family Cheloniidae; genus Lepidochelys; species Lepidochelys olivacea. The sequence goes on from NC_140417.1 coordinate 32,906,724, forward strand.
ATAAAATGTCACTAACAGCAGCACAAGTTTTCTATTAGGACACTCAGCTGAAATCAGGGCCCCATTGTGCAGGGCACTGGCCCCTTCTTTCCTCCCCGGCTGAGATCAGGGCCCCTCTTGTGTCAAGCACTACACAGACCCCCAGCTGAGAATGGGACCCCATAGTTCTGCACCAGTCTCCGCTCAACCGAGATCAGAGACATCTGTTGTGCCAGGAGCTGCATGAAATAAGACAATCCCTGCCCCTAAAAGTGTACGATCCATCATCATTTGGACAAGCTGAATTTTTAAGCAACCTAAATTTGGGGGCAGTTTTGAGCTGGGTGGCTCCCTTCAAATTAGGCATTTAACTAGCTGAGACTGTCTCCCCAGAAATCTCTCCCATATTTATTAAAATTACATTTAGGTGGTTATGGCTGAGTGAACTGAATATGGTTCTGGGAGCCAAGACTCCAGGGCTCTAGTCCCAGCTCTGGGAGGGGAATGGAACCTAGTGAGATGGGGGGCAGGAGCTGGGAGTCAGGACACTTGGGTTCTATCCCCAGCGTTATTAAGTTTCCCTTGGATTCTATCTCCCTGTCTTACCAATGGCTGATCAGGGTTTTCTGGGGGGGTTGGGTGGGAGGGTCTCCTGTTTCTCCTATAGATATTCCAGCCCCCAGTGCCTGGCACATCCCTTCACCTCCCACTCCAGGGCCATCATGGAGCTGAACGGGAAGAAGAAACTTCATGCTCTTTCCTTGGCAGAGAAGATCCAGGTGCTGGAGATGCTGGACGAATCCAAGATGTCCCAGTCAGAGGTGGCCCGTCGCTTCCAAGTCTCCCAGCCCCAGATCTCCCGCATCTGCAAGAACAAGGAGAAACTGTTGGCTGACTGGTGCAGCGGGACAGCCAACCGGGAGCGGAAGCGCAAGCGGGAGTCCAAATACAGCAGCATCGATGAGGCCCTGCTGTGCTGGTTCCACATCGCCCGCACCAAGATGTGGGATGTCACGGGGCCCATGCTGCTCCAGAAAGCCAAGGAGCTTGCGGACATCATGGGCCAGGAGTTTGTGCCTAGCATCGGCTGGCTGGTGCGGTGGAAGCGCCGTAACAACGTCTGCTTTGGCCAGCGACACCCGGCACGAGCTGTCCACGCCCCGGAGCCCCTGTGCAACAAGGGGCCGGCGCCGGCTTCCCTCAGCCTGCCCCAGCTGCTGAAGGATTTTGCCCCGGAGAACGTTTTTGGCTGCGGGGAGGTGGTGCTCCTGTATAAGGCCATGCCTGGCAGGGAGCGGGAGGGCAGGGAGTGGCTGTGCGTGGCGCTGTGCGTGAACGGGAGCGGCACGGAGAAGCGGAAGCCCGTGGTGGTCGGCAGGCGGCTGGCTCCGCGATGTTTCTTTGGGGTCAACACGGAAACTTTGCCGGTGCTTTACCGCAGCAGCACCGACGGGCAGCTGACACCGGAGCTCTTCTCCGAGTGGCTGACAGACTTTGACCGGGAGATGGGCCGGCAGCACCGCAGTGTGGCGTTGGTGCTGGACTCCGAGCGGCGCTGCCCCGAGCCGGAGCCTGCCAACATCCGCCTGGTCTTCCTGCCCCCGCGGCCTCGCCACAACGACGGCCCCTCGCCCTGCCCGCTCCACCCTGACATCGTCCGGGATTTCAAGTCCCGCTACAAGCGCAGGCTTCTGGGCAAAGTGTCCTCCATCGGCAACGAGACCGACAGCTCCCCCGCCTCCATCGCCGCCTCCATCACCGTGCTGGACGCTCTTCACATGGTGGCGGCCGCTTGGGACAAAGTCCAGCCCTCCCTGGTGGAACGGTGCTTCGGGGAGGCTGGCTGCTCCACGGGGAAGGGGTCCCTGGGACCCTCCAGCCATGACCCCCCCAGGGGGATGAGCCCGGAAGAATTCCGGCGCTTCGTTGACATGGAGACAGAGCTGGCCTGTTCCCCAGCCCTGCCCCCAGCCAGGGCCTACAAGGAGGAGGAAGAGGAGGAGCGGGAGGGGGAGGACCTTTTTGGCAGCCTGCCCACCAAGGCCGATGCCCTGAAGGCCCTGGGGACCCTGCGGCGCTGGTTCGAGTGCAACGGCTCGGCCGAGGGGGTCTTCCGGCAGTTCTACAGCTGCGAGGAGGAGGTGGAGCGGCTGTGCTGCCAGTGAGCGCCCAACTCCCCACACTGCCTCCAGCGGCCTCCCAACACTGGAGCATGGAGGGGCTGGTGACCCTGTACCGCACCGACTCAGTGCTTGGAGAGGGGGATTCCAGCCCAATCGTGCAGTGCCTGAGCGCTAGGGGGCTGGAGTCATCCCCCACTGGGGGGCACGAGGGACTGGATTCATGTCCACATTCTCTGCCATGGCCTCTGAGAGCTGGTTCTGGGGGAGAGGAATTGGAGAGCGGCCCTTTTCTTTCTTCTGGGCGCACCTTTATGGGCATATAAAGATCTGAAAGAGCCCACATTACTAGTTACTGCTGTTACCACCACCCTCAGCAGGATCCTCAGCCAAATATTTTCCACTGGCAATTCTGGGTTGCCCCCATTTCAAGGGTGTCCTGCTAGTCACCACCCCAAAAGGGGCCAGGCCTCTTTAGAACTCAGGCTTGAGTCAGGTTTGTGTCGTCTTAATGGAATCACAATTACCGCAACACTCCCCCACTCCCGACTCAGGCTTGGAAACTTTTGCCCACAGAACTGCACTTCTGCATGAAATAAATCCAAGGAAGAAAGAAAGGGGGAAGTTGAATTTTGACAGTTTTTCTCCCAGTTGTTTGAGCTCTAGGCATTCAACAAAAACAAAGCCGACCCCCCGAAAGCTATAGCAACACCAGCCCGATTGGGGAGAACAGCCCCTGCATTAAATGGATTTCCTTTCTAGGCACCTTATTATCCTTCAGCTTCCCAGGGATCCAAGGAAAGGGAGGAAGAGAAGTGATGTTCTAATATGAGGTACTACACCACCCCAGAGCCAGCAGCCTCTGATCTTTGGATGGGAAGATTTAACTTCCACGGCTGCAGAGGTGAACAGAAGTGGGGGTCAGGAGGTAGGGCACTGGTCTGGAAGTCAGGACTCCTGGGTCCTATTCCTAGCTCTGGGAGGGGAGTGGTGTCTAGTGGTCAGAGCAGAGGAGGCTGGGACTCAGGATTCCCTGGGTTCTATCCCCAGCTCTGAGTGGGGTGGGGTGTCTACACTGCAGTGTAAGCCCAGAGTTTGAACTCAGGCCTAAGCCCCCTGCCATCTACACACAAATGCACTAACCCAGGGCCAGAGGACCCCACAGGAGTAGAGGGTCCAAGCCTGAGTTAAGCTGGGACCCAGGGTTCAAGCCCTGTTGCTTTGCAGGGTAGAGTCCCATTGGACTCAAGCCCTGGGAGTCTGCCACGGTCTCCCACAATTCCATGGGTCAACTTTCTTTGTCCTCTGGACAGGCAAGGTTTCCCACCCTGCACCACAACCAAAGGGCTAGAGCAGCCACATTTTGGGAGGGTGCAAAGAAGTGTGGGACACAGTAGTTGGACTCGGGCCTGCATCATGCAGCAGCCCTAGGGTGGGACCCAGGGTTCAACAATTCCTAATCTGGGGTTACAAAGGAGTGTAGACACTCAAGCCCTAGGTTAGCAAACCCAGGATCTATGACCTACAGTTCCACTAACCCTGGATTGACATTTCAGTGTAGACAGGCCCTGGGAGTCCTGACTTCTTCTGGGCTCTATTCCCGGCTCTGCCCCTGACCTGGAGCAAGTCCCAAATCCTCTGTGCCTCAGTTTCCTCTCCCACCCTTCGTCTATTTAGATTAAGCTCTTTGGAGGCAGGAACCATCTCTCACCAGGTGTAGAGGGCCCAGCATAATGGGGGTTTTAAGTGCTACCGTAATGCTCCTAATAAACGAGAAAATACCTTTAAAAAGCAAGATAACCAAACCAGACTTACAGGCCATAAAGAGGAGCAGATGCCTCATTTTATTAATTCCCCCTCCCCCACCTTCTTTTCAAGTCACCTTTAAAGAAACACACACTGTAAAATGGTACAATATTTCCTATGGAAATGGTACTGCCACAGGGAGCTGGACCCACAGACAGAATTCCTGGCTTGCCGCACGGACAATGGCCGATGGTCCTATTTTTCCAATGGAAACTTAACTCACTGTCGGGAGAGTTAAACATGCCCAGTTTGTTCTGCTGCAGAAAGACGACAGCCCCAGGATTGGGGAGGTGTTTTTGCTTTGTCCTCGGTTACCTGGAAATACCAGGATAGCTTTATGGGAAAGCAGTGGGAGTCAGGACTCCTGGGTTCTATCCCCAGGTCTAGGCAGGGAGCTGAATCTACTGAGTTAGAGCAGGGCGGGCTAGGTGTCAGGACTCCTGGGTTCTGTTTCTGGCCCTGTCACTGACTGGAGCAGTTCAATTTGCCATTCTGTGCCTCTTTTTCCTCTCCTTCCCTCCGTCTATTCAGGCTCTCAGCTCTTGCAGGGACTGTGTCACCCTGCATCTGTGCAGCACCTGGCCCAAGGGGGCGGGGGAGGCTCCCCAGTCTTAGACAGAAATGCCAGACACTCTCAGACCATAAATAATTTACTCACATACCTGAGTAGTTTGCAAGATCAGGGTCCTTCTACAGGAACACCACCACCACCACCTTGTTAATAGACTGCAAGGGCCACGGAATATCATCTCATGTGCCCTCCTGCGCTGGGAAAAGTGCGAGATTGCAAACTTCAATCCAGTTCAATGACCAACGTTTCAGGCTCTCCCCTGAAATGAGGGTATCTGTGCTGTTGGCTCTGAGCTGCAGTCAGTTCCAGCAAAAAGACCACCCTTTGCAGAGGAAGCCGTTAGTAGGTCTGGGGCCGTGGTTCCAGAGCCATAGGTGCTGGAACTAGGGGGGTGCTGATGCACCCCCTGGCTTGAACTGGTTTCCATTATATACAGGATCTGCAGTTTGGTTTAATGGCTCAGCACCCCCACTATACAGATTGTTCCAGCACCCATGTTCAGAGAACCCCATTTACTTCAGGGGTTCACCCCACTAAGAGCTGACTGCAGGGCCAGGGTCTCCCTGAATTCACATACAACTCCTTCAATACCTAAGATACACTAGGTTTGGACTCGTCCTCTCCAAAATTTCCACCATGGTTGTCACTGCAGGAAAGCAAACACCGTAAACCAAGCGGGGGAGTTTGCCTTGCAAAATTTTGACGGAAATGAATAAAAATCATTTTGATTTTTTCAGCAAAGGTTGAAAGACTTCTGCCAAAACCCAAACTTTGTCCCAAAAAACCATGTTGATACTGCTGCCGCCGTGTTTCATGGGAGTTGTGTTTCAGTTACCTCATGCTCCCATTCTCCTTTATAGGCCAGGCTCCCTAGTCAGACTACATCTCCCATGATGCACCGCTGCCCTCCCTCTTGGAAGGGTGCTTCACTGGAAACGTAGTCTGTCTGGAAAAGACCAGCCCATAGAGGAAAAACAAGGACAGGGGGCATCCGAACTAAAACTCCCATGAAGCATTGCAGCAGCATCTCCACATTGAAATATTTGATTTTTGACAAAAAAAACAAAAAAAAAAAACCACACACCACACCAAACCAATACAAAAAATGCGCAGACATTTCCCAGGGGAAGCAGGTGCTTTCTGCAAAATATTTTCTTTAAATCAAAACCCCAACTTTCCATGGATAGCCTGGGTTTCCTGCAGTCACAGTCTCCAAGTACCTGTGTGGGGAAGAGAAATTTGATAATAGAGGGCTCTTCAGTCTATCCAGCAAAGACCTAACATGACCCAGCAGCTGGACGTTGAAGCCAGACAAATAAGTTCCAAGGAACAATTGATGAAGGGCTGTGGTGGATTCTCCAACACTGGCACTTTTTAAATCAAGACTGGATGTTGGTCTGACAGATCTGCTCCAGTTCGAATAGGAATTAATCGAGTAGTGACCTGTGCTATACAGGGGGTCAGACCAGATGATCACAATGGGCCCCTCTAGTCTCAGAAATCTGGGAATCTTGTGAAGGCTAGGACTATAACTGTGAAGGCTAGGAATATAACAGGGTTTAAAAGAGAACTGGATAAATTCATGGAGGTTAAGTCCATTAATAGCTATTAGCCAGGATGGGTAAAGAATGGTGTTCCTAGCCTCTGTTTGTCAGAGGGTGGAGATGGATGGCAGAAGAGAGATCACTAGATCTGTTAGGTTCACTCCTTCTGGGGCACCTGGCATTGGCCACTGTCGGTAGACAGGATACTGGGCTGGATGGACCTTTGGTCTGACCCAGTAGGGCCGTTCTTATGTTCTTACTTGCCATCAGTACCACATGGGTATGTGATCCCACCATTCCAATTCGCTTGGCGCTTCGCAGCTACACAATTCCCAGGGATACAGCCAATGTTTTGGATTGGCTCAAATGGCTGGAAAGTAGTCTCACCGCCCCTAGGAGTTCCAAAATCATGAGCCAGCTGAAAAATCATCATGCTATTGCCTTAAATTGTTTTTTTGTTGAAACACACACTTGTCACCCCTGAATCTACTGTCTGGGTTTTCAGTTGTTTCCAAGCTTCTCCCTACACCCACAGCGCTGGAAATATTAAAATTGCCACACACACACACAGCATTGGTTTCACTTAAACGGGTTTTTGGTTTCCAGCTGGTTTAGCCGGCACCTGTAAATTTACTGACGCAAGCCAAGCTTCAAACTGGGTGTAGAACTGCAATACAAGCGTGTCCCCACACTGAGTTGCGTTAGTTTAATCAAGCCCATGTCTATACAGAAGAGTTGTGGCTTAGTGGATAGAGTACTGGACAAGGATCTGGATTCTATTCCTGTCTCTGCCACTGGCCTGCTGGGTGACCTTGGGCAAGTCACTTTAGAGCTCCAGGCCTCAATTTCCCCATCTGTAAAATGTAGCCAGTGATACCAACTCCTTTGTAAAGTGCTTTGAGTTAGTTTCATAGGGAGTCTAAAGCCAGCTGGGACCATTAGATCATCTAGTCTGACCTCCTCTAGAAATGCAGGCCATTCAATTCCATCCAAATACCCCTGTATGGAGTCCAATGACTTTAGTCTCCTGAGGACTGTGTTTTAACTCCACTGTTGAGTCCCAGGCAGAGAGCAGGAGAGACGGAGGGTCCCCAAGGCCTCTGTGAGGCAGGGATTGATGAGGTGAGACATGCCTGGATGATCCCAGCAGGCGGCCCACGCCTGGTGCTGCAGCAGATCTAATGACAAGTGCTGTGTGAGAGTTAGGTATGTTTATCCTGCTACAGCTATTCCTGTATGGGAAGGGGATAAATACACTGGGGTAAGTCACCATTATACCTTTAACTGCCTCCACACTAGGGCTTGTACAGGTATGAATAGAGCAGTTAAAACAAGCCAAACAAACAATCACATCTGTAACTGACATAGTTTTACCAGGGACAAAATCTGAGCATACACTGGTCTTACATGAAAGTCTCTCATAATACCAGGACTCCAGGAGCAGGGGCTTTAACAAGGTAGCAGCAAATATCATGAAACCAGGGCAATGCTGGGAAAGGTGGGTTTTTTTAGAATCTCGCTGTGGTTTTCTTGTAAGGTGAATCAAATGAAGGGGAAAAAACCGAACAGGTGGACAAAAGAGCAAGCATGTTAGATGTAGCTTACACTCACCAGGCACCAAGGGTTTTAATGCTGCTTGGATTTGGAGGGGGGCCTAGAAGACAGGATCTATTCCAAGCCCAGATCAATTTAACATTGTCCTGAAGCCCCATGACCAGCACGGTCATCAAATGGAACCTGGATATTGGTACACAAGGCTGGGATATTCAGGGATGTCGGAGAGTTAGGGATTAGAAAGCCTTTCCCCCCATGGGGTGCTGGTTCCCATCCAGCCCCAAGGTGCAGGACTGGCTTGCTCAGAGAGATGGGATGTGGGGCCTTTCCCCTGGAAGGGCACCAGCTCCCATCTGGCTCCAAGGTGGAGGGACTGAGTGATATGGGATGGAAGGGTGAATGGGATATGGCTCTTTCCCCTCTAGGGGGTGCTGGTTTCAAGTGGGCCAGAGAACAGGATTCCATTTAGGTGCAGAATGTCCTGAATATCCCCTGAAAATCCCAGCCTCTTGAATTCGGAGCCAGCAGTGAGAAACAACAGCTACAGTTAACAAAAAAACCCGGTAACAAATAACATGAAGGTTTTTTCGGGGGTGGGGGAAGGCATCCTTTTCCTCCCCCCTCTGTGTCATCTCCCATGTTTTCTTTCTCAGAGAATCTACGTGAATGCAAATAAAAATACCATCAATAAGTTCTATCGAAATGCCATTCTCTCAGTCCATGGTGGGGCCACCTCTGGACATCAAGTGCAGAATTGGGCCCTAGGAATAGTGACCATCGGTTGGTTACAAGCAGGGATACAGGCCATGATCCCCTTCCCCCACCATGCCCAAAGGGAAATCCTCATTGCCCTTTGGCAATACTGGATCTAGGACACATGGTTGAGCAGTTCTGCTTCTATCCAGCAGGGGGTGCTGGGGCGCATGCACATTCCCCACCGTATGTGCCCTCTTACTGCATTATTGCCCTCAGTGCTGCCACTCACTTCCCCGGCCTTTCAAGCCACAGCCTTCCCTTCGCACGGATGGTAGTTGAGGAGTCTCGGAACTTGGATCGCGTGGAAGATGAAATGTGGGGGATGGGGCAACAAAGGCTGCAGGGTGGAGAATAAATAGGGAACATATTCTAGTGCTGTTCTATATGTCAATGGTGCAGCCACATCTGCAATACTAGCTAGCAAAGGAAGGAGGACCCAGTGATTAGAGCAACTTGGGAGACCCAGGTTCAATTCTCTGCTCTGCCACAGATTTTCTGTCTGGCCTTGGGCAAGTCCCTTACTCTCTATGTGCCTCACTTTCCCCATCTATACAATGAGGATAATAGCACTGCCCTGCCTCACTGGGACATGGAGAGGAAAAATGCATTAAGGCCAGTGAGATGCTCAGTGACTAGGGTAATGGGGTGCAGACAGGTACCTGAGCTAGGTTCTGTGTGCACTGCTGGTCACCCCATCTCCAAAACGGTATTGCAGAATGAGTGGTGTGTGTGTGTGTGTGTGTGTGTGTGTCAGAGGCCTGGAAACACTCTCTGAAAAGACTTGGAAGGGTTTCAATAAGACAAATGAGAGGGGACATGATCAAAGTCTCTAAAATACTGACTGGTCTAGAGAAGGGAGATCAGAGCTTCTGTTCTCCTTGTCTCGTACCATGAGAACAAGGGGCCGTTCGATGAAATTAAAAGGGGGGAAATTCACAGTCAAAGGAAACACTCACACAACAAGGCATTAACCTGTGGAACTCTCTGCTACAGGAAGTCACAGGGGCCAAGAGCTTAGCAAGATTCCAGAAAGGGAGTAGAGATTGACATGGAGACCAGGAATAATTTCACAGATGAGAAATGAGTGTCTGATCACAACTTGTTCTGTAGGGGGCGCTCTCCTCTCACAGTTAGTGCTGATCTCAACACCCACATGTGGCACTAGGGGACGCTGTGCTGCAGCATGAGAGGCAGAGTTGGGGGGTGTTCTCTCCTTGCTGCCTGTGCTGACCCCAATTCCCCAGTACAGCACTGGGGCATAATTTCTCCGCTGTGAAGACAGGCTCTGCCCACCTCTTGTTAATGATACCAGGGCAGCAAGATACAGAGATTCACACACTATCCTGGCCAAATTCCAGCTCAGATTATTCTGTTTGGTCTCTCTCAATCCCCCTGCATATTTCAGCTGGACACAAGAGCATCCTTAATTCTCCATTCTAAAGGTGTGTGTCAAGTGCAGCTGTTAGAAAGCAGCTGAACTCCACCCCAGAGGCAGCTGCATCTCAGTGCAAAGCAAGGGCTAGCTGTATAAACAGCCCCCCACATTGCACCCCAGAGGTGTCTGCGTCTCAGCGCCAGGCAAGGCTTTTCTATAAACCACTTTGGACTCCTTTAGCAAAGAAAAGCGCTGTGGAAATATCCACTCCCACCATTGCTATTAATTACTAACAACCCAGCTCACTCAGGTAATCAGCTCCCTAGAGAACATAACCCTAATAACCGAATATTATTTTATCACTTGAGTTAATAACCTCAAATAAAGTTATTGACGCTAATGGCGGTGTCAATTCCAGCACGTTGTTCAGCTCTGGCAGGGCACACACACACTTAATGGTGAATTCATTAAGACAAGACCAATTTGGCTGTGAATAACGAGGGAAATCGGGTGACTGCAGAGTTTTTTTAAAAAGCCTCAATCTGCCTTAACACACAGAAAAATAATCTTAAATGGGCAATCCCGCCCCTTCTCTGCCCTAACCACTTGACTTCACTCCCCTCCCAGTGCCAGGACCAGAACCCTGGAGTCCTGACTCCCTCCATCAAAATTCATCCCCCTCCCCCAAATGCTTAGGGAGGGAAATGTCAGAACTCCTGGCTTCTCTGTCCCATATATCCCAGGACTGTCATTTGTGAGGTGGGGGAGGGGAAAGAGGGGATGTGTTCATCTCATCCCCTTTCTATGCCTCAGTTTCCCCAGCTGTAAAATGTGACCTTTGGGGCACTGAGCTCAATGAACGTTTGCAAGGACCTTTGAGGCCCTGGGAAGAAGGAAAAAGGAGTTTGAGGCGCAAGTGATGTTCTCATCCATCCTCCCCGTGGAAGGAAAAGGCCCAGGTAGAGACCGTCGAATCGTGGAAGTCAACGAATGGCTATGCAGGTGGTGTCGGAGAGAAGGCTTTGGATTCTTTGACCATGGAATGGTGTTCCAAGAAGGAGGAGTGCTAGGCAGCGACGGGCTCCACCTAACCAAGAGAGAAAAGAGCATCTTCGCAAGCAGGCTGGCTAACCTAGTGAGGAGGGATTTAAACTAGGTTCACTGGGGGAAGGAGACCAAAGTCCTGAGGTAAGTGGGGACGTGGGATACCGGGAGGAAGCGTGAGTGGAGGGCATGAGAGGGGAGGGCTCCTGCCTCATACTGAGAAAGAGGGGCGATCAGCAGGTTATCTCAAGTGCCTATACACAACTGCACGAAGCCTGGGAAACAAGCAGGGAGAACTGGAAGTCCTGGCACAGTCAAGGAATTATGATGTGATTGGAACAACAGAGACTTGGTGGGATAACTCACATGACTGGAGTACTGTCATGGATGGATATAAACTGTTCAGGAAGGACAGGCAGGGCAGAAAAAGGTGGGGGAGTTGCACTATATGTAAGAGAGCAGTATGACTGCTCAGAGCTCAAGTATGAAACTGCAGAAAAACCTGAGTGTCTCTGGATTAAGTTTAGAAGCGTGAGCAACAAGAGTGATGTCCTGGTGGGAGTCTGCTATAGACCACCAGACCAGGGGGATGAGGTGGACGAGGCTTTCTTCTGGCAACTAATGGAAGTTACTAGATCGCAGGCCCTGGTTCTCATAGGAGACTTCAATCACCCTGATATCCCCTGGGAGAGCAATACAGCGGTGCACAGACAATCCAGGAAGTTTTTGGAAAATGTAGGGGACAATTTCCTGGTGCAAGTGCTGGAGGAACCAACTAGGGGCAGAGCTCTTCTTGACCTGCTGCTCACAAACTGGGAAGAATTAGTAGGGGAAGAAAAAGTGGATGGGAACCTAGGAGGCAGTGACCATGAGATGGTCAAGTTCAGGATCCTGACACAAGGAAGAAAGGAAAGCAGCAGAATACGGACCCTGGACTTCAGAAATGCAGACTTTGACTCCCTGATGGAACTGAGGGGCAGGATCCCCTGGGAGAATAACATGAGGGGGAAAGAAAAGGAGTACTTGTGGCACCTTAGAGACTAACAAATTTATTTGAGCATAAGCTTTCTTGAGCTACAGCTCACTTCACCGGATGCATTCAGTGGAAAATACAGGGGGGAGTCCAGGAGAGCTGGCTGTATTTTAAAGAATCCTTACTGAGGTTACAGGGACAAACCATCCTGATGTGTAGAAAGAATAGTAAATATGGTAGGCGACCAGCTTGGCTTAACAGTGAAATCCCTGCTGATCTTAAACACAAAAAAAAAAGCTTACAAGAAGTGGAAGATTGGACAAGTGACCAGGGAAGAGTATAAAAATATTGCTCGGGCATGCAGGAGTGAAATCAGGAAGGCCAAATCACACTTGGAGTTGCAGCTAGCAAGAGATATTAAGAGTAACAAGAAGGGTTTCTTCAGGTATGTTAGCAACAAGAAGAAAGCCAAGGAAAGTGTGGGCCCCTTACTGAATGCAGGAGGCAACCTAGTGACAGAGGATGTGGAAAAAGCTAATGAACTCAATGCTTGTTTTGCCTCTGTCTTCACGAACAAGGTCAGCTCCCAGACTACTGCACTGCGCAGCACAGCGTGGGGAGGAGGTGACCAGCCCTCTGTGGAGAAAGAAGTGGTTAGGGACTATTTAGGAAAGCTGGATGTGCACAAGTCCATGGGGCCGGATGCGCTGCATCTGAGGGTGGTAAAGGAGTTGGTGGATGCGATTGCAGAGCCATTGGCCATTATCTTTGAAAATTCCTGGTGATCGGGGAAGATCCTGGACGACAGGAAAAAGGCTAATGTAGTGTCCATCTTTGAAAAAGGGAAGAAGGAGGATCCGGGGAACTACAGGCCAGTCAGCCTCACCTCAGTCCCTGGAAAAATCATGGAGCAGGTCCTCAAGGAATCAATTCTAAAGCACTTACAGGAGAGGAAAGTGATCAGGAACAGTCAGCATGGATTTACCAAGGGCAAGTCATGCCTGACTAATCTAATTGCCTTCTATGATGAGATAACTGGCTCTGTGGATGAAGGGAAAGCACTGGACGTGTTATTCTTTGACTTTAGCAAAGCTTTTGACACTGTCTCCCACAGTATTCTTGCCAGCAAGTTAAAGAAATATGGGCTGGATGAATGGACTGCAAGGTGGATAGTAAGCTGGCTAGATCGTCTGGCTCAACAGGGAATGATCAGTGGCTCCATGTCTAGTTGGCAGCCGGTATCAAGCGGAGTGCCCCAAGGGTCAGACCTGGGGCCGGTTTTGTTCAATATCTTCATTAATGATCAGGAGGATGGTGTGGATTGCACCCTCAGCAAGTTTGCAGATGACACTAAACTGGGAGGAGAGGTAGATACGCTGGAGGGTAGGGATAGGATACAGAGGGACCTAGACAAATTCGAGGATTGGGCCAAAAGAAATCTGATGAGGTTCAACAAGGACAAGTGCAGAGTCCTGCACTTAGGATGGAAGAATCCCATGCACCGCTACAGACTAGGGACCGAATGGCTCGGCAGCAGTTCTGCAGAAAAGGATCTAGGGGTGACAGTGGACGAGAAGCTGGATAAGAAGGCCAATGGCATTTTGGGATGTATACGTAGGGGCATTGCCAGCAGATCGAGGGACGTGATCGTTCCCCTCTATTCGACATTGGTGAGGTCTCATCTGGAGTACTGTGTCCAGTTTTGGGCCCTACACTACAAGAAGGATGTGGAAAAATTGGAAAGCGTCCAGCGACAGGCAACAAAAATGATTAGGGGACTGGAACACATGAGTTATGAGGAGAGGCTGAGGGAACTGAGGATGTTTAGTCTACGGAAGAGAAGAATGAGGGGGGATTTGACAGCTGCTTTCAACTACCTGAAAGGGGGTTCCAAAGAGGATGGCTCTAGACTGTTCTCAGTGGTGGTAGATGACAGAACAAGGAGTAATGGTCTCAAGTTGCAGTGGGGAAGGTTTAGGTTGGATATTAGGAAAAACTTTTTCACTAGGAGGGTGGTGAAGCACTGGAATGGGTTACCTAGGGAGGTGGTGGAATCTCCTTCCTTAGAAGTTTTTAAGGTCAGGCTTGAAAAAGCCCTGGCTGGGATGATTTAGTTGGGAATTGGTCCTGCTTTGAGCAGGGGGTTGGACTAGATGACCTCCTGAGGTCCCTTCCAACCCTGATAGTCTATGATTCTCTAATTGCCAGGGCCTGGAGCAAACCATGCATTACGGACATGCTGGGGCAGGAATTTAAGCCGGGGGGTGGTTTGGAACTGGCCCCCACCACCAACGCAGCAACAGCCTACCTGGTGAAATGCACTCGAACTACTCAAAGATTTGCACTAGTGCAAACCCACTAGCGCCCCCCTTCCTTGGGTTCCAGGGCTGCCATTCACATGTCTCCCACCAGGTGGCAGCAGGCCCCCGAAGCTAGCAAGCACAGTATGGCATCCTCTACCCAGCCAGTGGAATTAACATCTGTGGCAGGTCAGAGCCCCAGCGAGAGGGGAGGGGGCGGCCTGGTCTCCCTTGCTGTTGGTTGGGGACATTCTGTCCTGCTGGGGAGGCAGCGGAGCAAGCCCTGGCTTCCAACGTTGTTAGAGGGTGGGCCCCCTGGAGTGGAGAAACTGAGGCACATAGTCTTGAAACACATCCTGGCCCCCATCCCGATCACTCGGTTCCCCACCAGACCTGGGACCCAGGAGTCCTGGCTCCCAGCCCTGCCTGCTCTAACCACTAGACCCCACTCCCCTCCCAAAGCAGGGCTCACAGCTCCAGGTCTCACTCATGCTGCTTCTCCCCTGACTCAGGAAAAAGAAAACATGTTTTTCAAAGGCAGAACCAAAGAGGCAAAAAGTAGGTCAAGTTTGGGGCTGATAAATCTTGACAACGTCACTGGCTCACCATCCCTAATCTCTGCAGCACCAGCCCTGCCCCCGCAGCCGCTACACCCCCATGTTCAGCTCCTGTCAGTCTGGCGTCTAAGAGAACTGGGGGCATGATGCAAGGCTACCCATCCATCCACCTGCCACGCCAGGCCACATCCTAGGTACATTGCTGCTGCCCAGGGCATAGGCCTGCCCCTGCCCCCCACCCCACCCCAGCTCTAACCACTAGCCCCCACTCCCCTCCCAGAGCTGGGAATGGAGCCCAGGAGTCCTGACTCCCAGCCCCCACAGCTCTAACCATCACTTCCCTCCCAGAGCTGGGAATGGAGCCCTGGCTCCAACCACTAGACCCCACTTCCCACCCAGAGAGCAAAAGAAGCAAAGTTGTTCTGTAATACATGGTTTTGGCCCAGGATGGGGAGAGTTTGTGGAATTGATACTTTGGCCCCCGCGGGAGACGGCTGCTCTAGGGTCACAACAGGGATCCGGCAAGGGGCTCTGGATGGAGACGCTGGCTTTGTCAGCCCCGGGGGGGGGGCTATTTTTGGAAGCTTGAGAACATCCTCACACAGGGGATGCTACGTTCATCTATTGGTGCTAATTTGGCTGTCAAGCCAGGGACACCTGGCCATCTGAGCCTGATCCCTCGCCACCCTGCTGGTCCCTGCAGCTCAGCACCTCCTAGTGGTGCACTGGGGCAGCACAGACTGCAAGGGGAGAGCGCCCCCTACCGAGCCACACCCCCTCCCCTGTGCAGCGCAGTGTCCCCTAATGCCTGAGTGGGCCCAGCACTGACTGTTTTCCTTAGCGGTCACCCATCCAAGCATTGACCACAGACTTTTTGACTACTCAATTTTTACCCCAAGTCTATGCAATCTATACACTAGGCACCTGGACTCCTGGATTCTAGCCCCAGCTCCAGGAGGGGAGTGGGATCTAGTGGGTAAGAGCAGGGGGAGCTGGGAGTCAGGACTCCGGGATTCTGTGCTGCTGGCCTGTGGGTCTTTGGAGGGAGAAAGTCCCATACCTTTTTCATGTCTCAGTTTCCTTCCTCCCTCCCCCAGACAGTGGGGTTAAACAGGGCTCATTCCTGACTGTAAAAGCCTTTGAGATACTGGGGATGGAAATGAGAAGATATTATTCGGGGGTGGAGGGAGGCTGCCTAAACAGTGACCCAAAAGGGCCAGATCTCTCCTCTCCTCCCCCTGCACATGCACCCCTCCCAGATTTCCCCCTCCCCACATGCAGTCACACCTGAAACCTGCCTGATCCTCCCTATGGGCCCCCCCATCTTCACTCCCCAACTTGTGCCCAAAGGCAAAGTGCAGCAACTACTCCCTGATTGCTCAGGGGCCGGGTGTTGCTGAAGAGCCCCAAGCACGTGCCCCATGCCCGTAGGCACATACATGCATGTGCGT
This sequence comes from Lepidochelys olivacea, assembly GCF_965140295.1. NCBI lineage: Eukaryota > Metazoa > Chordata > Testudines > Cheloniidae > Lepidochelys > Lepidochelys olivacea. Next base: position 32,922,754 of record NC_140417.1, read on the forward strand.
ACACACACAGCTGAGAGGAAAAACCAAAAATAAAAGCGTCAAACAAAATCTTTCATTTGACCCCAAACGGATTTGAGGGGGTGGGGGGGTCGTTTCTGGCTGGTTTTCCCCTTGGGTCTGTTGCTGAACAAACCTAGCTTCATTGCCAAACACGGCGGCGCTTTGCTTTCCGGGTGGAAGCCAAACTCCGCTCTCTTTAGCCAAAGCCTCCACTTGGCCTCCCATTTTGGGGCAAAGAAACGGCATCCCAAACTCTCCGCCAGGCCTGACACACACAGAGCTGCTCTCCCATTTGTCTCTCCTCCTCGCCCCCTGCGCAGCCCCGGCGCTGTCAGAGTGAGGGGTGACTTGGCTACTGCGTCTCCATCTGTTTCAGGAAATAATGAGCCATTTCATGTGTTTTATGAATTTCCCTTTTCTCCTCCCCCCCCCCGCCTTCCTGGGAGGGACGGATAAATCTCTGGGGACGAACAACTGGCCCCATTTGTAACCATCTCCCTGGCGATAAAGATGAATAAAGTTGCCACCCACTAAATAAAGACCTTGGAAAGGAAGAAAAATCCAGGCACAGCAGATCTGAGAGACACTGATGCTTAGAAAAACGCTTGCAAGTTTTTACACTCTGCCTCTGGGCTGGGGCAGGTGCTTTTATACAGCGATCTCTTGCTTGACACTGGGATGCAGCCACCTCTGGGGTGGGGCATGGAGGCTGGGTGGGATCCCTTAATACAGGGATCCCTCCCCCAGGGAATTTTTCATCACTACAAGCAGGCAGGACATTGGTTTTGCACTGCATCCAAAAGACGGCACCTCCTACACCCCCCACTGAGCCTCCACCCCCGCTTCCTGCGGCTCAGGGCCCCCTAGCACCACACTGGGATTAACTCCAGTAACTCTCCTGGGAGAGCACCCTTGGTGTTCGGAGGGTGTCTGCTCTCCCCACACACTGACCTGCCCCCACCCTGCTTAGCTGGAGACCGAGCTGGAGCCCAGCTCTGGTGGCCTGGGGCATGAAGTATCGTGCCAGTTTGTGCCACTTTCCAAGAGTGGCTTGGTGAGCTGGGGCACTGCAGCCAAACCCAACGCCGGCCTGTCATGCTAGTTACTCTCCCATGCAGCATGTCAGGCGCGGTTTGTGTGCCCCCTACCAGCTGTGTGCCAGCCCAAGCAACGATCCCCCTCTTGCTGAAGGGACGCAGGACACCTGGACTCCAGTCCTCACCTTGCCAGTGCAAGATGGGCAAGTCCTGCCCACCCTTTCCCTCTGCCTCAGTTTCCCCCTCGATCCATTCTGTGTCATATTTAGAATTTCCAGCCATGGTGAGTGGTTCTGGGGGTGAGGGAGGAGCAGTTTTTGCAGCCTTAAAGGGGGCTGATTATCTTCCCCAGTGCTCAGCTTTTTCTGAAAAGCCACGTGCCCCCCTTAAGGGAAGTAAATGGATGCATCCAACATAAACTAGTCACTCTTGGAAATTTGAGTCAGTGGCTCTCAAGTCCTGTGGAGAGGAGGCAAAGAGAATGATGCAAACTTCTCAGTGCAGGGAGCTGGCGAGAGACCATCTCCACACCACTGCCTCCTGCTGGAGGGGATCAGAACTGCGCCAATATGTCTCATTTTACCCTATACTGCTAACAGCTGGTGGGGATTCATTTTAACAAAGGCCCAGGATCTTCAGAGCAGTCAGACTGTGGTCCTAGCCTTGCTAATGCCGCATATCCATGGAGTTCCAGGACGTAAAGCTGAGGAATGCTGCTTCTTAGAGAACTAGGACAGGAGGACTTGGTACCTATTCAGAATCAGGACATTGGGGTCAGTGCTGGCTACAAGGGGAGAGCCCCCCGCATCCTGCTCCCTGCCACACAGTGCCCCCTAGCACCACGTCAGGGCACCAGCACTGTCTGCAAGGGGACAGCATCCCCTACGGAGCCTCCCATCACGCTCCCAGTAGCACAAGACCCTACAGGAAGAAGGGCGAAGGATGCTAACAGGGACATACAGCCAGACACATGGGGTGATATGACTCCCACCCCCATGCACAGACTCCCTGCATAGAAGGGGACACCCATCCTGCTACAGAAAGGTAGGCGAGGATGCTCCCCCCCCCAGGCCCGCACAGAGAGATTGGGGTGGACACCCCCCTCTGCATGCCCCCCAGACCTCTCCGTTCCCTCCCACCGTGTCCTACCCCTCTCGATGCCTGCTGGCCAGGCAGCTCTACGGATGGGTCCCACCTCTCTCCTGCTCTGCTCCATATGCTCAGCACACACAGAGGAGAGGGGAGAAACCAACTAATCACAGCGCGCGCGGGTATTTGCATTTTAATGATTTCCTACCCATCCTTCCATGGGCGCACACTGGGTGCCAGCAGGGAGGCTGCTTTACAGAGGTCTGCATTGTGTGTGCGCGCGCGTGAGCACAGGCGTGTGTCCATCCATTCTCAGTGGGGAAGAGATACACAACACATGCACTCACGCCCACCCTCAAGATGGATGGTTCTCTGCTCTCTCCCCGTCCCGGTATCATTAAGAGGAAAACCTGCTGGAGCACACTCCTCCCCGTGAATACCTAATGCCTGGAGAATTATATGCAAAGCACCTGAATAAATATAAAATTAGTCTGCATAATAAATCCCACTACAACTCCCCCCTCCCATATCCCAGGAGGCCCCACGAGATGAACATATTTTGACAGGCTGAGTTCAATTCTCTCTCTGTAAGAAAAAAAGAACGAACGAAAAATTCTCTGATTTTGTTTCATTTCCCTCCTCCCTCCCCCCCAAGTTATTCCCCACCCACCGAGCGAAAGCAGGTCAGATTCAAATGGCGTCCTCAATACAGCTTCAAAGGGTGGGGAAGTGCTGGGGCTTGAAAGGAGGGATCTAAAGGACTGTGGTGAAGGAATTATACCAGGAGCCCCGGGTCTCTGCAGACACATGGTGCTTGGCTCAATATAGCCCATATCTAACTATGGGCTCCCTGCACACCTACGGAGCAGAGGTGGAGAAATGCAATGGTTCAGGAAGGGAACTGAGGATCCTGCCCCACAGTCCTGCCCCATTAGACCCCACTCCCCTCCCTGAGCAGGGAAGAGAACCCAGGAGTCCTGGTTTCCAGCTCCAACCTGCTCTAACCACTAGATCACACGACCTATTTTAGACAAAACATCCAACTTTCACCAGCTGTTCCCCCGAGTCTGGGTGGGGGCAAAACTCAGACCCGATTTATCCTGTGAGATAGCAGGAAACAGTGACAGTTTGACAATATCCATCAACACCATGGTTGGCAGATGGCAGATACTTAGTTTCTAAGTTAGCTGTGTTCACACACACTGGGGGCAGAGGGACAGGGTGATACAGCCTCCCACATACACTTGGATCACAGCAGCCAGATATGTCACATCCCCATTCCAAAGGGTGAGAGACAGAACAATTTAGCTGGCGTATTATGGAAATGTCACATGCATCCCCCGACCAACATTGGAGGGTCCCTGGCAGGTCAGGTGACCTTGTAAATGCTCTGTAAAGCAATGCTCTGCAACATTGGAGGGTCCCTGGCTCCTGACCTTGTAAACGCTCTGCAAAGTTTCTGTTTTCAGTTAAAAAAAAAAAAAAAAAGAGAGACATGCACTTTTGGTTGTGAAGAAAACCTTGAAAACATGACCTGAGTCAGGGACACCTGCCTGAGTCTGCAGAGAGCCAGACCTAATTGTTCCATGACGGGGGACCCACCCCACGTGTAACTGACAAAGTGACACATTCTTGAGTTTGCAGAGAGCCTGAGCCGATCGCTCTGGAGTGCTGCACTGCCCCTTTCAGGGTGCTAATTCAGAAGCAAAATGGGGCTGACAATGCCACCATTGTTAACTCCTTAGCTGCTGCCCAGCAGCGTGGGACACAACAGAAAGGCTTTCCCTGCCCAGACTGCTTTGTGTGAGCGTTTCTGGTAGGGCTACAGACACCACACCACAGGGAGGGTGGCTAACAATCCTGGGCTCTAACAAAATACTGACACATTTTACAAGGGACGTTTGAAACCAGAGAGGGTGCAGAGAAGAGCAGCACAAATGCCCCAAGGGCTGGAGAAAACACTTGCCGGGGGAAGCTGTTTAGCTTCTCACAAAGCACACTGAGAGGTGACTTGATTGCAATCCTGGGAGCAGATCCTGGTACTGAAGAGCTGTCTAGCCTCGCCGCAAAGGCAGAAGAAGAACCAAGGGTTGGAGTTAAAGCAGGACACGTTCAAATCACAAACAAGACTCCAAATCTGTCCCAGGGAAGGCAAATAACCATTGACACAAACGCACCCAGGCAGGGTTGGAGTCTCCATCTCCAGGCTGGCTGCCTCTCCGGGAGACGCTCCAGGCAGTCCCAAGCGATTTGACTCAGTGCAGCAGTGACTGGGTAATGTCTGTACCAGAGCACAGAGCTGATGCTCTAATTCTAATGGGCCCTTCTGGCCACACAGCAACAGTCACTGGAGAGAGAAACCAACTCACCCCTAAGGTAACGTGGCAGGCCAGTCCTTGCTTACAGACAGGCCCCCAACCTGAAGCAAATACTCACCAGCCACCACACAACAGAACCACTAACCCAGGAACCTATCCTTGTAACAAAGCCCGTTGCCAACTGTGTCCACATATCTATTCAGGGGACACCATCACAGGGCCTAATAACATCAGCCACACTGTCAGAGGCTCGTTCACCTGCACATCCACCAATGTGATATATGCCATCATGTGCCAGCAATGCCCCTCTGCCATGTACATTGGCCAAACTGGACAGTCTCTACGTAAAAGAATAAATGGACACAAATCAGACGTCAAGAATTATAACATTCAAAAACCAGTTGGAGAACACTTCAATTTCTTTGGTCACTCGATTACAGACCTAAAAGTGGCAATTCTTCAACAAAAAAACTTCAAAAACAGACTCCAACGAGAGACTGCTGAATTGGAATTAATTTGCAAACTGGATACAATTAACTTAGGCTTGAATAAAGACTGGGGGGGATGGGTCATTACACAAAGTAAAACTATTTCCCCCCATGTTTATTCTGCCCCCCGCCCCCCATTCCTCAGACATTCTTGTCAACTGCTGGAAATGGACCACCTTGATGGTCACTACAAAAGGTCCACCCCACCCACTCTCCTGCTGCTAATAGCTCACCTTAAGTGATCACTCTGGTTACAGTGTGTATGGTAACACCCATTGTTTCATGTTCTCTGTGTATATAAATCTCCCCACTGTATTTTCCACTGAATGCATCCGATGAAGTGAGCTGTAGCCCACGAAAGCTTATGCTCAAATAAGTTTGTTAGTCTCTAAGGTGCCACAAGTCCTCCTTCTCTTTTTGCCTTGGCCAGTTTGACCAATGTCCTCTGCTTGGGATCCTGCCTTCCAGCGCCACCGCTCAGCTTCTACGCAGCACCTCACCCCACAGCGCTCAGTGTGCTGTACGGCGACAGTATCACTAGTCCCATGTTACAGATGTGGAAACTGAGGCACAGAGATGGGTAGAACCCACCCACGGTGCCAGAGCTGGGAATAGAGGCCAGGTCTCCAGAGTCTCAGGCCAGTGCTCCACCCAATACACTGCTAACCCCGCCACCTCTGATTGTGAGGCGTTCCGCTCACACACTGAGCAGGCCCCTGCATGGCTGGGCGAATGCCAGGATGCTGACCCCCCATATTGCTGAGGGGCTGAAATAAACTGAGACCCAAATGAAAATGAGGGAACAAAACCCTCCAACGGACCATTAGAATTCTGGCAAAAGCTCCCCTTCGATTTCACAGTCACAGCTGGTTCCAGAGAGATGCTTTTCAAGAAGGTTTGTTGCATTTGTTCTTCAAGCCAATCCCAGATTTGTGTTTTCTTCTTTATTAACTCGGGTTTTTTTAATAGTTTTAGCTCTTCATTGCCCCAGGAGATGGCAGTCGGTGGTTTGGCTCAATGCACATGTATTTCCCGTAGCTGCTCCCAGCCTGTGCTCCTATTCCCCCCCCTTCCAGTGCTGGGATCCTGGGCGATCTTCTCCCCCTCAGCCTGCACTCCCCACACCACCCTCCTCCCCCACTGCTGGGGTACATGCCCTATTTCCTCCCCCCGACCTTAGCTCCCCAGCCCACCCCCCAGATCCCCTCCCCAGTCAGGCAGGGTCTGGGCAGGGCCTAGCACTAGAAGGAACTTTAGCGACAGGCATAGCATGTAACAATCTCACAATAAAACACAAACCTCTTCTGGGTTTGTGCAGCACCTGGTCCAGTAGAGTCCCAAACACTACCACTAACCATGCCAGAGAAGAACCATGGCTTTTCTTTAGCGCTAAACTCCCCTCCCCTGGCTTAAGTGATCACATGATCACCAATTAACAGTCCCCACCTCTCCCCCAGCTGGATTTAACACCTCTACCCGGCCTGGCTAAGGCCCGGCCTGCAGAGGAAACTGGCTGACAGCGCTACAGGATGTCACACGTCAGAGTTTCATAGAGTTAAAGCCAGGTCCAGGGACCCTTCAATCCTGCATTAACACCAGCCAGGCCATTCCAGCCCAGCCCAGCTCCTTCCGTTAGCCCAAAGCATAGCTGTCCTCAGAGACCTGCCTGTGGGGAGCCCCAGGCAGAGACTGAGGCCCCTGTGCTGGCAGGGATTTGCTGAGGTGGGCAAGCCGTGCCAAGACAACCCCCGCAGGCAGCCCACATGCCGTGCTGTAGAGGAAGGTGGAAGGGCCCTGCCGCTCTGACCTGGAGGAAATTCCTGCCCAGACCCCCGATCTGGCAATTAGCAAGACCCACCCAGCCAGGCTGCTAGCAAGGGGGCTGGGCCATAGCAATGCCTATTGAACTCCCCATGTGGATGCTCCATTCCCAAACTACACTGACTTTATCCCATCCCAGTCACCGGGCAGTCAGTTATCACCAGCAGGACTCAAACCCAGGACCTTGTGAGCTAAGGGCCAGGGCTAAAGAGCAACTTGTGGTGCTTACTCATATGATGTAGCCACTAGGGGGCAACCCAGGCCCAGGGTGGGAGCAGGGCTTACGCTCACCACCACCTATTAACCTCAGCACAGGGAGGGCTGGTCCTAGCCCGAGATCAGGGCCTGTCATGCGGGACACTGCACAGACCCCAGCTGGGACCAGGCCCCCATCAGACCAGGCTGTGCGAGAGCCAGTCCCTGCTCTGAAGAGCTGCCAGCATGAATAGACAAAAGGTGGGAGGGGCAACTGAGGCAGAGCCAGGGGACAGGACTTGGCCAAGGTTGGGGTGGAGCTGGGAGAGAACCCAGGTGTCCTGACTCCCAGCCTCCCTTGATCTAACCATTGGACCCCACTCCCCTCCCAGAACTGGGACAGTACAAGCACCTGCTGGAGGAGCCCCATTAGTTGTGAGCAGTACAGGTCCCAGGACATACAACTGAGATGTTCTGGCCCTATGCAGTACCCCCAAACCAGGGGCCAAATCAGAGCCAGTGCCCCCTAGAGGGGAAGGACCCTATGTCCCATTCCTTGCCCCCAAGAGCCAGCCAGTCCCCCCTGCGCTGGGGCCAGACCAGAGCTGACTCCCCCTGCTCCATAGGCCTGGACTTTAGCTGCCTGAGTAAAATTCTCTGCTGATATAAATTAAAGGGGGTGAGTGGGGGCAGAAGGGGCTAAGTAAATAAATAAATAAGTCGGGCAATAAGTAAAACCCTCCTCTGCTGAGGGGCTGGGAATTGGCTCCAAGCCACATAATCACTTCATTAATGTGTCAGATGTTTGCAGTTATTTAAATTCCTCTTCAGGAAGAGGAGGGGGGAAATTAATGCTATTCAAAACAATCAGATGAGTCCCATTAGGAATAAAATAGAAGAGACGAAAACATAAAGGCCCCTCAAGGTAGAAAGGGAAGAACTAATAATGAAAAGCTGGGGTAGGGGGTGTTGAAAAGCCCAATCTCTGCAATTTCGGCTCCTGGAGCTGCCTTTATCCCAGTGCCTTTGAAGTGGGAATTCTTGTCAATTGTTTTATATGTTAAACTGAAAAGCGGGGAAAGGCGACTATGTGATCAGGCTGGAGGGGCGGGTTTGGCCACATCCAAAGAAGGGGGGTGCTCAGGGAGGGATTGTGGATGGGGCGAGGCAAGGGTCAAGGCTGCATGGCAGCACCCCTGACTTCCCCTCTCCACACACCCCCGTCCCCACACTGTGTCCTCATGCCCCTGCCTCTCCAATGCTGGGATTCCTCTCTGACCCCCAGCACCCCCAGCCTGCGCTCCTCACCTCACCGGCCTCCTGCATGGGCAGGATCCTTCCCTGATCCCCTCTCCGGTCTGTGCCCCCCATGCCGCCTGTCTGCTGGGTTCCCTACCTTTCCCAGCGCTGCTCCCTGGCTCCTATGCCTTTCTCTGGCAGGGGAAGGGGGTCCAGTGGGTTAGAGCAGGGGTGGGGCTGGGAGTCAGAACTCCTGGGTCCCATTCCCAGCTCATCCCTGTTGCGTGACCTTGGGAGACTGCCCTATGCCACAGCCACGAGTGATCCCTGAGGCCCCCCACCCCAACACGTGAGCTCCCAGCTGTGTACTGTCCTGCCGACCCATCGCCCGCCGCCAGGTGTGGGGGGGACACACGACACAACACAATGAAGAGGGGCTTGGGAGCCCCTCCCTGATGCCCCCGTGCAATGAGACAGAGGTGGGCATCCCTCCCGGCGCTGGCGGGGGGGTGGGTCTGGCGCTGGGAACGCCGCTCTCCATAATCAGCCTGGATCTAATAAGCCGCCAGTGCAATTTTCTGTGGCGCACACAAATAATTACAGGAAATTTGTTAATGAATTGAATGAATATGGAGGCTGGTGCACTTGTCGGCAGAACAGAACGGAGCTGGAGTACCAGCTGCGCCTGGGACGGAAACTCCCTGGCTGAGGGGGCCTGGGCAATCGCTCTGGTTCCCAGGGTCCACGCCATCAGTCCCTGTGCAGCCATCCCCGCTGCAGCCACCGGCCCCAGCGCCTCGCCCGTCGAACCATCAGCCCCCTTCCAGCCAGGCCCACCCTGGGTCCTCTCGCCAGCCCTGACAGGGGTCACGGGCTGCTGGAAGCGGGGCGAGGCTGGGCAGATCCCTGGGGGGAGCCCTGGCACAGGCGCCAGCCCAATGGCAGTGGTAAGAAGCAGCAGCGCTGGCTGCCCCTCTGCCAAGTTTGCCCACTCAGGCTTGGCCCTGCAGCCCGGCCGCGGTGATGGGCTGCACCAGTCCCAACACCTCACTCATGTTTGCCCCCCAACCCCGTCACACTGGAGGGTCAGGCAGGGCCAAACTCTTGTGGCCAGGGGGCAGCGCTGTACCTTGTGCTGCCAATCGTGCGTCCCTGCTGCTGCCCACCGGGCATCGTCTCTGAACTGTGCCAGCAAGATCAGGGGCCTCGCCAGTGGCAGGTCTCAGCCCTCCTTGGAGAGTCCCCACCTGCTGGAGGATAGATGCTGTCTCTGAAATCTCCACTCCCAGCTCCTGGGGCCACTGTCTGTGTCCAGCTGGCCTGGGAAAGAACAGGCAGGAGCCAGGGCTTGGCACCCACTGGAGTGGCCAGGCACGAGGAGCGACAGACCTGGGTGTCAGGTCTCGGAGTGGCAGCTGTGTTAGTCTGTATCAGCAAAAAAAACCGAGGAGTACTTATGGCACCTTAGAGCAGGGGCGGGCAAACATTTTGGCCTGAGGGCCACATTGGGTTTCTGAAATTGTATGGAGGGCCAGTTAGGGGAAGCTGTGCATGGCCCGGCCCCTGGCCCCTATCCGACCCCCCCGCTTCTCACCCCCTGATGACCCCCCCAGGACTTCTGCCCCATCCAACCCCCCCTGTTCCCTGACGGTCCATTTATTCTTTTGCATAGAGATTGTCCGGTTTGGCCAATGTACATGGCTTGGCCAAACCGGACAATCTCTATGAAAAAGAATAAATGGACACAAATCAGACATCAAAAGAATTATAACATTAAAAACCAGTCGGAGAACACTTCAACCTCCCTGGTCACTTGATTGCAGACCTAAAAGTTGCAATTCTCCAATAAAAAAAACTTCAAAAACAGACTCCAACGAGAAACTGCAGAACTGAAATTAATTTGCAAACTGGACACCATTAAATCAGGCTTGAATAAAGACTGGGAGTGGATGGGTCATTACACAAAGTAAAACTATTTCCCCATGCTAATTTTCCCCCTACTGTTACTCACACCTTCTTGTCAACTGTTTGAAATAGGCCATCCTGATTATGACTACAAAAGTTTTTTTTTCTCCTGCTGATAATAGCCCACCTTAATTGATTGGTCTCCTTTACAGTTGGTATGGCAACACCCATTCTTTCATGTTCTCTGTGTATATATACCTTCATACTGTATTTTCCACTGCATGCATCCGATGAAGTGGGTTTTAGCCCACAAAAGCTTATGCCTAAATAAATTTGTTAGTCTCTAAGGTGCCACAAGTACTCCTTGGTATTTTTTAGACCTGGGTGTGCCTCGGTCGGATGCGTTGCTGGGCTGGGGACCCTTCCACACGGGGGCTCAGGGACAGACAAGTTCGCCCACAAACCTCTGCAAACCAAGCCCTAAAGTGGCTCCACTCATGTGAGCTAAGAACCGTGGGATACGCCCCAGAGATCCTAGCACTGAGCCTGTGACAGTGCAGCATGACCTTGGTCTGGGTGCGGGCGGCTCTGCGAGGTGGCTGGCTTGGCTAGCCCAGGGTGCATGCATGGGAACCCAGACAGAGGCACACTCTGTTCTGGAGACGTAGCCACAAACTTCACACTCGTCTCCGATGGAGCTCCCATCTCAGTGGCCCTTTGATCCCAGGTGCCAGGTGCCCTCCCCTAGTAAGAGGAGACATCTCTGGGCCCATTCCATCAAGGTCTTCTCTATGCACCAGCACAGGGAGACACCTCTCCTGAGGCTAGAGGGCCCCATGTCCCATCCACTCCAGCCTCTTCTCTACACCAACCGACTTGGAGACAGCCCATGGCCAGTTGGTCCCAGTCTCCTCCAGGCACCCATTCAGACTGGAAATGCCTCTCCCGAGGCTCCAGGACACGTCCCCATTTCCATTCATCCCAGTCTCCCCCATCCATGAACAGGCTTGGTGATCCCTTTCTGGGGCTCCATCCCCACGCAGTCATCTTCACACGGCATGCCGAGGACTCCCTGTCTCAGTCCGGTCTGCGTTCCCCTCCACACATGGGCTTCTCTCCTCTGCACAGACGTTCTTCCCTCTCCTGGGGGTGAGCGGCCTGGGGCACATGCAGGATCCTGCTCCTCATCCTGCCCGATCCACGTCCTCCTCGCATCCTTCAAGCGCCAGCCCCTGGTGGGAGGCGCTGTTCTCCATTTCTGCTGGGCCAAGTGGCAAATTTGCCCTCCAGGCAACACTTGGGCGAGAGGGCACCATGTGAGCCATGGCAATGGAACCCTGGCCACTAAAGCCAGCCCTGCCCCTTAATGGCCATTCAGCTCTGGGACAGCCCTCAGCCATGGGACCCTCCTCCCATAGCTCTGCTCCATGGACACCCCAGCACCGCTGCAGCACAGGGCCCTGTACCAGGGACGTTCCCACCCAGGCACCGCTCCAGCCCTGCTTGGGGTGGGGGCTACACCGTGTGCTGCTCACAGGGGTGAAGCCTTGTCTCCTGGACATGCTCCTGCCAGCAGAGCTCCTCCAACCTGGAAGGACCTGGGCTAAGGCGCTGAGGGTTTAGCCAGGTCCTGCTTCCCCCACACTGCAGTGTCTGTGAGTTCTGCTTCTGGCCTCTGTTGGGACAGGGACAATGCTACAGTCTCTGTCCTCCTCTGTGCACAAGCCCCGGGAATGGGGCCCAGAGCCCCAGGCTCAATTTTGGGGGCTGGGTTGCCTCCAAAGGAGCGATGCTGATTGGCTCCAGCTGGGGATCTGGCCCCATCGGCTCAGCTGGAGCTACAGCTGATTGGCTCCAGCTGGGGATCTGGTCCAACATGGGCAGAGCTAAGAGGCTGCATCATTCCAGGTTAGGGGACAGCGATGCAACCCTCTCTGCTCCTTGATATCAGTTGGGCCCTTGGTCAAACCTGCCCTGGCCAGATCCCCCCGCCGCCTCCTCTCCCCTTTACCTGGGCGGAGAGAAGAATGGAATCTTGTCATCCTGTCCATCGGGGGCTCCTGCTGCATCACGCAGGCCCACGGCCAGGCACAGCGTTCCTCCAAGGGCTTTCTGCCCATTCCACAAGATGCTTAGCGCCCGAAGGCTAATGTGCTGAGATCACACCCCGGAGATCAAGCCCCACGGTTGACCATAAGTTACTGCACTTCACGCTCAGCGCCCGGCCCAACAGTAGCTCTCCTGGGGCTGCTAGCTGCTCATCTCAGGGCTGGCTGGGAGCTGGGGCTTGTCAGGTGGAACACAACGGTGTATTCTAGTGGGTGGGCCCTAGCTTAGCATTCAGCATTCCTGGATCCACTCTAGGCTCTGCCACTTACCGTACACACGGCCCTCCAACTCTTCATGCCTGTTTCCCTCCCATCCTTTGTCTCATTAGACTGAGCTCCTTGGGGCAGGGCCCAGCACCGTGGGGACCTAGTCGCAGTACCTATGTGGCAGAGTAGGGCCTTCATTTCAGTCTGGGAGGTTTGTGCAGCGCCCAGCACAATGGGAACACGGCTGCTCATGGTTGGGGGATCTGTGCAGTGCCTGGCGCAATGGGGTCCCTGATCTTGATTGGAGTCTGTGCAGCACCTGACACAAGTGGGCCCCTGATCTTCCTCAGTAGTGGGGGTGTTGTGCAGTGCCTGGCATGACTAGGGCCCTGATCTTGGTTGGAGTCAGTGCTGCACCTGTGTGACAGGAGCCCTGATCTCGGCCCAACACCAAGCCTGACAGGGCCCCACTCTTTGTTGGTGCTACTGCAATATAACCCATAATAGACAAAGTACAAAGCAATGGAGAAACAGGCACTCAGTCAATCCCTTAACCATCTCTTGGCCTGGTCTGCCCACACAAAATGAGGACTAGAACTACAGAGTTGTACGAAGTATAGAATCAACTGTATTCCCCTTTGCGGTAATGTACATGGGTTGAAAGGTTTTTTTTTTGACTTCATCATAATTGGTAACACTTTACAGTAACATTGAAGAGTACAGGAAGTTTACAGGGTAAATATGCAGAACCACAGAGTATTTCCCCCAAAACAATCAGGAAGGGGTTTCTGTTCATTAAAAAAACCAAACCAGAACTGATACAAAAAGAATGAATTAAAAATTTATTTCCTCCCCACCTGGAATGCTGTAAAGGAAAAAGATTGGGAATTCTCTTGTTAAAATAAACCAATCTCTCTCTCAATATTTTAAAAAGAGGATATTCATTAGTGTCATATTTTTAAAATAGAGTTTGCAATCTTCATTTCTCCGCCCGAGCCCCTCCCCCAAACAAAAATAAAGTATTAATAATGTACAAATTAATTTACAGTTGATAATGTTCATTACACTCCTAGAGAAACGGCCAGAAATCCCCCTCCTTCACCCTGCAGACAGTTCCATTAAGTGGCAACGTTTGGAATGAAGGAAACTCCAATAATAATCTGCATCTTTAAAAAAAAAATGTTGTTGTTTTGGTAAGAGAAAAATACAGAACTTGAGCTCATGTAATCATCCAAGATGCTGAGAGATGCCCACCAAATTTCATATTGGCTAACATTCTCCAAAGCATCTAAGGGATTTAGGAGCATAAATTTCATTTTCCAAAAGTGTAGGAGCCTAAATACCCTGGAAACTTTGCAAAATGTGATGCCTTTTCTTAAAAAAACACCTCAAAGCCTGAAAAGTAATATGAAATGATTTCAGTTCACAGCTTACAATGGCAGATATATCACGCTCTCTCCATCTCGCTGCTAGCCCCTTTTGGCATTTTAGCTTTGAAGGCGAGGGGAGTTTGCAATAACTTTCCCAGGCTTGAGAAATTGAAGTGCCTATTTCACTTGCATCCTATCACTCTGAAAGAAAGAATTCCGATCCAAATCCCTCGCCTCCTGACACCCTTCCCAGCGATGGGCTTGATCCTGGTAGGGCTGGAGTTCTCCAACCCCAATCCAGCACAGCTCCCTTGCTTTATTCATGATACGGCCCCAGAGAAAAGGGGTTTACTGCTAGATCTAGCAGAGGGACAGTGAGATCTGATGGCTAGGAGTTGGCGCCAATAAGATGCATGTTTTTAACGGGGAAGATGAGGAATGAAATTTTAGAGCTGTTCCCTGAGGGATGCAGAGGATTCTTCATCCCTTGAGGGCTTTCTATCATCCAATAGATATGGTTTAATTGGCATGCAAGTCATGGGCTGGGTGCAGGAACCTCTGGGCAAAATTCTGCCATGTCTCCCTTCCAATCTGTGACTCTTTCCCTACTGGCTTTGACCGGATGACCCCCGTGCTTTGAGCTAGGCAGGTGCTGAAGTGCATTGCTGCATCGGAACCAGCTGGAAAGCACCTGACAGAGCAAGGCCCCATGGCACTGACCTGTCTGGAAGCAGGGGGCCGGTCCTGTTGGACAATTTGCACGCAGAAGGATGGGCTGGAGTCTTGCAGAAACATGATCAAAGATGGGAGTTGGTCTCCAGTGGCCGTGCCCAGAGATCATCGAGGGATCCTACCTGTAACGTGCCACACACCTCGGCGGGGAGAAATTTTTTGTCTCTAGCTCCTTTTCAAACATCCTTCCAAACCCTCTTGGATTCTGCTGTGTTAAACTGTCCACACATATACCTTATATAATATATATATTTTTATATATATATATTTTATATATATATAGAGCTCTCTTTATATATAGTCATTTGAAAAGCCTTTCCAATTCTCCCAGTGAGGGGAGAAGGTGCAGGTGAAGGAAATAGTCCAACGCCTCCACCCCCCACTTCATTTGCAAATTCCCATCAACAGCTGCTTACCCCCGTTCTGGATACCTTGAAAGAACAATACAATTTAAGGACATGCTCTGAGAAGACACTTAAAGGATGATCACAATAGCACCTTGGCATGGAGAAAACGGGATGGGAGTGGAGGAGCACGGGGGAAAAGGAATTATGCCATCAATCCCCTAGAAAACAGAACAGAAACATCGTATATTTTCCCATCTCCCCCACCCCCACATATCCCGAGCGGGTACGCCCAAACCAGTGTCAGCTCCCGTCGCTGTTGTTTCACAAAAACCAACACCATCCCAACTCTAACCCTTTTGAGAGTAGCACCCCCTTTTGTTACTACAGAGCAGAGAGCCGAATAGCCGATCAGTTCCATAGTTGGACAAGATCCATGTTAACTGCTTTATTTACCACCATCATTATTAATGGATTCATTTTTATTTTCCCGAGAGTTCGTGACTTTGTTTGTTTCGGTTCAGTTTACTCCACACATTTCCAAGACTCTGACACATTAACAAAGAGAGAGAGAAAAATCAGTTATAATTAAAGAACCCCCCCCTTTTATTGTTTTAATAATAATTCCGAGAGAGACCGATTTTTCGTCCCCAAAATCTTTGCCCAGCCAAGTTTTCTGGATCCAGCTGTATCCTGCTCCGCATTGGAATTTTGTCGATAGTTATGAGAGAAAAATCAAATCTTTTGTATCCCAATTGGATTAGTCTGTTTCCAAACAGGGCATGGGAGAGGGGTCTAAAAGGGGTGGGGAGATGTACCCCAAAGTTTCATCTGGATGAGGAGGCATCTAACTTTCTGGAATAACAAAGGGGGGAATCAGCTGTCACCTATATATATATATATATATATATATATATATATATATATATATATATATATATATATATATATATATATATATATATATATATATAAGGCAAAATCCTGGCTCAGCTTTATCTAGGGAGCTCCGAAGCCTTCATCAATCCATCTACCCCACCCCCAGATCTTCGTTTTCTGTTCGCTCTCCGAGTGGTCGCTTATTTCCGGTGCCAACCTCTAACCATGGTGTGTGTGATTTGATCGCCCCCTGCTGTGTTCTTTCCCCCACTTCGTTTGCTAAAAGGAAAACAAATTAAACAAACCCCCAAGATCTGAAGGAATCCGGGGTGGGGGAGGAGGGGAAGCGAGCATGATTTTGATTTTGGGGTGGTTGTTATTAATTTTTGAGGATGAACTGAAAAATTAAAAAAGGGGGACATGAACAAACTGAAACCAGTGCAGGGTGGGGGTGGGGGGCAGGATCCACTGGTTGCCTCTGTGATGCAGAAGGAGGAGAAAGGAAAGCTGGGAGGTTTTGTTGGTCTCTTGTATCCAAAGGTTGGCATGATTTGAGCGGTCTCACCCTGCAATCGTCTCTCTCGCGCGCTCGCCACCAGAGGGACAGGAGGGAGACGTGGCTGGGGGGGGCGGAGACTCACACATAATACTCCTTGTCCTTGTTTTTCTTGCTCTTGCTGGGGGTTTTGGTGGCAGAGGTGGGTTTCTCCTTCACCACCGTGCCGTTGCTCTGTGCCGAGTTGCTGATGTAGTTCCGGCTCTGATCCACCTGGTAAGAGCCTTCGTCCCGGTTTCGGTACTTGTACATGGCATAGAGGAGGATGAGGATGCACAGGGCGGCCGCCGCCACAATGCCGACCACCATCCCCGTGGTGCTGCTAGATTCGCGGATCACCTCGACGGCCCCTGGGGGACCCCTCTCCCCCGAGCCGGTGGGGTTAGCTGTGGGTAGATTGTGGAAATTGGGGGAAGACGTTATACCGGGGTACTTATGCCTGTTACGGTTGTCGAGTTCAAAAGAGGTGGGCAGAGGGGGGTACTGGTCTGGGTGGGACTTGGGGGCCTCGCGATTGTTCATTTTGCCGGCGGGGATGTTACGGACCAGATCGGGAGAGGCAGTGGAGGTCAGGAGCTCAGGGATTGAGGATGAAGCCGGCACTCCTGTCCTAATGTTGGGCCTGAAGCCTTGGGACTTTTTAGATGCTCCATCTGGCCTGGCCAGCAGGGTCCTATCTGTGACCAAGGGGAATGTGGTGTAAAAATCTTCGTCATCAGTAGGGGGCAGGCTGGAGTCGAAGACCTCGCCCGAGGCGTAACCGGAAGCCTCAATGCCCTCTTCGCAATCGCTGTCCTCTTGGTCGGCTAAGCATGGGGGTTTTTGATTGGCGGAAGGGGCTAGGGTGTCTCTGGTGGTCTCTATTACGGTTAGGAAGGGGCCAAAGGTAGGAGGCGGGGGTATGAATGGAGACCGGGTGGCAATTGGTGGGGTGTCTAAGGAATCTTCGGTAATTATGGGCAATACTAATTCACCTCCTAGAACAGAGAGAAATAAAGGGGGAAGAGAAACAGAAAAGGAGAGATGGGTTAATACGAACCGGAGGAAAAACTGCCACATTTGGACACAAGAAACTGAATCAAACTGATTAACTGAATTTAAAACTAGACTTGTTCCCCAATCTCTGGCTGCTTTTTAAACGAATCTTTACGACTGTTTTTCGTTTTAAACTGTAGCTTTTTACAACAAAATCTAGAGAAATCATAAATTTAAAGAAAAAGAATTAAAAAAAAAGAAATTAGTCATTTAATGCAAAAAATTAAACAGATTTTCAAACAGCAGAATTAAGTAATAATAAAAGAAAAAACCTAATTGCAAACTGCTTTTCACATTTCTTTTTATTCCCCTCTTTTTCTCTTTCATTTCATTTTTTCCCTTTTCTTTTCGTTTTAAAAATAAGAGAGCAAACCACAGAATTCAATCAACTTACATCAACAAATTGGCCATGTGATTTTAGCATGAAGAAAAAAAATTACAAAAAAGAAAACTAGGTAAGAATGTTTTTTTGGAGAAAAACAACTTTTTTTTCTTTCTTTTTTTTTTAAAACATCTCTTTTCTCTACCACTTGCCCTTTCAATTATCTCTCTAGAGTCAATTCTATGTTTCTTTCTTTCTCTCTTTCCATCTAGATGTATTTCTCTTTCTATCTATACTCTTTCTTTCTAGATTCATTTGTGTCTATATTCTTTGATCTTTCTTTCTAACTAGATTTGTTCCTTTTTCTAGATTAAGTTATCTATAGTCTTTCTGTTTAGATACATTTTCTTTCCTCTCTCTCTCTCTCTCTGTATTCTTTTATCTATCTTCTTTCTTTTTATCTAGATTCATTTCTGTTTCTATCTATACTATTTCTACATTAATTCCCGTGTCTGTCTATATTCTTTTTTCTGTCTAGCTGGATTAATGTCTCTTTCCTTCTAGATTCATCTATAGTTTTTCTCTCTAGACATATTTACTTTTTTACTTTCATTCTATCTAGATTAATTTTTCTTTCTACATCCATTTCCTTTTTTTCACCTATATAGATTCATTTCTGTTTCTTTCTATATTAATTTATCTACCTTTTTCTTTATTAATTTTCTTTCTAGATTCATTAATCTATGGTCTTTCCATCTAGATGCATTTTCCTTCTTACTTTCATTCTTTCTTTCTAAATTAATTTCTCTTTCTGTCTACCTATCTAGATTCATTTTTCTTTCTTTTTCTACATATTTTAAAATCTTTCCCTCCCCCCCACCCAGACACACTTTTCAACTCTGTCTGTCTGCATTTTCCATTCCCACCTCCCACCTCTCCCTCCCCCCCATTTTTTTTTTACATCTGGCAATCAAAGTTGATGTTGAAATGACAAGGACACTGCACACATTATTTTGGTCCTTTGACTGTAAATTTGGCGGGTGTGTGTTGGGAAAATACACGTTTAAAAAACATACGTAACTATATTTTCAGTAGCTGTTTTGACAGATCTATGGGCTCTTGCCTATTAGAACTGGAAAGAAAGCAGATAGAGGGACAGATGCCTAGCCCCACTGACATCAACAGGAATAGAACCCAGGAATTCTGACTGCCAGTTCCATCTGCTTTACCTGTTAGACCCCACTCTCCTCCCAGAGCTGGGGATAAAACCCAGCACTCCTGACTCCTATGCAGTTACACCCCATTGCACCAGCTGAGGATGAGGACCCCCGGAGTTTGGCAGACCATTCCCAGTATGTGCCATTCCCATCAGCCGGTTCCCAGTTTCCTCACCAGCTTCTCAATGGACAGTGCCAAAGCCATGGGCTCCCTAGCTACACCAATCTTCCCGGCAGTAACAGGGTTAGAACTCCCAACTCTGCTGCCCCTAAGCTGCCCACCAACCGGAGCTAAACGAGACTTGCTGTTAACTGTGCGGGGCTCCGTCACACAGAGCTGTGACTCTGATTCCTCCCAGGAGAGGGCAGTGGCACCCTCTTCCCTGCCACTTCATTACAGCCCAGCCTCTAGTAGCAGTGCTGTGTCTGTACAGCGATGGGGGCTGCCTGCCAAGGTAGAATCCAGGGGCACCGGGGATGCCAAGGCCAAGGCTCTACAGGCTGTCCCAAGGGGTGAGGCTATTAGTACCTATGCAGTGGGCAGTGTTCCCTCTAATTTTTCCCACACGTGTGGAATGAATTTTATTATGTGCACATCACCTTCATATTGGTGCACATAACAAAATTAATGTGGTGGGGAGGGGCTGAGGGGTTCAGAGTGTGGGAGGGGGCTCAGGGCAGGGGCAGAGGGTTGGAGTGCAGGGGGCTGAGAACTCCAGCTGGGGGTGCGGGCTCGGGGGTGGGGCCAGGGATGAGGGGTTTGGGATGCAGGCTGCCCCTGGGCTACAACAGGGAGAGAGGACTCCCCCCAGCTCTCTCTTCCCACAGCAACACCTGGGCTGGGGGAGAGAGGTGTCTCTCACAGGCCAAGGCAGGTCCAGCCGGGGCTGGGTTGGGTCAGGCAAGGGGTGCCTCCCCCCAGCCGTGGCAGGTCCGGGGCTGGGTTGCAGCTGGGAGCCTCTCCCAGGCCATGGCAGGTCTGGGTTGGGATTGAGTCGGGTCCAAAAAAGGGGTGCCTCTCCCTGCCGTGGGAGGTCTGGGTTGGGGCCTCCCCCTGGCCGTAGCAAGTCTGGGGCTGGGCTGGGTCGGTGATGTGGGAGGGGTGCCTCTTCCCACCACAGCAGGTCTGGGGCTGGGCTGGGGCTGAGCGTCGCGCGGCTGCTTACAGGGAACTTAGGCAGTGAGCTCATAAACCTGCATATGTGGTTACACCACCAGTGGGAGCTGTGATGGGGTGGGGAGTGCATGAGAATGCACGCAACAGAGCCACTACCCTCCATGGTTTACAGACCAAAATCTCTGCTCCGGCTCCGCTTACAGGGCAGGAGCCAACGTGGAAGGGAAAAGAGTTATACAACAGCTTGAAGCAAGTGGTTTAGTTCTCTGGGAGTCAGGACTCCTGGGTTCTTTTCCTGGATCTGGATGGGAAGTTGAGTCTGGTGGTTAGAGCAGGGGGGCTGGGAGCCAGGACTCCTGGGTTCTAGCCCTGGCTTGGGAGGGTAGTGGTTAGATCAGGGGTAGGTAGGTGTCAGGAGCCCTGAGGGCTACGGCCTGTTTCTCTGTTGCTTTACCAGCGAGTCACTTCACTCAGCCGCCCCATCATTTGCAATATCAGAGATCAAACAAGACCACTCCGCAAAGGAGCGTATGGGGTGGAATTAGCTACGTGCAGTGCTTTGAGCTCCCACAGCTCATGCGCCAGGTGGTGTGGAATATGAGGGTGACCCTCCTTTACAAGGCTGCGGTAGGTATTTAAACGATGTGTGTGTTCTCAGTGCCCCCTCCTGCGGGGGGGAGAGACAGTGTAAGCAAATCACTGCTTAGCCACAGCCCTCAGTCAAGCCTGGGACTCAGAGCTGTGACCTGACACGGGGTCTCAAGGGGAAGAGGATGTTGGTGACTGAGTGAGTTTATGAAGGAAGCTCACAAGAGATCAGCTTAGTCAAGCTGCAGGGTGGCATGAGATCTGGCTCCAGGTACGCAATAGGTGCAAAAGACACTGGGTGGGGGGAGAATGGCTTGGAGGGAAATTAGCGGCTATGGGATGAACAGGAGCAAAGGATAAAACTTGGAGGGGGATAAACTGTAGGAGACAATCCTGGCCACTGGTGGTGGATAGAATAGACTGTAGGTTCCAATCTTGGCTGGTGGAAAACACACTGATGGAAAGGACAGCTCCAGAGGCAGGGAGTGGAGTCCATAACTATCAAGTGTCAGGGAGTTCCGCAGGCTAACGATGGAGTGTACAAATGGAGTCACTTGACATGTGTGGCCTGGAATTTCACTGGGGGTTCCTGAATGGTGAGTGAAGGTGAATAGCAGATCCCAGCTGCCTGTCTAGATCCAGCCCATCCTTTTAGACCCCTCTAGCATATCCCCCTCTCCTTCATCTCCTTGCTGAGCTAAACACCCTGATCTTGCCAGCCTCCTCTGCTTCCAAGTATTGAATTGTTTTCATTGCCCTGTGATTTCTGCCAAGCTGGGGCCATCTCATAGATTTACACAATGGCACGAGACTATTATGCTGTATAACATTCTCTCTGCTTCTGCACTCAGACTCCTGGCCTATTCTGCACTGGTTGAGTGCTGCTGTGCACTGAGCAGAGGTTACAAGTGAACTGCTAGAGGGTACTGTGCTGCTGGGAGTGAGGTGGGGACTCAGTAGGAGGCGCTCTCTCCCCAAGGTCAGTACTAACCCTAATGTAGCACTAAGGGGTGCTGTGCTTCAAGCAGTGGTACACGTTAGCCATAGGGATAGTCAGCTGCATCTCAGCACTGGGTGGATCCCTGTATAAATGGGCCCTCATTACCCCACCCCAGAGGCAGCTGCATCGCCACACTGGCTGAGGGATCCCTATAGCTCATCTAGCTCAGAGTCGCATACATTAGCTCAAAATTATCATTAAAAGCATTCATTGTCAGCTGAAGAAAACAGAGTCAGGGCTTCATAGTGGTTTGAAAGGCAGCAGTAAATAACAGGGAAGGAAAAGCTTCTCCCTACAATTGCACACGCCAATGCCGAAGTCTCCAGTGGTTGACAGAGACTCCACCCCCTCTCCTGGACAGATCAGAAATGGAAACTGCCACCCCACTCCCTAGGCCCACGCGCTTTGGGGAGGAACCGTAGCCCTGTCACTGGGCTGGAAAGATCTGGCCAGACCCTTTATTACAAGCCTTGCTCGATTGTTGGTATGATAGGTTGTAATGGTATTCTGGGCTGGCTGGGCCCATCAGTCTGACCTGGGGCAGGGAGGCAGAAGATACTGGGCTGGCTGGGCCCATCGGTCTGACCTGGGGCAGGGAGGCAGAGGATACTGGGCTGGCTGGGCCCATGGGTCTGACGTGGGCTGGTGGGGGGATACTGGGCTGCCTGGGCCCATGGGTCTGAGCCAGGGTGACAAGGGGAGGGGGGGATACTGGGCTGGCGGGGGCTATGGTCTGGCCCGGGGTGGCAGGGAGACGGGAGATACTGTATCACCCAGTCCCGGGATACCAGTCCATGTGCTGAGTTGCCTTGGCTGGGGATGGGCTGGTTTGTGCTGGTGGCTGAGTGCAAAGGATTCCAGGCTGACACGGCAAAGCCTGGCCCAGTAGCTGGGGCTGCAGAGTTGGGGGCTGGGGGCAGCAGCCAACCCCTTCCCTCACAGAGTACTCCATCAGCTCCCTGAGAGCCATCGCCAGGGGTTCAGGAGCCATCAGTTGGGCCCAGAACACCAGGAGAGTTTTTCAAGGTTCTCTCCTGTTTGGTGGTCTTTCTTTTGATTCCAGAGCCCCAGCCCGCCCTGGGGCACAGTCATTGCATGACAACACTGGCCCCTGCTGCAGAAGCGCATGGGCTGCAGCTCCTGGCTCCTCCCTGTACCCCGACATTGCATTTGCTGATGCAGGGTCCCAGCTCCCTCTGCTCTGCCCTGCCCCCATTGCACCTGTGCTCTCCTGCAGCTCCAGGCTCAGGGGCTCTTCACCTGCCCTCACCCAAGCCAGGATCAGTAGGGGGGACAGAAAGACAAGGAAGGGGCAGGCCAGCCCATTGTTTGAAGGAGAGGATGAGGGAACGAGCAGGGGCAAGTCAGTACATCTACATCGTTTGCAGGTGAGGAGGGGGAAGAGGGAGTGGGCCAGCCCATTGTCTGGGGGAGAGGAGGAGGGAAAGGGAGCAAGGCAGCCCATTGTCTACAGGAGAGAAGGGGGAAGAAAGGAAAGGAAAGGAAGAGGGAGCAAAGGTCCCCCTGCCCCCGCTCTCCTGCTGGTGATAGCTCACCTTACCTGATCACTCTCGTTACAGTGTGTATGGTAACACCCATTGTTTCATGTTCTCTGTGTATATAAAATCTCTCCGCTATATTTTCCACTGAATGCATCCGATGAAGTGAGCTGTAGCCCATGAAAGCTTATGCTCAAATAAATTTGTTCGTCTCTAAGGTGCCACAAGTACTCCTTTTCTTTTTACAGATACAGACTAACAGGGCTGCTACTCTGAAACCTGTCAAGCTGCTAGGCTCTCTCTACCTCCCCCTCCTCTGCTGAGGGTAGGGGGAGAAGAGCTCAGCCTGTCTCCTGCTGCAGTCCTGATTAGTGGTTCTCCCCCACCCAGAAGTGGGTAGGGATTCCTGGGTGGATGGGCACATTGGTCTGATCCTGCCCCCCTGCTCTAACTGCTCAGAACTCTGGGTCCCACTGGTGTCTCTGTCACGCTGTGTCATGGCCTTGGGAGCAGGGAAGGGGAGGGAAGCACACACCCCAAAGCCACAGGGGGACAGGGACTGCAGCTGACCAAAACCCAGTCCCCTTACTGCCTTCCCGATATTAATTAAAAGCCTGCAAGAAGGTGTGTGTATGTTTTTAATGAGCAGCCTCTATCTGCTTGCTGAGCCCCTCCGTTGGGCCTTTCATTTTCTCCTGTCTCTTCTCCTCTGGTTTTTATTGTGATGCTTTTGGAAACATTTGGCAAGCGCTGCACAAAGGAGCCGCGCTACCTTTGATCACGGAGAAGAAGAGAGAAATAACATAACTGTGGCGCCGTCGGTATGAGAGGAGAAGAAAGGATGCACCAACAATTACTCAACTCACAAGGGAGGGCCACCATATAGGGGGGAGCAGCTAATTAGTCCCTTGTTTTATTGGGGAGCTGAGCAGTAGTAGCCTGGGTGTCCACACTGAAATTAGCGCTAGGTCTTTCCTGTGCTGTAGTCTAATGTTGGACTAGGAACCAGGACTCCTGCCTGGGTTATATCCCAGCTCTGGAAGGGGAGTGAAGTCTAGTGGGTTAGAGCGGGGGCTGGGAATCCTGGGTTCCTTCCTATTCCCAGCTCTGCTACTGATCTGGGGCACATTCCTTCCCCTCTTGATGCCTCTGTTTCCCCTCCCACCCTTGTCTAGTCACATTGAGCTCCTGGGGGCACGGACTGTCTCTCCCTTTGAGCCTGTGCAGCACCTGGCCTGATGAAGACCTGATCTCAGTTGTAATCTCTAGGCACTACTGCATAATTAAGAAGAGTCTGATTTGCACCATCTGGGACTCTGCTCCTGAAGTTCCTTGGTAGCGGGTCCTTGGGAGGTTTGTCCATCTCATGCCTCCAGTCACAAAACCTAAGAGGGTGAGCACCCCCTACAGCTCCTGCTAAAAAGGGGCCCTCCTACAGGGATCCACGTATGGACTCACACTTGTGAGCAGTGTAGGCACGGCATGTGCACACGCACACTAAACTTGGTACCCTAACAGCACAGATGTGTGCTAGCCAAATTACAGATCTGTGTGAACCTGGAGGCAAGACTAGAGGGGGAACCCAGAGGGGCGCTAATCCCACAGAAGAGTGTGCAGCATATCAGTGGCTTGCAGGTAGACACCAGGCAATGTAGATCTGCAAAAGCCCATTGCATAGACACGTAACTGCAAGCCAGTTATACAGCTGGGTATGGTACCATTTGCAATCGGGGAGGAGGGCACTGAGCTGAAATACAGAGGGAGCTGGGCAAAGAGTGAAAGGAAACGAGTTTTATCACAGAAATATCCCCTCAGTGTTTGTTACTTGACTGCTATAGAGCAGCAGCAGCAGCGCCTAGTGAGTAGAGCACTGGCTGGGAGGCAGGATTCCTGGGTTCTATTCCCCCTCTGCCATTGCCCTTGTGGCCGTCCCTTCTCCTTGGTGCCTCTGCTTCTTCTCCCTCCCTTCATCTATTCAGCCTGTGAGCTCTTCATGCAGAGACTCTCTCTCACACGGGGGTGTGTCCCGCTCCTGGCACAATGGGGACCTCCATGGTCAGAGCCTCTCGCTGCTGCTGTGATGTACACAAGCCCTGGTTACAGCCATGCATGAGCACAGCAGCAGGATTGAAGGGTACAGATGTGCCTTCTGCAGCTCCAGCTGTATGGGGGCGCACTGTAAATGCACAGAGGAATGCAGCTGGGTTTCCTGCCCTTCCGGCTGTGCGAAATGATGCATTGAAAATCGGCAGCACTGGGATATTGTTACAGGGGCCTGAGTCTCCAGCGACTGTAGTGGGGATTGAAGGTGAGCCGTGCTTCTGAAAACTAGGCCATGGGCCAGAACCTTAGCTGGGGTAAGTCAGTAGCTACACTAACTCCAGTGAGTGCACCCTGGTGCACGGCCCATCTAGTGTCATGCTGGGGTCAGCACTGACTAAGAGGGGAGAGCGCCCCCTGCTGAGTCCCCACTCTGCTCCCTTCAGCACCACACCCCCTATAATCAGGCTGGGATCAGATCTGACTCCAACGTGAAAGCATCCCCTGCTGAACTCCCTACCGCCTCTGGCCAGAGAGGGCTAGATGCCCATGTGCAACCAACATCTCCCACCCAATGCCCATGTAGTGCCTGCCTGGTGCAGCTCTGAATGCCATCTAACTGGCCCCCTGGCTGGCAGAGAGACGGAATGGGGGACGGGCAGGGGGAGGCATGCTGGCTGGGGTGGGGCCCTCTGTGGGTGGGTGCAGGGGGCAGATCCCCCTGCTGCTGCCCTGGCTCTGGGAAATCTCACACACAACGGGGAGGTCGACTCATCCCTGGCACAGGAGATAAACACGCACCGAAGGGTCCTGGTGCTCCCGAGACAATAAAGAATGGAGCTAATGAACCAGGGCCAGTGCAGCACCAGGCGCTCCCTGCACTGCCAGGCTCATAAATCTCCCCTTGCTTCCCATCAGGGAGGAAAATTTCATGCCCTACCAGGGCCTGGGTGATGTGGAACAGGGAGTGCGGTGGAGCGGAGTGGGTTAAGAGCAATAACCGGTGTGGATGTTGGGCGGGTGGAGGGAGGGTGGTCAATGAGAGTGTGGGATCTACCCCCACCAGCCCACACTGCAATTTCCATTCCATTTAGAGAGGACACAAAGCCACATCCATCTGTGGCTGGGTGTGTTTCTGCAGGGACAGCGGGGTTCTGCCTGCAGCCAATGCAGTGTCTCCCATGGATGTGGCTCTCTGCTCTGCTCACTCTCTGCCTGGATTTATGTCTCTTTCCTCACTACTCCCCTCCCCTCTCCCCCCTACACTCTCGTTCTATGCCTCTGGCCATAACAACTCTGGCTGTGATCTTGTCAGATCTTAGCACCTGGCCACAGAGGGGACTGGCGCAAAAGAACAAACCTGCGTGAGACAGCGGCTCCCCCTGGCTAAGTTGGGTTGTTTCGCTGGTAGGGAGAGCGACAGAACAAACCCAAGGGGCTGGGAAGCTCACCCTGCAGTCAGTGCAGACCCCAGTGTGGAGTGGAGGGCTCAATAGGGGGCTGGATCTGGAATTGAAGCCAGGTCTCCCTAGTCACCTGAGCGACTGAACCGTCCTTCCTCTCCCCCTCACCACTCCAGATCAGACCAACGGGCACATCCAGCCCAGTATCCTCCGCACTCCCCATTGGATCAGACCAATGAGCCGCTCTTGCCTGGTATCACCCAATGTCCCTTGTCACTCCAGATCAGTCCATAACCCACCTGCCCACCATACTGGATCAGCCCAACAGGCCCACTAACCCAGTACCTCATCTTTGACAGTGGCCAGTGCCAGCCGCTTCAGAAGCAGGTTCAAAGAACCCTGCAGTGGTGGGTCCCCCTGCCCCCAGCTGGTCCCACCCAGAGGAGTTCAGTTCCTCCCATAGCCCCTGGTTATTAAGCTGAATTCTACCACTGCACAGTCTGGTATCTGTCTAAAGTCCTGAGCCCTTGTTGGAACGTGGCTAAGCTCTCACTCCTGGGGAGATCCTGTGGCAGTGAGTTCTACTGGCTAATGACATGGTGGAGGGGAGCATTTCTGGAGATCATCTGGGAACCTAACATTTTCTATCCTCTCAGCCTGGCAACATGAGCTGGAGCCAATCAAAGCTCCCAAAGTCCCCCTAGATCCCATTAATCATTGCCTCCCTCTGCCTCCTCTGCTCTTTGTGAGGAGTGGAGAGGGATTTAGAGGCCCTGGACACCAACCTCCCCACCCCCCGCAGGGTACTTCTCCCTGAGGGATTCCCCAATTGCAGCATAAATGACAACATGGCACAAAGGAGCACAGCCAGATCACAGCAAGCCAGAGGTAAACCTCTTCTTCCTTCTGAAAAACCTCCCTGCTCAAGCAGGGAGTGTCCACCTCTTAGGTTTCCCTAGCCCTGGTTTAGCACTCAGTGTGGAGATGCATCCACCTCTGGAGTGGGTAATGCTGTCTGTTTACACAGGGATCTGTCACCCAGTGTGGAGATGCAGCCACCTCTGGTGTAGGGAATGGGGGCAGTTTCCCCTGCCTAGTGCTGAGATGCAGCCACCTCTAGGGTGGGGTGCAGCAGCTGCTTATCAGTCTGCTACAGCAATAATTCCTGAACCACTAAAGGCCCTTTCATTCTGTCAGCAAATGGGAAAGGAGGTAATAAAGGGATGCTTCACAAGCTGGGCCTGAATCTGTATGCTGGGAGGGGAGTGGGATCCAGTGCTTTGAACAGTGGGGGCTGGAAGCCAGGACTCCTGGGTTCTATCCCTGGCTCCGTGAGGGGAGTGGGATCTTGTGATTAGAGAGGGGTGGAGGAGTGTGTTGAAGCCAGGACTCCCGGGTTCTATCCCTGGCTCTGTGAGGGGAGTGGGGTCTAATGGTTAGAGCAGGGGATTGAGAGCTGGGAGCGAGGACTCCTGGGTTCTATTCCCACTTTTCCCAGTTGGGCTTGGATTTGTGTGATGGGGGATGGGTGGCTCCAGCTAACTCTTTGGTCTTGTAAATCCTGGAGCAGGTGCTGGGAGAGAGGTGGGGTGTAGGGGAGCCATTGCACCCTCCGCCTGTCTGGAGAAAGGCAGACAGGATGGTAAGGGAGGCCAGGGGCTGAATGTGTTGGGTCAGCCAGACCCTGAGGTGTCTAAGGGTGTGGGGAGGGTGCCTGCTAAATACAGGTTTGATACTGAAGACCTGATCAGTGGGGAGGGGCAGTGGGTTAGCATAATACAGCATAGAACTGGGGGTGGGGAGTTTATGGGGGAATCAGGGTGTGTGTGCATGAGGGTGCAGATGTGTGAGTTCACAGGTTTCTCTCTCTATTTGTGTGTGCATAGGGGTAAGAGGGTAGTGTTGGGTGAGTTCATAGGATTGTCTCTCTCTGTGCAGGTATCCATAGGGGTGTGCTTGCGTGTGTGTAGCACTATGTGAGTTCATAAGGCTGTGTCTTATGTGTGTGAGTGTACACAAGTGTGTAGCTTTATGAGTTCACAGGGATGTGTCTTTGTGTGAGTGTGTGCATGTAGCAATGTGTCAGGTCACCAACAGGTGTTTGTGTGTGAGTTCAAAGGGGTGTCTGTGTGCACGCATGAGCACAGGGATTGTGTAGGTTTGTGCATTCATGAACAGAAGTTTGTGCGTCAGTGTGCACACAGAGGTTTGTGCCTCTGCATGTGTGTTTCTGTGTGCATACACAGGGATATGCGGATGTGTGTGTAAATGTGGTGCATGCGTGTGAGTGCACCTAAGTGTGTGTGTGCCTCAATGAGTGCAGGAGTGTGTGTGTGTGTAAAGGGATGTGTGTGTCAGTGTGTGTAGGTTAATGTGTGTGTAGGGGTGAGTGCGGTTAGTGTGTCAGTGTGTGTGTAAGCAGCACAGTGTGTCAGGGGCTGTGTAGGGTGTATGGGTGTGGCTGTGTGCATGTGTAGGAGATATAGGGGGGACAGTGTGTCAGGGTGTGTATGGGATGTGTGTCTTTGCCAGGGTGTGTGTGTAGAGGGGACAGTATGTCAGGGTGTGTACGGGATGTGTGTCTTTGCCAGGGTGTGTGTGTGTAGAGGGGTCAGTGTGTCAGGGTGTATATAGGATGTGTGTCTTTGCCAGGGTGTGTGTGTGTAGAGGGGACAGTGTGTCAGGGTGTGTACGGGATGTGTGTCTTTGCCAGGGTGTGTGTGTGTAGAGGGGACAGTGTGTCAGGGTGTGTGTCCAGTGCACCCTGGAGAAGCCCCCTACCCACACATGCCAGCAGCAGAGAGAAGGACCCACCTGTGCTGGGCTCACACTCCTCCAGGTCCTCATCATCACTGGGGCACTCAGCTGACGCCACCAACAGGTCATCTGTGTTCTGGGGAGAGAGGAGAGCACAGCTCAGTGAGGTGGTGCAGGGCGTGCCCTCCCCGCACACAGCCCCCAGCCTAGGGCCAGCCTGGAGCTAGTGCCCCCTGGAGGGGGAGGAGTTCATGGACCATTCCTCGCACCCTGAGCCTGCCAGGCCTGGGCGCTCCTCACACACTCTCATGTTTTGGTCCCCATCACCTATGGTAGGACCTCGTGCCTCAAAGTCAGGTCTCTGAGGCCTGGGCACCACTTCAAATTTAGGTCCACACAGTCACGGTGTGCAGGGGTGTGAACCCCTCCCCAGCCCCCATAGCTACACTGCCCTAGCCCCCGGTGCAGATGCAGCTAGGCAGCGGGAAGAATGGCTCGGAGAGGCGGTGTGCCTACACTGACAGCAAAAACCTCTTCTGGCAATACAGGCCGCCAATATGCCACAGGGCTAGGCCAGCACAGGTTGCTAGGCCAGGCCAGTACCCTTGGCCTGTGTCTCCCACATCCCAGTGCAGCGCAAAGCAAGTGGGAGACCGTACTGTGCGGTCCCACTGGGTCAGACACACAGCTTGGCTGGCGAACAGCCGTGGTCGGGTCTGGGAGCCTTGGGGATAGACACTGGCCTGGGACTCTGGAGTTTTAGCCCTGGCTCTGGGAGCGGAAGGGGGCCTAATTGTTGGGGGAGCTGGGAGTCAGGATTCGTAAGTTCTATTTCTGCCTCTGCCACTGACTTTAAGTGACTCCTTCCCCCACCCCCACTTCCTCTCCCACCCTGTGTCTTTGGGACAGGGCCTGTCTGTGTCTGTGTAGCACCAAACACAAGGGGGTCCCAATCTCATCTATGCAGGGCCAGCTGGGCCCATTGGTCTAATCTAGGATGGAAGCGAGGTGGGGACACCGGGCTGCTAGCCCATTCCTCTGAGCTGGGCCAGGGGGATACTGGGCTGGCTCGGTCTGGCTCCCACCTATCCATCTCCCTGTTCCCCATCCAGCGAGGGTGCCATGTGGTACGTGAAGGGAGGGGCCTGCTCCCCAGCAATCAGTATTCCAGAGCTGGCTGCGGGGATCATGCTCAGCGTGTCGGAATTAACATAACAAAGACTTGGACAGGGACCCCGGGGGCAGGGAATCAATCAGGGCCCTGGCACAGCAGCAGGAATGGCAATGTGGAAGCACTGCAGAGTGTGTGTGAAGGGGGGCGATACCCCGCTGCAGTCACACAGCTCGCCCCGTTCACATGGAGCCAGCTGTATCTAATGCCTCCCCTCTTCTGCAGCCAGCTATGTCTGATCAGCCCCTCTCCTGCAGCCAGCTATGTCTAATCCCCTTCCCCGCATCCAGCTATGTCTAATCCTTACCCTGCAGTCAGCAGTCTGATCATCCCCCCTCAGCCACTGGGTCTATTTCTCACCTCCCCTGCCCGCAGTCAGCTGTGTCTGGTCATCGCCCCTCCCCCCTGCACACAGCCAACTGTGACAAATCACCCCCACACCCGCTGCAACCAGCTGTGTCTGGTCGCCACCCCTCCCCCCTGCACACAGCCAGCTGTGACAAATCCCCCACACCCAGGTGTGTCTGATTGTCACCCCTCCCTCCTGCACTCAGCCAGCTAAAACAGATCCCTCCACCCGCAGCCAGATGTGCCTAATCCTCACCCTGTTGTAAATCAGCTAGCTGATCATCAGCCAGCTGGGTCTATTTCTCCCCCTTCCGCACACAGCCAGCTGTGTCTGATCACCCCTCCCCCTGCACAGCCAACCAGCTGTCTGATGCCCCCTCACACACCCCACTGTGTCTAATTGCCCCTCCTCCCCCAAACAACCAGCTGTGACTGATCATTTCTCACCCCCCCGCCCCCAGCTGTGTCTAATCCTTGCCTCTTCTGCAGCCAGCTGTTCTGGTTTACCCCCACCCATCTGTATCTGATCCCCCCCTTTTCCTGCATTTAATCCCAAATACCCCCTCCCCTCCCTGCACCCCATGAGCCACTGCCCCTCCCTTCAGAAAGGCAGAAGCCTGCTCTGAATAGCAGGGGACATCCAGGAGCCCCTGGCCCCAAAAGCCATAGCTTGAAGGCAAATCTGGAGAGGATTTTAGGGGGCTGGTACTGGTCTCCCCTTTACAGGGTGTGACTAGGAAGGGCAGGTCGGGTGAGGACACAGAAGGGGTGGGGCATATGCAATCCCATGGGGGATTCCCCCTCCCCCTGGCTGTTCATTAACTTTCCCAATTTGGCTTCCTTTGGAGTTAATGGGTGATGTAGCAGGCTCCCTCTAAACCCAAGACCTCTCCTCCACAGCACACTCACACCTCCAAGGGCTCTCCGCCTTGAGGGCTCTCAATCAGGTCCTCCTGGGGTGAGTACTCTCAATCAGGTCCTCCAGGGCTCTTGAGCCGCTTCCCCGTGGGCCACTAGCCCCTTGAAATAGCGACTGAGGTGGCGAAGGACTTAGGGCAAGTGGAATCATGAGGCAATTCCCCAGCTAAGCACTGCTGGGCCTGGCTAGTAGGGGGACCTAGCAGGTGCTGGGGGGATCAGTAGGGGGTGCTCTCCCTTGAGCCTGGGCTGCACTAGGAGGTGCTGTGCTGCAGGGAGTGGGGTGGGAGGCCAGCAGAGAGTGCTGGCAGGCAGAGGCAGGGTGCTGTAAGGCTCAGGGTAGGGGCTCAGGAGAGACGTTCTGTCGCAGGCAGTGCTGGGGGCATGGGCTGCAGGGCTCCACGGGGCGCTCGCCCCTTGCACTCAGTGCAGCACAAGCTGTCGGTGGAAAGCGCCGACTGCTTTAGCAGTGCTGTGCTGCCCCTGCGGAACGGGCTGCGGTCAGTGCCCATGTGAGCCATGCCGAGAGGGTCTGGGCATACCAGTGAACAGCAGCAGGGGAAGTGTGCCCTGCTCCTGCCAGCACGTGTCAGAGATCAATGGAGCTGCCTTGAAAAGCAGGGCTCTGGGGCAGAGCCTGACAGGAGGCCTGGAGACCAGGCTGCTTCTTAAGTGCAGAAAGGATGAGCTGTGTTACCAAAGCACCCCCTGCTCCCAATAGGACAGAGTCCTTGCCCGAGGGGGAAGCTGCCATTCTGCCAGGCCTTCAACAGCATGTGCCCTCCAGATGCAATGGGGACTAGAGCCCTGGAGTCCTGACTCCCAGCCCCCTGCTCTAACCACCAGCCCTCCCACTGCTGGGATGGAACCCCGAGGTCTTGACTCCCAGTCTCCATTGCTCTCTGTGCCTCCAGCTCGTAAGCTCTTTGGGGGCAGAGATGGTCTCTCACTAGGTGTCTGTGCAGAGCTGGCCCATGGAGCCATGAACTTGGTTGGGGGTGGGGGCCTGTGCAGTGCCTGGCCCAAGGGGACCCCAATCTCAGTTGCTGGGTCTTTGCAATGCCAGGTGCGACAGGGACCCTGATCTCAGTAGTGGTTCTGTGCAATGCCTGGCATGATGGGGATCCCGCTCTCTGTGGGGGGGGGCCTGTGTGCTGTCCAGTGCGACAGGATGCCTGAGTGTCAGGTGGTCTGTGCAGCCTGTGGCGTGACACAAACCCTGATCTCTGTTGGGGAGGGTCTGTGCAGTGCCCAGCCTGATGGGGACCAGATCTCGGTTGGGGGAGGGGTCTGTGATGTGGCTGTCACATAGCAACCCCCCCCCCCCAGGCAGTCCTGTGTGATGGATCTCTGGTCTCCTCATGGCTCGGTGCCAGCGCTCCTGTGCCCCATGCTGGCCCCTCATTACAGCCATAAATCCCTCCCTAATGGGTACAGCCAGTGCATTAATCCCATCAGTATCCTGGCTTGGCCCCAACCGACTAATGAGACTCACTGTCCCTGCCATGCAACTGTGCACAGCCCCTGCCCACCACTGCCCCCTGAGCCCCACGGCCGGGCTGTCCCCCTGCCACATAGAGGAGCCATGGATGCATGTAGTCCAACTGCAAATCAGCACCACATCAAGAGGTTACTGCAAATATGTTCTATACATGGAGCATGGAGGGGCTCGTCCCCCTAGGTCCAGCCTGGGGAGCCCCCCCAAAGTAAGGATCCCACACTCAGCTCTGAGCCTCCCCACTCCTAAACAGGAGGCAGTGGGTGAGCACCCAGGACGGATGAACTGCTGGGGACCTGGGACAAGGAGCTGTTTGTATCCAGCACTTTCTAGTGGACTGAGCAAAGGACTCCGGGGTTCTATCCCCAGCGCTTGGAGGGGAGTGGGGTCCAGTGGGTTGGGTGGGGGGCTGGGAGCCAGGTTTCCAGGTTCTATTCCCCTCTCTGCCCAGCTCACGTCTTGTTTGTGGTGGGGCTAAGCCACTGTCCCTTCCTCGTGGCCCCCCCAGCCCCCCTGGGCAGAGAACGCTCTCTGGAGGGGCGCCTGGGTGCCAGAGCATAGAAAAACCCACCGCAAATAGAATCCGCTTTAAACTCCCTGCGTTGCATCTCTGAGTCATTCCCCCTCTCCTCCCCAAAACCTACCCCTCCCAGCCTCTCTCTCAAGGATGGGAAATCAGGCTGGTCTAATTACTGCTCTGGATGCCATGGCAACAGGAAGATGACTTTGTCAGCGATTTTTATTTTTCATACACATGGGCATGAGGAAGAAGAAAAATCCTGTGGCTGCTGCAGCAGCAGCTCCTGGGGAGGGTGACCCCAGAGGTGAATAACATCGTCCTACACCCTGATCTGGGCAGCACAGCACCAGCCCCTGGCCTGCCCCCTCCATCCTTCTCTGGACCCTGCCCTCTGCCCACCCACCCATGCTCCCCTTGCCTCCCTTCTCCCAGGTACTGCACCCTTCCATCTTGCTCCAGCCCCTGCCCTCCATCCCTGACCACCAGGCCAAGCCCACTCATCCATCCTCCCCATCCCCTTCACTCCCCTTCTCCAACTGCAGCTCCTGCCCACGCCATCCATCCTTGCCCAGTCCCTGCCCTCACCGCCTCCATCCTCCTCCACCCCCCTGCCTACCTCCCAGCTCCAGGCCCTGCCCACCCCTCAACCCCCACAAGCACTAGGCCCTGCCTACCTCCCCTCCATCCTGCTCCCCGCCCTGCCCATTCCGCCTCTCCCCGCAGTTGTTTGTGTGACATTGATGTGATGCCTCTCCCAGAAATTAATTTGGGGGTTTTAAATACCGTTCCCGCTCTGCCCCCATCCCCGATCGCTCCATTGTGATTGCAGGGATTGCCCTCACCCCCTCCCAAAGGACTGCAGTCACCTGCCCCCTGCTGTTTCCTTACTTGGGGGCCAGTTCTGGCTGACTCAGCCCTATTCTCAGGAGATGCCAGCTCAGGGAGCAGGGCTCCAGGGCTGTGATGTATGGCTATTGTACAGTGGCCTGGCAGGGGGATGGCACTGGCTTACCAAGAGCTGTGGGTATACAGCTGGGATGTTTTTCTAACAGATCTGCTCTAGTTCACCCAGCAGTGAATTCAGCAAAGGCCTATGCAGGAGGTTTTTCAGGAGGTCAGACTAGATGATCACAATGGTCCCTTCTGGCCTCGGACTTTATGAATCCGGCTTTGCCAAATGAACCTTTGCCTGGCTGACTGTTCCAGCTGGTCAGAAACACTTTGATGAAATGTTTCATTGCCAAAAGGGCCCATTCGTCAAAGCTCAACGTGTCCCTGGGGTTGGGGAGGCTCTGACAAATTCCCTGGCTTGAAAAAAATGTCAGAAACAAGCTTCCAAATGGCTGATTCTTTTGAACTGGAAAGATTTGGAGGGTTGGCTCAAAATGAATTTCCCTTTCCAAATTAACTTAATTCAGACCAAAGGTTACAAAAGAGAAGGAAAACCAATCAAAACCACAGGGCCATGGGGCTGGGAGGGACCCCGGGTCACCGAGTCCAGACCCTGCTATCGCAGGCACCTCCATCAGAGAATCTGGGTCAGAAACAGAACCAGTTCCATCTTCAAATTGGAGAGCCACGCGCTGCCACAGGGCTGCTCCAGAACCTCCCTCCTCTGCTGAATGATTTCCATTTCCCCAACTGACAGGTTTCCCCTCAACTATGCACTGTCCACATTTTGACTTCTCCTCTGGGGACAAACGAACGAGATCATCAAAAGCCCCATGGGACAGAAAATCGTTTCCTGCCCGGCCTGACTGCCCAGATTGGTTTGAGTCACTAGCGGGTTGGCCAGAGAATGGTTCCACCAAGCCACCTCTCTCCAAGTGCTCCCAGCTTGCTAAGGGACAACACGCCAGGTCTGTTAGCATTGAGGATTCCAGCTCCAGCCTTCCGCCAGCCTGGTTTGAGGAGAGCATACTCGGGAGAACAAAAGATCCCAGCAGGGCTTAAAGGGGGACCAAATCAAGTGTGTCTGGAGAAGCTAGCCCTGCCTAGTTTGCCCTCTGGGGGAGGAGGGGCTGGTAAGGGTTTGTATCTGTGGATGCTCTTAATCTGGAATCGGTGTCCCCTCCCCAGACAGAATTCATGAGGAATAGCTAGTCTGCTTTCAATTCACCCACTCCCTCAATCCAGTTTAGCGTTCCTGTGTAGACAAGCTCCAGATAGACACGTACAGACTGTAAACTTCCCTTGCCTCCGATGCATTGAACCTCTTGCTAGCTGCACACCACTTTGGATTCAGAATGCTATCTGGGTGTTGTGTATCTCTGGTCACAGGCTCCCAAGGAAGCACCTGTGGGGGACCATAGTTCATCTGCAGTGTGCTGCCATCTCCCCAGGAGCGGTAAAGGTCTGGAGGAGGCCTGGCCCATGAGGGCGAGTGACAAAGTGGCCATTTTCTGTAACAGTTTTATGAAGCCTATGTGTTTCCCCAGTATTTTGCATGGCTTCCCAATGGGAAAGAAAGGACTGTCTGCTCTCAGGGCAGGCTGGTAGACATAGGTATGAACGTCACCTTGCTGTCTGAGACTGAATGAGTCACAACCGCAAATCAATGGCAAATCCAAGAAGATAATGGCAAACCTGATCACCAGGCCAATGCCACCTAGAGCAGCCAAGGACCCAGAGGGAGACGGATTTCCCCACCTCTCAGCAGGGAAGCTGAGCCCAGACCCCAGCTGGAGAAGAAAGGGCTGGGGGGTGAAGCGCTGGCTGCTGGAGGAAGCTGGCAGCTCCCACCTGGGAACAGACCGAGGCGGGCAGGCAGACAGACAGACAGAGCCTGACCGCGGGGCTGGGCTCTGGGCTGAGCCGAATGGACTGTGCTTTAACCTTCAGCTCTCTGTGCTAAGCCACGGGCTGCCTCTGCTGGTGCCAGGTGACTAATAAACCGGCTGCCCTGGGGACGCTGCTCGAGGGTCACTGGAAATGCCGGCTGAGGGGCATCAGTCCTGAGGGGTGGCCAAGGCTCTGCCAGGAATCTGACACAGCTGGACTTGCTGGGCAGAGCTAAGGGGGAAGCAGGAGGGCTGGACCCCAGAGGGTGAGTCACAGCAGGCGGGAGGCCACTTGACCTGCCCTGGAGGAAGAGCGAGAGCCCTGGGGTCTGGCACTTCCTCCAAGAGACTGTTCCAAAGCCAAGGGCACAGCCCCGAGCCTGTGGATCTGTGACAAGGGGGCCACTTAGAGACCTGGCAGGGGAACAGCAGGGCAGTGAACCCTGCAACTATGTCAGGACAGGAGACTGGACCCCGCAGGCATCCCCTGGCACCTCACCGGTCCCCTGCCTTACCTGGGAGTTGCCAACCCTGGGGGAGCCCAGGGGATGGAGATACAGGATAGGAGAAAGAGACCCCTCGCATTTTGCCTACCTCCCAAACTCCCCATTCAGCCCCCCTGGTTACCAGGCCTCCCCCTACCTTCCCATATACCCTCCCCCGAGTACCAGAGGCCCACCAACACCTTCCCATCTCCCTTTCCCAGGTACCAGACCCGCCCCACCTTCCCATCTCAACTTCCCCGGTACCAGACTGCCCCCCTCACCTTCCCATCTCAACTCCCCCAGGTACCAGACTCCCCCCACCTTCCCATCTCCCCTCCCCTGAGTACCAGAGCCCCCTCCCACCCTTCCCATCTCCCTTTCCCAGGTACCAGACCCGCCCCATCTTCCCATCTCAACTCC
Organism: Lepidochelys olivacea; assembly: GCF_965140295.1. Classification (NCBI taxonomy): domain Eukaryota; kingdom Metazoa; phylum Chordata; order Testudines; family Cheloniidae; genus Lepidochelys; species Lepidochelys olivacea. The sequence continues at coordinate 32,960,160 of NC_140417.1, forward strand.
CCTGGGTACCAGACTCCCACCACCTTTCCATCTCCCCTCCCCTGGGTACAAGACCGCCCCCCCGCCACCTTCCCAGCTTCCTTCCCCAAGTACCAGACTCCTCCCACTTTCCCATCTCCCCTCCCCTGGGTACCAGACCCCCCCACCTTCCCAGATCCCTTCCCTGAGTACCAGACTCCCTCCACCTTCCCATCTCTCCTCCCCTGGGTACCAGACTAGCCCCGCACCTTCCCATCTCCCTTCTCCTGAGTACCAGAGCCCCCCACCTTCCCACCCACCCCCCTGGGTACCAGACCCCTGCCACCTTCCCATCTCCCTTCCCCCGAGTACTAGACCCCCCCACCTTCCTCTCTCCCCTCCCCCCACTCACCTGGGTGATGCTGTCACGCATGGTGGGAGAGCGGCCGCGCCGCGTGGTGGTGGTGGCCATGGTGGTGGTGGTCTCCATGATGGTGGTGGACATGTCGGCCAGCAGGGTGGTGGCAGTGGTCTCGGTGGTCATGACGGAGGGCACCTCGCCCACCAACCGGAGGTTCCCCTCCACCCACACGTTGGGGTCACTCTCGGCCGCCAGGGACAGCACCTTGAGCCCGTTGTAGTAGAGCCCCGAGATCTGGCCCTGGAAAGGGCGGCCCTGATCCCGGCCCCCGATCTTGATGGCGGCCTGGCTGTTAAATATTGTCAGCTGTCGACCTGCCAAGAGGCGTGAGGGGGAGTCAGGGTGGGGAAGGGAGAAAGGGGAGGGATGAGGCCCATGGAGGGAAGGAGGGATGGAGTTGCAGGGTGGGGGTCGCAGGGAAGGGAAGAATAAACAGAGAAAGAAAGATCCTGAGTGAATGGCGGGCCGGGAGAGAGGCAGAGCTCAGCCAGCCAGCGGCTGCAGAAGGCAGGGATCCCTATGACAGCCCCCAGCCACTGCCCTGACTGGGGGCCACAGCGACGCCCCTCCACCACGTTCTCACTTCCTCCTCCCACTTCACTCCCTGCCAGCCACCCACCCCTGCACTGGCTCCTAACGCAGCTGCATATGGCTTCGGGCTGTCACATACCCCTCCCTCCCTCTACCCCCAACCACCCATCTTCTTCTATCCCCTCCATCCAACTCCCTCCATCCCCAAACACATCTCCTTCTTCCATCACCGCAACCCCCTTCCATCCAACCTCCTCCTTCCTTCCATACCCAACCAAACCCACTTCTTCCATGCTCTCCAACCTCTCCACCCGCTCCCTCCACTCCCTTCCATCCAACCCCCTCCATCCCTCCACCCCACCACACACCCCTTCTTCCATCTCCTCCCTCCATCCATTCACCCCCTCCTTCCATCCCCCCTCCATCTGCCCAGCTACCTCTTCCATCTATCCACCCACTCCATCTATCCACCCCCCAATCACCACCTCCTCCCTCCATCCCCCAACCACCCCCCATCCTCTCCCACATTCCTCCAAACATTATCCCTCTACACACTCCATGTATCTGTCTCCACACACATCCTTCCATCCTCCAACCCAATCGCCCACCTCTCCATTAACAGCCCCCCGCCCCTCCATCTGCCCCCACATCCCTCCATCTCCCACACCTCCACCCATCCAACATCCCTGAACTCCCCTCCATCTATCTCCCCATACCCCTACATCTATCTGCCCCCATCCCTCCACCGCCTCCATCCCTACCCCTGCTCCACCCATTCATCCCCATACTCACTCCTCTATCTATCTATCTATCTTCCCTCCCAAACTGCCCCCCTTTCCCTCCCAGACCCTTGGGACCCATTTCTGCATTCACAGACCCTGCATGGAACAGAGACAGTGAGCGGAGGAGGAGCGAGAGACGTGCAGGCACAGAGGTGCTGAACACAACACAGACATTTGAATTGTTAGATCCCCTTTGGCTGATAATGGGATATGGGGCCTTCCTCTCTAGGGGGCGCTAGCCCCAATCTGGCCCCACTGCAGGAGATGGAAGAGGAGAATGACTGGCTCATGGGGGTGGTGAATGGGACACAAGGCCCTTCCCCTCTCAGGGTGCTGGCTCCGGTCTGGCCAGCGAATGGGGAAGGAGTGTGTGCGGTGAAGGGGCAGGTTGGGGCATGAGCCGGTTGGCCCAGGAGTTCAGAGCTGTGCAGCCCCCCCCCCCCCCATATCAGACACAAGGCTGCAGTGCAGCTGCCGGGGGCTGAGGGAAGGAGCCAAATGTACCTGCCCACCTAAGAGACTGTGGGCAGGTGTGTGAGGGGAGGGGCTGGAGAGTGGTACATGTCTATGGAGGAGGGTCTGGGCAGGTGTGTTTGGAGAGGGCATGGGAAGGGGTTAGGTGTCTATGGGGGGAGGGGCTGGGGAGGTGTGTGTGGGGAGCGGCTAGAGGGGGTATGTCTATGGTTGAGAGGCTAGGGAGGGGTATGTGGAGAAGGGCTGGTGAGGGGTACTGTCCATGGGAGGAGGGGCTGGGGAGGTGTGTGTGGGGAGGGGCTGGGGAGAGGTATGTGTCTATGGTGGAGGGGCTGGGGAGGTGTGTGTGGGGAGGGGCTCGAGAGGGGTATGTGTCCATGGAGGGAGGGTCTGGGAGGTGTGTCTGGGGAGAGGTACGTGTCCATGGGGGGAGGGGCTGGGGAGGTGTGTGTGGGGAGGGGATGGGGAAAGGTATGTGTGTATGTGGGAGGGACAGGGGAGGTGTGTGGGGAGGGGCTGGCGAAGGGTACATGTCTATGGGGGGTGGGCTGGGGAGGACACTGCAATACGGAGGTTCCTAGGGTTGTGTCTGGGACTGGAGATATTGGCTAGTGTCATTTGCTTGCAAATAGCTGGGAGCAGCTGACATGCCAGAGACTGTGCGTGAACAGCCCAGGAGAGGGGGTTCTCACAGCAGAGCAGGGTAAGGCTGGCTCCCAGAGTCAAGGATTGGAGAGGCCTAGCAGATCACCAGTCCAGATAACACCAGAGGGGAATGTCACAGGAGGTGTGTGTGTGGAGGAGCTGGAGAGGGGTATGTGTACATGGTGGGAGGAGCTGGGGAGGTGTGTGTGGGGAGGGGCTGGCAATGGGTATGTGTCTATGTGGGGAGGGGCTGTGGAGGTATGCGTGGGGAAGGGCTGGAGAGGGGTACCTGTCTATGGGGAGAGGGCCTGGGGAGGTGTGCGTGGGGAGGGGCTGGAGGGGGTATGTGTCTCTGAGGGGGAAGGGCTGGGGAAGTGTTCATAGGAAGGAACTGGAGAGGGGAAGGTGTCCATGGGATAGAGGCTGGTGAGGTGTGTGTGTGGAAGGGCTGGAGAGGGGTATGTGTCTATGGGGGGGAAAGGCTGGAGAAGTGTGGGGGGGGAGGAGCTGGTGAGGGGGTATATGTCTATCAGAGCGGAGAGCTGAGGAAGTGTTTGTGGGGAAGGGCTAGGCCCTTGGGGTGTGGGGGTGCACAGCTGGCTGGAGGAGCAAGGGGGACCCATGAGTGTAAGTGGGATCCTGGCCTAGTTGCCCACACTGGGCTGGCACAGGCAGGTGCTAGCTGGGATGTGTTTTGGGGGCTGGGGTGATGGTGAGCACCAACAGCTGATCTAAATCTGGGGGCCGCATGTGGGGACTGAAGCTGTGCCATCAAACTGATCTGCCTTCCAACCTGTCCCTGGCCCCCCCGCCATTGGCCACATCCCAGCTGCCATCCAGGTGGCGCAGAGCAGTTTAGAAAAGCAAATCCTGGCCAACTCCCCCGCCCCACCCGCCATCACTCTCTCTCCTCGCTCCCTCCCGCCTTCAAAGGCGCCTTTTAAAAAAAGAGAAGAGAGGAGGATTGTTAAAGGGACCTTCTGTTGTGAGCAAAACCGACTCCAGATGGCTCCTACTGAACCGTTATCAGCTGGTTAACGCTCTGACTTTACCACAGCTTCTGCTTTGGATGAATACTCTGGAAATCGGCAGGTTTTTAACCCTCTGAGTTTCAGCTTCTTGGGTTTTTTTAGAAAACAGGATTATTTTTGTTTTAATTTTCTTTTGCTCGGGGTTAAGAAATCGGCACCCAACAGCCCAGACTCCTCCCATTCATTTGTTTTTCCCTGAGTTTGGGGGAGTTTAGCGCATTAATTAGTTTTCACTCTCGTTAGATGGATTTTTTGGTTTGTTTGTTGCTTATTTAAAGAGCTTATTTGTTATGTGGTTTATTTGCCACCTGGATTTTTTTAAGGGCCTACACCCGGATGGCTGTGCACACACACAATACTGCCCTGTGTTAAATTTGTCTTGGATTCCTTCCCACCACCCCAACCCCCTCTGATTGCTCTTGTGGGAGTTGTGAGGCCTGGCAACGTTGTGAGGCTTGTGAAGGCCGAGGGTTAACAAACTCATGCCACTTGCAAACAGAGCCTCACCAAACTTGTCATATTTGTGAACGCAGATGATCACCAATCTTGGGACGCTTGTGAAAAGGGGAAGCATCAGCTCATCTGTGAGACACAAGGATCTTGTGGTGGCAAATGCACATTTGTTGGGGCTTAGTTTAAATCCAGCTGACTTGCCAGCAGGAAAAGGGTTTGTTGGTGTGGGTGTGTCTCAGGGGAACGAGCCAGCCAGTCTAATGGAGCACCTGGTGCTACCACACTGGCTGAAAAGCCTCCAAGGAAGCATTATTCTGAGGCAAACCTGCTTGCTTCTCTGCTATCCTTCATCTCTTCCTCCGTTTGATCCCTCAGGGACGCTGGTACAGACTATCTGTCCCGGGATGCTTGCTCCTTATCCCACACGGGCAGAGCCCCTGTGCCCAGCGAGCCAGCCTGATCACCCAAAGATCAGCAGTGCCGAAAGTCAGGCCTCTGAGGAAGTGGGGCAGGGGCTCACTAGAGAGGGCCCTTCCCGCTCAGTCAGGGCTGATGGCAGAAGTTCAAGTGGCAAGCCATGAAGCTGAACAATGGTGGATCCCTGCTTGGAACCAGCCACCACAAGCTGGGGCATTTCTCCCAGTCTCTGGGCACCTGGTTTGAGTGCGGGTTGGGGCAGCACAGAGAGGTTCAGGCTGCAGCAGCAGAGCCGCCCAGGGCCCAGGCTAGAAACCAAGAGCAGGGAAGGTAGTGCTATCCGATTTAGTCCCACAAAGGGGTGGCCTGGGGGATCTAGGCTGCCCACAAAGGCGTCTCCCCACAAACCGACAGGCAGGGGGGCATGGAGTACTGCTCCAAGGGGAGAGGGCTGGTTTCTTCCCAGTGCCTTTCTCCCTGTAGCGCTGAGACCAAAGCCCACCCCAGGGTTTGCACTGCCAGCCTGGGCCCTGGTTAGTGCGGCAAGTTGAAAGGCCAAGCCTACTGTGAGTGCAGCAGGCACCAGGCTGGGATGGCTCGGTGCTGAAGGGATGGCTGAGCTGTTGCCTAGGGGTGTGTGTGGGGAGAGATGGGTCAGTCAGATGAATTGATTAGTGAATGAGATAATAAACAGAGAGGTGTGTATGGGGGATGGATGGAGTCTGTGTGGGTATGGATGGTTGCATGTGAGGACAGATGGATGGAAGGGTATGGGGGGACAGAAGGAAGGAAAGGCTTGTGGGGGGACAGATGGATGGATGGGGGCGTGGGGGGTGATGGATGAATTGGAGGGCAGGCGTGTGGACGGATGAAAGGAAGGAAGTGTGTGGGAACAGACAGATGGAAGGGTGTATGTGAGGATGGAGGGATGGAAGGGGGTGTAGGGGACAGAAGGAAGGAAGGGGGTGTGAGGGGACTGATGGATGGAAGGAAGGGTGTGTGTGAGGATGGATGGATGGGGGTGTGCGGATAGATGGGAGGGAGTGCAGGGGACGGCTGAATGGATGGGGGTGTGTGAGGATGGAAGGAAGGAAGTGGGTGTGGGGATGGACAGATGGATGGGTGTTTGTGGGGATGGATGTTTGGGGGTGTCTAGGGACGGATGGATGGGGGTCTGTTGGTATGGATGGATGGAGTGTGGGGATAGATGGATGGGATGTGTGAGGATGGAAGAAAGAGGGTGTCAGGGACAAATGGATGGATGGGGGTGTGGGGGGATGGATGGAAGGAAGGAAGGGGGTGCAGGGAACGGATGGATGGATGGCGGTTTGTGGGGATGAAGGAAGGGGGTGTGGGGGATGAATGGATGGATGGGGGTGTGTGAGGATGGAAGGATGTGGGTGTGGGGATGGAAGGAAGGGGGCATAGGGGATGGATAGATAGATGGGGGTTTGTGGGGATGGAAGGAAGGAAGAGGGTGTGTGGGACAGATGGATGGGTGTGTGTGGGGATGGAAGGAAGGGGGTGCTGGGGATGGATGGATGGGGTGTGTAGGGATGGAAGGAAGGAGGTGTGGGGGTCAGATGGATGGTTGGGGATGTGTAGGGATGGAAGGAAGAGGGTGTCAGACAAATGGATGGATGGGGGTGTGTGGGGATGGAAGGAAGGATGGATGGGGGTGCGGGGGATGGATGGATGGGGGTGTGTGCGGATGGAAGGAAGGAAGGGGGTGTGGGGGATGAATGGATGGATGGGGGTGTCGGGGATGAATGGAAGGATGTGGGTGTGGGGATGGATGGAAGGACTGGGGCATGGATGGATGGATGGATGGGGGTGTGTGGGGATGGAAGGAAGGAAGGATGGGGGTGCGGGGGATGGATGGATGGGGGTGTGTGCGGATGGAAGGAAGGAAGGGGTGTGGGGGATGAATGGATGGATGGGGGTGTGGGGGATGGATGGAAGGACTGGGGCATGGATGGATGGATGGGGGTGTGTGGGGATGGAAGGAAGGAAGAGGGTGTGGGAGACAGATGGATGAGGGTGTGTGAGGATGGATGGAAGGAAGAGGGTGTGGGGGATGGATAGATGGGGGTGGGGGGAACAGATGGAAGGAAGGAAGGGGGTTTGGGGCATGGATAGATGGAAGGGGGTGTGTAGGGATGGAAGGCGGTTTGGGGGGTGGACGGATGGATGGGGGTGTGTGGGGATGGAAAGAAGGAAGGAGGTGTGGGGGACCGATGGATGGATGGATATGGGGGTGTGGGGATGGAAGAAAGGAAGGGGGTGTGTGGGGCTGGACAGCTGGAGATAGAAAACACCACTGCAGGTGTTGCATGCATGGCAGGAGGAGTTGCCAGCACCTCATAGCCTGGCAGGGGAAGCTCCCTCAAAGCTCCCTGCCCCACCTCGATGTTCAGCAGTGAATTTGCACAGAAGCAGCCTCCTGTGAGCTCTTGGGCTGAAACAGGTCGAGAAGGGCGCGGACAACGTGCAGATCTCAAGCCTGGACTGTTTGGAGCTTTCGGGGATGAGGTTTGGGGCCACTTCTGACCTGAGCTGGGCTGATTGGCTCTGCCCTTGGCCACAGCTGTACAAATGGACCCATGCTAATCTTAAAAGGAGGAGCTGGCAGGGAAGGAGGCACATCGCCTCTCCAGATGAGAGTTGTCTGACTGCATTATAACAGGCTGGGCTCTTCCCAAGGGGTGAGCAGCTTGGGACCCTGTTATGTGAGTGCCCTGAGAGATGCCTGTACTTATGCAGCTAGGTAATGTGCCAGTAGGTGGCGCTCAAGTACCCACTGCATTGTTCACATTGCCGAGTGATTGAAGTTGTTCTAAGTGGGGTGCCGGGAGGAAGAGGGTTGCTGCTTTGATGTGGCTGAGCGAGGGCCCACTCAAGGACCGCGGGTGTGCTCTCCTTCCATAGGACTGCCAAGCTCTGCTTCAGCACTTTCAAAGTGCCTTACATTTTACAGATGGGGAAACTGAGGCACGGAAAGGCAGACTCGCCCAAAGTCGCCTGGCAGCAGAGCCAGGAATAGAACCCAGGTGTCCTAAGCACCAGCTCTGCACTCTCCATCAGGCCACAGCTGGGGTGGGAGCCCAAGAAGACACTTGGTTAATGGGATTCCTAGCTGCCCCAGGGTTCATGTGTCATCTGTCGGCTGGCAGGTTAGAGGATCAAACAGCTGACTGGAGAGGAACAGAGTGTTTGGGCGCTCAGTGATTTTTTGCGGGGGGATCAGAGCATGTTACTTTAACCCTTCCAGATCCAGCACCGAACCGAAGGGACAATATTTAAAAACAGCAGGATTTTCCATCCTGCAAAACAATGTGAGATTTTGACTATTTTTGCCATCCCCTATCAGACCAAAAAGCCAAAATTTCCAACTTTTCCCTGAATGAGATACCCTCAAAGTTGCTTACAATGGCACTCAACAAGCTGGTTGATGAAATGGCGTTTGGCTGAGCGGCTCCAGGGAGCAGGGGATCAGCCCTGATCCAGAGGAAATTTTCCACGTTAGGAGCCCAACCCTGAAAGATGCTGCTGCCCCTCTTGTTCTGAGGGGGTGTGGCCAGTGTGCCAATCTAGGGCAAACTCCTTTTCCTCACACCCATCCCACGCTCACAGTGACACCAGGTGACTGCTAGCCCCCACCTGACTGACCTTTAAATCCCTGGCCCCTCCAGTACAGCCCATTAGAGCTTTAACCCTTTGAGCACTGGTGCTGAGTCTTACAAGTAGGCATGGTGGGACACTGCGACAGCATGGCAGGTGACGACCTCCTTCATGGCCACCCCTCACTGGCCCCAGAGTGACAGCCAGGGTCTCGAATGTTGGGAGCTTGACTCAAGGGGCTTCTCCAAAAGAGCTCAAAGCCCGTTGGGGGAGCAGGGAAAATCTTTATTTCAGATCTAAAGGGGATCTGAGCTTTGGAAGAATCCTGCTCTGATCTGTGGGTGCCGATCCCTTGGAAATCCCAGTTTCCATCACAAGGCTGTTCATTGCTTAAAGAGCCCATGAAATCTCCTGCTGCAGCGACCATCTGCAAATTCAGGAGGCACCCGAACTCCTGTGGCAGCTTTAGAAGGTTGGGGCCTTTGTGTTTGTGAGATGGCCTTTTCAAATTCACCCCGTCTCCAGCACACGTCACCCCTAAAGGCAAATCTCTTATGCTCAGTCATCAAAGGGCTAAAGAGACACTGCTGGTCAGATCACCTCCTGAGACACAGCTCTCAGCTGTGGTGTTTTCAGCCAAGGCTATTGAGACTCTTGATTTCCATTCTTTTAGAGGGGAATCTGGATGTCTCGACACCCTCGGGCATCTCTGCAACGCTCAGCATTGGTGTTAAAAATAAACCCAAGCTAAAAAAAAAAACCTTGCTGGAGTATTTATGGGATAATTATTATTTTTGAAGGATTCCACTGCAAACAGTGGGCTCAATTTGTCTTTCGCCTACACTAGTATAAAAGAGGATTAAGATCTCAGCTGTGACAACTCTCGGATTATCATCATATCTGGTGTTTTTCCTGAAAGCCCCAGCTCCAGGAATCATGGGATTAGGTGAGAATTTCTGTTCTCTTTAAAAAAAAATTTTTTTAACACTTCCTGTTTTATTTATTTCCTAGTTTTCCTTCACAGATCTCAAAGTGTTTTACAAAGAAGGGTTTTATCCCCATTTTACAGAAGGGGAAACTGAGGCACAGCAGGCCAGCGGCAGAGCCTGGAGGAGAACCCAGACGCTCTGAGTCCCAGTCCAGTACTCTGCCCAGTAGGACACGCTTCCTTGTTGAGGATCGGGGGGTGGGGGGAAAGCTGGAAAATGTGAGTCCTAGAAAGTTAAAACGCAGAAGGCAAACAAACAAGAATCCCAAATTTCTCCTTTTAAAAAATGTGATGATTTCTAAGCCAATCTCATGATTTCTGACCCCCCTCCGAGCTGGCAATACTGCATTTTGGCACTGCAATAAGCAGCCGTATTTTGAAAAGAACTGAGAATATTGGACTCAGATTGGGAGCTCTATGAGGCAGGGACTGTCTCTTGGCTGTGTGTTTGTACACTGCCTAGTGCAGTAGCATCCTGGTCCAGGACCAGGGGCTTTTAGGTACTACAGCAGTACAAATCATTCATAGGCTGATGGCTTTCAAGGCCAGAAGGGACCATTAGATCATCTCTGCTGTCTTGTCTAACCCAGGCAGAGAATGTCGCCAAGCTAACACTGCAAAGATCCCAATCACTTGGGTTTGACTAAAGCATCTTCCAGAGAGGCAGCCAGTGCGGACTGGAGATGGAGACTCCACCCCTGCCCGGGGGTGTTTGTTCCAATGGGATTCCTGATCACTGCGAATGAAGTTAACGGCATTTCACTGGTGTAAGTGAGAGGAAAACTGGGCCCAAGATAAAAGATAACCCAGTGAGCTGACTCTGTTGCTCTTTGTTGCAGCCTGGGACTAACCCTGAAGGTGAAAGTGACTAAAAACAAAAGTGAAACTAACTAGAGATCTAGGCTTGAAACTGACCAGTCTCTTTTCATTGATTGAAGTGCCAAGTAAAAAAAAAAGTTAACCCTAAGGCATCAATGATGAAATCAGATATAAGAAATATAGCTCCCCCCTCCTCCCTGGCAACAGTTAAAAATGCTCTGAAGAAGTGGGAGATTTAATCTTTCTTTAGATGTTACAGTGTCCATTTAAGCACAGATCTGATGAACCCCCTCTTGCCCTATTTCTTTTTAAAAACAATCCATCCCAAAGGCTTTTAAAATAATAATAATAATAATAAAAAAGTGTGGTTTAATCCTAAAGGGTGAAATTCACCCTTGCTTATGCATCACTTAAATCCAATTGAGTGGAGCAGAAGTCTTATGCTGGATTTCTGCACCAGGGTGAATTTTGCTCACAAAGCAACTCTAATTGGCAGAAGTTTCCATTCCACTTGGACTGGTACCTCAGCTGGTGTAAATTGCCATAACTCCATTTACATCAGCTGAGGATCAGAGTTTAAAACTGGATAAATTCTTCCAGACTCAGATCTCTTGTGGTGGGGTGGGGTGGGGTGGGGTGTTCATCTCATGTTAATGTGTTGCAAGTGTCTGTGTTTGTGTGTGGTGGGGGGACAAGGTAAGAGAGATTTTTTTAAAATCAGTTTAAAATTCCAAATATAATCCAGATGAAGGTAAGAAATTTAGCATCCAAAGTGGAAAATCAACACATAAAAGCCCATATTACTCAAAGGGTTAAATCTTGTTTTGTTATTTTTTGGTTCATCCAGGTGTATATAAATACAGATATATAAATCTCTCGGTTTTTGTTTTAAATAAATTAGCTTGTTAAAGTCCCTTTAACTGATTTTTTTTGGTTGTTGGTTGTTTAAACAATCAAGTTACAGACATTAAAAGATACATTTAGATGCTTATCCCAGTTAGAAAAACGTGCTAAGAATTGGTTATTAAAATACATTTTGAATTTATCGGTTTAAAATCCATTACAAGACTGGTTTAGCGTTCGTTTGTGTTAAAAGCATATTATTAGCTGGTTAAAAGAAGATTTAAAATTACTTTTTTTGTTTTGCTTTTTCCCCAACTGAGTTTAAGCATTAAAGGTACAGAGCTCAGCCTGGAGACAGAACAGGGTGTGACCCTGTGCTATGAAAAGTCAAGTCAGTTACAAAGCTGGTGAAAAAATACCCAGAGTTCTAGGAAGGGATAGGGATTCTGGCTATTTGAAGATACAGGGTGAAATGGGTGGCTCCATTAAAGTCAACAGCAAAATGCCCTTCACTGTCTCCCTAACCAAGACAGATGGTGTAGTCTAGTGGGTAGGGCACAAGAGTGGGACCTAGGACTCCTGGGTTCTATTCCTGGCTCTGTCGCTGACTGTGGGCAAGTCTCTGAGCCTCTGATTCTCATTAGCCTACTTAGACTGCAAGTCTTTGGGAGAGGGAGCATGCGTCCTGCAGCACCTGGCACAATGGGGCCCTGATCTCAGTCAGGCTCTCCAGGAGCCAGTGAAAAATAACAACTCTCAATAATATCTGTCATTCCCGACCCCTGCATTGTAGGTGTGAGAACCTCCCTGTATCGCACCCCCCACCATTCTGTGGGAGAAATAGCAAACCCTCTCTGTCACCCTTTCAGCACCCCTCCCTGTGTCTCTCTGAGTCAGGCTCCATCTGTTTGCTGATCTGCTGTATTTATTCTTCTGCAACTCACAACTGCCTGGAATCCTAAAGAGTTATGTTTGCTAAAAATAATCTGTATCAATGAGTCCCACAGGCTAACCCCGCCGACCTCCTCCAGGAGCAGTGAGTCCCACAGGTTAACTCTACAGACTTCTGCAGGAGCTGTGAATCAGGCTAACCCCAGTCTCCCTTCATCTATAGAAAACTAATAATGTTACATAAGTCTGTAACCCAAACCCAAGATACCTAGAGCTGGGGAAAGGATGGGCTGCATCTGTCATAACCGACCGAGCTATATAAAGTTCTCGGTGACCAATGAAATCATGCATCCACCCTCCTTTACCATCCAAATCCCACCACCAATTTTTAACTAAGCTCCCAGGACAAGATGCTTCTAAAGAGGGGGTGGAGGAGAGGGTTGGGACGGCAGCGGGAGAGCTCTGCACCTTTAAATCTTTTTTATTAATTAATTGCAATTAATTATCGTTAATTACCTTTGTCGAGTAGCCACTCATCTACTACTCGACCGAGCCGATACGGAATTCTCTGCCTAGCAATCGCCAGCCGCTCATTATCACTGTTCCCTTTAAAGAGTTTAGAGAAGAGATTTGTACACGGTTAAAAGAAAAAAAAATAAAAAGATAAAATCAAATAAGAGACAGAGAGAGACATATAACACCATCTGGAAGGTCAAAGGTCAGAGGTTAGCATGTTTAGAGAGGTCAAATAGCGGTTAAGCGTTGGATCAAAATTAACTGGCTTGGGGGGGGTTTGGTTGATGGTTTAGTCGATTTAGCACAGAGAGCTATTTACACAGTTTAGTAGAGTTTAGGTGTTAGGTGCGCGGTGGATGTTAAACGGATTTATGCAGCGTTTAGGAGGAGAAAGCTCCGGTGCAGTTTGGGGTTTAAAACTGACTTTTATCAACCTTTAGTCCCTACCAAATCAAATCAAATCCCGAAAACACAGCGACACACGGCCCGTTGCCACCTTGGAGAAAAGACACGTTTCCTGTGCACCCGCTTCCCTTTCTAGCTTCCTTTGCCAAGCTTCTCTGCCTGATTCCCCCCCGTGCCCTCCCCCCCACAGCAAAAGGCACACAAACAAGGTCACACTCACCCCCCATCCCATCCCATTTGTTTCTGAAAACCCAGCTAGCAAAATCAAAGAATGTTTCTAAAAGGCATTAGAAGCTGGCCAAGTCTTCCTGGTTTGTTTCAGGGAAGAAGAGAGGGGATCTCTCTCAGGCCTGCATTAGCAGGGAGGGTGTTTTTGCAGTATCTGCACCCAGCGCAATTGGGCCCTCGATCCCAAATGCCAGTTAGGTGCTACCAGAGGGGAAGCTCAGTGTTCATACAGCGCCCAGAATAACGGGGCCCCTGACCTCAGCCAAGTCTTTGACTGGAATAGAAATGCTCCTTGTGTCTCATCCTCTATGCTTTACAAATGAGTTGGTTAGCGAATTCCCAGGGTGACTGGGCTCTGGAACTGGCATCACACACAAACTACAGGTTAGGAGTAAAGGAAGCCGCTGTCTTACTGTCATAGATGAGGCCAAGGGACAGGATTGCTCAGCATGGGTAACACACCTGCCCTTTGCTGCTGACTGCGATCCCTGTTGGCTCGGCTGGCAGGAGTAGGTGCCTTTGCAAGAGAGAATCTGTGGGGATGGTCAGGGTCTGTGCAGTGCCTGGCACAACAGGGGGTCTGTGCAGTGCCTGCCCAGTCTCAGTCGGGGTGTCTAGGTACTACTGGGATGCAATCAAATAATTGTACAGGTGGGGAAACTGAAGCATAGAGCGATTATGGGGCAGATTTTCCAAAGAGCTCAGTGTAAGCCACTGGTCTGTGCCTGATTTACAGAGACTGCGAGTCTGTTACAGCCCAGCAAGGGAGCCCTGGGTTTTTAGCTCAATCTGTAGATATTGCAGCTGGTTTGATCTCTGGTGTCGGCACTGAGCAGGCCCCAGACCTCCAAAGAACTTGGCATGCTGGGAGCTGATCCCTTGGGGAAATCAGGCCATTAAGTGCCATAGCAGAAGCAGCTATGAAATCTGGCCCCAGTTGTTCATGGCAAGTAAGGGCCTCAGTGATTTGCCCCAGATCACACAGGGAGTCTGGAATGGAAAGAACGCAGGAGTCCTGAGCTCTCTGGGAAATCTGGTCTTGTTCGACTTACTCAAGATCACACAGGGGATCTGTGGTGGAGTGGAACCCAGGTGTCCTGAGTCCCAGCACCGTACCCCCAAAGGCACCTTTCCTGGCGCGAGTGAAATGGCAGAGATGCTCGGGCTGTTCCTCTATGTTTGGGGGAGGAGAAGAGGCAGCACTGACTGGACACTAATTATCTGACAGAGACATGGAGGTCACAGTGAACCCCACCACCATGCCTGTGCACAGAGGTAACAAGCCCTTAGTAATGAGGAGGCAGCTGGGGGGTGTGGGGTTAGGTTGGGTGGAGCAGCCCCGCTGGGCTCCTGTTGTGCACTGGCTGTACTGGGTGGTGGGTTGGAGTGGGGAGGAAGTAACAGGCTGTTAGAGACACTGGAGGATGTGGGGGAGGTGCTAAAGTGGGGAGCCTGTAGGAATCGGTGGGAGCAAGGACTCCTGGGTTCTCTCTCCAGCTCTAGGAGGGTGGTGGAGCAGGGGGTGGGTTCTCTGAAGGCAATGAAGATCCCTGTGAAGCTGGGTTCCTCTCTGCGAGGGGAAGGGATGCAGAAACCCCTCCTGCGAGCAATCTCCTCTGAGGTCTCCCCACCCTCACCTCTCTATTCAGGATGCCATTTGGTCCGCTAATTAGGAGTGATCAGGGACTTTTTATGCTCTCATTAGCGCCTATATTAACGAGGCAATTAACATCTTTAATTAAAACCACACCATCCCTGGGAAGTGACCTGGGTCGCTAATCAGCAGCCAGCACTCAAGCAGGCTGGGGGGATTGCCATAGGAGCTACATGCATGTGCGCTTGCTAAATGGGAGAGTGCTGGTGTACATGGGAATTGCAGGTGTGTGCATCACATGTCCTGTCTATATATCACATCATGCTTGTGTACATACAAAACTACATGTGTGTGTGCGTCACTCTCTACATATCAGGACATGCCTGGGGCTGGTGTAATCATGTGGGTGTTGGTGTACATACAAACTACACATATGTGCTGGAGCTGGGGGGAGCCCGGATTCCTGATCCCAACCCCCAACAGCCTTTACCATTTTCTGGGCTGTTCTCTAGCTAGCAGTTCTGGGTCATTACGTCACACACGCCCCTGGTGCAACTTTCTGTTTGGGCCACATAGGTCCGGGGGCTCTGAAACCAGCCCCCCCGCCACCGCAGGACACCCAGCTGAGTGGCGCGGCACAGAACAGCCAGGCAGAAAAGCTTGGTGTCCACTGACATTTTCCCCCTAAAGAGGCCTTGGGGCTACAGACATCCCGTGACTGGTGGCTTGGGTGGGCAGTGGGGTGGGGGAGGGAAGGAGGGAGGGAAGAGAAGGCACTATCAGGAAGAGACATCCAGATGCTATGGTGATGGGTGCCATGTAAGGACCCACAGATGGATGGAAGGGGATGGATGGAGGGCTGTGTATTGGGATGAATGGAGAGGGCAAATGGAAATGGATGGCTGGATGGACGCATTTATGTGGGGAGAAGACCGTGCGGCTGGGGATGGATGGAGGGCAGTGAATGGAGATGGATAGAGGGCTACGTGGGGGAGAAGATGGTGCGGATGGAGGGGTGTGGATGGGAATGGATGGATGGAAGGGTACGTGGGGGAGAAAATGGAGTGGATGGGGACGGATGGATTGAGGGGTATGTGGGGGAGAAGATGGTGTGGATGGGGACGGATGGAGGGGTGTGCATGGGGAAAGATGGAGGAGAAGATGGTGTGGATGGGGACAGATGGATGGATGGAGGGGTACGTGTGGGAGAAGATGGTGCACATGGGAATGGATGGAGAGCTGTGGATGGGGATGGATGGATGGAGAAGAAGATGGTGTGGATGGGGACAAATGGAGGGCAGTGAATGGGGATGGATGGAGGGGTGTGGATGGAGATGGATGGATGGAGGGGTATGTGGGGGAGAAGACGGTGTGGATGGCGACAGATGGAGGGGTATGGATGGAGATGGATGGATGAATGAAGGGAGGGGTATGTGGGGGAGAAGATGGTTCAGATGGGGATGGACGGAGAGCTGTGAATGGGGATGGATGGAGGGGTGTGTATGGGGATGGATGGAGAAGAAGATGGTGTGGATGGGGACGGATGGAGGGCTGTGGATAGGGATGGATGGAGGCGTACGTGGGGGAGAAGAAGATGGTGTGGATGGGGACGGATGGAGGGCTGTGGATAGGGATAGATGGAGGCGTACGTGGGGGAGAAGAAGATGGTGTGGATGGGGACGGATGGAGGGCAGTGAATGGGGATGGATGGAGGGGGATGGATGGAGTAGAAGATGGTGTGGATGGGGACGGATTGAGGGGTGTGGAGGGGGATGGATGGAGTGGAAGATGGTGTGGATGGGGATGGATGGTGGGCAATGAATGGGACTGGATGGAGGGGTGTGGATGAGGATGGATGGAGGCGTACATGGGGGAGAAGATGGCGTGGATGGGGACGGATGGAGGGCAGTGAATGGTGATGGATGGAGGGCCACGTGGGGGAGAAGATGGTGTAGATGGGGACGGATGGAGGGGTGTGGAGAGGGATGGATGGAGTAGAAGATGGTGTGGATGGGGATGGATGGAGAACAGTGAATGGGACTGGATGGAGGGGTGTGGATAGGAATGGATGGAGGCGTACATGGGGGAGAAGATGGTGTGGATGGGGATGGATGGAGGGTTGTGGATGGGGATGGAGGGCAGTGAATGGAAATGGAGGGCAGTGAATGGAAATGGATGGAGGCATACGTGGGGGAGAAGATGGTGTGGATGGGGACGGATGGAGGGCAGTGAATGGGGATGAATGGAGGAGGATATGGGAGAGAAGATGGTGTGGGTGGGGATGGATGGAGGAGAAGATGGTGTGGATAGGGATGGATGGATGGAGGGGTATGTAGGGGAGAAGATGGCGTTGATGGAGACGGATGGAGGGGTGTGGAGGGGGATGAATGGAGTAGAAGATGGTGTGGATGGAGATGGATGGAGGGCAGTGAATGGGAATGGATGGAGGCGTACGTGGGGGAGAAGATGGTGTGGATGGGGATGGATACGTGGGGGAGAAGATGGCGTGGATGGGAATGGATGGAGGGGTACTTGGGGGGAGAAGATGGTGTGGATGGGGACGGATGGAGGGCAGTGAATGGGGATGGATGGAGGGGTGTGGATGGGGAGAAGATGGCGTGGATGGGGATGATTGGAGGGGTACGTGGGGGAGAAGATGGCGTGGATGGGGATGGATGGAGGGGTACGTGGGGGAGAAGATGGCATGGATGGGGATAGATGGAGAGTTGTGGATGGGAATGGAGGGAGGGGTATGTGGGGGAGAAGATTGTGTGGATGGGGATGGATGGAGGGCAGTGAATGGGGATGGATGGAGGGGTGTGGATGGGGAGAAGATGGCGTGGATGGGGATGATTGGAGGGGTACGTGGGGGAGAAGATGGCGTGGATGGGGATGGATGGAGGGGTACGTGGGGGAGAAGATGGCATGGATGGGGATAGATGGAGAGTTGTGGATGGGAATGGAGGGAGGGGCACGTGGGGGAGAAGACGGTGTGGTTAGGGATGGATGGATGGAGGGCTATGTGGGGGAGAAGACATGGTGTGGATGGGGATGGATGGAGGAGAAGACGGTGTGGATAGGGATGGATGGATGGAGGGTATGTGGGGGAAAAGATGGTGTGGATGGGGATGATTGGATGGGGACGGATGGAGGAGAAGATGGTGGATGTGGATAGATGGAGGGCAGTGAATGGGGATGGATGGAGGGGTACGTGAGGGAGAAGATGGCGTGGATGGGGATGGATGGAGGGGCACGTGAGGGAGAAGATGGCGTGGATGGGGATGGATGGAGGGGCATGTGGGGGAGAAGATTGTGTGGATGGGGATGGATGGAGGGCAGTGAATGGGGATGGATGGAGGGGCACGTGGGGGAGAAGACGGTGTGGTTAGGGATGGATGGATGGAGGGCTATGTGGGGGAGAAGACATGGTGTGGATGGGGATGGATGGAGGAGAAGACGGTGTGGATAGGGATGGATGGATGGAGGGGTATGTGGGGGAAAAGATGGTGTGGATGGGGATGATTGGATGGGGACGGATGGAGGAGAAGATGGTGGATGTGGATAGATGGAGGGCAGTGAATGGGGATGGATGGAGGGGCACGTGAGGGAGAAGATGTTGTGGATGGGGATGATTGGATGGGGACGGATGGAGGGGTGTGGATGGGGATAGATGGAGGAGAAGATGGTGTGGATGGGGATGGATGCAGGACTGTGGAGGGGGATGGATGTAAGGACAGCGAGAGAGCACAGTGAGATGGGGGAAGGAGATTGAACAGTTGGGTGGGGTGGTATCTTATGAGTGCGTGTGTGGAGTTTGCACAGCATGTGAGGGGAGTGTGCAAGGTGTCTCCATGTGCGCACATAAAAGTGTGGGAGACACCAGTGTGCAGGGGGTGTGCCTGAATGTGCAAGTTCCTGGTGTGTGCTACCTGGCTGCTCTCCTGGGAGGGGCTTGGCATGAAACTGGCTGGGAAGAGGCAGCCAGGGGTGGGGGTGGGGGTGGGGAGAGATCAGGGAAGGGGCCATGATCGTGGCAGCCAGGGGGTGTCTCACTGTGCATCAGGGCCAGCCTCCTGCTGCTAGAAATTGCTAGTGTGTCAGGGACGATCTAGCATGTGCATGATGCGCCCCTTATGATTATCTACGCCATGGCCCTGATGATTACCCACAATTCTGCCTGCCAAGCATGGCCCGATGGGTGCTGCAGAGTGGCTAGTCCAGGGTGGCATCCCCGCTCCAGCAGGCAGAAGGAGCACACGCTGGTGTGTGGTTGAGGAAGATACCTCTGTGCACGAGTGTGTACGACGAGTGTCAGTGTGTGTGAGACACCTGTCCCAGTGCTGGGCCTATTCCACGTGCAGTTCTCTGCTGCTGTGTGTTGTGGGGATGGCTCTGGCCACCTGCCTATGTGTACATATGAGTGTGTTTGGAGACCTGTGGTGTTTGTGTACATCTGTCTTCACATTCCTGTGTTTGTGCGCGAACTTGTGTGCACGCTTGGGTGCGTTTACATGTGTGTGTTTTTGCATACCTGTGTGTGGGTGTACAGATGTGCATTCACATTTCTGGCTTTGCGCGCGTGTGTGTGTGTGCGCGCATGCTCACGTGCATGTGCGAGAGAGCATGGGTGTGCATGTACATTCATCTCCAGCCCTGAATGGATTTGTGGGCAGTGGTGGCCAGGACTGGCTCCCCACCTCATCCCCCTCATGATGATCTGTCCTTGGGAACTAGCTCAGATTCTCCAGGCCAGGTGGAGATGCCAGCTGACCCAGGGAACAATTGGCAGCTTGGCAGCCCAGGTCCGAGGGGAGCGTAACCCCCACTCCTTCCCAGGAGCCTGACCCCTGTTAAGCTTGCCTGGCTGGCTCTTGGGGTGGTGGTTTGTGTGTGATGCAGCCAGAGATGATGGGGAGTGGCAGGAATCTGCCCACTCAGGACAGAGAAAACCTATGGGGGTTTCAAATACAAATGTGGCATCATCTCCCCATCCCCAACATTCCCAGGGGCTGAGGGAACTCGGTAGAGGCCGGAACCAACTTGTAACCCCTGATCTTTCCCTGACTCCCCAACTCTGCAGCCAGCTGGAGCAGAACCAGAAGGCAGAGCCTAGAGTGTGTGTCTTAGGGCCTATACTGCTAAGGGCTGGGAGGGATTCTCCCAGGGCAGGGAAGCAGGGCTGATGCCACTGCCTCCAGGGCCTTGAGAAAGGGAATTTCAGATCTACTGCCTCCCCTGCAATGGGCACCTTCTACCTGTTCCCGGCGAGGAACTGCCTCCTGCTCCCCTACAGGCACCTCAGATTCCCCCCCAGGCACCTCTGATCCTCTCCCCCACTAGAAACCCCCAAGCCACTGGCACCTCAGCTCCCCCCTACTAGGAACTGCCCCCTGTTTTCTGGGCACCTCCCCAGATTGCACAGACCCCCAGCTACAGACTGTCCCACTCAGTCTGCCCCTGCTAGGAAACCACTCCCCTGGTGTACCTGCCTTTTCCCACCACTGAACGCTGGATGCCCTATAATGCCCAAGAGTCTCTCTCTAGTTCCATGGTGGGTGGTGACTTTACCCAGGATCCTTTGCAGGGGGGATGGGCACCAATCAGGGCCGATTCCGATGGGTGGCAGCGTTACCCAGAATCCTTTGCAGGGCCGGGCAGGGATGAGGGCCGGTTGCGACCTCCACCGCTGATGGTGCACACAGGCAGGGTGTTGGGGCGGGGTGGGCGGCAGGGCCGGCGCCCAGCCTTACCTGCTGGGTAGCGCTCATTGATGGGCCAGTTGTCCACCTGCAGCGTGGCATTGCCCCCGCTCCGGGTGAAGCGGACCACGTGGTACTTGCCGTCGTTCACCATGGCATTGGTTTCCTCGATGGTGATGTCATCCGTGCCCACGTTGAAGATGACCCCAATTGTGCCTTGATCCTGGAGGGGGAGGAGAGACATCAGAGAAGGGGGTGAGGGCGGGAGTTGAGAGCCAGGACTCCTGGGTTCCATCCTCAGCTCTGGGAAGGGAGTGGGGGCTAGAGTTGGGGGGAAGGGAGTCAGGACTCCTGCGTTCTATCCATGAGATCTAGTGCTTTGAGCAGGTTTCAGAGTAACAGCCATATTAGTCTGTATTCGCAAAAAGAAAAGGAGTACTTGTGGCACCTTAGAGACTAACCAATTTATTTGAGCATAAGCTTTCGTGAGCTACAGCTCACTACCCTCCTCTCCCCCACCTCCTGCCATAGGTGCTGACTCCATGGGTGCTCTGGGGCTGGAGCACCCATGGAAAAAAAATAGTGGGTGCTCAGCACCCACCGGCAGCCCTGCTGATCAGCTCCTCCTCCCCACCCCTCCAGTGCTTCCTGCCCACCAGTGATCAGCTGTTCAATAGTGTGCAGGAGGTACCGGGGGAACCGGGGCAGGTGTGCTCTGGGGAAGGGGGTGGAACAGAATGGGAAGGGGCAGGGATGGAGCAGGGGTGGGAAGGGGTGGAGTGGGGGGGTTGAGCACCTTCTCACAAATCACAAAGCTGGCGCCTGTGCACCCTGCAATGATTCTCCCTCCCACATGGCAGCCCGTATCATTTCTCAGGCATGGTTTTTCAAGGCCAGAATGAGGCCCACGCAGGGCTGAGAAGCAGCTGCGTCTGGGGTGAGGCACCAGGGCTGTTCAAACGTCACCCAGCAATTCTGTAGAGTCTGAGACAGGAAGTGAGGGAGAATCTCCTGGCTGATTGTGGGGAGGCCAAATGGAATCATGTGAGGGGGAATTCGGCCAGGGACCAGAATTAACATCCCCTGGTTTGGGGGCAGGACCAAGGTACCTTCTCTGAGCACAAGTTTGAAAGAGCTTGGCTTGATATTTCATTGGAAAGATGGACCACCACCATGACAGCGCCCCCGTTAAACTGCATCCCACACCCAGTCCCACAGTGCCACTCCAGCCCCCGGCCTCACTCCCAGCAGCACGGTGCCCCGCCAGCCCCACAGTGCCCCGCCAGCCCCCTGCCCCATTCCACCCCTCCACCTACTCCCAGCAGCACATTGCCCCTCCAGGCCCCTGCCCCACTCCCAGCCCCACAGCACCCCTCCACCCCCCGGCCCACTCCCAGCAGCACAACGCCCTCCAGCCCCCTGGCCCCACTCCCTGCAGCACAGCGTCCCGCCAGCCCCACAGCGCTCCTCCAGCTCCCCACCCCACAGGGCCCCTCTAGTCCTCTACCCCACTCCTTGCAGCACAGCGCCCCTCCAGGAAAGGTTCATAACAGGGCAACAAAAATGATGAAGGGTATGGAACGGCTGCCATATGGGGAGAGATTAATAAGATTGGGAGTTTTCAGCTTGGAAAAGAGACGACTAAGGGGGGTATGATAGAGGTCTCTAAAATCATGACTGCTGTGGAGAAAGTAAATAAGGAAGTGTTATCTACTCCTTCGCATAACACAAGAACTAGGGGCCACCAAATTAAATTAATAAGCAGCAGGTTTAAACCAAACAAAAGGAAATATTTCTTCACACAACGCACAGTCAGTCTGTGGAACTCTTTGCCAGAGGATGTTGTGAAGGCCAAGACTATAACAGGGTTCAAAAAAGAACTAGATAAATTCATGGAGGATAGGTCCCTCAATGGCTATTAGCCAGGATGGGCAGGGATGGTGTCCCTAGCCCCTGTTTGCCAGAAGCTGGGAATGAGCAACAGGGGATGGATCACTTGATGATTACCTGTTCTGGTCATTCCCTCTGGGGCACCTGGCATTGGCCACTGTCGGAAGACAGGATACTGGGCTAGATGGACCTTTGGCTGACCCAGTAGGGCCGTTCTTATGTTCCAGCCCCACAGTACCACTCGAGCCCCCCCTTGCCTGCAGCACAGCATCTGTTAATGACCTCCAGCAGCTCCATACAGCACAGTGCCCCCTACTGAGGCTTACCTCACTCCCCCCAGCACAGTGCCCCCTACAGCCCCACTCCCTCCACTACTGAAGTTCTGCCCTGCTCCTACAGCACCATGCCCCCTACTGTATTCCTGGCCCACGCCGTGCAGCACAGCGCCCCCTAGCGCTGCACTGGGGTTAGCAATGACTGTGTGGGGAGAGCGCTACTACCTCCCTGCAGCACAGTGGCTGTAGTAGTCAGCAGTGAGTCTGAGGAGAGAGCAACCCTGGCTGAGCCCCCCACAACCATGGCTGTTTCCTTCAAGGTCTCCCCTCCAAGCCCTTTGTGGGTCTGTCCCTGTTAGCGAGGTTAGAGATGCATGTGAGATGGCTGCATGAGGACAGCCTCCAGGAAGCATCTGCTGTGACTCCAAGCCTTGCTGGGAGGAAAGGGATTTGTTAGCCAGCTGCTTGGGAGATCCATTCCCAGCAGCCTGTGCCAGACACAACCACCCCCGCGGCTCAGACCTGGGGCTAGAGTCCTCGGTCCCTTACGCCAGGCTAAAGCGAGAGGAGAAAGTTCTCCCCAAAACAGGCATAGAACCTGACACCCAATCCTTCTGCTCTAATCACTAGACCCCCCCCCCCGTCCCCCCTAGAGCTGGAGATAGAACCCAGGAGTCCTGTTTTTCTCCCCAGCCCTGATTCTCTAATTCCCTGATGGCGCCGGCCCCTCTCTGGCTAATTCACTTGGGCTGCAGAGTAATCAAAGCCCCTTAATCTAGTTCCGGGAGCCATCGATTGAAATTTCAGCCCTAAGCTCGTTTGCGTCGTCAATACGCTAATGATCAGGGCCCGTCTGCGGCAGAGTGGGAATGGATCCAGCTCTGGAGCCAGGCACGGCACTGCGCATGGGCTGGGAGCCACTGGCTTCCACCCAGTACCTCAGCCTTAGGGTATGGGGTGGGGGGGTCTGGCTCTTCCACTCTGGTCATGTGCACGTGTATGTTTCTCTGTGCTAGCATCTGTTGGTGTTTGTTCGGGAGTGTGTGTCTGATCATCTCTGGGTGTCTGTGCTTGTCTGTGACTGTGTGTGTTTCTACCTCTGCGTGCAGGCGTGTCTGGGACAGTGTGTGTTTCTGTTATCTCTGGGTGTGTGCGTGTGTGTCTGGGACTGTGTGTATATCTCAGTTATCTCTGTCTGCCTACATTGTGTGTTTTCAGTAGTCAATCAGTCACAGCTGGCTGTTCCCTGTGGACTGGACCTGCTATGGGGTAATAAAGATCTTGAAATAAATGATAGAGATCCCTGTGCATGTAAGGTCCCAGATTCAAATGGGATGGGATTCTGGGCACCACCCTTGACACCAGCTGGGGCACACAGCCAGCACACCAGGCAGGGACTGCTCACTGGCCCAGAGCACCAGGGGCTAGGTGGGAAGGGCTCAAACTGAATGAATCCCTGACTAGCCACTGTAAAATGCGCATCTCTGCCAGTGAGCCCCGGCCCCAAGACATTCTATTCCAGCTCTGGGGAGGGAGTGGTGTCTAGTGGCTAGAGCAGGGGGGCTGGGAGTCAGGACTCCTGGGTTCTATGCCCCAGCTCTGCCACTAACTTCCTGCAGGAGCTTAGCTCGGGCCCATGGAGCCATCGTACCATGTTGGATCCCAGATGGTTTTAACCCAATCTGGTGTGGGATTATTTTTTCTCTCCCACCAAATGCTTATTTATTGGCCCATGTGGTTCTGAAATTTGGATCCCTCTGTCCTGTCACACCCTGGAAGCAGTCCCCGGCAGAGACGCCTGCCTCCCAACCCTGGGCCACCTCAGAAAGCTGAGCCACCAAATACATATGTGCAGCCTCTGTGGCCCTTGCAGTCGGGGGCTGGTGCAGCGCTTAAGGGTTACAGTGCTAACCAGCGCTTAACAGCACATGGCAGGATGGGCTGCTGCGTCCCAGCTATTATGGCGCCTCATGCTGCTTATTAGAGCTGTGGATGTAATTACTGCATTACACGGGGGTCATTACAGCACAAGGGAGTGAAAGTAATGCCCTGCCTGCTGTTCGGCTTGCACGAGCAGCGCGGGACAGGGCAGTGCACCTGGGGGACAACTGCTGGGCACGTATAGAGCATTGCTAGTAGGATTAGAGTAGAAGCCTTGGTATGGCTGCACCTGTGGGGGTGGGGCTTGCCATACTGCACTGTCAAGACAATACATGCAATATGCAGCAGCAGGGCGTTATACGCAATGTGAACCCCCAGAACGATGCATGAACTATTGCACCACCAATGCAATGCATTTGACAGGGAGATACATGTACTAGGGACAGACAGAGAGATGCAAGGAATAATGCACAGCTGGGACAATGCATGAAATACACAATTACAGGGTGTTATGCACAATATGGACCACTGGGGCAATGCATGGAACATGCAGTGGCAGGGTGTTACTTGAAATATTGACCACCAGAAAAACGCATGGAGTATTGCATCAATGGGATAACGCATGTAGGGCATCACATGCCACACGGGGTCAGTATATGTAACATGGCCTGCTGGTGCAGTATGCAGTATGCCAATGCAGAGGCAATGTATGCAATAATGTGAAGCCAGGGCAGTATACACAATATGGACCACTGGGCCAGTATATACAGTACAGACCCACTGGACTAGCATACGCGGTATGCCCTGCTAGAGCAATGCACACAATAATGTAACACTAAAGTAACGCATGGTATATGGACCACGGGGCAACGCATGCACTCTGTGCTCCTACATCAGCATCCACTCTGTGCCCCTTTGCAGTGACTGGTGTCCTGCCAGAGCTACTGGGGTAGAGTGGTGAGGGAGCACAAATAGTAGGGTGAGGGGTGCCCTTGGGTACCCGGCCCGGTGAGCACCCCTAAGCTCTGCAGGAGCAGAGCGGCTGGCAGTGCTGCAGAGATGGCTCACTGCAGGCTGGTCGTGCCTGCTCCGATTGTCAGCGCGCCACAGCCTGTTTCCTCTCCCAGTCCTGCCCCAAACAGTGCCCGTCTGCCCCTCCTCACCGGCCAGCAGGGCACCATCATCCCCAAGCTCTGAGCAATGGCCCTGTCACAGCACCTAGTTAACTGGTACCAGCATCGCAGCACCCCAGGGGAGGAGGAGAACCACCCCACCCCCCCAGAAGCAGAGATCAGTCTGGCTCCCTGCTGGGCCTGCTCCTGGGGGTCCTAATGGGCCTCAGGTCTGCCCTAGAGTGGGGCGGGGTGGGGAGGATTTTGCCCATGGAACTCGTTCAACGCCACACACTAGTGGCTGGGCTGGGTTGCAGCTGCATGTGGGGTGGCGCAAGAGGGTCAGGGTCTGGCCCCTTTAACACAAGTGGCAGAGGAACATGCTATATCTCAGCTGCGCAGGGGTGCATGTTGGACCTGCAAAGCTGGGTTTGGGGGTTCTGGGGGTGCCCCTCGGAAAGGGGAATCCCACCTCCTGGGTGCTACAGGAGTCTGTGGGGAGATGGGCATGTCAGCAAATAGGGCCCTGGAGTCAGTGGGAAGGCATCCCCTGCATTGGCCCCCAGCTGTGACACAGACTGCCAAGGGGGAGGGGACAGCACTTCCCTGGGGCAGAGCACTCTGGAGAGCCCCCAGCTGCCCATGCCCCACCCTGCAGCTCAGCCTTTGCTAAGCTGGTCACTGGCAGCAGAGGGGGTGGAGCTGGGAGGAGCAGTGGGACACAGGGCTGGGGGAAGGAGACTGAAGGGGAGAGGAACTGGGGACTTTCCCATCTGGTATCATCTAACTGCTCTGGATCAGGCCCATCTATCCCATTAACCCTACTCTGCTCCCAAGGCCACAGACAGCTCGGTCTCCCGCTCTCCCTTCCACCCTGGATCAAACCAATGGGCCCATCCAGCCCCGTCTCCCCCTCTCCCTTCCGTCCCAGATCAGACCAATGGGCCCAACCATCTCCTTCCCTCCCCCCTCGGGTTGTCTTGCATGGATTCCTTCATCCTGGCTAATGTAACTCATACTTCAGATGAGCCATGGTCCATGCAGTAACGGATCAGCTGTACTGCCCTGGTGGTGAGGGATGGGGGTGAGGAATTTCCTCCTGATCACTCTCCTCTTCCCATGGCGATTAGCCAGGGACTAGGAGCATGAGATCTGATTAGCTCTGCAACAGCCTGGTATCTGCGCAGCCACAGTCCTGGTGGCATCACTACCCAGCTGGGGCTGAGGGTCACCTGTGGGGAGATTTAAGCTGTTCCCCAGCATCGGCAGTTCAAAGAGGACACAGGGAGTGAACAGACTGACAAAGCTGAGTGGCAAGAACACCAAATAAAGCCCTGGGACAGAGCAAAACACTCGCTGCCTGGGCACAACTGCTCTGGCATGCCAGCTGTCCATAGTCATCTACCCAAGACATTTCACAAGGCCAGCAAGAGCCACTCTAGCCACACCAAGATGGCCACCACTGTACAAGACAACAAAATGGCCACCACCTCTCATTTCTGTTTGCCCACTAGTTTTGTCTATCTGTTAAGATTAGGCTTTTCCCAGCAAGTAGCATGATCCCCAAAATGTACACCAGGCCACTCCAGGCAACAAAACGGCCACTTCCCCAATGGCTGCTTCCCACCAGTCTGGTCCTATCTATTAATATAACGATCTTCCCAACAAACAGTATGATCACCAAGATGGCTGCTGTGCCATGCCAGGCAACAAAATGGCTGCCAGCCTGATGTCTGCTTGCCCACCAGTTATGTCCGTTTGTCTGTCTGTTAAGATTACCATCTTCCCAATGAGAAGTGTGATCCCCAAGATGGCTGCAATGCCATGTGAAGCAACAAAATGGCTGCCACCAGGTAGATTCTGAGACCTGGTTGCCCATTAATCTTGTCCCTCTGTCTATCGCAAGAAAGCACTGGAAATGCTGAGATCTACCCAGGAAGGAGTGTGCTCCAAAAATAGCTGCCGTCACCTATGCCGAGCAAGACAAGAAAATGGCTGCCATTTCAATTAACTCTGATATCTGCTGGCTACTCCTGCCTGTCTTTCTGTCAAGAAAACACCAGAAATGGTCATATTACAATCTTCCCTGCAAGAAGTATGATCTCCAAGTTGGCTGCTGCCACCCACACCAAGCAAGGCAACAAAATGGCTGACCTTGCCTCTGTGAACTGTGATGTCTGGCTGCCCACTAGTCTTGGCTGTCCATCTTTCCTTCTCTCAAGAAGACACCAGAAACATAACCCTATGATCTTTCCAACAAGGAGTTGGCTCTTCAAAGAGTGGGAGGTGTACCATCACCAAAGCTATGCAAGATAACAAAATGTCCACCTCCTCAGTCAAGCTCAGGCAGCAGACTGTCTGCTATTCCTGGCCATCTATCTGTCAAGAAGCCATTGGAAATGTTAATATTTTGATCCTCCCAACAAACTGTATGTCTCTCAAGATGGCTACTGACAAGCAAGATACCAAAGTGGCCACCACTTCACTGAACTTTGACATCTAATTTTGTCTCTTTGTCTGTCTCAGGAAGACACTGGAAATATGAGGACTGGGCCCTTCCCAGTTGTACATACAACCACAAGATGGCGGCTGCTGCTCACACCAACCAAAATGGCCACTGCCTTAGTGAACTGCCCACTAATCTTGTCTGTCTAGCTCTGTGTCTCAAAAAGATACTAGAAATATTAAGACTTTGACCTTCCCAACCAGGCATATGATCCCAAGATGGCTGCCATCACCCAGGCCAACAAAATGACTGTCACTTCAGGGAACTTGGACATCCAGCAGCCACTCACCTTTTCTTCTTTCGTCTTTCAACAAGGCACTGGGAGTATTAAGACAAGGATTGTCCTGACAAGATGCATGATCCCAAGATGGCTGCTGCCAGTCACATCAAGCAAGATAAAAGACACTGCCTTAGTGACCTCCAACAGACGGCTGACCACTAGCCTTGTCCGTCTACTGCAAGGGGGCACTGGAAATATTAAGACCTTCTCAACTGGGAGCGTGATCCCAAGATGGTTGCCAACAGCCGCGCCAACGAAATGGCTGCCACCATCTATGCCACCTCCAAACGAACCCACCTGTCCCTGAATTGGCTGCTTTCCAACAGACAGGGAAGGAAGGTTTTCTTTCCCAGTGCTTCTCAATGCACAAAAAGGCTAAGGACAGTGTGAACCACACTGGGGCCTAATTCCTGTTGGGTTCCCCACACTCACGGGGTAACCCCATCAAGGGGATCCTCCTGAATTCCCTGCAAGATTATGGTTGGGCCGCTGCTTCCTTGCCGGTCAGGAATGACTGACAGACTACTTGCTTGTCTGTTTGTGATGAGCAGTGTATTGGAGCAGGAGGTGTGACCCCATCATTTCCTGAATGGGCCCCCAAGCCAAGACCAGTTGCTTTGTTCAGAGACATTTATGAGGAGAGAGATGCTTCCCAACATTCCCTCAGCTCCCCATACTGCCAGGCAGTCCGATCATCGCTCCTCCAGCCCATTGCATCCCCCTGGGCCCTGGATCAGACCAAAGGGCCCTCTAGCCCCGTATCACTCAGTGCCACTGTGGATCAGACCCATGGGCCCATCCAGTCTGGCATCCCACCCCTCCCTGCTGCCCCTGATCAGAACAATGGGCCCCTCCAGTCTGGTGTTCTGGGGTGGCCCATATTTGACGAGCCTGAGAATGATCCATTGTGCACTGGCCTGACGTGCCCGGCCAGCCGTGCGATGCTTTGTGTGGGCGTGCCATTTGTTTGCAAGACTTGTGGTGCCATCTACTAGCCCTTTATAGCCCAATCTCAGTGTGCTGGGGCTGCCAACAGCCACTTAACCTCATGGACAAATCAATAGCAAAGTGGTTTTCTGCTTTACTGCCTCGGGCCTGGGACATAGGGCTGTTTCAGGTAGACGTGGAGGAGTCAGGACAGCGCTCTGCAGGGGACGGCCACACTGGACCTCGCAGGCAGCACTGGCCCCAGAGCGGCACTAGGGGGTGTTGTGCTGCAAGGAGCGGGGGCTCTTTCCCCTTGCAGTCAGTTCTGGCCCCAATGCCCCAGCATGGCCCTAGTGGGCACTGTGCTAGAGGGGTGCAGAAGAATGCAGGCAGCCGCTGATGCTGGGGCAGCCCTTTCCCCCTTAAATGACACCTCCAGCTCACATTCTGGGATTGCTGGGATGCTGCCCACGCAATAACAACAGTCAGGGGCATTTTTTGGCCCCCATGCCCGGGATGATGTCAGCTCTGTCTATGCTACCAGTACTACTGCCTGTCCAGCTTGCCAGCCCCTCATCGCCACCCCCAGACATTAACTCCTGGCCCCCCCATACACCCAGTTGGGTTTGGGGTCCCCTTCAAACTCCCTTTTTTTTGAACCCCTTCTTCATATCATCCCAACTGAGAACTGCAGCCTCCCCCACCCATGGATGTAAGAGCAGCCTGCTCTGCCAACTCCCCCACCTCTTCACCTCATTCCAAACCATAACTGAACAGGTCTCTATAGTCATTTCTCTGTCCCCCATTCCTCACACTGTGCAGCTTGGCACAGAGGGAGGGCCCCACAATTCCGGGGGGGGATATCTGTGCAGCACCAGGTACAATGGGGCCCCCAATCTCGGTCATGGTCTCTAGGGGTTACCCAAATACATGTATTAATACTAATCTGAGTTTGGGATAAATATGTAGAAACAAATACTAATAATACAAACTAATAACTGAAATTCATACATCCCCCTAATTAAAATCTCATCTCTCGGGAGGGATGTGGGGCTGTTCATACAGGGTTCCCTTGCCTGGTGCTGAGATGCCGCTGCCTCTTGGGTGGGGAGTAGGGTGATCATAGTACAGTCAGAAACCCAGTACGCACAGCCCACACCCTGCACGGGACCCAGGATCGGGGCGGTTTGTTGGTAGGAAGCTATTTTGCTCCATCAATCTCTTGACTTTAGCTGGGTCGCCCGCCGGGCGGCTGAGAGAGATCAATCTCGCTCCATCCAACTGTCAGGCTGCATCAGCAGCTCATTGCTCACCCTGTGGGCACACCTGTAATAGAGTTGTCTTGGAGGGCTGAGCACTGCCTGCATCAGGGCGGGTGGGGATTGGGGCAGCCTTGTGCTAGGGCGGCAGTCCTGGGCACCATAGGCCTTTGGCCAAGAGCACCAGCCCTTCGGCACCACCCATCCCAGCAGGGGTTGCCCTAAATGATGTCACCTTTGGAGCTGAGGCACTCCTAGCCAGGCACCAGGACCTTCAGGATCCTTAGGGAGCTCAGCTGGGCAGGGGAGTAATGGCATGGATGGACACAAGAGTCCGGGGAGGCTGCGGATGCTGCTCTGGCTTGGGCCACATGCCCCATTCCCTGTTAAAGGGCAATAAAGGAAAACTGTTAATTAGAAGCTAATGATTCTGATCGGGTGCCAGGTGGCTCCAGGCTCGTTGGTGCAGCTGTAATTACTGCGCCCACGCTGAAGGCTTCCAGGGCTGCTGGGCAGAGGGGACAGGAGCAGAATGGGGACAGGCCATGGCACATTGACCCCACCCCCCCGATTCACAGTGGGACCGACCACCCCTCCCTCCCAGGAGAAATCTCTGTCTTGCCCCTCCTCTCGCTTTCCTTCCCCACCCCAAAAGCCCCTCCCCCCACCAGGTGTGGAAATCTCTCTCCCTCCAACCCCGCATCTTGTCCACTCTCCTTGCCCCACGCCCCTACCACTTGCCAGTGCCCAGCCCCAGCAATGATGGGCCCAGGACAGAGGCAGATCTGTCCTGGCTCCCACACAGGCAGGTTCCCCTCTGGCGGCAGCTTATTAATAAGTGATGGGCAGAGATGGCTCCTGCCTATGTGGTGCCCTGGGAGCAGAGCTGCTTCTCAGACATTCAGCCACAACCCGGCGCCGTCCCTGGGACCCAGCTCAGAATCTTACAAGAGGGCACAGACCATGGAGATATGCAGACCTGTGCTGAGGGCGCCTGGCAAACCAAGGATAGAACCCAGGAGTCCTAACATCCATCCTCCCACTCTAACCACTAGACCCCACTCCGCTCTCACAGCTGGGGATAGAGCCCAGGAGTCCTGACTCCCAACGCCCCCCCGCCCCCCCCAAGCTGGAGACAGGGCTGCAGAGAGGTTTTTGGGGCCCTGGGGCAAAATCTGAAACTGAGGCCCCACAACTCTTCCAACAAAATTACCACTGACGGGGGCCCAGGGAGAGGAGAGGGGTTAGAGGGTGAGCCCACCCTGCATTCACCGCACATTGGCAGCTCCTGTCCTATGGGGCTGGTGGGCTCTGCTCCCCACTCTGAGCCGTGGCACATAGGGTTGCAGCGCATCTCAGGGATGGCCTCCTCAGGCACCCATCCACCCCTCTCTCATGGCAGAGAGGTGGCAGACCAGACCTGAGCAGCACTGCGAACCTATGTGCCACTCATTTGGGGGCCTTCTCAACTGGGGGGTCTGGGGCAAAATCTCTCCCTCTTTGGGCGGCCCTGGCTGTAGATAGAACCCAGGAGTCCTGACCCCCCAGGCCTCCCCTGTTCTAACCACTAGACCCCACATCTGTCCCAGAACTGGTATAGAACCCAGGAGTCCTGACCCCCAGGTCTCCCCTGTTCTAATTACTAGACCCCACTTTCCTCCCAGAGCTGAGAATAGGCTCTCCCCCATTACACCACACCCCCTTCCCATTTACTAACAAAAGCCTCATCGTTATATTTCTTTTTCCTCCATCTTCTAATGAAACGAGAAAAATCCATGTTTCTTTTCCCCCTGAAGCAGTGTTTTTACCCAGGTTGAATCCGTGCTGAGAAAGCCAGCCCTGGAGAGCTTTATCCCACAGATTCCATGGATCTCGGGGGGGGGGGGGGGCTTGGAGACGGAGGGGGCGGTGTCTGTGTAGTGCCCAGCACCACAGGGCCTGATTTCACTCAGGGTCTGTGCGGTGCCTGGCACAACAAGGGCTCTGATCTCTGCTAGGAGGAGGGGAGTTGTGCAGCACCCAGCCCAACAGGGTCCCCAATCTGAGTTGGGGGGTGTCTGTGCAGCTCCCGGCACAACGGAACCCCTAATCTCAGTTAGGGTCCCTCCCCCTTAATTATTATTCCAATTTAACAAACCCTTCCAAAAAGCTGAGGCGCGTGGCAAGATGATAACCCAGAAATCTCTCGTGGCTGCCAATAAAACCTTTATAATGATAATAAAGCAAGAATGGAGATTTCCTCTCCTCCTCTTCCGTTAGCAATCTAAAAATATACCGGCTGGCGCAGAGGGCTGGCTAGCTGGCACTCCTGACTGTCAGTTGCACCGAGCATGGAGTCAGGCCTCCATGGTCCACACAATTACAGGGCTCACCTTTTATCAGTGCTCGCAACTCAAGAGGGCTCCCGAGACTCGGGATAGGTTTTCTTTCCATTCACATCCCCACGCTTTCTCTTGAAAGTGGGACGTAATCGTACCTGGCAGCGTCACATCCCTGGGCCGTCTGTTGCAGGGATGACTGAATTACATTTACCACTTGGTTAGGCACACGAGTTAGCTCTCGGCACACCAATTCGCTAAGCGGCACCACGTGAACTGACACCGGAGGCCAGGATGAGGGGCACAGCTGGCAGTCAAAGCGGCATGGAAGCTCCCCTGTCCACACCCCTGCCTGCCCAGCGGCAGGTGGGCTCAAGGGCTTAAGTTCTGCGGTGATGCAGGTCACACCAGAGACAGACAGACAGACGGGCAGGCACGTGGGGTTTATTTCTGTACAGTGTGCATCATAAAAATAGTGTCCCCGCTGCAGTGTGAAGGGTTTATTAGGCTTCCTTGGGGACAACTCGTGTAACTGGGCCACTCGTGTGAACTGTGGTAGGCCCTATCAAATCCTCACGCCACCCAATCGCAGCAGCCCTGTTTACAGTTACCCCCATAAACCATCAGCAACTACGCAGGTCTGACCCCGGCCAGTAGGAGGCAGTGCTGTGCACACAAACAAAGGTTAGAGAACGAATAGGAGCAGGTCAGCCAGAAAGAGGCACTGAGGTCTGGGGCTCAAGACTGACTGCCAGAGGAGAGCGCCCCTATTGAGCCCCTGCCCTGCTCCCTGCACTACAGCACCCCCTAGTGCTACGCTGGGGCACTGGACCCAGCGCTGACTGTGAGGAGAGAGCATCCCTGCTCTGCTCTACAGTGCCCCCTAGTGCTACCCTGGTGCACTGGGTCCAGCACTGACTGTGAGGTGAGAGCGTCCCTGCCCTGCTTCCGGCAGTGCTGTGGGTCGTGGTCCTTGCCTTGGCCATCTCGCACCCCAGCACTGCTGGGCCTGGCCTCACTTAGCCCGGGGGAGCAAGCAACTGGGGGAGAGGGATAAGCCAAACCCCCATCCTCTTCAACCAGAAATTGTTAATGTTTGTCTTGAAAAGGGTTGCTAAGGTTCAGGATGGCAGCAGCAATTCAGCAGGGAGAGCTAATGCACACGCACGCACACACCCCTCCCCAAGTACACACACCCCTCCCCGAGTATACACACACGCATGACCCCCTCCCCAGGTTCTCTCTCTCACCCCTGCCCCCCGGTACACATACACACACAGATCCCCCGCCCCCGATACAGCGCACATGGCTGTGCTCCAGGCTCTATGCAGAGGGCCCTGCATGAGGCGAGTGCAGGGAGCTGGTTAACATGCAGCTCACAGAGGCCTCATCAAGCTCCTCTCTGCCTCTTCTTTGAGCGGCAGGCGTGGCACGGAGGGGGTGTGGGGTGGGGGTGAGCGATGACACAGCTGCCGTGGGGTGACAGCCGCCCCCATGCACTGCGGGCTGAGCCCCAAGCACACAATTCACGCTTGTCTTTCCTTGGAGGACAGGCCTGATTTTGAGCCCTGGGCTTGGGCTGGATCCGGGGGGAGAGACTCCAACCCAGGGTCCGCAGGACGCTCCTAGCAGGCCTTCAGGCCATGAAATCTGTCATGGTCTCCGCTGTGAGAAGAAGCAACGTTCCAGGGAAACAGGCACTGAGTGGAGACAGAGCTCCCCCACCAGTGTCAGCCACGCCAGGGGGAGCAAAGCAAGGGCTAGAACCCAGGAGTTCTGCCTCTACATCCCACCTCTCTTCCCCCTTCCCCTGCTCTAACCCCAAGCCTGGGGAGGGAACCCAGGAGTCCAGTGTTCTCCCCAGGCTGAGAAGTTCTCTCAGTAGCTGACTCTGGACCAGTGAGCATCG
Source organism: Lepidochelys olivacea (assembly GCF_965140295.1). Taxonomy (NCBI): domain Eukaryota; kingdom Metazoa; phylum Chordata; order Testudines; family Cheloniidae; genus Lepidochelys; species Lepidochelys olivacea. The sequence goes on from NC_140417.1 coordinate 32,994,833, forward strand.
ATACTGGAATCCCAGCAACAACTTACAACCCTATTAGGGGGTGGGGAATTTAGTAACAAGCCACTGATCCCACACTGAGTTCCCCGCCCCCCCACATCCAGCACTGACCTGGGAGCAGGGAGGCACCGGGCATGTGCAGACCCCACCCCAGAACAGGGTGGATACCAGCTGGATAGGCAAACTAAGACGCACGTCTGTCTAAGAGGTCTGCTCTATCTCAATCTACCTCAGGATGGATGCAGGGATCCCTGGGGGGAACCCCTGGCTGGGTTATACAGCTCAGGCCAGGCACTCAGAACAGCCTGCCCTGCCTTAACAATCCCCAACGCTAGGAGCCGCAAGCCAAACCCACTCAAACCCTCCCAGCCAAACGGAACAAGCAGGGCCCAGCCGGGAGCCAAATTCACTATTTAAAGGGGTCTTTTGGCTGGGGCAGCCTGAGGGGAAGGGGAAGAAAGGAGCGATTTCTCCCCCTGAAACCCAGGGGGTTTGTCTTGCGAGCGTCCCTTTACATTCCCTGCATGTCGGGTGAGCTAGATGGAAAAAGAGCCAGCAATCAGCAGCGCTGGGTTTTCACATGCACACAGCGCAGGCACAGCAAGAGATGCAGAGAGAAACACAGGGCCTGGCTGCCTCTATATATCTTCATCAGACCAAGACGTGGATTTCTCTAGCACCTTCCACCCTCTCTGCTTCCAAAGCACTCCACAAGCAATATGCAAACCAGACACAGAGATCGCTCAGATGCGGCCGCCTCTGGGGGGTGATGGGGCCATTTGTACAGTGATCTCTCACCAGGGCTCAGATGTAGCTGCCTCTGGGGTGCCATATAGCGGGGGTGCGGGTAGACATGCATTAGACAGCAGCGATGCAGCTGAGTCGGTGACCTGCGTTCTACAGCTGGTTCTGGGTGCATGGTCTAGTGGGTTAGAACAGAGGGGCTGGGAGCCAGGACTCCTGGGTTCTGTTGCTGGATCCTGGGGGCTCTAGTGGGTTAGATGGGGGTGGGGTCTGGACTTCTGCATTCTATCCCCAGCTCTGACAGGGAAATGGGATCAACTGGTTAGAGCAGGGGGCCTGGGAGCCAGGACTCCCAGATCCTATCTGTAGCTCCGGGGCGGGGAGGGAATGGGCTCTACGGGGTTAGAGCAGCGACTCCACATTCATCTACATCCCACCTCTCTTCCCCCTCCCAACCTCGTGTCTCTTCCACATGCTCAACCTCCACCCAATCCCATCAGAGATCAGGTCCCCATGGCCTGATCCCCCCACCCTCCAGCTGGGATGCAGGTGTCTGGATTCCCACCCCCGCTGTAGCCAGACCCAAAGGAAGCGGCAATCATTGCATAATTCAGGCCCATCACGCTGAGCCTTTTCATCTGGTCGTGTGGGCGTGGGGGGAGATCAGGCTGTCACTCCTCCCCAAAGCGTTCAGGCCCAAAGATGAGAGCCCCCATGCCGACTGGGACACAGGAGGCCCCTGGGAGACGAACCTGGTTTAACTGGTCAGTTCCATGTGGTGGGAGCTGGGCTTTGAACCTGAGCTTGATTCTGGGCCCAGATCAGGGGACAGGACTAAGGGACTGGATTAGCAATAAGGGGGCTGTATTACGGGAGTGCCAACTGTGATCTGGGTCCCCTTTACGTCAGGCATTGTACAGCCCCAACCGTGATCGGGTCCCTGTTGTGATGGACACATCCAGCCTGGCACCGCCCCCTCCCCAGCTCTCATTACACCGAGTGAAGGTGCCGGCAGTTTGGATTAAGGGGTAGGGGCCGCTAGCCAAATCCCAGAGCGCCCCACTGACCTGCCATGGGGCCCACGCAGCTTGGCGGTGGCTTTTGTTCACTGCTCGGCTGCCTTCCTCATTCCTCTGTTGCCGATGGGGGGAATCTGCCCCCAGGGACAGAGGGGCTGAGAAAATTACAGGGGCATCACATTTTGTCCATAGTGCTAAAAGGATTAGGGGGCACAGCAGGATTGGGCCAGTTCGGCTCTGCCGGGGTAGGAAGACACACTCAGGGAGCCAGTAATGTGGGGAGCCTGCCATGGATTCCTCCAAAGATCCAGAGATTTGGGGTGCTCCCTGCAATGACCCCTACAGCCCTCCATTGTAACATCCTCCCCCTCACGGCATCTGCCCCCTCCGGCCACTTGCCCCTCCTGACACCCACTATAACACAACACCCGCCTCCCACGGATCTCCCAGCACTTTGCAGGCGGGAATTCAGACTGAAGGGGAAGGGCAGTCCCCATTTCATGCAGGGGGAAACCAAGGCATGGAGAAGGAAGGGACCAGTCCCTCCCCACCAGGTGACAGCAGGAAAGCTGGGGACAGAACCCAGGAGTCCTGACTCCCTATTTAATTTAACCCCCTAGACCCCACAGCCCATTGCCCTTCTTGGAGTCCCAGTTGATGTATTCAGAGGCAGGGATTGGGATTTTGCGCCATGAACTGGATGGGGCTGGGGGGACCTTACTCCCTGATCCCCAGGCTCCTTCCAACTTGAATATGTAATATACCCCTCCTGTCCCTCCCCCACAGTACTATCTTCCCCCTCTTTCCCATCCCTGCCACCTAGCCCCCTTCTCCCATGCCTGTATGAACATGCCCCACCAAAAAACACTGCTGTGCCCAGTCTCATTCCATACACTAAGGGGTCTCCTGAATCAGTGTCACCCATGGAGCCTGGAGCCCAAGTCATCAGCTGGGCTGGACTACTAGTTGTGGGGAGGGGAAATAGTGGCATAGGGAGCACTGGCCCACCCAGAGCCTGGCACATGGGCACTAATGGCCTGAGTGCACAAAAGGGAGACGGGACATCTGGGTTCTATCCCCAGCTCTAAGAGGGGCATGGGGGACTAAGTGGTTACAGCAGGGGGGGCTAATTGGAGTCAGGACTGCAGGGTCCTATCCCCGGCTACCCCTACCTCCATTTCCACCCCACTATGTATTCCCTCTCTAGCTCCATCCCCGCACACCCCATTTTCTCCTGCTGTGGCTCTGAGGCGGGGGAATGAAACCCCTCACCTCTTCCTTGAAGGTGGCCTCTGTTTAAAATCCCATACGGGATTTATGACACATGGTAGCAGTGTTTCCCACAATGACTTTATTATGTAGGATTGGGAGTAAAAAAAAAAAAAGAAGAGACAAAACCCCCTGACATTTCCCGTGAAGAATTGCTCCACTTAGTAAATTAATTTTGACTCAAATAATTATTTGCCTGTGCAAAACCCCCAGCTATTCATCGCCCTGCCATATAATGAAGTAATTGTAGCATTAGAAATTAATAACTTACAACCAGCTGACAGTCTCTCTATTGTTGCAGGGAACAGGTAGGGGGAAAGCAGAGCTGGGGTTTGAAATCTTCACTCTCTGCCTTTGTTCCAGGAGTGAGCAGTTTTGATACTTCAATCCAGATCCCTTTTGTCACAGTATTCGTGTCTTTCCACACTGGTTCGTGGCTTTCTTCCCCCGCCATCCTGGTGGCTTCTCAAGAACCCAGGAGTCCTGACTCCCAAGTCCCTCCTCCAACCACGATGAGAGCTCCCCAGTTCCAGCGCTAGGAATAGAACCCAGGTATCCTGAGCCCCAGCTTTGCAGCTTATCCACTAGACCCCACTGCTTCTAACCAGAGCCATTTTATTCAATGTATACTCCTTTGGTCACAGCTGCATGCAAGGGGTCCTGAGCCCAGCCTGAGGGCAGAGGACCAGCCAATAACATCCCACCCCTGGGGGTGGAGCAGGGATAGGAATGAGGCAGGCAGGCCTTGAAAACCGGTTCCACAGCAGGTGATGAAGTGCCCACCTGCACCACCGACAATCTCAACACCCTTCCACTCCTGCAATTTACTGCTAAGCTTCCCAGGGTCACAATGTCCATCATCTTCTGCAGCACAAAGGGGCAGAATGAAGGGGGGTGTGGGGCCTGCTGGGAGCCACGGTGATGGGCGCAGGGAGCTGATGGGGTTAACAGAGTTATGGGAATGCAAGAGCTTGTGCTAAATGTTGCGCTTCATTAGGAAAGTGATGGAGTTATCATCCACCCCAAGTGCCAAGGGGCTCTTTGGTGCTGAAATGCAGCCGCCTCTGGGGTGGGGCACAGGGGCTGTTTGTACAAGGATCTGTCACCCAGTGCTGAAATGCAGCCGCCTCTGGGGTGGGGCACAGGGGCTGTTTGTACAAGGATCTGTCACCCAGTGCTGAGATGCAGCTGCCTCTGGGGTCAGACACAGGGGCTGCTTATACAGGGATCCCTCACCCAGTGCTGAGATGCAGGGCATGAAGTGGGTATAATACCAGGGTCAGCACTGACTCTGAGGGCCCCCTTGCCCCAAGCCTTGCTCCCTGCAGCCCCCTGGGATCTCTCTGGCCAGAGAGTTTCATAGATAGTAAGGTCAGAAGGGACCATTATGTTCATCTAGTCCGACCTCCTGCACAAAGCAGGCCACTGAATTTCACCCACCCACTCCCGCGAAAAACCTCTCACCTATGTCTGAGCTATTGAAGTCCTCAAATCGTGGTTTAAAGACTTCAAGAAGCAGAGAATCCTGCAGCAAGTGACCCGTGCCCCATGCTACAGAGGAAGGCGAAAAACCTCCAGGGCCTCTTCCAATCTGCCCTGGAGGAAAATTCCTTCCTGACCCCAAATATGGCATTCAGCTAAATCCTGAGCATATGGGCAAGATTCACCAGCCAGATACTACAGAAAATTCTTTCCTGGGTAACTCAGATCCCACCCCATCTAACATCCCATCACAGGCCATTAGGCCTATTTACCATGAATATTTAATTACCAAAACCATGCTATCCCATCATACCATCTCCTCCATAAACTGATCGAGTTTAATCTTAAAGCCAGATAGATCTTTTGCCCCCACTGCTTCCCTTGGAAGACTATTCCAAAACTTCAGTCCTCTGATGGTTAGAAACCTTCGTCTAATTTCAAGTTTAAACTTCCCAATGACCAGTTTATATCCATTTGTTCTTGTGTCCACATTGGTACTGAGCTTAAATAATTCCTCTCCCTCTCCGGTATTTATCCCTTGGATATATTTAGAGAGAGCAATCATATCTCCCCTCAGCCTTCTTTTAGTTAGGCTAAACAAGCCAAGCTTCTTGAGTCTCCTTTCATAAGACAAGTTTTCCATTCCTCGGATCATCCTAGTAGCCCTTCTCTGTACCTGTTCCAGTTTGAATTCATCCTTCTTAAACACGGGAGACCAGAACTGCACACAGTATTCCAGGTGAGGTCTCACCAGTGCCTTGTATAACGGTACTAAAACCTCCTTATCTCTACTGGAAATACCTCTCCTGATGCATCCCAAGACCGCATTAGCTTTTTTCACAGCCATATCACATTGGCGGCTCATAGTCATCCTATGATCAACCAATATTCCAAGGTCCTTTTCCTCCTCCGTTACTTCTAATTGATGCGTACCCAGCTTATAACTAAAATTCTTGTTATTAATCCCTAAATGCATAACCTTACACTTCTCACTATTAAATTTCATCCTATTACTATTACTCCAGTTTACAAGGTCATCCAGATCCTCCTGTATGATATCCCGGTCTCTCTCTAAATTGGCAATACCTCCCAGTTTTGTATCATCCGCAAACTTTATTAGCACACTCCCACTTTTTGTGCCAAGGTCAGTAATAAAAAGATTAAATAAGATTGGTCCCAAAACCGATCCTTGAGGAACTCCACTGGTAACCTCCCTCCAGCCTGACAGTTCACCTTTCAGTAGGACGCGTTGTAGCCTCCCCTTTAACCAATACCTTATCCACCTTTCAATTTTCATATTGGTCCCCATCTTTTCCAATTTAACTAATAATTCCCCATGTGGCACGGTATCAAATGCCTTACTGAAATCTAGGTAAATTAGATCCACTGCATTTCCTTTGTCTAAAAAAAATCTGTTACTTTCTCAAAGAAGGAGATCAGGTTGGTTTGGCACGATCTACCTTTTGTAAAACCATGTTGTATTTTGTCCCATTTACCATTGACTTCAATGTCCTTAACTACCTTCTCCTTCAAAATTTTTTCCAAGACCTTGCTTACTACAGATGTCAAACTAACAGGCCTATAGTTACCCGGATCACTTTTTTTCCCTTTCTTAAAAATAGGAACTATGTTAGCAATTCTCCAATCATACCGTCCAATCCCTGAGTTTACAGATTCATTAAAAATTCTTGCTAATGGGCTTACAATTTCACGTGCCAATTCCTTTAATATTCCATGCCCAGCGTGGGGATGAGCTGCCCCCACCTGGTAAAGTTAGTGGCCCTGGGGTTCTCCAGAGCTGGCCCCTGGCGCTGGGGGGAAGGGGGCGGGCTGGGAGATATTCATGTATTAACAGGCCCAAGCCAGGCCCTGAGTCCTGTTTGCTAGAGCAGGGGTGGGCCAACTTTTTGGCCCGAGGGCCACATCGGCATTATGAAACTCTATGGAGGGCCAGGTAGGGAAGGCTGTGCCTCCCCAAAATGGCCTGGCCCTGCCCCCTATCCGCCCCCTCCCACTTCCCACCCCCTGACTGTCCCCCTCAGAACCCCTGACCACCCCTGCCTCTTGTCCCCTGACCGCCCCCTCCCGGGACCCCCTGCCCCTAACCCCACCGCCCCTTCTCCCTGTCCCCTGACTGCCCCAACCCCTATCTACATCCCCGACCCCTGACAGGCCCCCAGGGCTCCCACGCCTGTCCAACCCACCCTTTTCCCCGTCCCCTGACTGCCCCCCGGAACCCCCTGCCCCTTATCCAACCCGCACCCGTAGCCCGCCCCCTTACCATGCCGCTCAGAGCGGCAGGAGTTTGCAGCCCCACCGCCTGGCCGGAGCAAGTCACGCTACCTGCTGGTGGCGTGTTGAGGCTGCGGGGGAGGGGGAACAGTGGGGGAGGGGCCAGGGGCTAGCCTCCCTGGCCGGGAGCCCAGGGGCCGGGCAGGACGGTCCCGCGAGCCGGATGCGGCCCATGGGGCATAGTTTGCCTACCTCTGTGCTAGAGTGAAATTGACAGCGAAGTGACCCCCTCCCCCGCACATCGATCCCGCCCCAGCACTTCACTGCAAGGCCATTATGGGGGGGAAAGGGGAAGCGTGGAAGTTGATGCAGGAGGAGGGGGAGGAGGAGCGGGAGCTGTTGATCTCTGCACCACATAGTGCCCGTCCTCCCCCCACCTGTGCTCCCCTGCCCAGGGTCTGATGTGGTAACTGGAGCTGTGAGAGATACAGCATTCTAGGGGGTGTCTGGAGGAATGGGGGAACAGTACAACACAGCACAGCTCACCACCACGCACAGCTGTGCTTCCCCACCTTGCACAGCCCTACAGGTGCCCCCCTGGCTCCTATCACCCCCCCCATGCACAACCCTACAGGTGCCCCCCTGGCTCCTATCACCCCCCCCCCCGCCCACGCACAGCCCTACGGGCGCCCCCCTGGCTCCTATCACCCCTCCCCCCACAGCACTACAGGTGCCCCCTCGCTCCTCTTGACCCCCCCTCGCACAGCCCTACAGGCACCTTCTGGCTACTCTCGCCTCCCTCCCCCCAGCCCTACAGACGCTCCCCCCCAGCTTCTATCCCCCCACCCCCTGCACAGCTCTACAGGATCTGCTTCCCTCGGACTCCCACCAGTGCCCTCCACACACAGCCCTGTGCACTCAACTCCCACCTCATGTGTCCCAGCCCTGCATGCTCACGCCCCCGCCCCGCCCAGCTCTGCACATTCCCCCCCACCCGACTCTCCCCTCCCCCGCACAGCCATGGACACGTTATGGGACCCCAGTTTCAGACAGGAAACCTTGGTGCTACCAAAATGCTGCTAATACTGGGGTCCCAGTATGGTGTGCCCATTAGCAGCTGGGGACCCTGGGTCTCCTGTTGCTACCACACACACTCTAGCGGGCAGGCCCCAGCTGAGATAGGGGAGCCGCCCTGTTAAATGCTACCGTAATGCTACTAACAAAGCACATACCATAATGGAGCCTCTAGGTCAGCAGGCAATCTATGGCACGCGTGCTGATTTCCAGTGGCACTCACACTGCCCGGGTCCTGGCCACCGGTCTGGGGGGCTTGGCATTTCAATTTAATTTTATATGAAGCTTCTTAAACATTTTTAAAACCTTATTTACTTTACATACAACAACAGTTTAGTTATATATTAAAGACTTATAGAAAGAGACCTTCTAAAAACGTTAAAATGTATTCCTGGCACGTGAAACCTTCAATTAGAGTGAATAAATGAAGATTCGGCACACCACTTCCGAAAGGTTGCCGACCCCTGGCCTAGGTGCTACTGTAGTGCTGTGAATAAAGTTCACACCATAATGTGGCGTCTAGGCACAACCGTAATGCTACTAATAAAGCACATACCACAATGGGTCTCTCATGCTACTAATAAAGCAGATGCCATAACAGGGCCCAAATTTCGGTCAGCGAGGCTCCATGTGCAGAGACTGAGGAGCATGGCCCTAACGGCGAGGGGCTGGGCTCCGCCCTGGTGGGAGAGGCGTTGCTGGCATCACTCCGGCAGCGGAGGCGGAGGGCTGCCGCCAAACGGAAGCCTAAGGGGTATAATTAAGCATGGAAGGCTGACGAGTGGGCGCAATCAGGGCTCCGGCTGCACCGGCATGCTCGGCATAATGCAGAGACAGCTCTAATCACCACGATCATGGAGCGCCAGGAGCCAGCTCCTGACCTCGCCCAGCTACAGGGACCCACAGAGATACAGCCACTGGCAGGGGGAGAAGGCAATGGGTTTGTTCCCCTCTAGGGGACACCAGCTCTGATCCAGCCCCAGCGTGGAAGGACTGGGACCAGGGACCTTTCCCTTCCAGGAGACACTGACTCAGTATGAGCTGCAGGAGATAGTATGGGAATGAGTTTCATTGTTGATTGGGGCCCCTTTGTGAGATGAGTTTGCCAGGTCTCAGACCAGCTCCTACCAGGACTCCAGCCCCCACCACACAGAATTCCAAGGCAAACATCTGCTTGGTCGACAGCCTCCGTCAGCAGCTGAATGGACCTCAGAGGTCAAGTCTCCCTCTGCTCCCTCCTGGTGGGGGTGGGGGGGCGCTGCGTGCTGGGGTAATGTCACCTGCCACTGCCCTCCACCCTGGCACACAGAAACAAGGCTGAGAAAGTTTGTGTGAATGAAATCCACAGGGCATTTACACACATACATTCAGAGACAGACCTCCCACAGCTATATGCACAGTTTACACACACAGCTACACACATGCACAGACCTGTACACACACATTTTTATACAATCTATCGGATTGTTATACACACAGCAAACTACACCCCCCTTGTGTATTATGCACATGCAGCCCCACATCCAGAAGTGCACACCAAACCTACTGTATTATGCACATGTGCACACCAGCTACCATGACCCTCTAGGCCCTAGACCAGCCCCACAGCTGGTCTCCAGTGACCCCTACTGTCTGGGTGAGGCAAAGTGCGCCTGCCTCCCGGCCCAACCCAGCATCAGGCTATGGGGGCTGGAGAGAAGCCAGGACCCTTGTGCCAAGGTGGTGAGGCTGTGCAATGCCACTGGGGTGGTAGGGTGGAAGAGATCCATGAACCCAGCCCGCAGTACTGGGGCAGGGAGGGGGCTGTGGAGATGGGTTCAGGATCAGGGCCTGTTGGCCTTTCTGCAGCATTACTAGGAGGACCTAGTGCTCATTTCACCCATCTTCTTCCACATGCCCCACCCCTCCTCCATCAATCCCCCCCCACCCTCCCGAACTCCTCCACCATCGATCTACCCATCCCTCCCCCATACTCTCACCCCATTCTGTCCATTCCCCTCCAGCCCTCTATCCACTCCTTCTATCCATTCATCATTCCCGCAGGCCCCTGCCTCTCCCCAATTCCCAGAGCGAGCAACACAGCAGGACTCTCCAATCAAAGACCTCAGATTCCCCTGCTGCAGCTGAAAATGTGAAACTGGTTCATCGGGAGATTTTCTCATTAATTAAAAAGTGACTCCAGGCTTTTTGCAGATACTTTTCTCTTCATTAAGGATTCCGGCTCAATTGCGGGGCACTGGGAAGGACAGGGCCCAGCAGCCCGGGTGCACAGGTGCATGGGCATGCATCTGAGTATGGAAGCGCACTAGTGGGCATGCTTGCTAGCACACAGTCCTGTATATGCCTTGTGTCCAGGTGTGCCAAGGGCACACACAACCCTGGTGCAAAGGTGTGCACGGAGACATCCAGATGCCTTGCCCCACTGGCATGCACACATTCTTGTGCTCAGGGCTGCTCGCACAGCTGGGGTCACAGGCTGACACATGTAAAGCACAACTGTGTGTGGAGGGGTGTGTTTGGGCTGGTGTATCTAGGAGGGTAGGTGTGGGTGCCCCCATGCAGCCCCCCCATCCTCTGCAGATCCTGGAAGCCCGCTCAGGCGTAAGGGCAGCATGAGGGGGGCAGCTGTGCAAATGACATCCCCATCAGCCCGATCACTGACCTCCCTTCACACCCCCCTACATGACGCCCGGGGCCTGCAGACTACTGGCACGTGCAGCGCCCGCTCAGAATGCTGTACCCCTCGCCACCTCTGAGCTAAGGAGCCAGCTGGGCTGAGACGCTAACTCATCTCGTGGCTAAGCAGGATTGGGTCAGGCTAGTAACAGGGTACACCCCGCACCCGCCCACTAGAGTGCAGCAGGGAGCAGGGTGAACTAGGCTAGGGCACCTGGGGCCTGGAGGGCATGACTCCCATGAGCCAGCCAAGCTCCCGGCCCAGGGATGGGAGCAGATGCCCCCTAGTGGGGAATAGTCCCATGTTCACTCCCCACCACCCTGAGCCAGCCAGGCAGACACCTCGGAGCCAGAGTGAAGCCAGCGCCACCTGGAAGGGAAGGGCCCATCTCTGTCCATCCATCCTCCTGCAGGCCAGTGCAGCTAATGTGAGCAGCCAGGTGGGCTGGGAGAGGAGCAGGGCGGGGCTCCTGCTCAGCGCACAGTGGCAGGGGGACTGCGGTACAGGAGATGGGGCCAGGGCTAACCCATTGTGAGTTGGAGGGGACCGAAGATGAGACGCTAACATGCTCCCTCGCCAGCCTGGGCGGCTGGATGCCAGGCAGTTGGGTGGTGCCCCTCCCCCCAGCCTGGCTTGATCCAGCTGCACCTGCCCAGCTCATGTTCCCAACCACGTGGCAGATGTCCAGGTCAGGGGAGCAAGGGCACAGCCCCTGAGGGAGACAGCGCCAAGGTCAGGCGTGAAGCATGAGGGAGCAGCTCCTCAATGGGCCTTTCATCTCCAGGGGGCGCTGGTCCTGATAAAACCCCAGGGCCTGCTCTAAACATCTGACCCCTCCCAGAGCTGGGGCTAGAAGCCAGGTGTCCTGACTCACAGCCTCCCCCAACCCACTAGACCCCACTCCTCTCCCAGAGCTGGGGCTAGAGCCCAGGTGTCCTGGCTCCCTCCTTCCATCAGCAGTGCCATGTGCCTGGTTGCAGGGAGCTCTCCAGGATCCGTGTGAGATGAGACAGGCAGCTCCGTGCCACCAGGTTAGCTGTCGGCCCATGTTAGCCTGGCGGGGTTGTGACGAGGAGGCTGACGGGAGGAGAGTGTGCTGGAGCCCCCGCAGGGGCCAAGCAGTCGTTCCTGACACGCTGGGCACTCCCTCAGCCAGCATGGCTGCTCCCCACTGCCACACAGCATTAGCTGACATGCCCAGGCCCAACACATGCCATGGGGCAATCGCAGAGACAAGGGTGCCCTTGTTACAGTGCCAACACTGACAACCAGGTCCCCACTCCTTCCCCTACCAGGCAGCTGCAGTCAGCAGAGGAGGGAACAGGTGTCCTGTGCCCCCGTAACCACTAGACCCCGCCCCCCTCCCAGAGCTGGGGATAGAACCCAGGTGTTCTGCGGCTCGGACGGTCTCTCACTGGGAATCTGTGCAGAGCCCAGCACAATGGGGCTGCTCCTTCAGTCAGGGCCTGTTGCCGCTACTGTAAACACACCTAGCAATGCGCAGCCTCTGGCACAGACAACCCCATGACCCCGAACCAGCCTGCCCTGCCTTGGGGCTAATCGGAACCGCTGCCCCCTAGAGGGGAAAGGCCCAGGCCCCTGTCCCTAATACGTGCAGTCTATCCCCATAGCAGTCCCTTTGGACACACACAGATGTTGGTAGAGAATCATCTCCCGCCCAGCATCCCAGATTTTAGTAAGTACCGAGCGCCTTCTTCCACCCACAGCTGTTAACACATAAATATTAACAAGAATGAAAGCGACCGATGAGCTGCCTGCAGCCTACATGACACACACCATTGGTAATGGGAGACAGCTGCCCCGGGGCAGCGTAAACAACTGGCTGCAAGTCTGGCCTCTCCCTGAAGGGGGTGCTGCAGAGAGCGGGGCAGAAACACTGGCTGTGAGGGGAGCTCCTGCTTACTCCAGAGCGGTGTGCATGCATGCAGGGGCGTGTGCGCAGCGCAGGAGAGTGTGCGTGTGTTCGGCTGCAGAGCACGTGGGGGGAGCAGTGGTACAGAATGAGGTGTGTATGCTGCTGCTCAGCATCTGTCCTGAAACAAACTCATCTGTTGATGGTGCAATACACAGATTGGGTCAACAGAGGGCGCTATGTATTTCATCAAATACATGGAATTGGGCTTCCTGGGCCCATTCCGCCCAGTATACATGCCCCCTCCAGATCAGACCCCTGGGCCCATCCAGCCCAGTACCCCCCAGTCCCTGCTGCCCCAGATCAGACCCCTGGGCCCATCCAGCCCGGTACCCCCCGGTCCCTGCTGCCCCAGATCAGACCCCTGGGCCCATCCAGCCCGGTATTGTCCTTACCCCCCATTCTCAGGATTACACTCATGGGCCTATCTCCCTCCCCATGCTCCCCTCTAGACCACACTCTCCCACGAGCAACACAGCCTTGGCCAGAGGCGTGGGGGATCTGGGGACGGTGCCAAGGGGAGGGCTCCAGCCCCTGAGTGCTGCCCTGGGGACAGCTGTCCACACAGAAGCAGCATGGAACTCCCAGCAATCCCCGCCTCCAGCGGAGACTTCGCTTTGCCACCCTGATGTGTCGGAGGCGCCCGATGCCAGGGTGAAGGACGGCCCAGATGGCACATCGTTGCACTAGCACCAGCCGCCTTGGGCCCTGCCCCTGGCAGCGATCGTCAGGGCATTGGCATGAGCGTAAGGAAGTCAAATGGGGGCACTGAGAGCCCAGCCATGAGCAGGGGATGGGGGGCGACTGCCCCAGCCTGATGCAGACAAGGCCCCAGACAGGTACTGGCAGAGCCAAGCAGGTGCCTGATGCTTCGGGCACAACGTGCACCCAGGCAGCTGCACAGAGGGGCCGTGCGCAGCAAGGGATGCAGCCATATTCGGAGCCAGTGTTACGCTTTGGGGGGGGGGGAGCTGAACCCCCCACCCTGCCAGACCTCCCCCACAGGACCCCCAACTCCAACATTCTCCTCCAGAGACAGCACAAACTGCCCCCCCCAACTTGCTATCAGAGTCTGGGCTGGGTCCGAGCCTCTGGGAACAGAGGTTTCGGGGTTGGGTTGAGCTGAGTTTGACCATTTGGGGGGCAAACTTTGGGGATCCAGCTGGCTCCGAGTCAGGGGTCAGACTGCAGCCCTGGGGAGTTAAAGGAGGGGCTCAGTCCAAGCTGTTGGGGAAAGGACTAGGGTCAGGGTTTTGGGGGGATGGGTTCCAGTTACAGGGTGCAGAGCTACCTGCCACCGCAGACCCCCCCCAAGTGCAGGTTCTCCTTACTATGTGCAGCTGCAGATAGTCCCCCAGCCCAGAGGCGCTGTCCACCCGCACCAGGATGGCATTCTTCTGGTGTGTGCTGAAGCCCACGGCCAGCCGGTCCGCTCGTGTGCTGGGCCGGTCGTTGGGCGGCCAGGTGTAGGTGATAAGCGCCCCGCCCTTCCCAAAGATGTACGTGGTGCCAGCTGGGGGTGGGAGGGGGAGAGAAAGACAAGGTTAGTGAGAGGGGATCCTAGAAAACAACTCAGACAAGGCTACTCAGTGGAACCCAGGAGTCCTGACTCTCAACCCTCCCCTACTCTAACCCACCAGGCCCTGCCCCACTCCCCTCCCAGAGCTGGGGATAGAACCCAGGAGTCCTGACTCCCAACCCTCTCCCACTCTGACCCACCAGGCCCCGCCCCACTCTCCTCTGAAAGCTGGGGATAGACCCCAGGAACAGCTGAAGATATGGCTAATGCACTTCAACCATGCCCTTCCACCCTGCAATTTCAGTCCAGGACTCCCTCTCCCGCCCCCACAGCTCTGCCACAGCTGCTCTGCCCAGAGCAGCAGCCATGTCTCCTTCACTCAAAGAGTAATCAGCCCAAAGAGCGCCCACCCGCCAACTCAGCCTAAACACAGAAAGTGGCTGTTAGTAAGAGAGGAATGCTGGGTCTCAGCTCAGCCCAGCCCCAAGTACCCTCGATATAAATCCTCCCCCAGCAGGGAAGTCAGGGGTCAAACAGGCCTCCCATTCCTCTCTGCCTCCCCTGAGCAAGACGGGAGACACAGCATGGACACCCCAGAGCCTGAGCCTGCCCCCATAGACAGCTGGCACAGCACCAGCCAGCCAGCTTGGGCCTAGTCAACTTGAACGCCACCCAGCACCAACACCCCTCTCCACCTCAGAGCCAGTGCAAACAGCCTCAACTCCAGCCCCCCTCAGCCACTGCTTACATGCTATTAACCAAAGTTGGTTTGTGGGTGGGATTTAACTGGTGCCACTTAGCAATTGACAAACACCGCAAGCACTCATGATAGTGGAAGGCAGCTGGCATGCGTGTGTCCATCCCTGGCCCAGCTTGGAAGATGGGCTGGGCTGAAATTCCCTCCAAGTGGTTGTGAAAAATATTTTGCAAAATACAAACCCCAGCTCAGGTGCAATTAGTAGCATGTACCACAGAGCGGCTGGGAGCACTGGCCATGCCCTGCCATACTAGAGGGCCAGGAGTCCAGAGGCTGCTAGAGACGTGGTGTTCTCATCCTGTACCGCACTAGTGCCTTTCCCTGCAAAGAGGCCCAGAGCACCATGCGACACTCACCCTGTACACATCGATGGCCCTTTGCTCGCTGCCTTGAGGGGAGCCCTGGGGCTGCTAAAAGAGGGATCCCTTGCCCTGAGCTGAGAACACCTCCTAGGTTAGGGCAGTGTCTGTTTAACAGCACACAACAATGCTGCATTAGTCTGGGACACGAAGTGCAGGAGAATCCTGAATCCAGTGGGAAGTATTGAGGAGGGATGATGTTATCCTCGGTGGGGTTTGATCTGGGGTTTGCCAGAAGCTTGGGAGTGAGCGAAAGGGAATGGATCAGTCAATGATTTCCTGTTCCGTCCATCCCCTCTGGGGCACCTGATTTTTCTGCACACGCACACGCAACCAGACAAATGCAAACACACAAACACACCTGTACACATACAGATGCAAACACAGAATCACAGGCTAATGCAAACATCCACACCCACAAAGGCACCAATGCACACATGCACAAATGGCACACATGCTCCCCAACACAAACACAACTCCCCCCATACATTCTAATGCAAAATCACAACTGCACACATACTCACCAATGCAATACACCCACACACTGATTCCAATGCAAACACACTCGCACAACACACACCAATGCCAGGACACACACACACAATTGCTCCCCATCCTCCAATTGCCCCGAGAGCCGTATTGGCACTGTCAGACCCCCATCTCTCAGCAGCAAGTTCCCAGACACCTTCCCCCCCACTAATCTCACTGACGGGAATCGACTCTGACATGAAATCGGCAGCGTTTCCTGCACTACCTCCTAAAAGCTCCTCCAGCTCTCGCCACAATAACCTGGCCCCCTGCACCGCCCCATTTGCTGCCCCCTGCACAGCTGTTCCTGTGCCCAGTGATCAGGGCCCATCCATCAAGTCCAGCATTGACAGCAGATTCGTGGTGGAGCGTTCTGCTGGGCCTGCAAAGGAACATGGCTAGGTGCATGGGGGGTGTCACCAGCAGTGCTGAGGCAAGGTTCTGGAGAGGACAATCGCAGACAGGGGGAGTCAGGACTCCTGGGTTCTTTGCTTTGAGAGGGGAGGGATCCTGACAGTCCCTAATCACCAGACCCCACTTCCTTCCCAGAGCTGGGGAGAGAACCCAGGAGTCCTGACTCCCAGCCCCCCTGCTCTAACCCACCAGATCCCATGCTCTTCCAGAGCCAGGACTAGAACCCAGGAGTCCTGGCTCCCGTCCCTGCTCAACTCCCCTCCTAGACGTGGGCTAGAACCAAGGACTCTGGACTCCCTGCCTACCCTCCAATCAGGATATCGCACTGGTTCCCACCCCTCTGCCATTTCTGCTGCCATGTCTGTGGCGCCTCAGGCTCACCAGTCATAGCCCCCACAAGCCCCCTCTAACTGCGAGGCAGAGAGAGATCAGCTGGGAATCGGGGTCAGGGTGAGAAACTGTGGGGCTGAGCTGTCTGACGGCTCCACGGCCCTCCCAGAGCCAAGCCTGGCCACCTACCCCCAGTGCCCTCCAGCACAGCTCCACTGACTGCTGCCCATGGTGGACAGAGCCCTCTGCCCCATGGGGCCTCTTGGCACCCCTCTGGGCTGGGCCTGTGCTGCACTGGCTTGTGGTACATACACAATGGCAGTGACCCAGAGGTGGGATTGTGAAGGGAGGGAAGTAAGGTTAGGAGCTGCACGAGATTATACCACCCACCAACTCCAGCACTAGTGGCACAAGATATGCCACATGGTGCTCAGTGCTGAGATGCAGCCACCTCTGGGGTAGGGATCAGGGGTTGTATATACAGGGATCTTTTGCCTGGTGCTAAGATGCAGCCACCTCTGGGGTAGGGCTCAGGGATTGTATATACAGGGATCTTTTGGCTGGTGCTGAGATGCAGCTGCCTCTGGGGTAGGGCTCAGGGGTTGCATATACAGGGATCTTTTGCCTGTTGCTGAGTTGCAGCCAACTCTGGGGTGGGGCACAGCACCTCTTTACAGAGTCACACAGAATGCTGCACATCTGTCTGGAGCAAGAAGTGAAGCAGAATCCAGGATCCAGCTGACACTGCCAGAGGGAGCTGTGACACAGAGGAACATTGGTATCAGCTGGCTAAGGATTTACTACTGTGTCAGCAACTCCTATCAGGCCTGACAAACTCACTACACTCAACACACTGCTGTCACAATATTGATCCAGATGGTGTTTTGTAAGGTATCAAGTGAAAGCCGAAGCTACACAGGTCATCGCTATCGGTGGGAAATGCTCTTACCGACACTGCCCAGGGAGCTGTGCACAGGTACTGAATTGACGCTGGGAAGTGGGTAACCAGGCAGAGCGGACAAACGGCTCTTCTCGCAGACAGGCACATGTCAGTTCTCCTTGGCCTGTCTCTGAGGTAA
The DNA here is from genome assembly GCF_965140295.1 of Lepidochelys olivacea. Classification (NCBI taxonomy): domain Eukaryota; kingdom Metazoa; phylum Chordata; order Testudines; family Cheloniidae; genus Lepidochelys; species Lepidochelys olivacea. Next base: position 33,012,246 of record NC_140417.1, read on the forward strand.
GTGCAGCCCTGTGACGTCAACACAATGGAAGCCCCCTTTGCTCATGAAGGCAACCAGAAAAACAGGCCGGGGGGACATGAAACCACCGGGGGTGGTGGTGGGTGGTGCACCAGACAGCAAGCAAGGGGGAAGAAGAGTTTTCTCTGGGGTGCGCTGCCAAAGGGGTCCAGCCAAGGTGTGCTGGACTAGACAAGGAAAGAAGGCAGCCCCTTTCTCATCTACCTCTGGGTGAGTGAACAGGAGGAGGCTTTGTGCGTTTCTGAAAGTCGGCTGCTGGCTGCAGCGGCTTGTGACGCTGGGAGGTTGCCGTAAGTGCGAAATGGCTCAGACAAGGATTTGAGCATGTTCAGGTTCATGTTCAGGCTCCAGGAAGCGTGTTATCCCCCGTTTCCCACATCACCTGTTGGTCTTACCGTCTTTGCTCACTAGCTCTCAGATCTTAACCATTGTAAATAAAGGTACACTCGCTTTCCCGGCCGGTCAATTCCAGCGCTGGGCTATCCCGCTCCTGAGCTGTGCCAGTCAGGCTGTGCACACACAGTCTCTCTGGAGACGGCGTACCTGGTTATTTCGGTGAGTGTCCAGTGACAGGCTGGGTGCTGCAGAGGGGGCTGCTGGCAGAGGGGCTCGGGGGCTGGTGTGTGTCTGTCACTAGCTGGCTCAAGTGAGGCGAGGTCTGTGGAGACCTGGAAATCAGGGCTTGGCTGTGCCAGAGGCTGGTGGGTTCAGGGAGCTGAGCTATAGCAGGCCTGCTTCATGCAAAGGGCAGGAGGTGGTGAGGTGCCTTTCACTCCTGAGTGCTCCTGGGGAGCGTACAAGGAGCCCCCATCCACTCCCTGCAGTATAGCACCACACTGGGTCAGTAATGACAGCATGGGAGTGCGCCTCCTACTGAGCTCCTGGGAGGAAGTGGGAATTTTCATAATATTGTTTATGATGCCTATGTGTGCCTCAGTTCCCCCTATATGTTGCATGGCTACCCAGAGCAGGTGGGGAAAGGACTATGCTTGCTGTCACACAAAAAGTTACGTTGACCCAGCTACATTGCTCAGGAGTGTGAAAAACCCACCCCCCTGAGAGACACAGTTAAGCCAACCTAACCCCTGGTGTAGGCAGTGCTAGGTCCCCCTCTCAGGGAGATGCATTACCTACACCGGGAACACCCCTCCCATCCAGGCAGGTAGTGTCTCGGAAGTGCTGCAGCAGCACAGGGGCGAGTGTAGACCAGCCCTCAGGGACACAGGGGCGAGAGTCACCTCCCTGTCTGGGTGGAATGAACAGAGCCCTCCAGGAACCAGCTGTAACCGACCCAGAACAACAAGGGGCCAGAGAGACCAGGCCAGCCCCAGTGACTCAGGGACCCACACTCCCAGCAGGGAAGCTGAGCCCAGACCCCAGCTGGAGAAGAAAGGACTGGGAGGGGGAACTGGGGGTGAAGCGCTGGCTGCTGGAGGAAGCTGGCAGCTCCCACCTGGGAACAGACCGAGGCGGGCAGACAGAGCCTGACCCCGGGGCTGGGCTCAGGGCTGAGCCGAATGGACTGTGCTTTAACCTTCAGCTCCCTGTGCTAAGCCACAGGCTGCCTCTGCTGGCGCCAGGTGACTAATAAACCTGCTGCCCTGGGGACACTGCTCGAGGGTCACTGGAAATGCCGGCTGAGGGGCATCAGTCCTGAGGGGTGGCCAAGGCTCTGCCAGGAGCCTGTCTCAGCTGGACTCGCTGGGCAGAGCTCAGGGGAAGGCAGGAGGGCTGGACCCCAGAGGGTCAGTCTCAGCAGGCGGGAGGCCACGTGACCTGCCCTGGAGGAAGAGAGTCCTGGAGTCTGGCACAGCGAAGGGGTTCCTCCAAGAGACTGTTCCAAAGCCGGGGGCACAGCCCTGAGCCTGTGGATCCGGGACAGCCCCCCTCCTGCAGTGCAGGAACCCCTAGTGTCACTCTGGGGCTTTGGGGTCAACATTGATGGGGAGGGCAGAGCATCCCCTACTGGCCCCCACCCTGCTCTCTGCAGCAGTGCCCCACTAGGGCTTTGGGCTGGCACTGGCAGTGAGGGGACAGCACTGGCTAACACTGCCCTGGGGCAGGGTTGGGGTGCGCGGGTGTCGGGGAGTGGGGGAGCTGATTGTCTCTCTGCGGTGAGAGGAGGAGGGAGGGGCAGTGCTGGGGAAGTGGTGGGGAAGAAGCGGCCCTGCTCTGTGGTTTGCCCTCCATCCATCACTGTCACTGCACTGATTACCTTGAAAACGATCAGTCCCAGGGCCATAAATGCCCTGCTGCAGAGCGAGGGAATGTAATGGCGCCAGGCAGAGGGAGAGATGGCAGCCAGGAACCACGGGAAGGAGGGCTGCAGGGCTGGGGACAAGGACAGGGCATGGCTCCTGCCTGGATGGCATTTCTGGCTCACAGTCCAGGGGAGACCCTAGAATAACAAACCGGCCCACACAGCCCCAGTGCATGAGAGACCCTACAATAACACACCACCCTGCACAGCCCTAACATTAGAGCGTCCTAAAATAACACACCAGCCAGTGCAGCCCCAGCACTAGACAGACCCCTACAATAACACATCGGCTTGCACAGCCCCAGCCCTGCAGAGAGACCCCTCAGTAACACACCAGCCCTTGGAGCCCCAGCACTCTCAAAGACCCTACAATAATAAAGCCATGTGTGCACTCCAGTGCTAATGTGTGACCCTGAAATAACAAAGCAGACCTGCCTCCCAGAGCTGGGGCTAGAACCCCGGAGTTCTGCCTCTGCCTCCCAGCCCCACCCCTTTAGCACTCAGCCGCCTCTGCATTCACATGGCTTCCTGGCAGTGGAGTCACAGTAGCTGAGCTGACGGAAAGCAGCGGCAGCAGGTGGCGATTCCTGCAGCACAGGAGCTAATTTGTGTTTAATATCCATCCTGCTCTGCAGCCAGATGCCAGCCCCCCGTGATGCCCTTTGTTCCCACACCCTCCTACCTGCCACTCCCACGGCACCCTTCCTCCACTGGGCTCCCCCCTCCCCTGCTCCCACAGCCCCCGCAAATCCTCCCCCCACCCTGGGCCAGGGTATTGATTCCTTCAGTAGCTGCACTACTGGCTCTGGCCAACGCACTGCCTGGATCGTGGGGGAAGGGAGCAGAGCTGATAAACAACCCAGGGACACAGAGGCAGAGACTAAACCAGTGCCCCTGCTCTAACCACTAGACCCCACACCCTTCACAGAGCCGGGCTAAGAAGCCAGGTGTCCTGACTTTCAGCCCCCTCTGGCTCTAACCCAATAGACCCTACTGTGTCTCAGTGGAAATCAGGGGTGGCAGAATTAGGCCCCTTCCAAGTCTAACACTCTCCTGCATTGTCCCTGGTCCTGGGGGGTCCTTCTGTGCCCCCTTGAAGCCCCAATTCACATCCCAAGGCAGGTGCTGCTCTCAAGCTGAGGTCCTGGTGCTTTGGCTTTAAGGGAATGGGTGGGCAGGAGGGGGCGCTGGCTAGCAAGAGGGGGACAGGCACTCCATCTCTGTCCTTCCCCTGGTGGGGAGAGGTGCCAGTGATGGGGGAGGGGGCTGGGGCTGGCAGGGGAATGTAGGTCACTGAGGTGGGAAGGCGCCAGCTCTGGCACTTTCTCTGGAGAAGGGGCCATGGTGCTAAATAATTCATGTCCCCATTAGGAGCTGGAAAGGGGGATGAGCTGAAAAGGAGACAGAGAAAGAGACTATAGGAGGGTTGGGAGGGAGGAGAGGGGAGAGCAGCCACCTCTGGGGTGGGGCGCAGGGGCTGTTTATACAGGGATCCCTCACCCGTGGCTGAGATGCAGCTATCTCTGGGGTGGGGAGCCGGGGGCCATTTAACATCCCCACATAACACCAGGCAATGGGAAGCCTCCCTTTGTGTGCGCTGCAGAGGCAATTGAAGGGAAGCTGGGATGCAATTAGCAGCCCAGTCGCTGGGGTTCACGCCCCGACTATTAGCGAAAGTGCTGGAGAGGTTTAACGAGCTGCAGGGCACAGGGTCCAGGCTGTCCGTGGGCGGTGAATGGTCGTCCTCTCTCAGCAGCTCTCTCCTTGGGAGCTGTCCTGGCAATCAGTCCTGCATCCCCCTATAGACTGGGAGGTTTGGGGCGGGGGGGGGAATCTGGTCCCCCAGGAATGGGGAGCAGCTGCAGCCCTGCTGCTTGGTTAAGGTATCTAGGATGGTGCATGTGGAAGGCAAACCATGGGCAGTGTCCTTGCCTGTTACTGGGCCAGAGAGGGCATTGTTCTGCTGGGGGGCATCTCTGCATGGGTGGGGGAGGGGCTGGTGGTGCCGAAGGGTTTCTCTGGCAGTAGCCAGAGGTGGAAATCTGGACCAAGCTGCCCGAACGCTCCTACATCTCATAGGTGGGGCAGGTTGTGGGGGGTAGGGAGAGAGGTGTGTGTGTTTATTGTGCACACTCAGGGCTGCGGGGGAGGGGGGTGGGTGTGTTGGGATGTGTGTGCATGTACGCGTGCAGGGCTGTCTGTGGGGAGGGTACACAGAGCTGTGGGGGGAGCTGGCTGTGTGTATGTGGGTAAGCATGGGTGTGTGTATAAATGTACATGTGTGGTATAGGGGGTAAGCAGTTAAGTGTGTCTGTGGGTGTGTGACTTCCTGCATGTTTGCATGGATGTGTGTGTGGGTGTCCGTGTGAGTACAGGGAGTATGTGTGTGTGGATGTCTGGGTCCGTGTGTGTGTAGACACATGGGGGTATGTGGGTGACTGAGGGGGGTGTTTGGGCATGGGTGTGTGGTGACTCTGGGTGTGTGTGTATTGTGTGGGGGTTGTCTGTGTGTGTGTGATGCTACCTGTGTGTGTGCATGTGAACTGTGCCCTGGTGCTGCCAGTTCTGTGACAGGACCCAGATACCCCTACCACAGGCCTTCCCCGGCGCTATGCCGCATGGGGCCCGCTTCCCCTTCCCCGGTGCTACACCGCGTGGGGCCCGTCTCCCCTTCCCCGGAGCTATGTGCGTGGGGCCCGTCTCCCCTTTCCCGGCGCTACGCTGCGTGGGCCCCGTCTCCCCTTTCCCGGCACTATGCCGCGTGGGGCCTGTCTCCCCTTCCCCGGAGCTACACCACGTGGGGCCCATATTCCCTTCCCCGGTGCTAAGCCAGGCGGTGCCCATCTCCCCTCCCGGGCCGGGCCTTGCCAGCAGCTAGAGGCAGCTTGACCTGACAGGTGGGTAATTGGGGCCTCTGCAGGGTCAGCACAGCCACTTCCCCAAGGCTAATGGCTCGGGAGAGGCGGGTGTGTGAAGGGAGCGGGCAGAGGTTGCTAGGCACTGACAGGCAGATAATGCTGCGCCACCCTCGCTGGATCTCTGCCTCCCCAAAAAGGCCATTGGCACCGAGCCAGACAGGCAGTTAGGGGCTGGGCTGCCAGGCAGCAGCACAGGGCTGGCTAACAGGAGCCAGCTGGGCACACAGGCAGGGGAGACTGGGGCCTGGGGAGGGCACACACGGAGGGGTGTGAAATAGAGTGGCAGGCAAACTGGGGGGAGGCCAAGGCAGCTACAGGCAAAAGGTGTCAGACACACCGTGCAAATGGGAAAACTGCTGCATGGATACACATATCCCATCCGTTCACATACACACCCGCACATCCCATCCGTTCACCCACACATGCACACACACCTACACATCCCGTCCATTCACACACCTGCACATCCCATCCGTTCACTCACACACACACACGCACATCCCGTCCATTCACACACCTGCACATCCCATCCGTTCACTCACACACACACACGCACATCCCGTCCATTCACACACCTGCACATCCCATCCGTTCACTCACACACACACGCACATCCCGTCCATTCACACACCTGCACATCCCATCCGTTCACTCACACACACACACGCACATCCCGTCCATTCACACACACATGTGCACGTCCCGTCCGTTCACACACATCCTGTCTATTCACACACACACCCCCACCCTGCACATCCTGTCCATTCATACACACACGTGCACATCCCATCCAAGCGCGCACACACACACACACTGCACCATCCATTCACACACACACACAGACGTGCGCATCCTGTCCACACACAAACACACACCATCCATACACACACAGGTGGATTATTCACACCCCTGAGCGACATAGTTACACCGAAGTAATTTGTGGTGTAGACATAGCCTCTGATCTGGCTCCATCTGCTCAGGGAAAGCGCAGCCCTGATGGCCCCACCTCCAGGCCTTCGAGCGCGTGGGATGGATGAACAACGAACAGCACCACGTACAAGACTGCTCTTGCCTGCGAGCTTCCCCGTTACAAGGTTATAACCGTCAGCAAACAGAGAGCTGTCTGACAGCCACAAACACACACCTTCCAATGCACCTCGCCCCACATGTGCACACACATACATGCTGCTGTATACAACGTGTGCTAAGCTACCAGTCAGCATAACCCTCCTCCACCCCACCCCCACTTCAGGGAGATGCCTCATGTTACCCATACAGAATCTGGGACCCCTGAGGACCCCCCCACATGCTTCTCCCTGCAGCGCAGTGCCCCCTAGTGCCGCACTGGGACATTGGAGTCAGTGCTGACTGCCAGGGGAGAGAGCCCCCTACTGAGCTCCCACTCTGCTCCCTGTGGCAGGGGGCCCCCAGCACCATGCCAGTGCCAAGTCCGTGGTAGTGGAGTCACATATTACTCTTGCTTCCCAGCTCTAGGAGAGGAGCGGGGTCTAGTGGTTAGCTCAGGGGGCTGGGTGCCAGGACTCCTGGGTTCCATTCTCAGTTCTGGCAGGGGCATGAGGTCTCCCTCCTGCCTGGGCTTTCAGGGACTCCTCCCCACTGGAGGCTCCAGAGCCTCCTCCCTGTTCACCTGGGAACATCTCTGAGCCCCCCACCCCACCCAGCTGGCTGCTGTCCCTTGGGGCCATGCTGGGGATGACATGGAAAGGTACGACCCAGCCAGCGTTGAGTAGCACATCCCTTAGGGCTTTGCAGGCTCACAGCACTGTACGGGCACTCGTTAACTCTCGCCATGCTCCTGGGTGGCTGGACGTCACATCGTCCACTGCTGTACAGATGGGGAAAGGAGGCCCAAGGCTGGGGAGGAGAGCGGGTCAGTCACCCTGGGAAGCAGTGTGTGCAGGAACCAATGGCCCATGTGCCCCTCCCACAGCCACAGAACCCTGGAGTCCTGGCTCCCAACTCCAGCTTTAACTCATGAGAGCCAAAGCCAGGAATAGAACCAGAGTCCTGGCCCCGCTGGACCCACCAAACCTGCTGCCGAGAGAGCCCAAGTGACCTGACTCCTGTTCTCCCATCCTCGTGACACTACAACATTCCACAGTGCCGCGTTTGTATCCACTCCCCTCCTACCCTGCCCAGCCGCTCCCCCTGTAAACCCCCGCCCAACCGCTCCTCCCATACACCCTCCCCAGCCAGCCAATTTCCCAATACAGCCCCTACCTGGCCAATCCCCCATACACCTCCTGCCTGATCCCCCCATATGCCCACCACCCAGCTGATTCCCCAGTACAGCCCATTTCCCAGCCTATCTCCCGGTATGCCCTCCTGCCCAGCCGATTCCCCAATACAGCCCTTTGTCCAGCGGATCCCCCCGTATGCCCCCTCTGCCCAGCTGATCCTTCCGTACAGCCCCCGCCCAGCCAATCCCTCAATACAACCCTCTGCCCAGCTGATGCCCCCATATGCTCCCCCACCCAGCCGATCCCCTCAGCTAGCCAAACCCCCAGTACACCCCCCACCCAGCCAACAGTCCCAATATAACTCCCTGCCAGCTGATCCCCCCCATACTCCAATATACCCCTCACCCAATCGATCCTCCCAATATACCTCCTGCCCAGCTGATCCCCCAACAACCCCCACCCAGCCGATTCCTGCAGTACATCCCCACCCTGCTGATTCCCCAATGCACCCCCATCCAGCTGACACCCCAGCACACTCCCTACCCTGCTAATTCCCCCAATATACCCATTCACTCCCGCCCAGCCAATCTCCCCAATACACCTCCTGACCTAACTGATCCCCCAGTCCAAACAATTCCCCATACATCTCCCCTCCATGCATCCCCCTACAAATACACCCTCCAGACCAGCCAACCCTTCAATATATCCCTGCCCAACCAATACCCACAATATGAACATCCCCCCGCTGCCCAATTGATCCTCCTTCAAACATTCCCAGTCCAAAGGATCCCCCAATACACACCCTCCTGCACAGCTGATTCTCCAATACCCCCACCCAGCCAATTCCTTAATAACCCCCTTCCCCAGCTGATCTCCCCGAGTACATACACCCCTTCCAGCATGGGGCTGCATGCCAGGCATGTGGGCGAATGTTCTCTATAGAAGACTGTTCTTTTACCTCTCGCTCTGTCAAAAGCGGAGCGGGGTGGGGGTAGATGGTAGGAAATAGAGAGATCTCTTCCTTTAATCTCCGACACTTATGCTAATGAAGGAATTTCTATTAAGTTTCTAATGATCTTTGTCAGTTTCCATGGTTTAAAAATAACCCCCGATTAGTTGCCATTATTCATGCCATAACAGCCCCATTCAGGGCGCGCCAGCACTGGTATCAATATTTATTTTAAAAAGGCGGTGAATTAATGGGATGAGAATAGCATCTCTTCGTTCATTAACAGAGATGCATACACCTGAGTGGGGGGGGGGGAATTGCACTGTCACGACAACCCCCATACAGCCAACAAATCTGCTTCCGACTGAGGACTCATCCGTGCTCACACCCCAGCCAAGATCAGTAGCCCCATCATTCCAGGTACTGCACAGACCCTGATCAAAACTGGGGCCCCTGTTGAGCTGGGTGCTGCTCACACACCTCCTCCTGAGATCAGAGCCCCCATCAGGTCCGGTGATGCTCAGACCCCCTCAACTGAGATCAGAGTTCCCTATTGTGCCAGGTGCTGCACAGACCCCCCCTGACTGAGACCGGAGCCCCCGTCGGGCTGCGTGCTGCACAGACTGTTGGCAAGAAGGCCTGGGAACACTCAGGTTCAGACAAGTCCACTCAAGATGACGCTGATGCATGCTGAATCCTGCCTGCACACACTCATTTGGGTGCAACGTAGATGGATCCTGCTCAAGGGTTGCACGAGGGACGAAGGGGACAGGCAGGGAGATCACTATCTTGCTCCCCCACGCGCACGCCCTGCAATGCTCCCAATGCCACTACACAGCGGAGATGACTCTCCACGCTGTCGGCCTCAATCATCTCCTTTAGGAGAGAGTTAATTAGCTTGGCAGGAGAAGCTCTGCCGATCCCCTCCCGGCTCTGCCCAGCCTCCCCTCTGGATGGCGCCCCCTACCCACCCCCAGCAGCAGGCCGGGCGGGCATGTCTGCAAATTAGCAAGTGCAAGCCTCTGCCATCTGCTGAGTGAGCGGCCAATTCACACACAGCTGGAGCCCAGGGTTGGGGCTGCAAGAGAATAGTTTGTCAGAGCCTTGATTAGCTTGTTTGGCTTAAACAAAAGGGCCTGGGGAGGGACAGTGAGAAGGGGGAGGGCATAGAGGGCAAAGGACTGTTGTGTAAAGGGCAGCTGTGCAGACCTGACCAGAGGGGGAGATTTTCACGGAAGAGGCATGTTTGAACATAGCGTGCAAGGCATTCAGGAGTGAGTGGACAGGGGTGGGGGACATGCGAGGTGAGCCGGGACATGAGTGTGAACATGAGCAAGGCTGTGTGTATACAGGGATCCCTGCCCAGTGTCAAGATGCAGCTGCTTCTAGGGTGCGGCGCAAAAGCAGTTTATATAGGGATCCCTCACCTGATACTGAGATGTGGCCATCCCCAGGGAAGGACATAGGGGCTGTTTATACACGGATCCCTCACCCAGAGCTGAGATGTGGCCATTTCTGGGGCAGGCGTGGGGGCCGTTTATATAGGGGCTGCTCATTCAACAATTCCACATGACTGGGTTTCAGACCTCCACTTGGGAGCTTGGAAGCCTGGGAATATGAACCGAGACCGGCAGTGAAACCACAAATGGGATTTATTAGAGACATGAACGGGAACGAGGACAAATGGACGTGAAATGAAGGGAATCCTTCCAAATCCCTTGGGAAGGTTTAATTAAGATGTGGTTTAATCCTCTCTACCTCACCCAAAGCCCAGAATGCAGCAAGACTGGGTGGAAACTCAGAAAGCTGCCACCTCTGGAGTGGGGCACAAGGGCTGATTATACAGTGCTCCCTCCCCCAGCATTGAGATGTAGCCCCCTCCGAAAGCCCACTGCCCCCCAGCACTGCCTTTCAGTGCAGGGCGCGTGAGTGTAGTGCAGTCAAGTGCTTTGGGCTGCTTGTGCAGCCAGAGCTAGATACACAGAAGTCACTGTAAATACACACACACGTTCGCACGTACAGGCCTATGCCCCAGCCATATACACTGGGATATGGGTTTATTTATGTAACATGCCTAGATAGACAGATAGACCGATGCCTGTCTATCTAGACACAATGCATGAATATGGGGATGGATGGACGGAGATTAGATAGATAGTGACTGAGTGTCTGAGGTAGAGCTCAAGGGTGCATATGGGCTAGATGAACAAAGAGATAGAGGATATGGGTCTAGAGAGAGTGTGTGAGTATGGGGATAGACAAAGAGAAATAATATGGGGCTAGAGAGACAGAAAAGTGTGTGGGGACAGACAGGGAGAGATAGAGGGTGTGTAGGGGACAGAGACAGGCAGACTGTGCAAACGTCTCTATCTCTGCCCAGCCCCCGGCTAGTCCAGCCCCATGCTCAGAACTCCCAGAGGCCCAGCTGATGTCTCCCCCAACCCCCCAAGCAGCCAGCCAAGCCTAGGTGGTTAATATCAGACCCCATATTCGCAGCCTGTGCCCCTGGATTTGCATTGCCAGCCCCCCAGCCAAAGACCCAGCAATCATACCTCCTCCTGCCCAACCCCACACACCTTCTTTTCACCCCTCCCCCACGTGACTGCCATGGAGCCCAGCCTATTCCAGCAGCTTTAGGGCATATTACATTTATAATGAGAGTAATTAAATAGTAATAGCCAGAGCCCTGTCTGTGCTAATGATTCTCTTTAGGGTGCTTAGAGCTGCCACCAACCAGGGCTGCCTGTGCTCTGACTGGGGGTGTGCATGGGGCAGTTACTGCCTTCCCCAGGGAGTCACACTGATCCCCCAGCTGGGATGCTGGGAAACATATCCCCAGAGACTCACACCAATTCCCCTAGTCCCCCCACTGGGATGCCAGGGAACATACCCCCAGAGAGTCACACTGATCTCTCCTCCCCCACTGGAATGCTGGGGAATGCATTGTCCTCCCACCAGACCCTCCCTGCCCAACACATACTGGGGAACCCCCAGATGCTGGATATTCTCTCTCCTCACCCCTTATTCTGTTCTATTTCCAGTTCAAGGAGGAGGGCTCTAGTCAGTCAGGGGGCGGGGGCTGGGAATCAGGACTCCTGAGTTCTATCCCAGCCCCATGGCAGGAGTTACAGTGCAGCCTTTCACCAGGGGATACCATTAGTCCCATTTTACAGCAGGGGAAGCTGAGGGTCTAGGTGACTAGCCCCAGGGCACGTAGGAAGGCTGTGGCAGAGCAGGGACTTGAACCCTGCTTTGCTGAGTGCCCAGGCAGCGCACTAGCCTATCCTTCCAGCCACACATGCCCTGACCTCCGTTCAGTTAAACCTCTTTAGCCCCTTGCGTGGAAGCTCTCACTGTGAGTGTGGCTGATTGCCTGAACCCCATGCCTAAGTGACTCAAGCTCCATGAACCAAACCACATGCGAACCGAACGGAAAGCCTCTGTCCCCCAAGCTAGTCTCACAACCACAGCCACAACCAAACGCACATGCAGCCAGTCCAGGGGGAAGCCGTCTCTCCGGGAACGCTCCACTGGTGTCCTGCAACTGGGGCAGCTTGGCCTGCCCCTGAGGATCCTTCTGCTGGCATCTTCCTGGTTTAACGATGGGGCTGGCTCCCACCTGCAAATGTCCCTGTGCCATCTGACACTGAGGTTCGACTGCACGCACTGCTGTGCTGGTTTTCCCCCTCTGCAGGCAGATCAGGCCTATGTTAAACTGGTCTGGCATTGGGGGCCTTGTCTTCACTAGGAGAAAAGGGGCGTTCACTGGTGCGAGGGCCCACAAGGGACCACCCTAGCGCCACGGGCTCCGGGTGGGTCTGCACAGCACAGTTACTCAGGGATCTGCACTCAGGTCAGCCCAGCTCCAGTGAGGGCAGCCACATGGCACTGGAACATGCAGGCTGCTGCATAGCGGGTGCTAGGCCTTCTGGGGGCACAATCCATGGGTCTTGGCACTGCAGTGATGTGAATCTATGGGGGCTGTATTTGTGTGGGGAGTGAAGTTGTGTTAAGAGGGCTGTGTTGTGTGTGTGAGAAGGGGAGCTGTGTTAAGAGGGCTGTGTGTGCGTATGGGGGCTGTGTGTGGATAGAGATGCTGTGTTCAGGGAGGCCCTGTGTCTGTGTGTACCAGGGATGTTAATGGGGCTGTGTTAAGAGGAACTGTATATGTGAAGGGGGGGCTGAGGGGACCTGTGGCAGAACTTGTCTGTCCTTGCGGGGCAGGCAGGGGAATTGTGGGAAGGCACTGGAGAACCAGAGGCACTCCCATGGAGCTAGCCTGCATCCACGCTGCAGAGCAGTGGGCTGCGCAGGAGCTGGGCTCACTCCTGTGTCGCCTGTCTCTGGCCAGGCCAGCCCCACAGACAGGCAGGAGGGGTCTGTGCTGGACTCATGCTAGGGGCCCACGAGTTATAACTCGAGTGACCTGCAGCCTAGGCTAACTTGTGTCCAAACTCCCCTGGGAAGAACACCCCCTGCGGCAAGGAACTAGACTGGGTTAGTGGAACTGACACTACACTCCGTGTGGATGTTCCGGTGTGAGGAAGAAGCAGACTGGGCTGGGTCTGGCATAATCCCATTCCAAGTCAGGTTAAGCAGTGATGCCAGCCTGGCTGAGCTGGAAGAACCGTGTCCCTACGGCCCCGGGTTCAACAGAACTTGTTTGAAACCGAATCCTGGCCGGGCTATGTGTGGACAAACTCACCACCCTGGGGGACTGGTGCCCAGACAGGGGCTCTGGAGATCAGGGCGGTTTAGAAAGGTGGAGGGTCTGGACAGGGGGTTCTCCATCCCTCCCGCAACTGGGAGCCGGGAGCGGCCAGTCCCTTTAAAAGAAGAGAAAGAGGGAGGATTTCCAGCACAATTGCTCTTAGTAGAGGGGAGAATCCAGCAAATCCCTTAATCTGGCCAAGGAGCCTGGTATTGTTCTCAGAGGGGCCTGACCCTAAACAGCAGCCCTCCCAGAGGGACATGGTGCAGCCCCTGCTGTGCCTGGGACACAGCCTCAGGCGTGGGGGAGGGGGAGGGGTGAGGGGGAGGGCTACAGCAGGGACAGCACCCCCTCCACACACACACAGCCCCCAACACACAGCGCTGAACACACACACAGTCCCCCCACAACCCCCTCCACACACTCACAGCCCCCACACAACCTCCAGCATGCACACAGCCCCCCCACAACCTCCTACACACACACAGCCCCCCATAACTCCCAACACACACAGCCCCGAACACACACACAGCCCCCCAACCTCCTCCACACACACACACACAGCCCCCCACAACCCCAAACACAAACATACAGCCCTGAACACACACACAGCCCCCCCACATCCTCCTCCACACACACAACCTCCCACAACCTCCAAGACACGCACAGCCCCCACACTACTCTCAACACACACACAGCCCCTCCACACAGACAGCCCCAAATACACACACAGCCCGCCCACAACCCCCAACACACACACAAACACAGCCCCTACACAACCCCCTCCACACAGACAGCCCTGAACACACACACACACCCCACAACCTCCTCTGCACATACACAGCCCCCCCACAACCCCCTCCAGACACACACATAGCCCCCCCACAACCTCCTCCACACATACAGCCCCCCACAACCCCAACACACACACAGAGCCCCCCTACAACCCTCTCCACACACTCACAGCCCCCAAAACACAGCCCTGAACACACAGAGTCCCCACACAACCCACTCCACACACGCACAGCCCCTCCACTACCCCCTCCACACACACAGCCCCCCCACTACCCCTCCACACACACACACAGCCCCCACCACACACACAGCCCCCCCACAACCTCCTCCACACACACACAGCCCCCCCATAACTCCCAACACACACACACAACCCCCAAGATGCAGTCCTGAACACACACACAGTCCCCACAGAACCCCCTCCACACACACAGCCCCCCCACAACCTCCTCCGCACACACACAGCCCCCAACACACAGCCCTGAACACACAAACAGCCCCCACACAACCCCGTCCATACAAACAGCCCCAAACACACACAGCCCCCACACAACCCCCTCCACATACACACAGCCCTGAACACACACACAGCCCCCCCACAATCCCCTACACACACATACAATCTCCTCCACACACACACAGCCCCCTCACAACACCGTCCACACAGACAGCCCCAACACACACACAGCCACAAACACACACAGCTGCCATACAACCCCCTCTGCACACAGCCTCCTCCACACACAACCCCCCACAACCTCCTCCACATACACACAGCCCCCAACACACACACACAGCCCCCACACAACCCCCAACACACACACACAACTCCCAACACGCACACAGCCCCCTACACACACACACACACACACAGAGCTCTCTCCAAACACACAGCCCCCTCCATATGCATCCCCCAACACCCGCAGCTAGCTCCTTCCACGCAGTCCCCCCCACATCACCCAACACACACACAGCCCCCTCCACATCCAATTCCACACAGCCCCTTCCACACACATAAACACAGCCCAACAGCTAGTCCCCTTCCACATAGCCTCCCCACAGCTAGCCCCCAACACATGCACACAGCAGCCCCCCTCCACACACACAGCCCCCCCGCTAGGCTCCAGCACACACGCAGCAGCCCCCCTCCACACACACAGCCACCTCGACAACACACACAGCTCCCTATTCACACACTCCCAGCTACCCTCCCCCTAGCCTGGAGGGACCTGGAACTAACTGCCACCAACCAGGAACTAAAGCAATGGGTGGGGGGGGGGGGAGGCAGGGGCAGCATTCAGGGGTGTGTGTGTGTGTGTGGAAGAGTAACACTAGGAGACACAAAAGGTGGCATAATTGCCCTGGGAGCAGCACTGCTCAGCAAGCCCCTTTCTGCTGGGTGTCGATGCCTCAGGCCCGGTGTACCCGGCGGCGGAGCCAATGGGGCTAGACGTGAGCAAACCATCCAGCCAGCTGCACGGCCTTTCGGGGGTTAGCTGCAAACAGGGACGTGCTCACGGACAGAGGATGAGGAGAGGGGAAACACAACCAGGCAGGGGAAAGAAATTGC
The DNA here is from genome assembly GCF_965140295.1 of Lepidochelys olivacea. NCBI lineage: Eukaryota > Metazoa > Chordata > Testudines > Cheloniidae > Lepidochelys > Lepidochelys olivacea. The sequence goes on from NC_140417.1 coordinate 33,027,668, forward strand.
ATTTCCAAGGTGTCTTAGAGGGCACCGGGAACTACGGGGAGAAAATACAAACTACAGAGCCGGCCAAGTGAGTGTCGAACCCAGTGAGCACAATTCCTCCTGACAAAGTGCTGAGACTCCCCAAGGGCTGGGCTCTCCCAAACCCCAAGCCTCAGCACGGGCCCTGCTTCTGCAGTTCCTTGCTTTTGTTTTCCAGCAAATGTGACTATTTTTCCTGTATTTGCTCTTCCTGCAATTTTTAATTCCAACAACAAATAAATAGACGCAGTCAGTCTCTGTGCAGCACCTGGAAGTGCTAATTGTGGTTTAGAGCAAGGGGCTGGGAGCCAACATTCCTGGGTTGTATCCCAAGCTTTGGGAAGGGAATGAGGTTTGGTGGGTTACAGCAGGGGGGCTGGGAGCCAGGACTTCTGGGCGGGGAGTGGGGTCCAGGGATCAGAATAGGGGGATTGGGAGCCAGGACTCCTGGACTCTATCCCTGGCTCTGGAAGAGGAGTGGTCTCTGCTGGGTTCTTGGGTTTTATCTTCAGCTCTAGGAGGGAAGTGGTGTTGAGTGGTTACAGCCTGGGGGGCACGTCCCTCCCCTCCCAGAACTCGGGATAGAGCCCAGGAGTTCTTTCCCAGTCCCTACTCCCTTCCTGTTACAGTCAGGGCATGTGCCCCATAATTCTTCCCGGGCTGTCACTCCTCGCCATGGCTGGACTGGGGGTGACACGCGATAAGAGGAAGAGGAGGAAAGCAGAGCCAATGGGTCCCCCAGCCTGCCACGGCGCCTGGGCCAGCAGGGGACCTGGCACAGCACTGAGAGGATAAGACAGAGTGGTAGCTGTGCACTGCAGCCAGCCAGCCAGTCCCCAGACACTGAGCCATGGGCGCTAAGGAGGGGAAGTTTAACGGGATTAGGCACGCTTTCGCAGCCAGCCAAAGCAATTGCTCTCAGGGACGCCCTGTCATCTGGAGTTGGCGCAACGTTGTTCCTTTCACACTAGGTGGGCATGTAGCCTGGGCAAAACCATGACTGGCTGCCATGTCAGCTTGAGGGAACAGGCTGAGCTGCCTGCTGCCGAGTCTTTGTGCCAGGTCAGAGGGGACCTAGGGTGTGGGCTGAGCATCTCCTAGGGAGGATTTCAGCTTCAGCAAGCCACCCCCAACCCCAACGTGATGGGGCAAGGAAGTTTGGGCTGTAACCTGCTCCTGCAGCACAATCGGGTGGGGGTAAGAGCAGAGCCATGGGGTAGGACAGCCCTGCTGGGTAAGGCACCCAACAAAGGAGTGGGGGGAGGGTGGCCTCAGCAACCACTGGACATGTGAGTTTTGGGTCTACAGGCACACTTTGAGTAAGGATCGGGAGATTCTGTATGAATGCATGGGGGAGACAGGGCATCACTAGAAACCACTCCCCTCCCAGAGCTGAGATACCATCCAGGAGTCCTGGCTCCCAGCCCCCTCCCAGGGCTGGGGAATAGAACCCAGGAGTCCTGCCCCCCACCCCCATCTCACCCACTAGATTCCACTCCCAGGGCAGAGAATAGAGCCCAGAAGTCCTGGCTCCCACTCCAATGCCCTAAGTATTGGGCTATGCTGTGTCGCACACAGGGGAGTTGATCCCCAGGGCTGTGAGGAAAGGATGTGGCTGATGAGGAGCAGCTCCTTGGCTGTGTGTAAAGCCAGTCCCAGGCAGGGCAGCGCAGACAGCACCAAAGGCTCTCTGTGCCGGTGTCTCTGTCCGTGCACCAAACACAATCTAGGTCACTGTGAATCCCAGCCCCTCAGAAATCAGCGCATGCCAACGCCAGCCTCCCACCTGCTGCACGGCTCTGGGCTCAGCCAGCCGACCAGAGGGAGCCTTCCAGCGTGTGTGTGAGGGCGCATGGGGATGTGTGTGAGAGACAGGGAGAAAGAGTGCATATCCATGAGCATGTATCTCCTTGAGTGTGTGGAAGAGAAAATGTCAGTGTGTGCGAGTGCGTGTATCTCTGTGTATGTGTGAGAGCACGTTTGTATCTCTGCGTGTGTGTGCATCTCCGTGCACCTCCCTGTGGCTATATCTCCATGTGCGTGTGAGTATGCATGTCTGTGCACCTCTCTGTGTGTGTCTGCATGTGTGTTTCTCATGGCAGCGCTGGGGCAGGATGCCCATCTGTGTCCATTCTTTGAAGGATCCTTGGGAGTCTAGAGAGGAAGGGCCTAGTGAGGTGTCCTTGGCAGTGAAAAGTCCTGCTCCCCGCACCCCGCCCGGCACAGGAATCACTGATCAAAGCCGCCAGAGATGGCTTAGGGGGCACGAATCAGAACCAGGGCCCAGCCTGCGCAGTGCCGAGAGCGCCAGGGGAGATGTGGGCAGGAGGAGGGCTGGAGAATGGAGAGACACAACGGAAAGGTTGGCTCAGGGGTCAGACTATAGCAGGGGAATATGATGGTAGTCCTGTGCCAGGATCAGGGCTACAGTGTGCGGATGTTCCTGTGCCACCATCATGTCTCTGGCTCTGGGGGACATGGTTGTGTCCCCGAGCCGGGATCAGGTCTATAGCAGGGGATGGGATGTGGTTGTCACCCCACACCACGAGCAGGTCTATAGCAGCAGGGGACAGGGGGTTGTCTACCCACACCACGAGCAGGTCTATAACGGGCGGGTGGGGGGACCGGCAGCTGTCTCCCCACAGCACAAGCAGGTCTATAGTGGGGGGGACGGGACAGGCGGCTGTCTCCCCACACCACGAGCAGGTCTATAGCTGGGGGGACAGGGGGTTCTCTCCCCACACCACGAGCAGGTCTATAGGAGCGGGGGACGGGGGTTGTCTACCCACACCACGAGCAGGTCTATAACGGGCGGGTGGGGGGACCAGCGGTTGTCTCCCCACACCACGAGCAGGTCTATAATGGGTGGGGGGGGACAGGCGGTTGTCTCCCCACACCACGAGCAGGTCTATAGCGGGGAGGGGGACAGGCGGCTGTCTCCCCACACCACAAACAGGTCTATAGCAGCAGGAGACAGGCGGTTGTCTCCCCACACAAAGAGCAGGTCTATAGTAGGGGAGACAGGCGGTTGTCTCCCCACACCACAAGCAGGTCTATAGCGAGGGGGGACAAGCGGCTGTCTCCCCACACAACAAGCAGGTCTATAGCCGGGGGGGGGTGGGGAGAGGGGCGACAGGTGGTTGCCTCCCCACACCACGAGCAGGTCTATAGCGGGGGGGACAGGCGGTTGTCTCCCCACACCACGAGCAGGTCTATAGTGGGTGTGGGGGGGGAGGATGAGGACCGGCGGCTGTCTCCCCACACCATGAGCAGGTCTATAGTGGGGCGGGGGGACCGACGGTTGTCTCCCCACACCACAAGCAGGTCCATAGCGGTGGGGGACAGGCGGTTGTCTCCCCACACCACGAGCAGGTCTATAGCGGCGGGGGACAGGCGGCTGTCTCCCCACACCACGACCAGGTCTATAGCGGCGGGGGACAGGCGGCTGTCTCCCCACACCATAAGCAGGTCTATAGCAAGGGGGGACCGGCGGTTGTCTCCCCACAGCACGAGCAGGTCTATAGCTGGGGGGGAACAGGCGGCTGTCTCCCCACACCACGAGCAGGTCTATAGTGGGCGGGGGGGGGGGAGAGGACGAGGACTGGTGGCTGTCTCCCCACACCACGAGCAGGTATATAGCAGGGGTGAGGGGACAGGCGCTTGTGGCTGTCTCCCCACACCACGAGCAGGTCTATAGCGGGGGGCGTGACAGGTAGTTGTCTCCCCACACTACAAACAGGTCTATAGTGAGGGCCGACCAGCGGTTGTCTCTCCACACCACGAGCAGGTCTATAGCGGCGGGGGGGGGGGCGGGGGGAGGATGAGGACTGGTGGCTGTAACCCCACACCACGAGCAGGTCTATAGCGGACAAGGGGGGACTGGCGGCTGTCTCCCCACACTATGAGCAGGTCTATAGTGGGGGGAGGACCGGTGGCTGTCTCCCCACACCACGAGCAGGTCTATAGCGGCGGGGGACCGGCGGTTGCCTCCCCACACAAAGAGCAGCCTCCCCACACAAAGAGCAGGTCTATAACGGGGGGGACGGACAGGCAGCTGTATCCCGACACCACGAGCAGGTCTATAGCGGTGGGGCACAGGCGCTTGTCTCCCCACACCACGAGCAGGTCTATAGAAAGGGGGGACCGGCAGCTGTCTCCCCACACCACGAGCAGGTCTATAGCTAGGGGCAACCGGCGGTTGTCTCCTCACATGACGAGCAGGTCTATAACGGGTGGGGGAGACAGGCGGTTGTCTCCCCACACCACGAGCAGGTCTATAGCGGGGGGCGTGACAGGTGGTTGTCTCCCCACACTACAAACAGGTCTATAGTGAGGGCCGACCAGCGGTTGTCTCTCCACACCACGAGCAGGTCTATAGCGGACGGGGGGGACTGGCGGCTGTCTCCCCACACTATGAGCAGGTCTATAGTGGGGGGAGGAGGACCGGTGGCTGTCTCCCCACACCACGAGCAGGTCTATAGCGGCGGGGGACCGGCGGTTGCCTCCCCACACAAAGAGCAGGTCTATAACGGGGGGGGGACGGACAGGCAGCTGTATCCCGACACCACGAGCAGGTCTATAGCGGTGGGACACAGGCGCTTGTCTCCCCACACCACGAGCAGGTCTATAGAAAGGGGGGACCGGCAGCTGTCTCCCCACAGCGCGAGCAGGTCTATAGCGGGGGGGGGGGGAGACAGGCAGCTGTCTCCCCACACCACAAACAGGTCTATAGCAGCAGGGGACGGGCGGTTGCCTCCCCACACAAAGAGCAGGTCTATAACGGGGGGACGGACAGGCAGCTGTATCCCGACACCACGAGCAGGTCTATAGAAAGGGGGGACCAGCAGCTGTCTCCCCACAGCGCGAGCAGGTCTATAGTGGGGGTGGGAGACAGGCGGCTGTCTCCCCACACCACAAACAGGCCTATAGCAGCGGGGGACAGGCAGTTGTCTCCCCACGCAAAGAGCAGGTCTATAGCCGGGGGAGGGCGACAGGCGGCTGTCTCCCCACACCACGCGAGCAGGTCTATAGCGGGGGGGGGAGGGCGGACCGGTGGTTGTCTTCCCACACCACGAGCAGGTATATAGCAGGGGTGGGAGGACAGGAGCTTGTCTCCCCACACCACGAGCAGGTCTATAGTGGGGGGGACAGACGGCTGTCTCCCCACACCATAAGCAGGTCTATAGCGGGTGGGGGGACAGGCAGTTTTCTCCCCACACCACGAGCAGGTCTCTTGCAGGGAGACAGGGACAAGCGGTTGTCTCCCACCCACGAGTAGGTCTATAGCAGGAGAATGCCGTTGCCTCTGCGCCAGGTCTACAGTGGGGGACGTAGTTGTGTCCCCCAGGCAGGATCAGGGCTCTCGCAAGGGCTGAGTTCAGTACAGGGAGCTCGTGGCTCCTTGGCTCCAGGGAAGCGGTGCAGCCAGCCAACCAATCCTTTCTGCTCCAGTTGTTTCACTGTGCGAAGCCAAAGCCTTGGAAGACTCTAGACCCGCACTCCATTTCATCCCCTTGTGCAGACAGGCGGCTGTGCTGGGGCCATGAGACACCCCCAGCTGGCTGCAGCTCCCCCAGCTGCACAGCTTCCCCCTCCCTGGAACAGCTCAGCCCTGCCCCCAGCCCACCTTTGATCCCTGCGGAGCACAGCTGCTTGGGCAAAGCCTGCAGCGCATCTCATTTCCCTTGCAAATCACAGGCCTAAGCAAAAGCACCTAATATCCCTCCTGTAATTACCTGGCTTAGAGAGGCGTTTGTGCTGGAAATGTCAATAGAAGTGGCAGGCACTCCGGGCTCATATCTCTCCCCGGTGGGGCCAGCTGGTCAGCCCCTAATCCCACCCCCCATCCATTCACTCTCTGTGTGAAAGGGAGGAAGAGCTAGTGCAGGATCCATATGCTGAGAGCAAGGCAGGGCAGCATGTGGACAGGGTGGGTGTGCAAATGGCCAGGGAAGCTAGTGCGCGTGTGAAAGAGAAAGGCAGACACACACGCATGCACCAGGCCAACCCCCACAGGTGCATAACAATGCACACACAAAGTACTAGCCCCTCCAGGCACGCACACACCTGGTGTAGCACACACACGCACTATCACACGTACACAGAGTAACACACACACACACACACACAGAGGGTGTAGCGCACACATCACAGACACAGGGTGTAACACACATAGGAACTATCACACACACACACACTCATGGTATAGCACACACATGCACACCCATGATAAGCTCACACATACCAAAGCCCCATGACAGTCCTTGCAGGGACCTGACCCTGAGTACCTGGCACTGCAGTTATCTGCTGCCCTGCAAACACTGTGAAAAAGACACCTTGTGTTTGAGGGGGGCTCCCCAGTTGCTAGCCAGGAGGTTCCCATAATACTTTGTCTACAGGCGACATCACATCCATTTAATGTACACTGGGGGACAGGGTCTGGAAAATGCAGCCTAGAATCTGGCCTGAGGGGCTGGGGGCAGGTTCGGCCTGGGGTGATTGGCTACAGGGTGTGTGGCTGGGGCTGGATGGAGAGATAAACAGATGCCATACGGCCCCAGCAGGGCTGCGGTTGGAGCGAGCTGTGGGGGGCTGCGATCCATTTGTGGGCTCTCCAAGGGGAGGCCAGCAGCCAAGGCGAGGTGGGGGGGACCCACATGCCCAGGGATTCCAGGCCAGCTCCAGCCTCCACTGCAGCTAATTGTCTGGGAAATGACCCATTAGAGGCAGCACAAGGACATTAGGTCTCATTAGTCTAGTCCTGCTCAGAATAACTGCTGCCGCCATATGTGGAGGGGGGCAGAGACTGCACCTCTCTCTAGCCCCATGTTGGGGGGCATCTCCACCTGCCCTCCCAGCATCCCAGTCTGCTGGGGGTCATCTCCTGGGAACAAATGTCCCACATAGCCTCTGCCGCCCAACCCTTCCTCTCTCCCGCTTTTCAGCCCACGCCCCCTCCTGCCCCGAAAACCAGCCTGTGCACTTGGAGCACAATAATTGGGTCTCTGCTCTCAAACCCACAACTCTGCTGTCTGTCCCCAGCCCCAGCTACCAGCCCCACCAGCCTCTGCTCCCAGGCCTCCCCAGCCACTGCCCCCTACAACCCCAGCTACCAGCCTCCCCATCACTGTGCCCCCAGGCCTCCCCAGCCACTGTCCCCACAGCCCCAGCTACCAGCCCCCCCATCACTGTCCCCCCAGGCCTCCCCAGCCACTGCTCCCACCCCAGTCCCCTCAGTCACTGCCCCCCCACAGCCCCCACTACCAGCCCCCAGACTCTGCCCCCTCAACTTCCAGGCTCACCATGGACTCCCCACACACTGCTCCCTCCCCATGATTCCCCCCAGCCACTGGGTCCCCTCCTGCTCCCTCATTGGGTCCCCATGGACCCCCCTACTGCAATCCCCATACCTCACAGACACCTGCAGCCACCAAGCTCCCCACCATCCCAGAACCTAGGCCCACAATGGACACTCAGCCACTCCCCCCCCACCCACGAGCCATCCCCAAACCACTGGGCTCCTCCTCACTGCTCCTTACTTGGGCCCCACAAACACTGGGGCTCCCGCCTCCCCAGGCTCCCTGAGCCACCAAGATCTCCCCTCCCCACAGGCTCCCAGAGCCTCCCACCCCTGAGATCGCTGCTCTCCGTAGCCCCCCGGATTCTCCGGCCACCAGGACCACCTGTCTCTGGGCCCCCGCAGCCATGTCTCTCTCTCTGCCCTTCTGAGCTAGAGGGGAGGGAGGCCACTAATGAGCCCCAGAGCTCCCATCACTGCAGTACTCCTGAATCTCTGCCGTTTCCATGGCAACCCTAATACCCAGTGCCCTCCCTCCACCAGCCGGATGCCTGCCCTCCGTGAGAAGGATGCCTGCCCTCCAGATGAGAAGGGGGGTTTAACCCCTTGCATGCTGCAGCTTCCCACCTGAGGGACAATGGCTGCAAGGGCTGCACAGGAGGGGGTGTTCAACACTCACCCTCCTGCTACCCGTATTACAGACGCAATGCAGCCAATGGGCCCATCCAGCTGGGATCCCTTCTGCCCTCCTCCCCCCCTCCCCAGCTCAGACCTATGGGCCCATCCAGCCTGGCCACCCTCTTCCCCACCACCCCTCCAGCTCAGCCATCCAGCCTGGGATCCCCTCTCCGCTCAGTGCTAACATAGCCTGGAGACGGAACACCCTCCCACCCCCCAGCACAGGACAATCCCTGGCTGGAGGCAGGCCTTTCTTCCTGACCCCAGCTCTCATGTCCCTGCCCAGTAACCCCTGTGCTGGTCAGAGTGGCTGCAGGGGAACCAGAAACATGGAGCACACAAACACAGACACCGCTTCCCAGAGGTGCTGGAACTAGGGGTGCTGAGGGGGCTGCTGCACCCCCTGGCTTGAAGTGGGTTCCATTATATCCAGGGTTTGCAGTTTTGTTTAATGGCTCAGTGCCCCCGCTATACAAACTGTTCCAATGCCACCTCCAGCCATTGGGGTGAAACACTGCACCTCGCACCCAGTCCCTTGAGGCTGGACTAGGGGCCAAAGGCCCCAGCTCCTGTCCCCCACCCCCTGAGCCAGCCAGTCCCCTGCCTTGGGGGTGGGTCCCAGAGGCCCCTGTGCCCTTCTCTGTAGAATGCCCTCTGTCACAAGCCCGGGCCTGTTGCACATGCACACACACACACGTGCACACACACGCGTGTGCCCCCTTATGGATCCTCTCACCCAAGAGAGTTCAGCTCTCAAACAAACAGCTCTTTACAACAAACTGTATTTACGCCTCATAAGGCTGGGAAGAGCAGCCTAATAAATTCCCCTCCCGTGTATTGCAGCCAGTCGGACGAAGCTGACGCTCGCTCTCTCTGTTCATCTCCCCCCCGCCCCAATTCCCAGGGAAATCACTTTCGCTCGGCCCCAGAATTCAATTGCGCTGTGTCTATCGGAAACGCACGCGCTCCCCGTGTCATACTTCATGAATTACAGAGTGCTCTCCCTTCACGCCAGAGAGATTCGGTGCACAGATCCACCCTCCCTCTGCCCCTTCCCTCCCTCCCCCCCAGTGCTACTCTGGGATTGCAGTTGCAGCTACGAAATTACTGACTTTAGGGCAACATCTCATGGCATCTCCCAATGCCCCAACGCATCAGCCCCAGGGGCCCATCCAGCCTGGTATCCCCTGCCCCCACCTCCCCAGGTCAGCCCCAGAGGCCCATCCAGCCTGGCATCCTCCCTGTCAGCAGACGTCAATATGGGTGCTTCTGAGAAAGAATGCTTAATTTTCGGATCCCTGGGAAACACCACACGGGAGGGGGCAAGGCTCCTTTCTGAGTGCTGGAGATGATCCCCCAGTGCCCTGAAGCCTGGATTCAATTACACCAGTGCCAACACCTGGCATCTCACTAAGCCAGGCCAGCTAGCAGAGGCTGTGCTGGGAGTCATGAGTCTATCCCCTGCTGTGGAAGGGCAGTGGGTCTAGTATCTAGAGCTGGGAGTCAGGACTCCTGGGTTCTAGCCCCAGCTGTGGGAGGGCAGTGGGTTTAGTGCCTAGAGCTGGGGCCCAGGACTCAGAGGCTCTTTTCACAGCTCTGTAGCTACAACTTCCTTCCCAGGGGCTTATAGACTCTTCAATGGTTACCAAGTCTGGAGCTGGGCTCAGCTCCACAGTGATGGGCATCTCAGAAGTAGAACAGAAGCTGGCCTTTGGCTGGAGATAGATAGCAGGTAGATGATGGAGGTCGATGGAGAAGTACAAAGCCCATGGCATATTGGGCCCCATGGAGCTGCACGCTCACTAGCTCTGTGGGATGCAGGGCCTGTGAGGGTCTCAGGTTAGCTGGGGCTCTGGACAGTGACCCTGGCCTCCATGAGCCACAGCGAGCCACGTGGGGAGCAGCAATTAATTAATAAAGCCATCTGTGCGTGAGGCCCATAAATCGTTGGGCTTCTGTAACCTGGAGCAGGACATACCGTAAATAGTGTCACGGTGCCATAACCATGGGCCCGAGCCGGGGCTGTGTTGATTAGCATATTAAACTGCATGCTTGAGTAATAATTAACGAGCGGTTTAATGCCATAAATCGCCTGCTGGCTGGGAATTCAGGGAGGCCACCAACTGTTTGCCAGAGGGATGGAAAGCAGGGCAACTGTCCTGCCAAGGATGGAGCAGACACCCAGATCCTACCCACTAATGAGCCTGGCCTCCTGCTGTAACCACTAGAGACCCCTCCCAGAATTGGAATAGAACCCAGGAATCCTGGCTCCCACTAGTCCCCACTCCCCTCGTAGAGCCAGGGACAGAACCAGGAGTCCTGACTCTCAGATCCTCCACCTCCTAGACTTGCAGTACATTCCCTCATTCCCTCCTGTGTCCCCCCACACACCCCACAGATTTGCAGTACTTTCCCCTATTCCCTCCTGTGTCATACCCCCACCATACCCCAAGGCAGCAGGGTCATGCTTTCCAGGATTGTGTCCCCAGCCAGCTGTCAGGGCCTCTGTCCCTTGGATTCTGTGCGTGTCCAGTGAGCCAGGACGGACAAACCAAAGTTCCCTGTCCCCCACCGGGGAGGAATCTGTCCTTGCTTTGATGTGCGCCTGCAAACCCTGCCTCCCCCTGCTCTCCCTGCTGGATACTGCAGGCTCAGCATCTGCCTGCTCGCTGGGGGAATTCGAGGGGCTGCTCTGCCAGAGCTTAATGACAGAAGAGCAGACAAGGGAGAGGGGCACGTTGGCATGGCCAAGGAGATCCTCGCCTCCCTCTGTCTCCATCTTGGGGCAAGAGGGGTCTGGGGATCCCACATCTGCATTATGGGGAAAGTAGATGAGGAATGAAAGAGTGAGAGGACAGGAGAGAGCGGGGAGGTGGAAATGGAGGAGAGGAGGCAAGGTGGGGGGAGGGGAAGGGAGAGAAGGGGAGGGAATGAAAGGAAGAAGGAGAACAAGAGGAGAAGGAGACAAAGAAGGAAGCCAAGGTGGGACGGAGAAGAGGGACTGGGGGAGGGGAAGGAAAATGGCAGAGAAAGGGAGGCAGCGAAGAAAGAAGAATGTGAAAGTGAGGTAAGAGAAAAGGGCAGAAGAAAAGGGGAAGAGAGAGATGGAGACAAAGGAGTGACAGAGAGAGGGAAGGGAAAAAGAGAAAGGAGAGAGAGAAATCCTTGCAGAGATAGTGGAATGGGAGGAGGGGCAGCACCTGTCCTGCACACCCCACAAGGCCCCCATAAGGTGAGGGGAGGGGTTGCTCCATGCCATTAATCATGCACAGCTGGCAAGGTGTCATGGGTCTGAAGGCTATATTGGGGGGAGATGATCTTAATCCCACACTCACCTCCCACGGCCTGGATGAGCCAAGGAACCGAGCACAAACCCGACAGGTTAGACACACCTCCTTGCAGCACAGCGCCCCCCCATGCTGGGGCCAGCACTGGCCTAGAGGAGACTTCCCCCTAGTGAGCTGCCTCACCCCCTAGTGCCATGCTGGGGCACTGGGGTCAGAACTGACTCTGAGCGGACAGCACCCCCTCCATCCCTCCCTCCCTTCACCTCAGCACTGACCCACCTGGGAGAGTGCTGGGGGGGGGGTCTCCCATCCAAGCCCCGAACAAGGCCCCAGGCTGCTTAGCACAGACTCCCACCTGGTCAGGCTCTCAGGCCCTTTCAGCACCAGGGCCAGCAGCTCCAGCACCGCTGGCAGCCAAGGGAGAGAGAGCAGACCTCGGCTGCAGATCCCCATGCTCAGAGCCCCCCTGCTTCACTTGGCCACAACTGCAGCTGTGGAGGGGGAGGGGGGCTAAGGGGGCAAGCAAAGCTGCAGGCAAAATCCACTGCCAAGCACTGTCTTCCTGAGTAACTGAATCCCCCTTGGCTCTGCAGAGACCTGCCCAGGCCTTTCACTCCCAGCCAGGCAGAGATGCTGGCAGCATGGGGGCACCCACACTGTCAGGGGCAGCTAAGAGTGGGAGCTGTTTCCTCCAAAGAGATGCTAGAGGAAGAGCCACCATGGGCAGGCTGGAAGCCCCCCACAAGAGCACCTCCTTTCACACTAGGTCAGAGCAGTTACCCACTGCTCACATCGAGCCCATGCCCAGGGGGGACTGGAGGACCCCTTGTACAGTCAGGTCATGGTGGGGCTGTCTGGGTCCTGAGCACACACACCCTGCTGACCTGGCTAATCCAAGTTGAGCTCATCACTAGGCCTAGGCCCAGGCCTGGCTCATTAGCTAACAGGGGTAGGGGCCTGGCTCAAGATGGACAGAGACTGGAATAATAGCAACACTGAAACGGCCAGGACCAGGGGATAGAACCCTGGAGTCTTGGCCCCCCTAGCCCCAATCCTGTCCACCAGACCCCACTCCTTTCCCCTCCTCACATAGGAGATAATCCTGCCGCCTGGACAGGGGGAACTGACTGCAGTAATCAGAGAGGCAGGAAGTGGGGCCCTCTGGACATGATGGAGAAGGCCAGGTGTGTGGGGATCTGGGGGGATGCTGGCAGGACACCCCTATGTGGGTGGTCCTAACCCGATGCCCCACTCTCCACAGGCTATCCGTGGGCAGGGGTGGGGGTTCAGTGCTCCCAGCAGCCACCAAGCACCAATTAGCCAGCTGGGCAGCCCAGGTGTTACATATTGTGCAAGGCGGGGAGAGCTACCTACTTACCACGACAGGCAGCCCCCCCTCCCAAGCTGGTCTCTTTTTCATCCCTTCCTTCATCTCCATGCCCCCCCACCCCACCATCTTCAACAGGATGTAAAGCCAAGCACTAAAGAAACCACATAATCCATTCCCAGAGACTAGGGGAACCTACCCCTTCCCCCAATGGCACAGCCCCCCCTCACCAGTACCCACCCCCCATCAGCTGTGAGCACACACCAGCTTCTAGGGATCCAGGGGGTCAAGGATGGGGGGGTCCAGCAACCAACAGGAAGTGTTTTAGTGGTGGGGATGGGAGCCAGGACTCCTGGGTTCTATCCCCAGCTCTGGGAGGGGGGTGAGATCAGGTGGGTCAGAGGAGGCGGGACTGGGTTCTATCCCTGGATCTAGTAGGGCAAGTCCCTTCCACTCTCTGTGCCTCAGTTTCTTCCTCTGTACAATGGAGTTATTGATACCTATCCCCCCGCCGGTGGGTGTGAGTTAGCTCTTCGGAGCCCTCTCTGATCCCCAAAGCAGGAAGGAGTGATGGGGGGGGGGAATTCGCCCTGAGTGTAATGCTGCCCTCCAAGCATCAATGTCTCACTCTGTCACCTGGGACCATCCCATCCCCACACATGTGGGGCAGGGGCTAGATAGCTGACAGGGTGTTGCATGATTGGGGGGATTGTGTTTGGAAAAGGCAGCTAGTGCTTCCACCCCCAAGACTCATTTCACTCCCCCAGCGCTCCCCCACACTCCTCCCTCCCCCATGCTCCCCTAACACTCACCCCCCATCCCCACACCTGACTCCAGCGCTCCCCCATACTCCCCCCCAGTGCTCCCCTCACCCCCAAACGTGACTCCAGCACTCCCCACACACCCCCTCCAGTGCTTCCCTCAACCCCATCCCCACACCTGACTCCAGCGCTCCCCCCATTCCCCCCTGCCCAGTGCTCCCCTCACATGCCCCCCATCCCCACACCTGACCCCAGCACTTACCCCCTCTGCCCACACACTCCCCCTCTCCCCACAGCCAGAGTGGGGCCGGGCACAGCTGGCACAACCCCCCACAAACCCATGCTTCAGCTCACTTGCTCAGAGAGTGCTAAGGTTTGGGGGCACTGCCCTGGGAATGGGCGGAATCGTGCTCAGGGGAAGGAACAATTGCCCTGGGGGATGGATGCTTTGGGGGCAGAGGGGAATGAGAGGAGTTTGCAACGGCTCAGCTGATGGTGAGTGGGGCTGAAATGGATGCTAATGTGTGGGAGGGATACTGGCCAGGAAGAGCAGGGGGTTCCCCCAACCCCAATCCACATTCCAAGTGCATGAGCGTTCAGGCAGGCAACTAGCACCATGTGGGGCATAGAGACCCCTGGACACATGAGCGGAGTTTGTTCAGGGTCAGTGCAGCAGCCATCAGTGCCCCCACCCGTTTGAGATCTGAGATGAGTGTGCCAGGCTCAGCTAGGGCACCCAGTACAGATGACACATTGATGGCAGGGCCCTCCCCGCTTTCCTCCCCCTACCCACAACACGAGTTTGCCGGGGCTCAGGTATGGAACAGACCAAAGGGGATGCATTGACAACAGGACCCTCCCCGCCGTTCCCACCCCCTCACCCATAACACACATTTTTCAGGGCTCAGCAAAAGTGCCAAGGAACCCACAATACAGCTCTCCACCCTCAAAATCTGAGACAGGTTTGCCAGGACTCAGCTATACAGACCAGAGGGGATGCATTGACCCCAAGACCCACACCTAACCTGTGATACAAGTTTGCTAGGGCTCAGCTGGCAATGCCAGCAGGGCAGGGATGAGCTGAAAAGTTGACCAGGTACAAGAAGCTCTCTTCATGACACTCCAGATGACCAGCAATGCCTGGCTGGGGTCCCTCCCCTGCCCTTCCTGAAACCAGTGGGGGGTTGGGAACAGGGATGGGAGGGAGGAGGGATATGGGGTGTGTGTGGAATTCCAGGAGTGGAGGAGAAGGGTGAGATCAGAAGAGGGAAGGAACACTAGGGGAGGGGAGCAGGATTCATCAATGACAGGAAGGACTGGAGAGATACATGGGGAGATGGAGCCACTGGGGAGAAGGGAGGAGGAGATACTGGGAGGGGAAAGAGGGTCGGATACTGGGGGATGCACTGTGAGGGGAGGGTGAGGAAGAGGAGATCCGATGGGGGCAGAGGGAGGGAGGTATCTTGAGTGGAGGGAGGGGAGGGGAGGAAGGGGATACCAAGATGGGAGGGGATACTAGGAAGAGGAATGCACTGTGAGGGGAAGAGGGAGAGAGGGGACACAGGGAGGGAAGAGGGGAGGTGGGGATACTGAGGAGAGAGACCATGAGGAGCAGGATTGCATACCATATGGGGAAGGAGGGAGGGATACCAGTAGGTGAGGGGGCCTCACCTACTTTGCGTGCTGCAGGTAAGGAAGGGAGTGTGGTAAATGGCAAGAGGCACTATGTGTGGGAGGAGGAAGGAGGGATACCATGGAGGAAGGGAGCTGCTCAATTACCATGCCCACTGCAGGTGAGGAAAGGTGTGTGGTGGATGGCAGAGGATGCTGTGTGGGGGAGGAGGGGATACCAACAAGGGCGGAGGAAGTGGATAGCAGAGGGGATACCAGGGAGGAGGGGTCCTCACCTACCATGGCTGCCATGGGTGAAGAAGGGTATGTGTCCGAGGGTTATGGGCAATGTGCAGGAGATAGAAAGGAGGGGATACCAAAGAAGGTTATGGAGGGGTGGGGACAGAGGGGATACCGGAGAGGATACCAGGGAAGATTATGGGGGGAAAAGGAGGAAGGGATACAGGAAGGGATACCAGGGAAGGTTATGGCGGGGGGGAAGAAGGAGGGAAATACCAGAGAGAATACCAGGGAAGGTTATGGGGTGCAGGGGAAAAAGGAGGGGATACCAGAGGAAGGAAGAGTCTCTGCCATGGATACCATGGGTGAGGAAAGGTGTGCAGTTGATGGCAATGGGCACTGTGCAGGGGGTTGGATGGTACGTGGAGGAGGCAGAAGAGCATACAGGGGGAAGAAGAGGACATCAGTGAGGGAGGAAGGAGGGGATAACGGAAGAAAGGAAAACTCCCCCTTACTGTGGCCACCATAGGAGAGGAAGGGCCTATGGTTGACGGCGATGGGCACTGTGTGGGTGCTCGGAAGGAGGAGATACTGGGGGATATCAAGGGAGGAAGGATGGTATGGGGAGGAGGGAGAAGGCTATACTGGGGGATACCAGGGGAAGGAGGGATATCAGAGGGGAGGGTGGAGGAGATACCAGAAGAAGAGAAGGGTCCCTACTTACTGGGACCACTATGAGTGAGGAAGGGGATGTGACTGACAGCAATGGGCACCATGAGAAATCTGGGAAGGAGAGGATACCAGGGAGGGAGGAGGGAATATTGGGGGAAATATGGATACTGGGGAGAGAGGAAGGAAAACTAGGGATGGAGGAGGAGGAGGAGGAAAACAGGGAGATGGGGATATTGGGGAAACAAGGGATACTCTTGGATACTGAGGAAAGAAGAGGGAATACAGGGGAGGGAAGAAGACATACCAGGGGAAGAGTAGGAGAGAGAGGAAAGGATATCTGGTGGGTATGGGGGGAGGGAGTAGGGGATACAGGGAAGGAGGAGATACTGGGGAAGAAACAGGGGAGGGAGAAGGGCACACAAGGTGGCTATGGGGAGAGGATAAAGAATACCAAGGAAAGAGTAGATAACCAGGGGAAGAGCAGGGGAGGGAGGAGGGATACCTGGTGGATATGGGGAGAAGAGGGCATACTGTGGAGGGAGGAGGGGATACTGAGGAAGGATCAGGGGAGGGAGAAGGCAATACCTGGAGAATATGGGGGACAGAATGGAATATCGGGGGGCGGGAATACCTGGGGAAGAGTAGGGGAGGGAGAAGGGCACATCAGGTGCACATGAGCGGGAGAATAGAGAATATCGAGGAAGGACTAGGTAAAGGAGTAGGGGATACTGGGGGGAAGGAGGAGAGGGATGAGAGGTACCTGGTGGACATGGGGAGGAGTAGGGGATACCAGGGGAGGAAGAAAGGGATACTGGGAAGGAGGGGCTACTGAGGAAGGAAGAGGGGAGGGAGGCAGGGATATCTGGATATTGAGGGAGTAGGGGATACCAGGGGAGGAGGAGGGGGGAGAGAGGTGGTTATTGGGGGACTATGGTATACCAGGGGAGGAGGATGGAGGAGGGCGGCGGGAATACCTGGTGGATATTGGGGGAGTAGGGGATACCAGGGGAGGAGGAGGGGGGAGAGAGGTGGATATTGGGGGAGTAGGGGATACCAGAGGAGGAGGGAAAGGAGGAGGAGATACCTGGTGGATATTGGGGGAGTAGGGGATACCGGGGGAGGAGGAGGGGAGAGAGAGGCAGAGATACCTGGTGGATATTGGGGGAGTAGGGGATACCAGGGGAGGAGGAGGGGAGAGAGAGGCAGAGATACCTGGTGGATATTGGGGGACTATGGTATACCAGGGGAGGAGGATGGAGGAGGGCGGCGGGAATACCTGGTGGATATTGGGGGAGTAGGGGATACCAGGGGAGGAGGAGGGGAGAGAGAGGTGGATATTGGGGGAGAAGGGAATACCTGGGAAGGGATGAGGAGGGAGGGGTACCTGGTGGATATGGGGGGAGTAGGGGATACCAGGGGATGAGGAGGGAGGGGTACCTGGTGGATATGGGGGGAGTAGGGGATACCTGGGAAGGGATGAGGAGGGAGGGGTACCTGGTGGATATGGGGGGAGAAGGGGATACCTGGGAAGGGATGAGGAGGGAGGGGTACCTGGTGGATATGGGGGGAGAAGGGGATACCTGGGAAGGGATGAGGAGGGAGGGGTACCTGGTGGATATGGGGGGAGTAGGGGATACCAGGGGATGAGGAGGGAGGGGTACCTGGTGGATATGGGGGGAGAAGGGAATACCTGGGAAGGGATGAGGAGGGAGGGGTACCTGGTGGATATGGGGGAAGAAGGGGATACCTGGGAAGGGATGAGGAGGGAGGGGTACCTGGTGGATATTGGGGGAGAAGGGGATACCTGGGAAGGGATGAGGAGGGAGGGGTACCTGGTGGATACGGGGGGAGTAGGGGATACCAGGGGAGGAGGAGGGAGGGGTACCTGGTGGATACGGGGGACAGTAGGAGATGCTGGGGAGGGAGTTGGGACACTGGGGAGGGAGAGGCGATATTGGAAGGGAAGAGGGGATACCAGGGGAGGAGGAGGGGAGAGAGAGGCAGAGATACCTGGTGGATACGGGGGGAGAAGGGGATACCTGGGAAGGGATGAGGACGGAGGGGTACCTGGTGGATATGGGGGGAGTAGGGGATACCTGGGAAGGGATGAGGAGGGAGGGGTACCTGGTGGATACGGGGGGAGTAGGGGATACCTGGGAAGGGATGAGGAGGGAGGGGTACCTGGTGGATACGGGGGGAGAAGGGGATACCTGGGAAGGGATGAGGAGGGAGGGGTACCTGGTGGATACGGGGGGAGAAGGGGATACCTGGGAAGGGATGAGGAGGGAGGGGTACCTGGTGGATATGGGGGGAGTAGGGGATACCTGGGAAGGGATGAGGAGGGAGGGGTACCTGGTGGATATGGGGGGAGTAGGGGATACCTGGGAAGGGATGAGGAGGGAGGGGTACCTGGTGGATACGGGGGGAGAAGGGGATACCAGGGGAGGAGGAGGGAGGGGTACCTGGTGGATACGGGGGACAGTAGGAGATGCTGGGGAGGGAGTTGGGACACTGGGGAGGGAGAGGCGATATTGGAAGGGAAGAGGGGGTAGCTGGGGAAGGTCCCCACTTACCGTGGCCGCCACGGGTGAGGAAGGGGGTGCGGTTGATGGCGATGGGCACCGTGCCGTGCTTGTTGTGGAAGTGGTGCACGTGGTGTGTGGTGCTGAGGCTGGAGGACACTCGTGCTGCCCCAGCTGGCCCAGCCAGAGCCGCCAGAGCCGCAGCCACGAGCACAGCCCATGGTGCCCCCTGCCCTGCGCCCCCACCCCTGCTCCTCCTCCTCATGGCGCAGGGCGCCGGGGAGGGGCAGGTGGCCCCCAGGGGAGTCACGGTGTCAGATCCCAGGCACGACGCCGTCCATACCGCGGGTTTGCTCACCGATGGGAGAAAGACCCCTCCCAAATCACCAAAAATCCACCTGGCAAAAAACACCGAAAAGTGTGTGTAGGGGGGGGGGAATGAAAAATTGTTAACCCCCCCGTCCAAAAAAAAAATCCAAAGTGGTAAAAAAATAAACTCCGGGGTCAGATCCACGGATGGATGGCAGACGGCTCAGGACTCCTCTCCTCTCCTCCCCCACCTCCACTTCCACACTCCTTGATTCACAGAGAAGTCCCCATCCTTCAGTATCCGGCGGCAGCACTGTACATCCAGCTTCCCCTGGGAGGGGAGGACGGGAGTGGGACGAGGCGGGTGGGGAAGCATCAAAGGGTCCCCAACATCCAGGGGAAAGAGGAATGAGAGAAAAAAGCCAGAGGACTAGTGCAAAAAAAAAAAATTGAATAAATGAGGAAAGGATGGGTTTCAATTAGAGTTGTGCATCATCCTTCAAGGGGGGCAGGATGGAGGGATGGAGACAGATAGGAGAAGGAAGAGAAGAAAATAAACAAATGAAAAAAGGCAAGGGAAGGATGTGAAGAGGAAAAAAGCCTTTGAATTCAGGGCAGGGACATGGAGCCGAGGAGGCGTCAGGGCAAGCGATGGCTGGGGCGAAGGATTGCCGATGGAGGGGGCCGGCGAAGGAGAGATGGGGGTAAGAATTGCAGATGGAGGGGGGCTGGCGAAGGAGAAGAATGAAAAGGATGAAGGCGAAGGCAGTGCACCGAGAGAGAGAGCGAGAGGGGGGAGCCGAGTGGAATGGCACAGCGCTCGCTGGAGTGTGCTGCAGAGGAGAGGGACGGCTAGAAGGAGGGAGCGAAGAAGGGGGGTCGGCGGAGGGAGGGGAGGGGGGAGGACCAGAGCACCGAATCGCTCTGAAATCTAATGACAGCGTTTCCAAGCTCCTTAATTCATTGCACCTGGCACCCCCCCCCCCAAGGCTCCTGAATTACTGAGGCGCCCCCGCCCCCCAGCCCTCCTTGCTTTCAAAGGGAGGGAGAGCTTGTGAGATCTCTTTACAGATGCACCTCTCTCCTCCCTGATCTCTTTCTCGCTCCCTAGCTCTCCTCCATCTTCAATTCTTCCCCCAACCCCTAGCAGCAGCAGCAGCCGTGGGCTGGAGTCCACCCCCTAGACCTTCACCCCCTCCCTGAGACCAGAACCGACCCCCTGTATC
The DNA here is from genome assembly GCF_965140295.1 of Lepidochelys olivacea. Taxonomy (NCBI): domain Eukaryota; kingdom Metazoa; phylum Chordata; order Testudines; family Cheloniidae; genus Lepidochelys; species Lepidochelys olivacea. Next base: position 33,047,616 of record NC_140417.1, read on the forward strand.
TTCGTTGCTTCCCATTCTGGATCCCCACCCCTTTGCCTTTTGGGCAAGGTTGGGATGCAACCTACAGACTGAGTCCAGGCACAATATACCCCCAATGCCTGATTACTTACCCACTCGCCCCTCCAAACTAAGATCTTCCCTCCCCTCTGTAGGGGAGAGAGACCCCCCCATGGGGGTCCTCTGCTGCATACTGCCCTTCCCCCATTCAAAGTGATCATGTCTTCCCCCCAAACACCTTGCTCCCCCGCTCTGAGCTTCTGCACCCCACCCCAAACCCCACACATACAGAGACACAAAGGTACACACACACACAGGTGCATGCACACACACACACACAAGCATGCGCACACACATAGAGGTGTGCACACACACACAGGCGTGCAAACACAAGCACAATGTTTTCCCTAGAGCAGTTTGCTTTTTTCCCCCAGCTAGAGATTGCGGGGTATCACTGACAAATAATTAAATACTGTACACTGGGGTTGGTGGCCGGGGAAGGGGGGGAGGCTGTTTTTCTCCCCGTAGCCCAAGGCTAATGAAAAATCTGACGGAGATAAAAATACAGGCGGCTGTGGGACCAGAGGATGAGTGAGGGGAGGGCTGAGCACAGGCCCAGTGGAGGCAGGGGCAAGCGTGATGGCTTAGCTCTCCAGCCAACCCCCCTGCCCAGGGAATTTGTCCACTGGAGAGGCCAGGATCAGCCACACACACACACTGCTCCTGTGCTGTGTCCCACAGCTCCCCCTGCTGGGACCGGAGTAGCTGGGAGCTCTCCCCACAACACCCCCTGTGGGAAAGTCCAGGCAGTGCAGGGCTGGGATTCCAGTGCAGCCCTGGCTTTGCTGATCCATCTTTGCCAAAGGTCACCGGCCTCCTGACGTGTTTGTGGGGGACGCTGTGCAAACACCCAGGAGGCAGAGGCCTCGGGCAGCAGGGGCTGGGGCAGGCTGGGCTGACAAAGCCGGACATAGGGGCCCAATGGAGGGGCTGGGGGACAAGGATCAGACTCACTGACCTCAGAGACGGGGGCTGGACGGGCTGCGTGTGGAGGCAGGGTGCTGAGCCCAGGATTTATTTAGCGCTGGATCGATGGCGATCAGAGCCGGTACTTCTGTGTCTCCAGAGCGGGGTAGGGGGAGCAGGCAGGAGAGTGAACCCGACTCACACACAGCCCCCTCAATACACACAGCCCCCCACCAATGCACCCCCACTGCCAATGTACCCCCTGTGACGAAGTGGGACTGTTCTTAATGTTTCCTCTGAATAGTGTGGGGCTGCCTCAGTTTCCCCTAGGCAGTTCTTAAGTATCTAGGAGTGGGGTAAGGGTGTATGATCATTGCAGAGCCCTAGAGGGCAGGTGTGTGCAGGGGTTTGGACACAGACAATGGCCAACACCCTGTTTCCTGGCCACTGATGGCCTGGGCCCTTCCCCCCTGCAAGGTGAGAGCGAAAGGGTTGGAGAACAAAGGAATCAGGTGACCTCCTGGCCCGGGAAAGGGACAAAGCCCAGGGGAGGGGGGGCTGGAGGGAGTTTCAGTTTGGGGCTGGCTGGAGACATGGAGTGAAGGGCAGACATGGTTGTCTGGCTCACTGCCCCCCAAAATGGACCCAGCTGAGGGGTCCTGTTCTCTGCACCTACAAGCTCTGTTTTAGACCATGTTCCTGTCGTCTAATAAACCTCTGTTTTACTGGCTGGCTGAGAGTCACGTCTGACTGCGAAGTTGGGGTGCAGGGCCCTCTGGCTTCCCCAGGAGCCCCGCCTGGGCGGACTCGCTGTGGGAAGCTCACGGAGGGGCAGAGGATGCTGAATGCTCCGAGGTCAGACCCAGGAAGGTGGAAGCTGTGTGAGCTGTGTGTCCTGAAGACAGGCTGCTCACAGGAAGGCGACTGCCCCAGAGTCCTGACTGGCTTCATGGGGAGCAGTTCCAGAGCATCGCCCAGGGACTCCGTGACACCCCCTTTAGTACACACAGCCCCCCAGCAGTACACCCCCCACCACCAATGTACCCCCATCAGTACACACAGCCCTCCACCAATGTACCCCCCTTAGTACACACAGCCCACGCCAGTATACCCCCCACCGCCAATGTACCCCCATCAGTACACACAGCCCCCCACCAATGTACCCCCATCAGTACACACAGCCCTCCACCAATGTACCCCCCTTAGTACACACAGCCCACGCCAGTATACCCCCCACCGCCAATGTACCCCCATCAGTACACACAGCCCCCCACCAATGTACCCCCCTTAGTACACACAGCCCTCCCCGCCAGTGCATCCCCACCGCCAATGTACCCCCCTTAGTACACACAGCCCTCCGCCAGTGCATCCCCACTGCCAATGTAACCCTCTTAGTACACTTAGCCCCCTGCCAGTGCACCCCCCACCACCAATGTACCCCCCTTAGGACACACAGCCTCCCACCAATGTACTCCCGTCCTGACCACCTCACGCAGCCCCCCCCACTGCCAATATACCCCTTAGTGCACACAGCCCCCCAACAATGTACCCTCTCCACCACACACACAGCCCCCTCACTGCGAGTGTAATCCCTCCACGCTTTGGGAAGGGGAATGTGCATATGGAAGGAGGATTGGCGTACGGGGCACTTGGCAGCAAGGGAGGGGTGAAAAATATGTGGCACACTGGGGGACTCAGCATTGCAGGAAGGGCTGGGTCTCACGGTTGGGGGGCACGGGGGGATCAAGCCTCTTCTTGGGGGTGGGGGGAGCAGTGGCTGAGGCAGGGGAACAAGCTTTCTGCAGAATAGCCAAGACCTGGAGTGGTTGGATTATCCCCCCTCTCCCTCCCATCCAACACACCCTTGTCCGCCAGCGGCCCCCCCAAAGCTGGAGGTGGGAGCTGTTTTCTATTTGCTAGCCCTCCCTGCTGCCAGCCCTCCCCGGGAGCTTCCCCCCAAGCCAGCACACCTGCCCTGCTCCCTACAGCGCCCCCTGCTGGCCAATGGAAATGTCAGATGAAACGCCCAGGAAGGAGGGTTCTTTCAGTTCCCACCTCGGACTTCAGTGCTGTGAACATCCCTATGGCAGTGCCCCCAGCTGGGACTCTGTCCTTCACTCCCTGTGGTGCCATGTCAGAGTATGTGCAGGGTCCAGGTTGGCTGGGCGGGGAGAGGGATGGCTGGCCTACCAGCTGCTCACTACCTCTCCCTAATGAAGACAACTGAGCTCACCAGCCTGGTGGTGGTAAATCACCAGCGATGAGCTCATCCTGACATGATGTCACCCCCCCCACTCAGCTGGGCCAGGAGGGGGGAGGGGCACCAGCGCTCAGGGGAGACAGGGGAGGGTGGGCTAAGGGGGTGGGGATTTATCAGCAAAGGTGGCAGATGGGGAGGGGGTGGAGAAGCAGAGGGAGGGGCAGGTGGATGTAAGATACTAGGGCAGAGGTCCCCAAACTGTGCGGAGAAACATTCGGGGAGGCATGGTGGGGCCCAGGCCAGCCCCCACAGGGGGCGGTAAGGGAGGACCACCCAGCCCTGCTCTGGCCCCGCCCCCAGCTCTGGCCCCAGCCTCGGTCCCCTAACCCGTGTCCATGTCCCATCCCCCTGCCAGGGAGCTGCAGCCCCACTCCCAACCCCAGCTCCAGGAGGAGTGGGGGCATGGACAGCAGTAAGGGGGGGTGTGACTCTGAAAAGTTTGGAGACCACTGTACATGGGGGTACTGGGCAAGGGGCAATGGCAGGATAGGTGTAACAGGTGTGCCCAAGGGGGCCAACATCCCTAGCCCTGTTCTGCTGGTGCCCCTCAATCCCAACCTGGCCCCCGGCTAGCCCAGTCCCGGATTCCACACGCCTCAATCCCGACACGCAGCCCCCAGCTAGCCCAGCCCTGGACTTCACACCCTGCCCAAGGTCCCTCTCCCCCCAGAGCACCAAGACAGACCGCGCTGCGGTTCTGTGACAAGAACCAGCTGGCTGAGGCTTCTCAAACTCATTCCATGTCTGCCCGAGGCCAGGAGGTCAAAGCCCATGGCCCCAGCGCATTAGCATCCCCCCTGGCACTCCAGGGCTGGGAGGGGGCGGTCAGTCCTGCTGCTCATGGGCAGCACAGCTAAACCAACAAGGAATATTTCCCAGCTGGCCGTTTCCACCCGATGCAGCCGTCGCCCTGCACCCCGAGTGCACGGCTGTCCTCACAGTCACTGCTCCCACGGAGGGCTGAGCAGGGCCAGGGCGAGCCAGTGCTGGAGTTGGACACGGCCATGGAGAGGACTCTGACCCATGGCACTGCAGGAAGCAGGGCTGGGCCTCAGCAGGGGGCGCTCTCCCCTTGCAGCTAGCGCTGGGTCCACCAACACAGCACTCAGGGCTCCTGACCCCATAAAGTACTACAACGAGCCCCCAGGGGTCCCCCCGCTACCTCACACCAGGACCCCACTCTATACAGTCCTGAAAAGCTACATGACCCCGACACACCCCATTCTCTACATGAACCTGACACGCCCTGCTCCCCCTCCATGGCCCCGACATGCCTCATTCCTGCTACACGACCCTGGTGCACCCCATTCTCCTTTCCTGGCCCTGACACGCTGTGTTATCTTTTCCTGACCCTAATGGGCCCCGCTGCCCCTTCCCAGCCCCCGACGCACCATGTTACCTCTACACGACCCCAAGACACCCCACTCCCCCTTCCCGGCCCAAACACATCCCACTCCCCCTTCCCGGCCCCCGGCCCCGACGCACCATGTTACCTCTACACGACCCCGAGATGCCCCACAATAGGCGCCCATATAAGACAAAGCCCCAAATATCAGGACTGTCCCTATAAGATCGGGACAGTTGGTCACCCTATTCTACACAACACCGATACACTACACAATCCCAACACACCCTGCTTCCTCTGCACAACCCCGACACACTACGCTACACCCCACTCCCTCTATACAATCCTGATACACTACACAACCCTAACACAGCCTGTTCCCTCTACATAACCCCAACACTCACACACTACACAACTCCATACCAACACACATTCTCACTATACAACCCCAACAGATACACACACAACCCCATTCCCTGCTACACAACCCTTCCATAAACACAATCCTGCCACACAACCCCACAACACACACAATCCTGGCACACACATCTGGGATCCAAGCTATGCAACTGCCCTTGCCTCCACACATGTAATCCTGATACTATACAAACCCATGGACATGCACCACTCCATGCTCCCCCTCCTGCCCCCAAATGGGTGTTGGTAACACAATGGAGCCTCCCTGAGGAGGGTTTGCGCAGGGAGGGTGCGTGGGTGGGCGGGCGTGTCCAGATTCCTAGGCTCTGTCTCCAGCTCTAGGATGGGAGTGGGGCCTACTGAGTTATTTCTGGGGTGGGATGTGGGGGCTGGGAGCTGGGACTCCTGGGTTCCATTCCCAGCTTTCAGAGGGAAGGGGAGTTTAGTGGGTTCGTGGGGGGCAGGGGACTCCCAGGTTCCACTCCCAGCTCTGGTAAAGGAAAGGGGTCAGAAGCCCCTGGCAGGGGTTGGAGGAGTCACATGTTGTGTCCCCCCCACGCTGCATGTTTGCCACACACCAAGCTCTCGCAGTCAGCACGAGCTGTTTGCGAGCTATAAATATGAGGAGATGGATAGAATGACAGACGGGGTGGGCGTCCATCCGGGGGCGGGCAGGAACCAAAGTGGAATCCAGCTCAAAGTGAGCACCAGAGACAACTGAACTCGCACTGCAGTCACAATCTACGAGGCGCATTCCAACACTCGGCCCTGGGGGGAAGTTTTGAGAGATGCCAGTCACCAGCGTGACGCGGGCAGGACATGGGGCTGCAGGTGCTAGAGGAGAGCGACCAGGACTCCTGAGTTCTGTTTCCTGCTCTGGGGGGCGGAGGGAGGTCTAGTGACTAGAGTGTGGGGACTGGGAGTCAGGACTCCTGGGATCTACTTCCTTCTCTGCCACTGAGGTGCTGTATGGTCTGGGTGAATCATTTCCACTCCCGACCATCGTTTATTCATCCTATGAGCTCTTTGGGGCAGGGAATGTCTCCCCCTATGCATGCGCAGAGCCTGGTACAACAGAGTCCCAACCTGAGATCTCCGAACCGCCCGACCCCGCTCAAATTCACTAGACCCAACTCCCCTCCCCGAGCTGGGGACAGACCCCAGGAGTCCTGACTCCCACTCTGGTGCCAAGACAGTTCCCCCTTAGGCCCTGCCTCATGTAACCTTCTTCCGGTCTGCCGTTATTCAGTCAACACCTGAGAACCCAAAGCTAAGCAGAGCTGATACAGAAGCTGCAGTTTCCCCTGGGGGTGTCAGTAATGCAGGGGAGGCTGCAAAGCGAATAGCCTGACAATGCCATGATAGCGGGGCACTGCCACAGACCGAGGGGACAGGAACTGCCACCCCAGATCAGACCAGGAGCCCATCCAGCTCAGGTATCCAAGTGCCAACCGCTTCAGAGGCCAGTGCCAGGAACAGCAGGAACAGTGCAGCAATAAGAACCCGGCCCCTGCCCTGGGGCAGCTCCCTCCTGATCCCAGCAGAGAGACGTCTGGCTAAGTGCTGGAGCATGAGGTTTATCTTCCCTCACCCACTGGCTACTTTAGCCCTCCCAGACCTAGCACTGGATGATCACATTAGCTCTGAAGACATCTGGGCCTTCTCGGGCTCCAGCACTGCTCTTGACCGCTCTGTGCCCCAGGCTGAGTGGGCACAGTGGGTGTCTGGGGCTGAGATCCCAGAGGGGGAAGGGCAGGCGAGGATCTCGTTAGGTAATTAGATAGACAGAGCTAGAGAGGGTTATAGGGATGGCTGGCTGGCTGGCTGGCTGGGGCTAGGTAGTTCCTCAGCTCCCTCCGTCCGTCCCCCCATTCCTAGCCCTAACCCTGAGACGTGCTCTTATGCTGTGCCTGGGGCTGGGAAAAGGCATCTCCCAGGGAATCCCAGCCCACGCTTGTGGGGCAGGGTCCCCCTTTGGGTGAACGTGGGTCTCACTTTTGCTGGAAGGAAAGCGTTAGCAGCCACGCAACGTGCACGGGCTTCGCAAGGGAGGCCTGAGCTCAACCCCACTCCAAGCAGGGGAGAATCTTCTACCCAGCCTGCAGGGGGCGCTGTCAGGGAAGGGGGCGCTGGGATAACAGCCCCAGACTCCTAGGTTCTACCTTCCACTCTTGTGCTACCACCACATGCCCATTCTTCCTCCAGTTCCTGGTGATTTAGTCTCAATACTCCCCGGCTGTGAAATGCCTGGGGGCCTTTGTCTATCACTGCACACCTCCAATGCAGACATGCCCTATGGCACAGACGGTCCCTGCCCCACAGACTTACAGTCTAAGTGATGCCCAGCTCAGCACAAATATAATGCACTGCTCTGGTGCTGAGAGAGCGGGGCCTCTCTTGGAAACTCCTGGACCAAATAGCCCCAAATCAGCCCCATTCACTCTAGCCCTGCCCCAGAAGTGGGACACCAATTTCCAAGGCAATCTGCCTCTGCACACACATTTTAGCTCGCACTGAAAAATGTAGCTCCGCTCAAGTCTTCTCTGGTATAGACACAGAAGGAAAATGACTTGCAAGAAGTCACACAGGAAGAGCCAGGAACACAATCCAGCTCCTCCTGCTCTAACCCCTAGACCCCACTCCCCACCCAGTGCTGGGGCTAGAACCCAGGAGTCCTGGCTCCCAGACCCCCTTGCTCTCACCCCCTAGATCACACTTCCCTCCCAGTGCTGAGGATAGAACCCAGGTGTTCTAGCTCCCAGCCTTCCCCCCTGCTTAACTGGGGCTGGGAGCCAGAACTCCTGGGTTCTATCCCCAGCTCTCTTTCCCTGTCTCCTCTCTCTGTGTCTAATCCCCCACACGGCTCACATACAAATTGTTCCAGTTTATTACCCTCACGAAAGCTCTTTGCTCCTGCCATTGTGTCCCCTGCACTGACACGGGGACGTACACAATTACACAGAGTGACACTCCATTAGAATACCAAACACCATGAGAAACCCGCATGGCAGTGAGCTCCCCTCCCGACGTCCCATTACCCCTCGGCCAGCACTCGCCCACCCGCAGCACTCCTCCCTTGCCCAGTGCTCCCCACTCTCCTCCAGCCTGTATCAACTGAGAAATGAAATGTTAATATCCCCAAATGGTTTGCTAATCTCCCCCAACCCTGGCTGACACTGAGGGGCTGGCGCAGGGAGATAATCAGAGAGAGCTGAGAGGGATGGGGGTGGGTGGGACAGAGAGCAGCAGACAAAGGAAGGAGGGAATGCAGGGAAAGGAGGCATGTGGAAATGAGCAACAGGGCGAGCAGGTGCGCTCCCACCCGGGCATTCGTCTGGGCACCTGTTCCTGTCCGTCTGACTAGCAGCACTGCCATCCAGGGCAGCCCCAGCTCCCAGCCTCAGCTCACGTTGCCCGTCACTGGTGGTCTCAGGCCCCCGGGTGCCTGCCCTGCTGGGAACTGTGCTGAGAGCTGCCAAACTCACTACATGAATGGGCTACATACCAACACTGGATTGGGACTGGTGGCCCCTACAGGGGAAAGCCCCCGTAACCCATTCCCCATCCTCTGAGCCAATCAGTGTCCTGCTGTTGGGCAGGCTTAGAGCCAAAGGCCAGAAGGGAAAGGCCCAATTCCCCATCCGTCCCTCCACAATGGGGTTGGATTGAAGCCAGCGCCCCCAGAGGGGAAAGACCCCATGTCCCATTCCCCATCCAGCCCTCCACAATGGGGTTGGATTGGAGCCAGCGCCCCCTAAAGGAGAAAGATCCCATTCCCTGCTGCCCTGAGCCACCCAGTCCCCACACCCTGAGGCCAACCAACCAGCAAGGATGCTCTTGTGGTTAAGGCACTGGACTGGGAGGGGGTGGGATCTGTGTTAGACCAGGGGGGCTGGGAGCTAGGACTCCTGGGTTCTACCCCTTGCTCTGGGAGGGGCTGGGTCTATTGCGCCCCCCACAGACTGACGCAGGTTCTCCCCACCCTTCTCCCAAGTACCTCTCTACCCCACTTTCCTAGTAACTCTAGCATCAGCGCCTCATCACAGTGCACAATTCGCACCCGCAGCCGCCCTGGGTGCCTTGTGCTGCCATCAATTCCCCCTCACAGAGAGGAGTGTGAGCAACAGCACACCCGAAGTGTGACATGAATCAGGCAATGATGGGAGCCAGGTGCCCAGGGCATCAGATACCAAGGGGATGGGCACACAGGGATCTTAGCAGATACAGGGGGAGAAATGGATTGTAGGAGGTGATCTGCCCCCTTGCAGTGGAGGGGAACAGCCCAGGAGCCAGGATGCTAGGGTTCTATTCCTGCCTGACTGCCTGGGGGTGGAGGGTTCAGCAGCCCCGGCTTGTACCCTCTTTTCCCCCACAGCAGATGAGGCTCCCACTGCTGAACCCATATAACCACTTTTTGAGGCGAAGAGGAAAAACAATTAGCAGAGTCCAGCTGTTTCCTGCCAGATGTTGGCATGGCCCATGCCCGCTCTGTTGCCAGGGCATCAGAGCTGCTTGTCTCCAGCTGGGGGTATGACAGGGAGCCCGACACCCTGCTCCGCTCTGGCCTGGCAAGGCAGGAACTAAGTGACTGTGCAGAAATCTAAGGCGCAGAAGATACTGGCCCCCAAGGCAGCCCTTCTGTGTAACCTAGCATGGGGGTGATCAGCACAGAGCCCTGCTCTGTAATGGGGTGAGGAATATATAGCATGGGCAGCCCCACAGCTCCCACTTCTGCCAGCAGGGGGTGCTGTGGGGAGCAGGGCAGGAGCTGGCTGCGGGGGGAGCTCCTGGCTACTCCAGCCCTAGCCTCTCCCAGCATGGGGCGCCATAGGAAGTGAGGCAGGAGTGCTAACTGTAGCGCCATGGGCAGTGGGGGAGGAGTGCCTGGCTTCAGGGGAACTCCTGGTTACCCCAGTCCCAGCAGGGGGCGCTGCAGGGCAGCTGTGTCCCTGCAGGTGTAACAGGAAGCGGCTCCTGCCTCTCTCCTTCCAGGTGAATAATGAAAGGCAGTGCTGGCATCACGGCTCCTGGCAGAGCGAGGGGGCAGTAATTACTGGGGAAGGTCCATGCCCCCGACCCCCATTAGCAACTGATGGGCTGTTGATGAATGGCACAGCAACAGGGGCCAAACAGAGGTGGCCAGAGACCAGGCCTCCCTCACACACAACTGCCATTAGCGGTGCTGGGTGCCAGCTTGCAGCCCTGCGTGCCAGGGCAGCCAGTCAGCTCTGTGTGCCCCAGGACAGAGACAGTAGGGCGGGGGAAGAGATCTCCTTGGCCTCATTACCAGACTCCCTGCTGGTGATAGGGGATGCCCACCACGCAAGGGACAGTGCTGAGGCCTGCACAACTCATCTCATGCTCTGGATGCTGCGGGGGGTTGGGGGGTGCCACCTAACCCATGCTCCCCCACAGGCCCAGGCATCTCTCTCCAGTGAAAGAGCGCTACTCTCTGTCTCTGACCCTCACACTGGTAGGTTCTATCCCAGCTCAGGGAGGAGAATGGAGTCTAGTGGTTAGAGCGGGAGGCTGGGAGTCAGAACTCCTGGTTTCTATCCCCAGCTCTGGGAAGGTTGGGGCGTGGGGTGCAAGCAGAGGAAGCTGGGAGTCAGGACTCCTAAGCCCCCAGCTCCTAGGCCCACAGCGTCCCTACTGAGCCCCCAACTGGTTCCCTGCCCCACTTGCTACAGCACAGCACCCGCCAGTGTCACACCAACCCAGCAGAGAGACTCCACGGGCCCTTGGAGATCTCCCAGCCAAGCACTGACTTTGCCTGATCCTCTTTGGTCAAGGGGCAGATCAGACGCAGGCCCTGCAGCCACAAGGCACTGAACCAGCTTGGGGGGAGCTGCCCCTCTGCCCCATCCTTGGTGTCCACCCAAGCCCCGTGATCCCACCTCCTGTGGGGAGAGCCCCCCTGGTCCCAGATGCCCCTAAAGAAGCCTCCCATGAGTTTGTCGCTTCTGCTTAGCCGGAGCAACTGGCCATTCACTCCTGCCAGAGCCCCCGGTGCTCACAGGGGCATGAATGCAGAGATTAAAGGGGAGGATGTAGAGTCGGGCTAATTGGCTTCCTGAAGCATCCCCGAGCCCAAGCCCCAGCCCCACAGAACCCACCATGTCCCCACCCAGCCCCACAGAACTCAACCCCCCAGCATTCCCAAACCCACAGGGCCACAGAAACCACCCTGCCCCACTCCTTACAGCATCCGCTGCTTGCAAAGGCCGGGACTGCAGTAGCTGGGAGCTCCCCCTTGCCACATACCTCTGCAGGTGCCATGTCCCACTGTGCCTGCAACCCCCTCTCTGCTTTCCTGGCACATCAGCAATTCTGCTCTTGGTAGAGCAAGCACAGCTGCAGGCAGGGCGGGGGCAGCAAGCTGAGACCACGGCCAGCCTGCAGTGAGTAAGCCATGAGGGCTGGGACACACAGCCAGGCTGCTGACTCTGGGCTCCCAGCTGGCAGCTTGGGGTTTGCCCAGGGTTAGGGTGCTCACATCCTGACATGGCCAGGGTCCACCATTGACCTACCCCTGCAAATCACTCCATTGCCCAGGACAGGGCCAGACACACGGAGGGGAGAGGCAGACAGCAGCCCTTCATCCATTCTCCTAGAACACAGACCAGCTCAGAATCACCCCATACAACCCAGGTTCCCAGCCCCCTGCTCTACCCACTAGGCACCACTCCCCTCCCAGAGCCAGGGACAGAACCCAGGAGCAGGGCTCCCAGCCCCCTGCTCTACCCAGTGGGCCCCCACCTCCTCCTCCTCCCCGGAAGCCAGCAGGTCTCCAGGCGCGCAGTGCAGCGAGCGAGGCAGAGGGAATGGCTGTAAATCAAGCAGGAGAGCGTTAATGGCTGGCCCCAGATTTACAGAGCAGGCTGAGAAATACAGCCCAGCTGGGAAATGGCCCTGTTTACAGCACAAGGGACATGGCTCAGGGCCCTGGCCTGTGCTCACTGCCAGGGCAGGGGGAGGCGGGGGAGAGAAAGAGAACAGTGCATGGGAGAGCTGGGCAGGAATGGACAGACACACAAAACCCGACATCAGAGGATCTCAAAGCAACAAGGAATCAAGGGACTCCCCCACAACCAACCTCCCCTCGTACACAGACACCGAAAGGAACTCCCAGCCCCCCCCGCTCTAACCACTAGACTCCCTTCCCCTCTCAGAGCAGGGAACAGAATCCAAGAGTCCTGACTCACCATCAGCTCCTAATGAGCCATGCCATGATCCCAGGAGAAGATTTATCAGCATGGGGGTTGATCTCTACAAGAGGGAGACATGCAAGGGAGGGGGATCTTGCCACTGGGGACAACTGCAACTACCCCTGTCTGCTCGCCTGCCCCCCCTGGAAGGAACAGAGCACGGGGAAACAGGTGATAGGACTCCAGCACCTCAACCAGACATGACATTTGCAAGCAGCTGGGAGGCTGAAGGCTGCAGGAGTAGCTGTGTGCTGCCCCCTGGTGGAGGGAATGAGCCCTGCTCAGAGAGAGAGTGTGGGCATGTGTGTGCCCATGCATGTGCCTGCTGCCCCCTGCTGGAGGGGACGAGGCCTCCTCAGTGTTTGTGTGTGTGCTGGGTTAGGGTTCACCTAGGCCCAAGGGTAGGATGTGTCATCCCAGTGCGTCTGGGGGAGGTATTCATACTGTCCAGGACTCAGGGATAGAGGTGACCTCAATGACATGACTCCAGCGCCACAGGGATTTAGTGAGGGTGCTGTGGGTGACGCCAGAGCCATGGAAATAGTTACGTTTGGGGCTGATCCCATCTCACCAGTGCTTGTATGGAAGACCAAACCCATGGGGTTGGGCAAGAGCTCAGTGATAGGCGCTCTCCCCTTGCAGTAAGTGCTGGCCCCCCATGTCCTCATGTGGTGCTAGGAGCACTGTGCTACAGGAAGCAGGCTGAAGGCTCACCGGGACACTCTCCCCCTGCAGTCAGTGCTGGCCCCAGTGGCCCCGTGGATGGTAGGGGTGCTGTGCTGCAGGGGGGCTCTCCCCAGGCAGTCAGTGCTGGCCCCAATGGCCCCGTGGATGGTAGGGGTGCTGTGCTGCAGGGGGGCTCTCCCCAGGCAGTCAGTGCTGGCCCCAATGGCCCCGTGGATGGTAGGGGTGCTGTGCTGCAGGGGGGGCTCTCCCCAGGCAGTCAGTGCTGGCCCCAGTGGCCCCCTGCGTGGTAGGGGTGCTGTGCTGCAGGGGGGGCTCTCCCCAGGCAGTCAGTGCTGGCCCCAATGGCCCCCTGCGTGGTAGGGGTGCTGTGCTGCAGGGGGGCTCTCCCCAGGCAGTCAGTGCTGGCCCCAATGGCCCCCTGCGTGGTAGGGGTGCTGTGTTGCAGGGGGGGCTCTCCCCAGGCAGTCAGTGCTGGCCCCAATGGCCCCCTGCGTGGTAGGGGTGCTGTGTTGCAGGGGGAGCTCTCCCCAGGCAGTCAGTGCTGACTCCAGTACGGTGCTAGCGGGCGCTGAGTTACCAAGGCTATGTGAAGTAAGAAGAGGTGTAACTGAGGTTAAAGCGTCCCCTGGCCTGTTTCCCTCCATGGAGTTGGGGCGTTAACCCTTCCTGCTCTGGCCAAGCCCCACTGACAGCAGTTCCATATCCCTTCTCATATTACGCTGCTGCTGTTTAACAGCCCCGTGTCCCGCCCCATAGGGTCTGCATCTTGGCATGGGGGAGCAATCCCTGCACGGATGGTCCCTGCAGCTGCTGATATGCTCCAAGGCAGCAGCAGGAGCCTGCAAGCACAGGTCACCTGAGATGTATTTGCAGAGCCAGGGCTGCTGGAGTAGGGAGGTCAATGCTTGCAGTGACAGGGAGCTCACTAATGGCTCTCTCCTACCTGCTGCCCCCTTACCAGCTGGTTTCCTAGCACAGTCCCATGGGAGAGCAGAGATCCATTGGCAGTTGGAGGGATTTCTTATGAGGGCAGTAAGTGTGATCAGGGCCAGATTCTACACCCAGCTCCCTGGGGTCAATCCAGAGTCACCCACTGACTGAAATGGGGCTGGGACCAGGGCCAGATTCTGACCTCAGCTTCCCAGGGTCAATCCAGAGTCACCCACTGACCACAGAATCATAGAATATCAGGGTTGGAAGGGACCTCAGGAGATCATCTAGTCCAACCCCCTGCTCAAAGCAGGACCAATCTCCCACTTTTGTTCCAGATCCCTAAATGGCCCCCCTCAAGGATTGAACTCACAATCCTGGGTTTAGCAGGCCAATGCTCAAACCACTGAGCTACACTGGGGCCAGGGCTAGATTCTGATCCAATGCAGGGACTTATTCCGGATTTACAATGAGTTAAATAGAGAAAGATCCAACACTACCTTGGTCCGCAGTTGATGGTTTGGGCCCTGATTCTCTTACCCAGTGCCCTTCATCTCCCCCCCCCCCCCCCCGCCGCCACTGCTTCTACTTGGGCATTGGCAGCACACCCTCCCCCATAACCCTCCATCCTTTCTCAGGTCAACAGAGAAGCTCATCTCCCACTGCCCCCCTGGCTGCCTGGGATGTTTTCTTGCAGCTCTGAGCCAGCCCATGAGCTGGTGCCCCCATCTGGCCCTAGGCAGCTAACTTCCTGAGCTGGATTTGATCCGGCCACCCCCTGGCAAAGAGGCACCAGAATGGGACAAGGAGGAGCAGGCTGTTTATGCCACTGTAACAGAGGAGGAGAGGGGGCAAAGGAATCTGTGACACCCCTTCGGTGCAGGGAACAGAGAGCGAAGCTGGCCTGGCTCCAGCCAAGAGACTCCTTAACAAATCCTTGGGTACCATAGGCAGTCAGTGGCTCATTGAAATGGATGGGGCTGTCAGCCCCAATACACACACAGTTCCATCAGAGCCTGCCAGCTCGAGGTAGGGGGCAGAGCTTCTCCTTCAGCCTAGGGATCAGAGCCCAGAGAGAGGAGAAGGTGAGAGGGAGATTGGGGCAGGTGGGGCAAAGTACCTAACCCTCAAACACACAGCCCCAGGGTCACACAGGTGCCTGAAACAACCAACAAGCCACTAACTGCTCTACAGCATCTCAAAGGTTCTTATGAGAGGGATCCCTTGCCCAGTGTGGAGATGCACCCACCTCTGGGGAGGGGCATGGGGGGCTGTCTATACAGGAATCCCTCACCTGGCACTGGGTGCAGCCACCTCTGGGATGGGGCAGAGAGTTTAATTACTCAGTGGTTCTTTAATGATCAAAAGTGGGCAGGTTGTTTTTACAGCCAAAGTTGGAAACTTCAGCAGTGCAGCAGCCCGCTGTACTGGGGAACTGGGGTCAGCACTGACTGTGAAGGGAGAGCACCTCCTACGGAGTGCGCGGCAAGCTCCCAGCTACTCCAACCCCAGCCTCCCCCAGCATGGGGCGCCACAGGGAGTGGGGTGGAGCGCTGGCTGGGGGGAGCTCCCAGCTACTCCAGCCCCAGCCTCTCCCAGCACGGGGCGCCATAGGGAATGGGGTGGAGTGCTGGCTGGCGGGAGCTCCCAGCTACTCCAGTCCCAGCCTCTTCCAGCAGGTGGCGCTGGAGGCTGTCAGTGCAGAGATGAAACGTCCCCAAAGCAAAGCCCAGACAATGACCATTTAAAAATGGGGGGGGGGGGGAAGAGATAAATGAGCCTTCAGCTCATGCGATGTGTGAGCGATGCCCAGGGCAGCTCCTGCGCTGTAGACCCATTAATCCAGCTGGCAGCGCTGAGGGAGCCTGTCCCCCCACGCCCCATGCCCAGCACTAGTGAGGTCATCACATCAGGCCTGCCACCCCATCCATCGCAGTGCAGGGTGGAACCTCAGCCCTCACTGGGGCCCCCAGGTGGGGGTCAGCACCACAGAGTGGCCAGAGGGAGGACAAATGGGTGCCAGGATGAGAAAGGGCCCCCAATAGCACTGGGACATCGGGGGATTCAGATCTGGGACTCAGCTCTGCAGCATGTCCTCACACACCACTCCTCTACCCATCCATCCATCCATCCCAAACACACCCTCCACCACTCCTCTATCCTGCTCCTCCATCCATGCCCCATACTGCCCCCTCTTCACCTCCCACTCCCACATATTCCTCCTCTATCCACCCCCATCCCCTTTCACCCTCTCCATCCATGCCCCATGCTGCCTCCCCCAACTCCTTCATACTCCTCCTCGATCCACCTCCATCTCCATCCATGCCTCATACTCCCTCATACTCCTCCTCCATGGCTCCCCTTTACACTCCCTCCTTCCCTCCCGGAGCATATTTCCCCTCTCACATAGATGTGCAAAGCGCAGTGTAGAGGGCGTCGGGGGAGGAGGGAATTACAGAGGGAGAGGACAACGCAGAGGACAGGAATTCCTGGGGGCTCATCAGATGCCCTGGTGATGGGCTTGGGCCAAGAGCAGAGCTAGGACTCTCCACACTCCAGTGCCCACTATGCAGTGCCAATGAGAATCACTCACACATGCCCCACCCCCATTACCAGTGGGCAGAGCTCCCCACACCACCAACAAAGCTGGGTGTCCCTCTCCATAGCCTGGATCCCAGCCCCATGCCCCACACCAGGATCTGCTTAGGGGGGAGGAGGTGCCTGTGGGGAATGGATCAGTCCTCTGGGCCCAGTTGCTGGGCAATGCTGAGAAGCCGTCACAGGAGGCATCTCTGAGACGTGGACTCAATGCACTGTCCAACTCACACACTCCATAGATCTACCCCACAGCCCTGAGCCAACATACGGATCCAGCCCCACAGAGCTGAACCAGACCATGGACCCTGCCCCACAGACTCACCCCACAGAGCTGAACCAGACCATGATCCAGTCCCATGGACCCACCCCAGCCGATCCACCCCACAGGGCTTAACTAACCCACAGATTCAGCCCATGGACCCACCCCACAGAGCTGAACCAGACCCAGGACCCAGGCCCATGGGCAGAGCCCACAGTACCCACCTGTCCTACAGTGCCAACAAGCCCCTGACACCAACATGGCCCACAGCTCTGATACAACCTGTGCAGCAGCCCTGGCACAGAGACCCACCCCCAGTATCTTTCCAGTTTCTGGACCCCAGCCAATGGGCTCAATGTGGGCCCATGAACCAGACCCAAAGACCCAGCCCAGGGCACCCCCAAATTTTATTAGTTCAGTGGTGTCCCCAGAGACCAGTCAAACCACAATCCCCAGCCAGGCCAAAGCCACTGCCCCATGTGAGTGCTCCTCTGGGCTCCTAATGCTCCCAGCTCACGACATCCCCAGTATGATCATCCTCCTCCTGCCCGACCCCTAGCTGGGCACATGACACCCCCAGTCCTAGCACCCTCCCCCTGATCCTCCAGACTCGCAGAACCACAGTGTGAGTGCCCCACCCTTCTCCCTGCAATCCCCCAGCACAATCCTTCCCCCTCCTTCCATCCCAACACACAGAGCCCCCCAGCACAATCCTTCTCCCTCCTCCCATCCTGGCATGCAGCTCCCCCTGCGGGATCCTTCCCCATCCCCCAACCAGCAGGCATGCACCTCTCCCATGCCACAACACTCACGGTCGTTGCACACGGGGCCACCGTACGAGGTCATGGTGCAGTCACACGTGTAGCCGTCCCACTGCTGCAGGCAGACGCCCTGGTTGGCGCAAGAGTCCTCAGTGCATGTGGTGCTGGGCCCTGGGGGCAAGGGGCAGGGATGGGTGTTATTGGCCTGGCTCCCCCAGCCCTTCGGGACAGGGCTTGGGGTCATAAACCCCCATGGGCAGAGTGGAAAAAAGCAGGTGAGAGAGAGGAGGGGACCTACAACGAGTCAGAGTCAGAGCTGGGGATAGACCCCCCGCTCCAACCCACAGACCCCATTCCCCTCCCAGAGCTGGGTAGCATCCAGGTGCCTGGGCATGTTACACCAGGGGCTGGGGAAGGAGGCAGGAATGGCAGGTGAGGAACCGGAGCCCGTAGGGGAGAGTCCCTGGCAGCCCCCCCACCATCCCAAGGCTGACACAAGGCAGCATCTGATGAGAGACATAATGCTCATGGCTGGGAGCTGGCAGCTAATGAAGGTGCCTGCATTTCTCTGGTCCTCCCACTAGCCCCCACCACAGGGCCAGAGTCCCCCACGGGAGGTGGGGGAGAAAGGGGCTGGGCTGGAAGCAGGCTGGCTTCAGAGGCGCAATCCCCATTATCAGCAGGAGAGGAGTCCAGGGCACTAGGAATGGGGAGACCTGGATTGTCTGAGCCTACAGCGCCCCCTGCTGGGTGAGGCCAGGCTGGAGGAGGGTGGGCTCTGGCAGCGGTGAGACTCTTACCATCGCAGCCCCTCTCGACTTGCCCGATCCGGTGCAGGGCGTCAGCGATGAGGTCGGGCAGGCGGCCGTTGAGGTCCACGGAGGCCAGGCAGCCTTGGAAGCCATCCCGCGAGGCCACCAGCTTAGGCAGGTTGTTGAACATGTTCTTGCTCAGCCCCCCGATGTACAGCTCTCCTGGGGAGGGCACGAGACACGTCAGTGGGCAAAGAGTCCTTTAGCCCCCCCCCACACCTTCCCTTCCACCGAACAGACCCGGCCAAGGGAGGACCTAAAGCCCCCCCCATCAGTCCACGTGCCCCAGCTGTCCCCACAACCTGTGCCCTGGGGATGGGGGAGCAAAGGAATCCAGCCCCATGAACAGGGACCGTGGGGCTGGTGGAGGGGGGTTGAAGTGATTCGTTCCTGAAGGCCAACCTTTCTGATCCCCACCCCCACCCCACCCCGGGGCACTGTGGGAAGCTCTTACTCTGCTGAGCCAGTGATTTATGGGGTGTCAGACATAGCCCTGGGGTGGGGAGGAAGGCCCCTCTGCCCCCCCACCCCCTTCCCATAAATCAGCCCTTCCACCACACTCTGGCATGGGGGGGGCAAACAGGATTCACTTCTCTTTCCCCCTCCCCCTGGGGATCCCCCAATAAATCCCAGCCCCCATGAACATTCAATACCCCGGCACCCAACAGTACCTGCCAGGAACACCAGCACCTCAATCAACTCCCCATCTCCCCCCAGCGCTGCCCCCACCCCCAATCCCCCCAGCACCCCAATCAACTCCCCTTCCCCTGTCACCCCAGCACTGTCCCCACCCCATGAGTAGGGCCCTACCAAATTCACGGCATCCCAATCAACTCCCCTTCTCCCCCCTCCATCAGCCCAGCGCTGCTCCCACCCCATGAGCCCCCAGCACCCCAATCAACTCCCCTTCTCCCCCCAACAGCCCAGCACTGCTCCCACCCCATGAACCCCCCCCCCGTGCCCCAATCAACTCCCATCAGCCCAGGCCTGCCCTCCCCCAATGAACCCGAGCACCACAATGGGGTGCTGCTGAGTGTTTTTTGGGATAGGGGCAGTGCTGGAGGTCCTCTGGGGTGCAGGCTGTGACAAAGCGGGAATTTTGGGTACTGTTCTTGGGAGTCATAGGCCATGAGCTGTACCGATGCAGCTGCACTGCTGTAAAAGCACTCAGGTAGCTGCTCTGTGTTGGAAGGAGAGAGCTCTCCCATCGACATAATAAAGCCACCTCAATGAGTGGTGGTATCTTCTCCTGCCGACATTACGCTGTGCTCACTGCCACTTATGCTGGCGAAATGTTCGTCGCTCAGGGAGGTGTTTTTTTCATACCCCTCAGCGACATAAGTGGCAGTGCAGACATGGCCTTGTGTGTGCGCCTCGGTTTCCCCTATATGCTGCATTGTTACTCAGTGGGGGGGAAAGACTAAGGGCAGGTCTACACTTAAAACACTGCACTAGTGAAGATGCACAGCTGTCACACTTAAGAGAAGATGCTCCTACACCAAGGAGAGAACTTCTCCTGGGGGCGTAGTTACTCCACCTCTGCGAGAGGCAGTAGCTCTGTGGAGGGGAGTAGCCCTCCTGTGGACACAGCGGCACTTAGGTCTATAGAACTATGTTGCGCCGGGGTGTGGATTATTCACACCCTGAGTGATGTAGTAATACCAAAGTGATTTTGTAGTGTAGCCCAGGGCTTAGGTTGGCTTAGCTACGGTGCTCAGGGGTTGTAGATTTTTCACACCCCTGAGCAATATACGTAAACCAACCTAATTTTCTAGTGAACACAAGTCCAAAGAGACACAGGGGCAAGAGTCACCTCCCTGTCTGGGTGGAATGAACAGAGCCCTCCAGGAACCAGCTGTAACCGACCCAGAACAGCAAGGGGCCAGAGAGACCAGGCCAGCCCCAGTGACTCAGGGACCCACACTCCCAGCAGGGAATCTGAGCCCAGACCCCAGCTGGAGAAGAAAGGACTGGGAGAGGGAGCTGGGGGTGAAGCGCTGGCTGCTGGAGGAAGCTGGCAGCTCCCACATGGGAACGAGGGAGGTGGGCAGACAGACATAGGGTCAGTCTCAGCAGGCGGGAGGCCACGTGGCCTGCCCTGGAGGAAGAGTGAGAGCCCTGGGGTCTGGCACAATGAAGGGATTCCTCCACAAAGCTGGGAGCACAGCCCGAAGCCTGTGGATCCATGACAGCCCCCTAGCACCGGCCTGCTCCCGGCCGATTGAGTGATCCATGCACACAGGGGCAAGGAATGGACCAGAACCTCTGGGTCCTTTCGCTTGCAGAAATACTGACCCCAGTGCTTGGCTCAGTCTAAGTCAGGGACTCCCCTGCACCGGCCAATGTTGAGATACAGCCACCTCTGGGATGGGGCGCGGGGCTTTTCATAACCCCACAGCAGTTTAGGACAGAAAGTGAGGCAGAATTCCAAACTGAATGGACACAGCTGGGGAGATTCAGCAAAACAATCCAATCTGAGATACAGACAGTGCTGGCTGCATGGGGAGATTGCCCCACACCACCATCCCACCACCACACCCCCACTGGCCCCTGCTGCCCAGCCCCCCTTCACTCTGCCCTCCTGCTTCCTTGCAACGCAGCCCCCCCATACTGATCCCTCACTGCAATCTGCAACAGTCCCCCCACACCAACACCCCTGCAGCGCAGCCCCCCCTAACGACCCCCACACCCTGCAGCACAGCCCCTCTTAGCTCTACACTGGCGCCAGCACTGCCTGTGAGGGGAGTGTGCCCCCAGTGTCCTCTTGGCACAGCGCTGGCTGGCACAGCTCACCTTTGAGGTCCAGGTTGCGGGCACCGTTGGAGTGCTGGGTGACAGTGCGGGAGTCGATCTTGAGCGTGTGGATGTTACTGGTGTCACGTGACACGATTACGTTGTGCCATTGATTGTCGTTAACCGGCTTGTCAGAGTTCCCCTTCATCAGCGACGGCCCATTGCCCAGGTCGAAGACATAGTGGATGTATCTGTATGGAGGGAGCAGTGGAGCGTGAGGTGGTGCCGCGAGTGGGTGGGCAGATGGTCTGGTTGGCAGGGCAGCGGGAGGACCGTGTGCCCAGAGGGCAGGGCAATGGACAGGAGTCCTTGGCCCCTGCATGAGGCTCAGCGCCCTGTGGGCAGCACTCGAGGCAGAGCTAGGGTCAGTGAGGGCAGGGCAGGGCAGGGCTCCCCATGAGGGGCAGTGAGAGGCAGGAGGCAAGGCAGTGGGCGAAGCAGGGAGCGGGGGTGGAGAGAAGACCCTAGCGGGCTGGGCAGGGCAGAAGAGCCAGGGGGGTGGAGTATTGTGCCTGAGGATGCAGCAGTGGGCCCAGAGGCCATACCTCATGGATCAGAGGTTGGGCACGAGGCCTGCTCCCTGGGGCTGGGCCCATTGCCCAGCGGGCAGGGCGAGGAGCCCGGGGCCAGGGGGAAGTAGGGGGCAGGGGCATCATCTCACCCCTTGACCAGCTCCACCACGATGAAGTCGTTGCCGTTGCCGCTGTTGAAGAGGATGAGGCCGTCAGTGGCGGTGGTTTTGAACTGGAAGAAGAGGTGCATGGATGCATAGGCCTGTAGCGTGGCCAGCGCCAGGTAGCTGGCACGGCTCTTGAAGGTGACGGGGTCGGCAATGATGCTGCGCAGGCCGAAGCGGGCATTGAGCTCGCAGTAGCTGATGTCGCCATTCTTGCACAGGTCCATGTAGGGCAGCCCATTGAACACCAGGCTGCTCAGGTGCCCGATGAAGTTCGAGGGCACCACAGAGATGAAGCGGCGCTCCGTCATGATGCCGGTCTCGATGTTGTGGAACTCCAGGCGGGTGTGCGCGCCGGCCATCTGCCCTGCTTGGAGCGGGAGCAGGGCAGGACACTGTTACACACCAGGGTGGGACGGGGGCAGTCACCAGACCTGTGCTCTCACCCCACCCCGCTGGTGCCCCTCCATCCCAACTGGCAGCCCCATTATCCCAGCCCTGGTCTCCCCCACCCCAGCTCTGCCGGTGCCCCTCAGCCCCCCTGCTATCCCAGTCTGGGGTCCTCACGTACCTTCCACGGTGACGTTATCCACCGAGAGCTGCAAGCTCTTCCCACGCCGCACAACCCGCACTGTGTGCCACTCATTGTCGTTGAGTTTGTGGCCAGCAAAGAGGGTCTCGGGGCCTTTACCTGAATTGGGGACAGGGGCAGGACAGGGGGTTAGTGCTCCAGTAGGGTCGGGGGAATGGGCACAAGGCCTAGACAGCCCCCAGGTGCCAGCCCCTCCCCTGCCTGGCTGGACACATCCTGAACACACACAACCCCCAGTACTCACCCAGCTGGCAGCACCCACCCAGCTCCCCCCACCAACCTCCCCATAACAACTTAGGTAGCATCTCCCCCTCCCCAGATACACACTGAACACACGCAGACACCGCCCCCCCCCACCAGACTGCCCCAGCTGACAACAGGCTGGGACTATACAGACCCCCAATATACCCCCCCACCCCCCTACAGCCCATACACTCCCTGATGGCAAAGAGCGTGTATAGGGGGATGGGTGAGGGATGGGGTAGTTCATCACTCCCTCCATTCCTCACCACACTGCACTCCTGCTCTGCAGTTGCTACGCTGGGATGGTGCCCGTGATCTGGAGAGGCTGTGACAGCTGCTGGGGGGAAACTCTGGCTCAGGGCTAGGAAAAGACAGCTCCCCAGGAAATTCAGGCCCAAACCTTACAGCCTGCAACTGCATGCACAGCCCTGAGCACACCCACACCCCACTACAACCCCCTGCTGGGTGTAACCATACACACTCACAGCCCTGAGCACACCCACTCCCCACTACAATCCCCTGCTCGGTGTAACCATACACACTCACAGCCCTGAGCACACCCACACCCCACTACAACCCCCTGCTGGGTGTAACCATACACACTCACAGCCCTGAGCACACCCACTCCCCACTACAATCCCCTGCTCGGTGTAACCATACACACACAGCCCTGAGCACAACTATACCCCACTTCACACCCCAATAGGTGTAACTGCACACAGCCCTGAGCATACCTACAACCCAATACAATCCCCTGCCGGGTGTGCCATATACATAGAGAGCCCTGAGCACACGCACACCCCACTATACCCCCTGCTGGGTATAACCACACTTACACCCCACTGCACACATACCCAACTGGGTATAACTGCATACACACAGCCCTGAGTACACCTACACCCCAATGTACACTACTGCTAGATGCAATTGCACACACGGCCTATAAACACAGAGCACACCTACACTGCTTTATTCAGCTCTCCACCTTGCTAGTCTCTCTCTCTCTCTCACACACACACACACAGACCCAAGACATAACAATGAGGATTGATTGCTACTGGAGAATGTGTGTGTGTGTATCACCACCTGCTGGTGAGCAAGAGAACAAGTGAAGAAATGACAGATCATCTTGAAATCCAACCCTGCAGCTCCAGGGAAGCCCCCCAGTCAGAAATGTGGAGCTGGGGACCCCTCAAACCACAGGCTAGGAAAAAAGTAATACCCATAGCTAATCCTAACCCACTATCCCCCCCCCATTAGCACCTCAATTTCTCATTCACCCCCAGCTGGTAGGGGTGACCCAAGAGACCCCCCCCTCTCCTGAATCACCCCCTCCCAACCCATAGTTCCTTAAAGCAGGGTGGAGGCAGAGCTGAGAGCTTGTAAGTGGCTAATGAATCATTACCATATGCAACTAATTCATTGCATGGGAGGGTTCATGCCAGGTCACTTTGCATGGGAGGATGTGGCTATTTAATAGATTTTACCATGCCTATAAATAATTGCATGGGAGTTTAACAGACCCAGGTGGATGTGGTGACAGGAGGGACTCATTTGTATTGCAGTAGGGCCTACATTATTTGCTTTCTAACTACCCCAGGTCTCTATGGGAATGGTTCATTAATTATTATTAATTGTATGGGGGCTAATAAACCCAGCTATCTAGGGAGGACCTTAATTAGTATTCATAATAATTGCATGTGGTAGTAGATAATTAATCAATGGGCATATTAGTTGCATGGGGTGTCAATCCCAGGTATACGGAGAAGGAAAGGGCTAATTATTTGTATTGCAGCAGGACCAACATTAATTGCAAGGCACCAACAACCCCAGGTCTCTGGGAGAATGGTTCATTAGTATTTTGCATACATTAATTGCATGGGGGCTAATAATCCCCAGGTACATAGGGGAGGGGCTAATTAATTATGGTATTTCTACTTGGGCCTAATGCAGAGATGGGCAACTTAAGGTAGCAGAGACCCCAACAGCCCCTCTGGCAGGCTGGCATGGTCCAGGAAGAAGTGACCCCTACTGTTGTGAGAACATGTGTCAGAGCAGTGAGTCCTGCAGTGACATCCCCATGCTGCATGGCATCACCTCACACACGCCTGCCTGCCATTGCTCAGCTCCACGATCTGTGGGAAGGCAGATGAGCTTGTACCCCTGCCCAGGGACACGTCTTCCTATTAGAAAACACTGGCCACCAGGCCTTCCCAGAGCGAGCCGACTGTAACCAGGGGCAGCTGCCTCTGGCCCTTCCTCCAGCAGGTGTCATGGAGCAGTCTCCTGCTTGGCAGGCCGGCTACAGCCCTATGGCCACCAGTAGTGCAGCCCTGGCCTACGTTATTAATTGCAGGGACTCTAACAACTCTTGATCTATAGGGAGAGGAGGGGCTAAATAATCAGCAGCTATGTGTATTAATAATTGTATGGTTCTAGCAATCCAAGTTCTCTAAGAAAGTGGTTCATTTATTATTATTTTGCATGTTATTAATTGCACAGGGATTGATATCCCCAGCTGGATAGAGAGATGGGCTAATTATTATGTATTTGTATTGCAGAAGGACCTATGTTAATTGCATGGAGGCTAATCAGCCCAGGTTTATAGCGAGTATGGCTAAATGTTATTGTTTATAGTCTGAAGTGTGGTAGTACCCAGATTATTCATTTCTGAGGAGGCAGGTGGATGACAATGGGAAATATTCCTCTCCACACACTCCCGCAGTGCTGGGCACAGTGCAGCAGCAGCCACTGGGTTAGCGGGCTGATGCCACCCCAATTGCCATTACCCCAGGTAAATGAAGCTTGCACAGGTGGGTTCTGCCACCTGGTGAGGAAACCCGGACACTGCAGCTCCTCATCCAGCAATGGAGGCACCCTTTTGCTGGTTGGAATAAAGGACTCTGGGGATCAGGGAAGGATGGTGAGGAGCGGGTGTTCAAGGGATCCTGACCTCGCACAGGTTCCCAAAGCGAAAGAGCCACCTCCTCACCAGAGCTGGGGGAGGGGGGCCTGGTTGTATTTTCCCCACTCCAGCACAGAGATCTCTCCTTCCCTACCCTGGGGGCTACAACATACCTGGGGATAGGGATCCCCCCAGGCCCCACATCTGGGGATGGGGGTTGGAGAGGCAGTGATTAGGGGTGGGGTGAAGGAGTGTATTTCCTCACTGGGTCCCCTCACCTCTAATCACTGCCCCCTCTGATCCCCAGCCCCTTTCTACAGATTGCAGTCCTCGCCTCCGTGTCCCCCCATCCCCAGAGCCATGCCATCCCCACCTCATTCCCCATCCCCCCTATCCGCTTTCCACATATCATCCCTACCCTCCCTTCTCATACTCACTCCCAACCCTCACCCACACACCTTTCTGCACTAAGTCTCTGCCCATGGTGTAGGGACCTCCATCATCCTCCCCCACCCCTGGCTCTCCTCCCAATTCCCATCTCAGATATGGCTTCTAGGGCTCATTTGGAGCTGGAACCCACCCACCAAACACCTGGAACTCTTTGTCAGGGTGAATCCTGGCTGGGTTTCCCAGACCCAGGGAGGGGAGCAATACAGTAGTTTAGATCAGGGACTGTATGGGAGACATGGAAATCTGTGTTGGGGCTGGGAGCCCAGACTCCTGGGTTCTCTCCCCAGCTCTGTCTCTGTGATCTTGGGGATTGGTCACTTCTTCCCCTCCTTATGTCTCAGCTTCCCCTTCCATGACCTGGTAGTAAATTCTTCACCTGCCTGGCACCAGGGTGAGTTGTGATTAGGTGTTATCCTCCCACCACATTAGGAACCCACATGCACAAGAGCTGGGGCTTATCCCCACTGTGGGGCCCCACCCCTTTCTAGCCAATGAAATGCCATTGGCCCATCTACGCACCTGAGTCCAAGGGGTGGAGCTCCTCGCTGTCAGGAGATGCATCACACCTGAGGGCTGCATGTCACTGCTTGCACGAGTGCAGCCCTGAACACATGTGAGTGTAACCATGGCTGCCCCCCAGACAGCGCACACATGTGTAACCGTGTGCCCCCCGCCAGTGCACACATGTGTGTAACCATGTGCCCCCCAGCCAGTGCATACACGCATGTAACCATGTGCCCCCCAGCCAGTGCATACACACATGTAATTGTGTGCCCCTCAGTCAATGCACATGTATATGTAATGGTGTACATCCCTGGCTGGAACATTCATGTAATGGTGTGACACACACCATAGCTGGTACACATGTATGTGTACTGGGTACCTCCCACGACAGTCTTTATGTGGTATAATGTTCCCCTAGCTGGCATGCATACATGTATTTGGATCAGTTCTCTGGCCAGTGTGCATACCAGTGTCCCCCTGCTGGAAGGAGTAAGATCTACTCTCCTCAGTGTGTGTGTGTGTTGCCATCTACGTGAGTGAATGTGACCTGCTGCATGGGGGTGTGGTGGTTTGGTGCAATTGTGCTTTTGTGAATCTCTTTGTTTATGTGTGATAAGTGTGAAAGTTCGTGTATTTGTGTGTGTAGCTGATTGTGTGTGTCTAGGGCAGACTGTGGTGTGGCTGTGTGGTGTTGTGGCTGGGTGAGTCTATGTAACCATGTGTTGCTTGTGCATGTGGTGTGTGTTGTGGGCACAGAAAGAAGGACCAAGGTGCTGTGCTGCCCTGCACCTATCATCCCAAAGCAAGGTGCCAGTCACTTACCACCAGGGCTTTGCCACTCGTCTGTGGGGACACAGGTATGTGTGTTTAATTTGCCCTTACCCCCAGATCTGCTGAGCAGCTCCGTGCTGGGCAGGGCGAGAACCATGAACTAGAGACTCCCCCTCAGTTGCTTTCAGTAGGGGGGCTTATAACACCCCATAGTGTGTTTCCAAATCCAACCTGCAGGGGCAGTGGTGCACATAGGCTGCAGGGAGGAGGGCAGTGTGTCAACAGTGCCCGAGGGGCCAAGCCATGGGGTGGGGGGAAATAGCAGGTCCTGTCTTGGGGTGTTCCAGGCCCACCTGGGGATGGGGTGCAGGGCAATTCCTAGCCAACCCTCCCACCCTATATGAGGCTCTGTAAGCATCAAGCATGCATTAGGAGTATAAAGCTCAGACATGCACCTACAGGGCAGGTGCAGTCAGTCTGAGGCAAGGGGAAACTGAGGCAAGGAGCAGTGAAGTGACTCATTTTAAGGTGACACGCTAAAATGGGCAGCACTGGGGATAAAACCTAGGAGTCCTGACTCCCAGTCCGCTGCTCTAGCCACCAGACCTCATGTGTCTCCCTGAACAAGGGTAGAACTCAGAAGTTCTGACTCAGCCCTTCTGCACTAACCCCTATACTCACTCCCTTCTCAGAGCTGAAAACAGTACCCAGTTCTACCTCCCCGCCCACACACGCTAACTGCTAGACACCATTGTCCTCCCAGAGCCAGGAATAGTACCCAGGAGTCCCAGCTCCTCCACGTCTTCTGTGCAGCGTCATAGCAAATCAGCTACAGACATACGCCTGTCACCTCTCCATTAGGATTGACCCCCAAAATTCACCCGGTTCATTTAACGAGCAGAAGAGAGAGAACATGAAATAAAAACCCCAAAGGTAAAGAAGTGACTTACTGGGGTTACAGCCTATCCTGACACAGTCTGAGACGGGGGCCAGGGTGATGGGGGAGTAGGGGAAGAGAGAAGAGAACGCAACAGTTTTACATCCTTCAAAGTTACTTCTGCAAACAACCATCCAATTCACAGCCCACCATCCGGGGACAGACGTGGGTCAAGGCGGCCATTTGGAGCCCAGGGGAATGGAAGCCTCTCACACTGAGGAAGAGAACCCCAAATTTGGTAGGAACTGGTCCCTTAAAGGTATCCCACCTACAGCCCCAAACTACCTTCCTGGCCACCAGTGGGACTGCATCATTTCTTGTTGCATATGATAACTGGACTGTGTCTGTACAGCACCTGGTGCAACCAAGATGGGGGCTCACAGGCACTTCTGCAATGCAAGTCATAAACAGTCATTCTAATAATGATGCAGCAGGGCTGCATTGTGCCACGTGCTGGACAGACATCGAACAAAAAGCCAGTCTCTACTCCCAAAGAGCTTCCAATCTCCAGCCTTGGCTACACAAACAAGTTGTCTTGCTTTAGCTTCCCCAGCCTAAAGCGGAACAGTGTTGCCTAATGTGGATGTGGTTGTACCAGTATAAATGTGCATAGCTATTCCTGTAGAGGCACGGAACAAGCTTTTCTGATACGAGTTTGTCCGCATGGGGAAATTCCCCGGCAGAGCTTGGCAAGCAGAGTAATTATCCCAGAATAAAATCACTTTTATTCCAGAACAGAGTGTCCATACGGGGAGTTAATAATTAACAATAACCATTCTGCTGTAGCTATGCCAGGAAATTTCCCCATGTGGACAGGTCCTAAGGCACCTTTATCCTGGTATAACTGCGTCCCCACTTGCGGAGATTGTAGACCTGAATTAGTCTGTTAAAGGGAATTGGCCTGAGCTGGTTTATAAAGGAAACTGGCCTAAACCAGTTTAGGAAGCAGATTGACGCTGTTCGGGGGAGGGGAGGACCGGCAATGAGGAGTCTGATGAGGAAGCTGACCAGAAACAGGGTCACAGAAAGGTCCCGGTTTACTGGGTTTCTAACTGGGTTTGTCAAACTGGATTTGGATGAAGCTTTACAGTCCCAGCTCAAGGTAGGATGTTGGCCCAGCTAGGCTTGGGAAACTGAGCCAGGACCTGGACTGGGACCTAATTCCTCAGATCAGTCTGAATCCCATCTACAAGGACTGACATGTTTAAACCAGTTTAGTAGGAACTGGTTCGGACAGTGGATTAGCCCAGAATCACTTTAGAAAGTGGACTAACTTGGAACCAGTTTAGAAAGTGGATTGGCCACATCTGTGACAGGTATGGGCTAAGCTGAGATTTCTCTTTTTTGCGGGAGAGGAAAGGTTTATAACCTTTAACGGGTTCACAGTCAATTCCCGCCACCTCATGGGGCTCATTCTCCTCTCCGCACTTTGTTGGGATAATCCCCACCCCTCTGACAAATGGCCACCTTGAAAACACCAGCCGTGCAGCAGGCAATGTGGGGGATGCACCCCCCCTTCTTCCTCCCCGACCCTGGCACCCCAAACAGTGCCACAAGGAAGATAAAAACAAGGGGGGTTAACCCCTGCTGAGCAGCCCCATGCTGAGATGCATGGGGGGCACCTCCTCTCCCCTTCACTCCCCCAACCAGGGTCCCCCTGCACCCAGCATGGATTAGGGGGCCAAGCTTGCTACCACCTCCATCTTCCTTGGGCAGCCCTGGAACCGTGCAGAGATCAGGGAACATTAGACCCAGCACCAATGCATTCGGAGAGGGGCCAGCACTGAAAAATTTGGGGTGGTGAAGGGAATGAGGGTGCTGGGGGGTCTATGGAGGGTGGCTGGAATTTGGGGGGTTACTTAGCAAATGCAGCTCAGGGTGGACTCTTACCCCTCTTTCTGGGGTTCCCCAGTGCCCCACTCTGGCCCCCAGGAGACTGTTCCTTATGGTGGCATGCACATTATGGTATCCTCCACGTTATCTGGCAGACCCGATTTCATAGCTCCTCTGGAACTGGGGGAACAAATTAAAGGGGCATGGGGAGGACCATGGGGATTCTAGCGTGTTGATTGCACCCCATGAATAGGTGATGTGGTAGCAGGGCCCAGAGATTCTGGGGTGTCAATCATGACCCCATGGATGCGGGGGTCATATACAGATCCTGGGGTGCCAACAATGCCCGCAAATCTGGGGGAGGGGCATTATGTGAAGCTGGGGGTGCTGTACAGCACAGGGGCATCTCTTGGGTCCATACGGATGACATCAGTGTCCCACTATAGAGGTGTCCCACACCCCAAGATAGCCAGAAGGGAAGAAGTTAAGGGAGTGGTGGGGTACACTGTGCCACCCCAGATCTGCCCTCCGTTACCTAGAAGGTTGGGGGGAGCTCTTGCCATTCCCTGATCTCTGCTGTGGACAGGAGGTTCTGGGTTCCCTGGGAAGAAAGGAGAGGGGGCCCCATTCCCACAGGCTACACGGCTGGGTCTGATGCACGTCGTCAACCACAACAGAACAGTGGGGTGCAAACAGGCACGGGACCAAAGAGCCAATGGGGGAGCCCAAGGGGGTGAGAAATGAGTGGAAGGAAGTAACTCCATGGGGGGAGAGGAATGGAGGAGGGAGGGAAAGGGGGTAACCTCATGGGGAAAAGGGAGGTAATCTCATGGGGGATGGAAAGATGAGGGCAGGTGGGGCAGGGGGAAGGAGGTGTGGTGTTTGGAAGTGCAGTATGTCCACAGGGAGTTGTGCTGAGGTTGGAGGGATGTGGGACAGCTGTAGGTTTTGTTGAGGGGGGCGCTGTGGATCTTCAGGATTTTGGGGTGGAGTAAGGGGGTTGTGGAGATGGGGTGGGGGCCTGGGGGTCTGCAGAGGTTTGGGGGCCTGGGGATATGTGGATGGGATTTGAGGGATTGTGAAGATAGGGTGACGGTCTGTGGGTCTGCAGAGGTTTGGGGGGTTGGGGATGCGGTGAAGGATGTGGAGATAGGGTTTGGGGGGGTTGTGGATGGGCAGAGTTTGGGAGGAAGTGGGGGAATGAGAGGGTGGGGTAAAGGTTGCAGGGTTTGGTCCCGGCTGCTGCTTGCTGGGCTGGCAGAGTCTGCGCCGATGAAGGGTTAAAAACAGCGAGCTGGAAATCACTCTGAACCCTTCCAGGCCTTTAGAAAGGTGGGGAGCTCTTCCTGCTCAGGCCCACCAACTCCTGCCAGCCAATGGGGTGCCAGTGAGTTGAAGGGCCCCTCTCGCCCCATTGGCCAGGCGCAGTGGAGATAGCGGGTCCCATGCTGGACAGGGAGCCGCCCTCTGGCACCAAGGCCAAACTGGATGCGAAGGTGAATCCCCCTTGGAAAAGGGGGTGTCTTTCTAAAGACCAGATGGGCGCAAGAGAGCTCCAAAGCGGGGGATGACCCCTCAGCACAGGTGCACCTTAGGGTCACCTCTTCCCAGGGGACACCTGGAACCAGCTGCCAAGAGGGAGGGGATGACCCCTAGGGAGCTGGTTAGCCCCCTCAGCACTGGGGCATCCCCAGGTCGGGGGGTGGTTACCTAGGTTGACAGTGAGCTTCATCTGCCCGCCATCAAGCTCGAGGCGCAGGGTGTCGGCCGACTCCTTGGAGGTGGTGGCCAGCATGAAGCCATAGGCCCGCTGGGACATGAACCGCAGAGACACATCCTCAGCCTCCGTGTGCATCACCCCTGGCAGCATGATCTTCATGTACATGCTGCCATCATAACTCAGCACTGTGGCCTCTGAGGGGTAGAGGGCAATGAGGGGTGGCGGTGCAGGGGAATGGGGGTAGGAGAGAGATGGTGAAAAAAGAACAGGAATGGGGCGGGGGGAGAGAGAACATGTGTTAGGTTTTGCCTTACATCCAATACCCAGAGAGCCCCTCCTCCCAGTCCCAACCCCCTCCAGCCCTCCATGCAGAACCCAGGAGTCCTGACTCCCAGCCTCCCTGCTCTAACCACTACACTTCACTCCCCTCCCCTCCCACAGCCAGGCATGGAACCCAGGAGTCCTGATTAGAGCTGGGCAAAGGTTTTAAGGCAAATAGTTTATTAACCCCAAAACGCAGCTTTGGTCAACCCCAAACTCTTTGCAAATTTCACCGAATAGTTTAAGAGAAAACAAATGTAGGGGCTAGGCTCATAGTGGGACTTTGGTACCATTCACAAAACTGCAGCTGGAGGCAGAGGTGATGACTTCTAGCCCAGTGGTTAGAGCACTCACCTGGGTTGGGGGAAGCCCCTTTGGATGAGCGACCTAACCGCAGGTCTTCCCACTCCAGGTGAATGCCCCAATACCTAGCTACAGGCTATTCTGGGGTGGGTTTCTCCCCATCTGGCCTGTTGGAGCTGTGCCACTTTGTATAAATAGTGCATTCGTTGGAGCAAGGACTGGAACCCAGGGCTCTCTCATTCCGGGTGAGTGTGCTGACCATGGGGCTAAAAGTTATAGGGGAGGCACCCCTCCATACTCCTTCTTCAGCTGTTTTAGGCGTCCAGCCCTTTAAAGATGTCACCAAACAGCCCATTGCGTTCACCCCAGACAGACTTATTGTTGACTTTTGGAGTGGTTGCAAATTCCAGGAAAGTTCCAATTCCCTTTGACCCAAACTCACTTCTTTCCCTGATTTTTCAGAGCTGCCAGTGAGCTGAGGAATCAGCTTTTCACCAGCTCTGTCCTGATGCCAGGGCCCATCTGTCTCACTAAGAGGCACTGGTGGCACCATGTTTCCCATGACTGATCCTAACACAGAGATCCCACCTGCAGTTGGGGCAGGTAGCCTCCTGGATTCCTTCCTCACCTGTTCCATGCCCGCTAACCTCTCCCACACCCTGCCTGGGTACCCAGTGCCCCCCATAGCCTCCTCACCATTCCCACACCCTGCCCAGGTACCCCGTTCCCCCCAGAGCCTCCTCACCATTCCCACATCCTGCTTAGGTTTCCCATTCCCCCCACAGCCTCCTCACCATTCCCACACCCTGCCCTGGTACCCAGTGCCCCCCATGCCCTGCTAACCTCTCCCACACCCTGTCCGGGTACCTAGTGCCCCCCATAGCCTCTTCACTATTCCCACACCCTGCCCATGTACCTAGTGCCCCCCATAGCCTCCTCACCATTCCCACACCTTGCCCTGGTACCCAGTGCCCCCATAGCCTCCTCACCTCTCCCACACCCTGCCCTGGTACCCAGTGCCCCCCATGCCCTGCTAACCTCTCCCACACCCTGTCCGGGTACCAGTGCCCCCCATAGCCTCCTCACCATTTCCACACCCTGCCCAGGTACCCAGTGCCCCCCATAGCCTCTTCACCATTCCCACACCCTGCCCTGGTACCCCATGCCCCCCATAGTCCCCTCATCACTCTCACACGCTGCTCAGGTACCCAGTGCTCCCCATGCTCCCTCATCACTCACACACTCTGCCCAGGTACCCAGTGCCCCCCATATCCCTTCATCACTCCCACATGCTGCCCAGGTACCCAGTGCCCCCCATATCCCTTCTTCATTCACACACCCTGGCCAGGTACCCAGTGCCCCCAGGACCCCCTCACCTCTCTCGCACACTCTGCCCAGGTAGCCAGTGCCAAGGCAGTCACAGACGAAGCGGTTCCAGCCCTCACGGCAGACCCCCCCATTGCGGCAGGGTGCACTGCTGCACTGCTTGAGGGTCTCCCGGGAGCAGAAGCTGGAGACGCCAGGCACACTCTGCACCTCGGCCAGGCGCCGCACATCCCGGCTCTTGCCGTCAATGAAGAGGTCCCGCACGCATCCCACATAGCCGTAGTTGAGGAAG
Source organism: Lepidochelys olivacea (assembly GCF_965140295.1). Classification (NCBI taxonomy): domain Eukaryota; kingdom Metazoa; phylum Chordata; order Testudines; family Cheloniidae; genus Lepidochelys; species Lepidochelys olivacea. The sequence continues at coordinate 33,081,522 of NC_140417.1, forward strand.
GCAGTCCACACCTCAGGGGGTAGGATCAAGTCCAGCCGGTTCTCGGGAAGGCCCCCCAGGTACATCTCACTGTCCAGGTCCAGGATCTCGCTCTCCCCACTGGCCAGGAATGGTATGCTGCGGCTATTCACTGAGATGGAGCCTGTGGTGGGGAGCCCGGCACCACAGGCCATTACTGGGCTGCCTGGGCAGCAGACACCACACCAGCAAAGCCCAGTGGGGAGCGGAAGGTGGTGCTCACAGAGAGATCCCCACACACATGCACACAATACTAACAGGGGTCAGGTTAAACCTTGTTGTTCTGGGTTGGATGTAGTTGCTGCCCTTCATTTAAGGTAGTTGTAAAAAGCCATTAAGCTCCTTTATGGCAGCAGGCATTAGGGATTATGTATATTTTGTATGAACTATGAGAATGACTAGTACCTAATCTCATGCTTCAGCTGGCTGCCTGAAAGGGTCAGGAAAGATTTTTTTCCCCTAACACACACGTTGTAATGTGTGGCTTTTTTTCCCCTTTCTCTGAAGCATCAGCCAGAGTTGGAGATGGTCCCCTGAGGTGGGCCCGTGCTCTCAGGTGGTGTAGACAATCCTCTGTTTTAGTTGCCTGGCTGGTGGGTCTTGCTGACATGCTCAGAGACTAACTGATCACCAGATGTGGGGTCAGGAAGGAATTTTCCCCAGGTCAAATTCGCAGAAACTTTTGGGGATTTTACCCTCCTCTACAGCATGGGTCATGGGTCACCTGCTGAGCATCTCAACTAGTCAATTCCCTACCACTGCTGGGACTTCAGGCATTGATGTCCTCTCAGTCTCTCTTGTTCTCTGTCTGGGGCTCACAACAGATTAGCATCCTGAGGACTGAAATGCTTTGGTTTAACTGAAGTCATGGGGCTCAACAGAGGGGTATTTAATGGAATTTAATAGCCGGAGCTATCAAGAGGTCAGACTGATTGTTCTAATGGTCTCTTCTGGCTTTAAACTCTAAGGAACAAGCAGCTGAAACAAGTGATCTTCATCCCAAACACAGGCAGAGTCACTGCCCAAAACAAAGACAAATGCAAAGCACACGCAGGTGGAAGGGTTTCACTGGCTGTTGCTTTGTGGAGGTGTGTGTGTGTGGAAGCAGAAAAACCAGAGGAGTGGAGAGAAGGCAGCAAGGAAGCACCAGACAAACCATGGAAGCACTGCAAATGGGACCTGAGAAGAAGCCAAGACAGAGAACTTTTGCGCCAAGTGCTGGCTAGACAGGGGCTTGGAGCTGCGAGCAAAGAAACTGTCTCCTGTTGTTGGATTCCTGCCTTGCAGAGAGAAACAGGACTTTGTACATTCCTTGAAAATAAACAGGATTACATGATAGATACCTGACTCCACCACCAATTTCTCCTACTAACTGGAACAACGAGGTGTGTACTGAATTTTTAGTTAATTCTCAGGTCAAAAAGGGGTAACTGGTATCAGGAGCAGGATCCAGTTTCCAAGAAGAGAAACTGTGAGCTGGTCTTTCTTTTTAACCAAGATGGAACAAATGATGGAGGTGCTCACAGAATTCAAAGGTGGCCAAAAGAATTTAAAACAAAGATCACAAAGATCATAGGCATCACAAAAAGAATTAAAGCAGCATCTGGAGGTTTCCCAGAAAGGGCTGAGAGACGACTTGTAGGCGAAGAGCAAATCTTTGTTGAAGCAACAGTTACAAAGTGCCGGCCAGACTGGGAAGCCCAGCTGTAACACTCCCAGACTGGAATGGCCAGGCCAGATGGATAAATAAGGTGACCAGCAACTTGACTGCCACAGACCAGAAAGTTTTCCATAAAATAGATGAGGCCAGGGAAGCTTTAGACAACTTGGAACATGCTAACAGAATGAGCTGCAGCAAGAACTTAGGGAGCTGAGAAATCACCTTGAGAAGGAAATCAAAAGGGCATGGGCCACAGTGGAAATCAGAGGCCTGGATTTGGAACGGGGCTAGTCAGAAGACTTGGGTAAGACCAGACATTCTACCTTGTTTGTAACCCCCAGAGAGAAGAGATTGAATTGTCTCAGCTCAATAATGCAAAACCCCGCAGTGATGAAGTGGGAATTTTCTGTAAATATTTTGTATGAATACTATGTGTGCCTCAGTTTCCCCACAGGCTGCACTGTCACCTAGGGGGTGAAAAAGGGCTGTTTACTCTCAGGCAGGCTGCCACACAGATGTGGCTGATGTCTAGCGGTCTCAAGTTTGAGGCCCATGTCATTAGAGAGTCCATGAAGACAACAGCAAAGCCAACCCCCAGGACATTTGCTACCTTACAACCATGGATGGTCCACTCTCCGCAAGAAGCCAGACACATTTGATCAGCTGGCCAACAACGGACTGAAGAGGAGGTAGGTGGGACTGGCTCAGGAATTTGGACAAAGGGGGACAGAGTGAGAGCCAAGGGGGGGGAACACACCGCTTGATGTGGCCCTGGGCTAACCCAAATGGAGCACGCTGTAACTTTCTTTTCTCTATGCTAACCAAGGACTTTCTATGCTGTGTTCCAGACATGTGATAATGCTGCCTAAGAGTCACTGTGGATGCTGAAGGTGTGGGTGCATTGCTCCGTTTGGGTGTACAAGTCTCTCCAAGGTGTCCAACTCAGGTGGGCTCACTGAAGGGAGCTCATGGCGTGAAGCAGGGGTGGTGAAGGCTCTGAGATTCGGTCGAAGGAGGCAGTGAAGCCAACTGGTTTACCCCTGTAAAAAGACCTAAGAGTGGATCTAGCACACTGAAGGGTTCCTACCAGAGACAGTTCCAAAGCTGTTCAGAACACCAGATCTGTGGATCCATGATACCCACTTACTATCTTTGATGGAAAAACCTAATGCCAGGCTTATTTGGCTCAATTCAACATCATACGAATGGCTGAGATGGACAAAAAGGGCGGGGGGGGGGGGGGGCTAATAGCCAGCCTGAGTGGCCCAGTTCTGATAGTGCTACAGAACTTAGCCCCAGAAAACAAACTGAGTTGTCCAGATCTGAAACAATCCCTTGATATGTGGCCTGAATCATAGAATAATAGAATATTAGGATTGGAAGAGACCTCAGGAGGTCATCTAGTCCAACCCCCTGCTCAAAGCAGGACCAACCCCAACTAAATCATCCCAGGCAGGGCTTTGTCAAGCCAGGCCTTAAAAACCTCTAAGGATGGAGATTCCACCACTGAAGCCAGCCATCATTCTGAGATGTCAAAGTAGGGTTGCCAACAGTCCCTTATTACAAGGGACGTCCCTTATTTTTTCACCTCTATACAATAAGATTGGGAGTTGCTGAGTGCTGCAAAAAGCAGCAAGAAATACCCCCATGAATGTAGGTGACCTCTACTTATTATTATTATGAATAATAATAATTAATACTAATGATAAAAATACTGGGAGGAGAGGTGGGGTGGAGTGCTAAGAAAACAGTCCCTTATTTTTGAAATACAATACATCCAAGGCACAGCCAAGAGTTAGGCCATGTCTACATTAACACTTATGTCAGCAAAACTTACGTTGCTTGGGTTATGAAAAAACACCTCCCTGAGCGACATAAATTTCGCCAGCATAAGTGGTAGTGTGCAGAACGCCATGTCGGTGGGAGAGCTTCTCCTGCCAACACAGATACCACTACTTGTTGAGGTGGTTTTATTATGTCGATGGAAGAGCTCTCTCCTTCCGACACAGAGCAGCTACATGAGCGATCTTGCAGCAGTGCAGCTGCATTGGTACAGCTGTGCTGCTGTAAGCTTGCTAGTGGAGACAGAGCCTTGGAGAGGGAAAGAGGATACCACATCTCAATTGGCAAAGGACCTGAAAAGACTCATGTTTCTGGCATATCTAGATACTGAAAAGGACTTCCAAGATAAATTGGGAACAGATCAATTTGCAGATGCTCAGCTGAACTTGGACTTGCTGATCAAGATCAGTGAAAAGAGGCCAAAGACACTCCAAGAGACTGTGGAATTTACAACAGAACTTGAATATTTCCTTGCAGCAGCTCACCAAAATAGGAAGCAGCTGCTTGCCTAGTGAGGAAGATGGAAGCTGATCACGAGGAGCACTGTAAGTACAGCTGTGCCTAATATATATGGTGGAAAAAGAGATTCTTATCTGATTTCTGATCATTCCAAAACATCACGAAAAGTGGTAAATTCACTTTGTAAAACAAGGGAAATTGGCAATAACATAAAAATTAAGGGAAGCAGTTCAGTTAAATGTTTGCACTGTGAAAAATCTGGCTATTAAAAAAAGCAGTTATAAATATAAGATGGGCCAGAACAAAGCATCACAAGTGCCTAGTGAAAGTCCCTCACCCAGTTTGGTAAACGGAGAGACACCACACTGGAGGGGCAAAGCCTGGGGGTACAAGGATCAGCCCCACAGGTTTTGTTTAGATCTGGGCAGTTAAACAACAATAGGAATTGGCTATTAAGTCTATAATAGGAGCTGTGAAATGCATTGGGGTAACTGACACCTGCTCAAACATAATAGTTATTAGATCAGACATGCTAAAAAGGCTAGGAATAAGAGATCTAAATCTGACCTACCTCATTAGTCTCAAATTGCAGGATGAGGGGGGTTGAAAATGCACCTGTCTGAAAATTAGGTTTAAAAGTTGGACTTCTGGAATTTGTGTAAGAAGTCTGGATAGCCAAGATAGAGGATGAGCTAATCATCAGTTTGGATTTCTTTATGGCTAATAACTGTGTAATAAATGCCAGGCAAAGTGTCAGTCTGTGGAAATTCCCTTTAAATACTTGGCTCAGGTGAGACAGAAGATTTGTAGGCAATTAGTTTGCAGTGAAGAAGTCATCCTGCCCCTAGGATGAGAAACCATTATAACAGCTACATGCTGTGGTAGCTTTCCAGCAAAGAAAGATGGGGAGTAGCTAAAACCTGTTTTGAGACCCAGGGTCTCAGGGGAATCTTAGCTGCTAAAGCTCTTGTGGAGCTGAATTAGGAATGGATACCTGTTCCTCTGTTACATGTTTCTGACAAGCAGTAAATAGTAACAAAGGGAACCACAGTTGCAAAATATGAAGAGGTTACTTACCTATAACTAGAGATGCATCCGATGAAGTGAGCTGTAGCTCACGAAAGCTTATGCTCAAATAAATTGGTTAGTCTCTAAGGTGCCACAAGTACTCCTTTTCTTTCAGAGGTTCTTTGTGATGTGTGGTCCCAATCTGTATTCCATAGGGACCATCACTTAAAGAACCAGTGGATCTAGTAATTGCTGGTATAGAAGGAAACTACTGGGGGTGGGAGAAAGGTGAGCTCCCAGAGTTTCTATCAGAATTGTTCCAGTGCAGTGCCATATATTTAAATGAAAAGCAGCAGAACAGTCAGAGAGACTTTCTGGCTAAGAATCAGGAGTTTTTCTCCTCATCCAACAAAGATACAGACTGTATTGCATTAATCCAGCACAAGATTGAAATGGGGGAAAATGACCCATTAAACAGCCATCTCACTGGCTACCAGTAACAAAGAAGGGAGAGGCCTTACAGGACACTGAGGAAATGTGGAAGACATAACTGAGACTTTAAGCATTCCTTTGGTTTCACTCACAGTGCTGCTTAAGAAAAAAGATGACAGCATCAGATTGTGTGTGGACTATAGAAAACTAAATGAAGTCACTTTAAAGGATTCTTATCCACTACCATGAACAAATGACACCCTGGGTGGTGTGGTGGGTTCAATCTGGTTTTCCACACTGAATCTTAAAAGTGGGTATTGGCAAGTGGCAGAGGATCTAAAGGACAGGGAAAAGACAGATTTCACCACAGGACAAGGCCGGTGGCAATTAAAAGGGATGGCTGTCAGCTTATGCAGTGCACCAACCACATTTGAGAGGCTAATGGAGAGGATGTGACACGGCATGTCTCTCTCAGCCTGTCTGTTACACCTAGATGATATCCTAGTGCATGCTAAAACTTTTGAACAGGAACTGATACATCTACAAATGGTCTGCGGTAAGCTGAAGGATGCCAATTTGAAACAGAACCCAAAGAAATGTGAGCTGTTTCAAAAAAAGGTAATCTCTTTTGGGCACACTATCAGAGAGGAGGGAATTTTCACTGACAAACAGAAAATTGAGGCTGTGCAGAACTGGCAAACTTCCCAGACACTCACAGATGGGGAGAGTTTTGTCGGACTCTGCTCCTATTATAAAAGGTTTATTTGTGGGTTTGCCAATATTGAAAAAATGCTGCATAGGTTGGGAGAGAAAGGGAAACCATTTCAGCAGTCAGCAGAGCATTTTCAGAGTTCAAACAGGCTCTTGTGACTACTCCTATCTAGGACTGTCCGTGATTCAAAAGACCTTTTATATTGACAGAAATACTAGTGCTTACAGATCGGAGGCAGTATTGACACAAGAACATCAAGGACTTGAAAGCACGATTGCTTATTACAGCAAAAGTCTAAATTCTCTAGAGTGAAATTACTGCACCCCTCAAAAGGAACTCCTGGCTGTGGATGAAGGGAAATGGGGCAGGGAAAGAAAAGCTCCATGAAGATTTGGATGGAAGTAAAATTGTTTGGGGTTGGTTACGTGAAATATCCAGACAGAAAGACACTGTAAATATGTAAATAGTTAAGTTTGCATCATACGTAATTTGTTAAATAGTTACTTTTCTTTCTATCTGGGATGGGTTGCTCAGGATGTCACCATTTTGGACTCCATCAAGGTGATGGGTGAAGATAAGATGAGGGGTGTTTTTAGGCTCCAGATAAACCTTGCTGTTACTATTCAGCGGAAACAGGACCCTTCATTTAAGGTAGTTGTAAGAAGCCATTATAGATCCTTTAGTGACCCAGGCAGCTGGAACAATAGGGCCCTCCAACCAAAACACAGGGTGTTAACAAAACAAAGGCACATGCAAGGCACATATGGATGGAGAAGTTTCACTGGCTGTTGCTTTGTAGAGGTGTGTGTCTTTGTGAGAGAGAGGCAGAAAGACCAGAGGAAGGAAGGGAAAAGGCAGCAAGGAAACACCATATGCAGTCACAAAAGCACTGGGAGCATGGTCCTTGGAAAAAGCTAAGAGAGAGAGCTTTTGGGCCTAGTGCTGGCTACAGAGGAGCTTGGAGCTATGAGCAAAGAAACTCTCTGTTTGATTCCTGCCTTGTTCAGAGAAACTGGACTTTGTCCATTCTTTGTAAATAAACAGGTTTGCATCCATCACCACTTTCTCCTCCTGGAACAACTTTCAAGACTCTGAATTTTTGGTTTACTGCTCGGGTCAAAACGAGGTCACAATACATACATGCACCCATACATATGCACTGATTCACATACATGCTCTCACACACAATTCACACACACACTCACACAATGATTCATACATCCCCATGCATTCATGCACACCCATGCACACACTAATTCACACACGTTCACTCAGACATGCACGATTCTCACACATACATGCACATGCATAAACATAAGAACGGCCATACTGGGTCAGACCAAAGGTCCATCTAGCCCAGTATCCTGTCTTCCGATAGTGGCCAATGCCAGGTGCCCCAGAGGGAATAACTAGAACAGGTAATCTTCAAGTGATCCATCCCTTGTCACCCATTCCCAGCTTCTGGCAAACAGGGGCTAGGGACACCATTCCTGCCTATCCTGGCTAATAGCCATTGATGGACACATCCTCCATGAACTTAGCTAGTTCTTTTTTGAAGCCTGTTATAGTTTTGGCCTTCACAACATCCTCTGGCAAAGAGTTTCACAGGTTGAACATGAACACATACACAGAGGGAGCTGATATGCACATAGGGACAGCGCTGACATGTTCCTATCAGTAAGGAACTGTGCATATACACATGGCCAAAATGAGAACTTATATCGACTTAGACAGGCTTTGAGATATTTCAACCAGCAGGGGGCAGCACTGCATCTAGCTTTCTCTCTCTCCCTCCCTCCACCCCACCCACTTATGGGGAGCTGTAGGTGATGCTTCTGTCTCTGTTCCCTGCCACTCCTGGGCCTATTTTCTCACCTCTCTTAATGAGCCACTAATGAGCAGCCAATTTGTTATGCCAATCAGCAGCGAGGGGGGAAAAGGGGGTGGGGGGGAGACAGCTCTGGGCTCTCTATTGGGCAGGCCCTTGGGAAGGACTAGAGTAGGATCAAATTTGCTCCCTAACCCAAAGTGCAAGGCACAATTCAGCCTGAGTGCCTCCACTGAGCTCTGTGACTCAGCAGGTTCCCCCCAACACACATGCCCCACCTGCTGGCCCTCATCCAAAGCCCAATTGCAGCCCCTACAGCCCACAATGCACGGCAGAGCCACCAGGTGGCACCATGACCTTGCCACATTGCTGCACAACTTCAGACACCCCAGCTGGGGGCTCCTCAAGGGTGGGGGTAGAGGTGAGCACATGGGGTCTCTGTTCTGGGCAGAGGGGATCCCTGTAGGCAGGTGACATGCAGGCACAGTCTGGAGGGCAGAGGTGGCATGGCACTCCCTGTGGGTGGGCAGAGTTCCAGGCAACCAGGGCACAGGGAGCAGGCAGAGGTGGGAGATGGGTCTCCATCGATAGGTTGGGGATGAGGGGACAGAGGTGGGCATGGGTTTCCCCATAGGCTGGGATGTTGCAAGCAGGGCAGAGGAGCCCTCTCACCTTTACGCCCATCACGCTGGAAGTCCACATGGCACCACTCGCCATCATTGACCTTCTTGTTGCTGGCCCGCATCTTGATGCCCCCAGAGCCCATGTCGAGCAGCAGGTAAAGGTGGCCGTCCAGCAGCTCCATGGCAAAGTAGTCAGCCTTGTGTGGGCGCTCAGCCCGGCCCTCCCGCGGGGGCTGCAGGCGCCCATGGCTGAAGAGCAGCAGCCCGTTGGGCTCGGTGGTGCGGAAATCAAAGGAGATGGAGCCAGTCTTCTTGGTGTTCCACTTGGGCAGGGAGATGTAGGCCTCGGGCGACTCAAAGGTGACTGGATCCAGCGCTGCCACATTCTCACAGCGGAACACCAAGTCCCCATTGATCTTCATCTTGGGGTCACCCTCCTTTGCCAGGCGTGACAGCTCCAGCTTGAAGTCATTGTTCTTGTACACAACCTGGTGGGGAGAGCTGCAGTGGGATACGAGGCCTTTGTCCTCTAGGGGGTGCCAACTTCGATCTGGCCCCCAGCAGAGACCTGCTGACTGGCTCAGCGGGTAGAGAGATTGGCTAGCTTGCAGGGAGCTCGGGGGTGGAATACAAGGTCTTTTCCCTCTAGGGGAAAAACCAGCTCCAATCCGGCTTCAAGTAAACAGTGATCTAGAGCTGTTCCTATCTGATGGCTGCTGTGTGTAATGAGTTTCCTGGGTCTCCTTCTTGTTCCTATTGTCTACATCACACATCAAATTCCATCCCTGCCAGCCCCCAAACAAGATTCATATGGGAACGGTCCTCAATTGCCACTGACGAGAGATACTCCTGCACTTCCTGCCCTAAACTTTTGGGCAGCATTGCTATGGGAGGTTAAACAGCCCTTACACCCCACCTCATAGGTGGCTGCATCACAGTGCTGGTCAAGGTATCCCTATAGACATAGACATCACCCAGCCCCAGAGGCAGCTGCATGTCATTGCATACTCACATCTTTGAGGCACCCCATGAAGTTATTGCTGACAGGGGACCCCGGCAGGTCAGCTGTGTTGGGGCTGCCCCCAATGTAGAAAAAGTCATCTGAGCCCAGCATGGTATAATCCTCCTGCGTGTAGCCCGTCGTTGTCAGGATACCATCCACGGAAATGGTCACCTGTCCGTCATGATTGCAGGGGTGGGGTGGGACAGTGGCAGGGAAGGGGAAGGGGAAGGGATGCGGGGGGTGGGGTGGGGTGGGAAACAAGCAGACAACAGAATATTAACTGCCTGGGGCTGGTGAGGGGCTGGGGGGTGATGAGGGGAGAGGTGGCTAAGCCATTTTTATGTCTGGTTGTCTCTTTGGAGGAATGCCAGTATTTGGGGCTTGGGGAAAGGGGGAGTTGAACAAAATTTAATGGGGGCTTGAAAGAGACAGCACAAAATTTTATGTGGGAGGGGGACTGCAATGGGATTGTTCACAATATTTGATGGGCTGAAAAGGAGGAGTGGACAAAAATTGATGGAGAGGCTGGAAAAGAGGGGACATAAGATTTGACCAAGGGAGGGTGGTTCACAAGATTTAGTGGGGGAAGAGGGCTGGGGAGGGGATTGTTGCAGATTTGTTGGGGAGGGTCTGCACAAGATTTGGTGGGCGGCTGGGAAGAGGGGTGCACCAGTTTTGATGGCCTGTCATTAGCCCTGTCAGGGGGTTAGTGATATTATAGACAGCTAGACCTGTTGGGTGATGGATAAGTGCCATATATCCCATCCCAATCTGCCCTCCGCCCCCCGAGGCTGCACCCCACTCACCACAGCTGCAGCTCCTCACCGAGGTCCAGGTTGGGGTGCAAAGCTGACAGTGGTGCCCTAAACCAAGCCGGGACCTCCCACTGTCCACCCTGGTTGGCCTAGGGTGTATGACACATCTCCCCTGCCTTAATTTGGGCAGTTGGGACCTCTGCCACTCTAGGGGTAAAGGCAGGTCCAAAGAAAGACGGGGGTACAGGCACATCTATGGGGAGGGGTGGCAATGTTTGTTAGTGAGGAGGCTGGGGGGAGGAGGCGGAATGGACGCTCTCTGAGGAAGCTGGGGACGGGGCGGGGGAATGGATGCTTGGTGAGGAGGCTAGGGGAAGAGGGGAAATGGCCACTGTGTAAGGAGGCTGTTGGAGGAGGAATGGCCAATGTGAGAGGAGGCTGGGGGAGGAGAGAAATGGCCGATGGGGGAGGAGGCTGGGGGAGGGGGGAAATGGCCGTTGTGTGAGGAGGCTGGTGGGGGGTCGGGGGGAGAATGGCCGTTCTGTGAGGAGACTGTGGAAGACGGAGGAATGGCCATTCTGTGAGGAGGCTGTGGGGGGAATGGCCATAGTGTGAGAAGGTTGTGGGGGGAAATGGCTGTTGTGTGAGGATGCTGTTGGAGGGGGAATGGCCATTGTATAAGGAGGCTGGGGTGGAGGTGGGGAACGGCCATTCTGTGAGGAGGCTGGAATGACCGTTGTGTGAGGAGGCTGGAGGGGAGGAGATGGCTGTTCTGTGAGGAGGCTGTTGGAGGGGGAACGGCCATTCTGTGAGGAGGCTGGGGGGAGGGGAAATGGCCATTGTGTGAGGATTCTTGTGGGGAATGCAATTTGTGTGAGGGGGCTGGTGAAGGGGGAATGGCCGTTCTGAAGGATGCTAGGGGAGGGAATGGCAGTTCTGTAAGGAGGCTCGGAGGGCGGGCATGGGACAGTGGCCATTCTGTGAGGAGACGGGGGGGGTGGCCGTTGTGTGAGGAGGTTGTTGGAAGGTAAATGTCTGTTGTGTGAGGAGGCTGGGGAGGGGGACAATGGCCGTTGTGTGAGGAGGCTGTGGGGACAGAATGGCAGTTCTGTGAGGAGGCTGGTGGGAGGTGGGGGAGAGAATGGCCGTTATCTGAGGAGGCTGCGGAAGGTGGGGGAATGGCCATTCTGTGAGGAGGCTGTGGGGGAGGGGGGGAACAGCCATAGTGTGAGGAGGCTGTGGGGGGAAATGGTTGTTATGTGAAGAGGCGGGGGAAATGGCCATTGTGTGAGGAGGCTGGGGAGCAGGGAGAATGGCTGTTCTGTGAGGAGGCTGGGGAAGGAGGGGGAATGGCTGTTGTGTGAGGAGGCTGGGGGCGGGGGATGGCCATTGTGTGAGGAGGCTGGCTGGGGGCGGGGAATGGCCGTTGTGTGAGGAGGCTGTTGGAGGCGGAATGGCCCTTGTATGAGGAGGCTGTGGGGGTGGGAGAATGGCAATTGTGGGAGGAGGCTGTTGGAAGGGGAAATGGTCATTCAGTGAGGAGGCTGGAGAAGGAGGGGGAATGGCTGTTGTGTGAGGAGGCTGAGGGGAGTGGGGGAATGGCAATTGTGGGAGGAGGCTGTTGGAAGGGGAAATGGTCATTCAGTGAGGAGGCTGGAGAAGGAGGGGGAATGGCTGTTGTGTGAGGAGGCTGAGGGGAGTGGGGGAATGGCAATTGTGGGAGGAGGCTGTTGGAAGGGGAAATGGTCATTCAGTGAGGAGGCTGGAGAAGGAGGAGGAATGGCTGTTGTGTGAGGAGTCTATGGCCATTGTGTGAGGAGGCTGGGGGCGGGGGATGGCCGTTGTGTGAGGAGGCTGTGGGGGGGGAGAGGAGATGGCTGTTCTGTGAGGAGGATGTCAGGGGGCTGAATGGCCATTCTGTGAGGAGGCTGTTGGAGGGGGAATGGCCATTCATTGTGGAGCTGTTGGAGGGGGAATGGCCGTTCAGTGAGGATTTGGTGGTTGGGATGATAACCGCTGTTCCCTGAGTAGGCTGTGGGTAGGTGTGTATCAACCAGTCTGGGGCAGGACAGTGGGTAACTGTTGCTTTGGGAGGAGATAAGGGGAACAGCTGTTCCAGGAGGAGGCTATGGGGGCAATGGCCACTGTGGTATGGGTGAAGGGAACAGCTGTTCTATGATAAGGTTGTGGGGAGGGAGTGAGTAACAACTGGTATGTGGAGAGGACAGAAGTTGGGGTAACAGCTGTTCTAGGGGAAGCTTGGGGCAGTTAACAGCCATTATAGGAGGGGTTAGAGGAAGGTAACAGATGGCCTGTGGGGCAGCTGTAACAGGGCCGTGTGTGTGTGTAGGGGTAATGGCTGGTCCATGAGAGGAGTAGGACAGGAGAAACAGTTGGTCAATGTGAGGCTGTGGAAAGGGTAACAGCCAGTCCACATGGGGGATATAGGGAGGGAAGGTATCAGATAGTCTGAGGGTAATGGTTGTTCAGACTGGGGTAGGTTGGGGTAAGAGAAGGCAGTTCTGAGCCTCTCTGCAGCGCGTGGAGAGACAGGTATTTCTCATCCTGTCCAGTAGAGGGCACTGCTTGCTTGCACGCACGCATACACACAGAGCTGTGATCCTAGCTATCCAGGAGCAGTCCATACACACACATACAGGAAATTCTCATTCTATCCTGTAGGGGACAGTTCTTGTTCTTTCTCTCTCTCTCACACACACACACTCACAGGTTGGTCTGATCCTATCTAGCAGTGGGTAATACATACACATACCCAAGCAGTTATGATAAATATCTGCCATAGGGGGCAATAGGCATACAGGAACACATGCACAGTTCCAAACCTCTCTAGTAGGGAGCAATGCACAAAAACACACACTGCAGCAGTTCTGATCATGTCCAGGATGGGGCAGTACATATAAGCACGCACATATAGGCAGTTCTGATTCTATAGTTTTACACACACACACACACACACACACACACAGAGGCAGTTCTGATTCTGTTCGGCGGGGTCAGTACATACACAGAGAATTATGATCATCTCCAGTAGGAGGCAGTACACATCCATTTGCACACATGCTTGGACTTCTGATCCTATCTAATAGGGAGCATCATGTGCGTGCGTGCACACACACACACACATTCTGATCATGTCTAGTATGGGGCAGTACTTACAAGCATGCCCAAACATAGGCAGTTCTGATTATATACAGTATGGAGGAATACACACACATGCAGACACAGAGGCAGTTCTGATCTTGTCCAATAGGGGGCAGTATATGTGCACGCACACATGCATACACACACACACACACAGTTCTGATTCTATACAGTATGGAACAGTATACACACACACACACAGGTAGTTCTGATCCTGTTCAGTGGGGTGCAATACAGTTGCACACACAGTTATGATCATCTCCAGTAGGGAGCAGTATATATGCATGTATGCTCACACACATTTCTGATCCTATCTAGTAGGGAGCATCACACATACAGGTTGTCCTCTGTTTATGCAGTATTGAGAAGGACACAAATACACATACAGACAGTCCTGAACAATACATTGAGCAGTATACACACACACAGAGGCCATTCTGCTCCTGTCTAGAAGGGGGCAGTACACCACCAAACCTAGAGGCAGTCCTCATTCTATCCTAGAATCGAGCAGTGTACACATGTACACATAGGCAGTTCTGATCCTATCCAGTAGTGGTAGTACATACACAGAGAGTGTGTTCTCTCTCACTCTCACACACACACACTCCTGATCCTCTCTCTCTCTCACACACACACCAAAACAAAATCAGAACTGCCTCTGTTCACTATGAAGCAGCATATACAAACACACACCGGCATTTCTGAACCTGTCCAGTAGGGGGCAGTACATACACACACTCGCTGTATAGGCTGTTCTGATCCTATTCCAGTGGTAGTACACACACACACCAAGGGTGTATCAGTACACAGATAGCTCCTCTATTACCACACCAGCCCTCCCTGATGCCCCGTACATCCATCCTGTTTGCAATGGGAGGACCTGAACCCCAATGCCACAGCAACCCCTTGCAGCACAGATGGGGGCTTTGCCTCACAATGCTCGCTAACCGGATCACAGTGTTGACTCTAGTTCACATCCAAAGTCCACCCCACTGTTTTGCGTGCTGGTTCTGATCCAGGCTTGATCTCTGAAGTAGTGGGATGAGGTAAGTCAGGCTCTGCTGGAAGCATTTTCCCCTGGTATATAGGTACCACAACAACCGTAGAACAAATTGTTAACCCCTTGTCATGAGGTTTGTGGGAGACAGGATGGGGCTGTATTTTGTACCCCCATCCTCCCAATTCTTGTTTCAACCCATCAAATCTTGTGCATATGAGGGCTCTGGCCTGGAGGAACCATTATGTTTATTGGGGGATTAGAAAGGGGGCCAGGAGGACTAGTTGTGTTTTTCTTTGTTGGGGAGCTGTATGTTGGGGGGCTGTTTCTTGATACCGAGTGGGAGTGCATGGGTGGGAGGTTATGGTGAGGGATTTGGGGGTGGGGAATTGTGGTTTGTTAAACTCCTTTCAATTGGTTCATTTCCTCTTCCCCATAAAGCAGGGGACGCGGGGGAGGGGAGGCTGTGGGGGTCACATTAGTATTGGTCAGTACAACGACATGCAAAAGAAGTTAGAACAGGAAGGGGAAGGGAAGGGCAGGAAGGCATATAATCCAAGCTGGGGTCCCTCCTTGTAGACAGTGCCCCTCCTCAAGTCCTGCTGTGTCAAAGGCTACAGCCTTGGGGTGGAACTGTCCCTTAAGCTGCTAGACAGGCTGACCCTGTGGTTGGAAGAGGCTCCACTAAGCACCAGGCCAATGAAGACCCACATCACCACATGGGAGTGACACTCAGACATGCCCTATGACATTCCAGCTAACAGAATATGCAGCGGCTGAAGTCATCCCTGGATCCTGACCTGGCTGGGTGAAAAGAGCAGAGGAAGCTCCCAGACAGAGTGAGTCAGGGAAGACTCTGCCAGAGACAACAGCCTCCCACCCCCAACCTAGAACTGGGAATAAAACAGGAGCTCCCAGCTCCCTCTGCTTTTATCACTAGACCCCCAGTTTCCTCCCAGAGCTGGAGATAGAACCCAGGAATCCTGATTCCCAGCCCTCCCTCCTCTAACCACCAGATCCCACTCCCCATCCAGAGCCAATGATAGAACTCAGGAGCTGTGATTCCTAGTCCATCCCCCCAGCTCTAACGCACTGGGCCCCACTTCCTTGCAAGAGCTGGGCATAGAACCCAGACGTCCTGACTCCCAACCCTACCCTGTTCCCACTCCCTACCCAGAGTTGGGGATAGAAGGCAGAAGTCCTGGCTCCCAGCCCCACCTATTGCACACTCTAACCCACTCAACCCCACTTCCCTGCAAGAGCTGGGCATAGAACCCAGGAGTTCTGCCTCCCAGCTCTCTCCCATCCCATTGCTCTAACCACTAGACACCATTCTCTTGTCAGAGCCAGGCTAGAAATCTGTTAGTTAAAAACCAAAAATCTCATCTGCGAACAAACTGCCCCCACTAAAAAGCTAATCTAAAAGGAGGGATCCCAGTCCAAACAGGCCCAGCATAGGACAGAGCACTGCTGTGGGGAAGGGAGTGGGGATGTTTTGGATTAGTAAAAGAATTTGGGGATCTGTTTTCCTCAGACAAACTTAAAAGTTCAGACAGAAAAATGGCAGTTAGTAGGAACAGTAAGACAATCTTCATTAGCACAGTATTAGTACCACAGGAGTTAATTATCAGCTGGCATTAATCATGGCTCTTGGTTAATTAATTAATTAATCATCAAAGAGAGAGAGATCAGCGAAGAGAAAGAGACTCGGATGGACAGAGAGAGAGAGGAAAGCCATGCAGGGCAAAAAGGCAGAATGAGCAATAGCCAGAGCCGTGCATGTTAGACAGGTTTGGGGGTTTCAATGCGGGGTCACGGACCAATGGGGGGCAGAGAGAGAAAAAGAGAAATGCAAGCTGAGGCATGCACGAGAGAGGGAGAAGGGGGGGGCTTAAAATGATGGAGATGGAGTGGGCTGGCTGGGAGGTGGTTTGTAACGGGAGCACCTGTGTGATCGGTAAACAAGAGTGTGGGTTGTACTACAACCCCAGAACCCTCCTCCCACACACACCAAAGCCCTCCCTCACATACATCCTACAGCTCACACATACATACATACGCACACACACACACGGCCTTCCCCACACAAACCAGAGATATCCCTCTTCCCCACACACTGCAGAACCCTCTCTCTCTCTGTCACACACACACACTCCAAAACCCTCCCTACACCCACACACACCAGAGCCATTAAAACACACATATACACACACACTCCCCCCCCAAGAGCTCCTTCTTCACACACCACAGAACCCTCCCTCCCTCCCTCTCTCTCTCTCTCACACACACACACACACACACACACCAGAGCTAGCTCCCCCTTCCACAGCAGAGGTCTCCCCCCCAACACCTACATTAGCTATCCCTCCACACACACGCCCCAGAGCTCTCCTTTGCCAGGCACATACCCCGGAACTCCCATCAATACACATGGACCAGGGCTCTCCCCCCAGTCACAACACAGTATCTCCACAAAGCTCTTCCCCTCACACACAACAGAGTTCCATACACACACAAACCAGAGCTTTCCCATCAAACAGTCACTAGAGTTCTCCCCCTCCACAGACCAGAACTCAAACGCACAGACATTTCCCCACTAAATGAGTTACTTCTCACATTCACATGTACACACGAGCTATCCCTCCAAACATCCACACAGCAGAGAGATTCTGCCTGCACACACACACACCCCATAGATATTCTCCCCCCACATACACCAGTTATTTGCTCCCCCTTCCAGAGCTATTGCCCCCTCAAGCACCAGAGCAATTTCTACCCACTCACACACACGCACCACATTCTCCCACACAAGAGCTACTCGCCCTACACACATAACACAGCTATTCCCACACACACACAGAAGCACCAGAACTGTCACCCCCACCAACACACATCTGCTCCTGTGATTGCTCCTGTGCCTGACTTGTTCTAAGCCTTGTCTCCAGCCTTGCTTCAGGCCCGCTCCTGCTTTGTTCCTGTCCCACTCCAGTCCTGCTTCTTTGCCTGGTACTGGCTCTGACCCCTACTGCAATCACTAGGTCTGTCCGCCATAGCTCTAACCGCTAGATGTGACTGCTCATGCCCTCGTTCATGCCAGTTTGAGTAGCCCACCTAAAAATGGAGAAGGAACAGTTTCCACTACTGGGGTGGATCCTGCTAAGGCCATCTTCCTGTCTCATCTTGCAGAACCTGCAGACTCAGGTTGCGGTTCTACCTCTCACTCTAGTATCTTGCACAAACATTTCTCTGCTAGTACTCCAGTTGGCTAATTGGTGCCTGACACACCCCCTTCTTCTGCTCCAGCTATGGCACCCACAATGTGGGAGGTTTACCTGGAAGCGCATGTGTACTGCAGTTCCTCATGTAATTTCAGAGACTTAGAATTTGCCTGAGTGCATAATGTCCCCACCCAGTGCAAAATACTCCTGACTTGGTAGAGTCCGTTGATGGTTCACTCCTTTCTTTGGACCCAGTCACTCACCAGTCCTGCCCCCTTAGAAGTCACTACCTTTCAAGGTTATAGAGAAATCCTTCAGTGCGGGTTGACCCATGCACCGCATTCCCTGGCCCATCACCTATGACCCACATATCCACTGGATGACAGGCATGAGGCATATTAGCTCACCATACTGCTGGTAATCTTGCCTCCCAAAGTCCAACCACAGAGCAGAAGTCCTCTGCAGCTCTGCCTGCCTCCAGGAGTATTCCAAGACAGAGGGGGTTAGTCCAAAGGGAAACTCGGCAACCCCCACTGCCTTCCCAATAGCCTCGGTACCCACCAAATATCAAAACTTAGCCAATGTGCTCAACAAAAAGGAAGCTGACATCTTGCTGCCCCATCGACCTCCATGTTGAGCAGGGGGACCTTTCAGACGTATCTATTCTCCCTCAGAACATGAGTTACAAGTTCCCCAGAACTATCACCAAGAAAATCTGCAAAAGGGGTTCATCCGTTACTATCTGGAACCGTACCCCTTACCCCCTCATCAAGCTCTCTGAAAGACTTTGCTCTGCCAAGGACTTCACTAGATTGGACCTTTGTGGAACTCATAACTTGGTTCAGATTCAAGAAGGAGATGAATAGAAGACTGCCTTCTGCACAGAGTATGGACACTTGGAGTAGTTGGTTATGCCATTTGACTTGTGCAATGCTCCGTTGACTTTCCAGCATTTAATTAATGACATCTTTAGGGAAATGCTGGGCCAATTTGTGATTATTTACCTCGATGACATCCTCTGAGGACCTTCATCTGCAGATCTAGGTCTCCACAACCAACATATACACTGCATCTACACGACGGGGGGAGATCGATCTAAGTTACACATGTGAATAACGTAGCTGAAGTCAACATACTTAGATCTACTTATCGCAGGGTCCACACTACGCTATGTTGATGGGAGATGCTCTCCCATCGACTCCCCTTGTGCTTCTCATTCAGGTGGAGTACATGAGTCAATGGGTGAGCGATCTATGGTCCGCTGATGCATCAATCACTGCGCTTCAATCCCCTGGTAAGTGTAGACAAGCCCCTAAAGACACTCTGCCAGAACCTATATGCCAACCTTAAGAAGTGTGAATTTGACCAAGGCACAGTCAAATTCCTTGGGTATATTGTTTCCCCAAAGGGACTAACTATGGACCTGTGCAAGTGGCAGCCATATCCAATTGGGTTTCTCCAAAGGACATACAAGAGGTACAGTGATTTCAGGACTTGGGCGACTTTTACCAACAGCTAATGGGGTTTTCTAGCCTTGTCACTCCAATGACAATGCTTTTGTGAAAAGGATCCAAGTTCATCTGGTCCTTAGAAGCCCACCCTGCCTGAGATCCGCTAAAAAAGGCATTCACCACAGCACCCATCCTTATCCATCCAGATCCCACTAAGCCATTCATGGTGGAAGCTGATGCATCAAACTTTGCCATAGGTGCAGTGTTATCAAAACAAGAGGGCCTCCATAGCCAACTTCAAGCCTATGCCTTTCATTCCTGTAAACTAACTCCAGTGGAAAGAAATTATGATATCTGGGACAAGGTGGCCTTCGAGGAATGGTGTCATCCTTTAGATGGAGCCCAGTTCCAAGTCCAGGTCCTCATGGACCACAAGAACCTGGAATCTCTCCAAATGGCCAGACACCACAATCAACGCCAGATCCACTGATCCTTCCTTGTTGCCTGATTTGACTTCATGGTAACCTATTGTCCGGGGACAGGATATTGAAAGGTGAATGCTCTGTCTTCTAAGGATGAGTATCTTGAACCTGGTGGAGAACCTCCTTTCATAGTTCTTAAAGTGCCAAATTTTTGTCAATGGCTCTGTAGACAGCAGTCTGATGCCCTGCATTCATTCTCTGCTGTCCACCACTGTGTTTGCAACCCTGATCTGCCAGACCCTGGGAGGTGCAGATGCCCAGCCTGACTCAGAGTTCAGACTACAAGATGGTGTTCTCTATCACAGGGATCTCATTTGTCTTCCAGAGGGCCAGCCTAGACTTCAGGTCTTTAAATTATGACATGACATGCTGCTTGCTGGTCACTTTAGTCAATCCAAGACCAGGAGCCCAGTTTGGCTAACTTTCTGGTGGCTGGGTCTATGCGCTTACATCAAGAAACATATAAAGTCCTGCAAACCTCTACTCTGGAACCAAGAGTCCATCCTCCAGACAGCTTGGCTTCCTCCAGCCCTTGCCAATTCCACCCCAGCCTTGGTCGACTGTATCTATTGACTTCATTGGGGAGAGGCTTCGCTCTCATGGGCACACAATGATCCTAGTCTTGGCCAATCTCCTAATTACGACGGCGCACTTGGTTCCATCCCACGCCATCCCTACCACCCTGAAAATGGCAGATCTATTCCTAGAGAACATCTTCTGTTACTACGGATTACCAACTGGCACCATGTCAGACTGGCGTCCCCCATTCATTTCCCATTTTTGACGGGAGTTTCTAAGACTTCTTGGCATTGAGCCTCTCACCTCATCTGCCTATCTCCCACAAACTTATGGGCAAACGGAACGAGTCAACCAGATTCTGGAACAGTATCTCCACTGTTTTTTGAATTACCACCAGGATAACTGGTTTTCCCTGCTTTCCTGTGCAGAATTTGCCTATAGAATGCAACCCATGCTTCCACCCAACAAAGCCCATTCTTTGGTAACTACGGCTTTCATCCACGTTGCCATCCAGACACATCCATGTGTTTCTAGTACCTGCTGCCATGGATTTGACCACCCACCTGCATCAAGTGCACCAGTAACTCAAGGAATAGTAGTGATCTGCTAAAGAAGCTTGCAAGCACCATGCTGGCCAGGATTGCCAGATCACCCCAACCTTGCCATGGTGTTTGGTTTGGTTTGGTTATCCACACAGAATCTTCAATCAGCTCACCAATCAGCCAAGCTAGATCAGTGGTACCTGGCCCCATTCACAATCTCAGACCAGGAGAACCCAGTAACATTCAAGTGACAACTACCCAAGTCCCTAAAGATCCATCCTATATTTCATGTCTCCCTTCTAAAGCCTTACACTGAGAACGCATTCCTGAACCGGTCCAACACACTGCTACCACCCATAACCATTAGAGGGCAGGAAGGATACTTGGTACAACGATTTCTTGACCCCTCCCACTCCCCATGAGTTAGGAAAAACTCCAGTATCTGGTGGACTGAATGGGCTATGGTCCAAACGACAAGTCCTGGGAACCAATAGAGAACATCTATGTCCCAGACCAACTATGGGACTTCCACCAAACTATACCAAGATGCCTGGCCCTAGAGCCATTAGGAGGTGCTCCTCAATGAGGAGGGGTACTGTCAGGAATCATGAACCTGAGACCAGCTAGCTGACCTGCAGATTCCCTGATTGGCTGAGAGACATCACCAGGACTGTTTTTATGCCCAGCAGCAGCAGTAGGCTAGTGGCCGCTCAACACTTAAGCCCGAAGCTGCAATTTCTTCTGTGTCCCCTGCCTTACTCCAGAACTACTTCTGCCTTGTTCTTGTCCTGCTCCAGCCCTGCTCCCTTGCCTTGTTCCTGACTCTAGCTCTGACCCTTGGCTCTGTTCCTGGCCTCTGACTACTATACCTTACCACTCCTGCCCCAGTTCATGACACACACACGGCAGAGCTATTGCTCACATTCATACATATACACAGCAGGGCTATTCCTCCCTCCTCCAAAGGTCAAGAACTATGGGTTTAAGATCCTTTCAACTGAGCTTACAGCTGGCCAATTCAGCCTTCTGGCAGTTTAATGAGTCCAGCTGAGCAGCAGCAGAATCACCTGATTGGCCAGCCCGCTCAATTGGCTGCAAGGACTCAGCAGGTCTGAATTTAAGGTCAGCAGGCCGTGGTTGCTCAATGCTTATGCGTGCAACTGCAATCTCCCTTGTGCCTGCCTTGTTTCCAGCCTCGCTCCAGCCCTGGTCCCTTGCCTGGCTTCTGACTCTTGGCTTGTCTCCTGGTTTCTGACTTCAGCTCTGACCCTTGGCTCTAACCACTAGGTAAGACGGCCCATATCCCAGTCCCTGATAGTTTGAGCTGCCCAAAGAACAGAGAAGACCTGATTTGGCTGCAGGGATGGACCCCTACAAATCCAGGTTGATGCCCTGCAGGCACATAATGTAGCACTGCAGGTGCAAGCCACATAGTCAGTGACTCAGGCCCCTCCAGAACCAAAGATCTCAATACCTAAAAAGTTTGACAGTGATCACACAAAATTCCACAGGTTCTTGAACCAGTGCCTTCTCCTGTTCCTGCTAGACCTGCAGTTGTTTCCCACAGACCGAACCAGGGTGGGACTCATCAACAATCTGCTGACTGGGGAAGCATTGGCATGGGCCTCTCAACTGCTTGAGAAATCTAGTCCCCTCTTGAGTCAGTTCAAGGAGTTTGTCCAAGGCACAACAGTGATCTTTGACCACCCAAATTGTATGCTCAGGGCAGAAGCCGTGCTCCAGGTCCTGAGGCAATGATGCCAGCCAGTTACTAACTACGCTGCAGATTTTTGACACCTGGGTGATGGACACAGAATGCAACAAGGCCTCTAAGCACTATTGCTTCCGGCTTGATCCAAATGATGAAATCAAAGATGAGCTTGCATGGATAGAACTCCCCACTTCTCTGGATGCATTTAGCAACCTATGCATCAAGACTGACAATCCTTAGATTGCCAAGAAAGGAGAGTGGCTTCTTAATTCACATCCATCTCAACAGCACTGGTCAGTCAATATCCAGTGCCCGCCACACAGTCTGAACTTGTGTAGGTAGTCATGGCAGAGAAGGCCTGATGCCAGGTATTGGGTCTCTGCCTCTACTGTGGGGAATATGGGCACTTTGCTTTGACCTGTCCTGCAAAGGCTAGTTCTGTATCTTAACTGGGAAACACCAGGCCACAGCTCCCGGACCTCCCCACTAGTGTGGCATCCGATCAGCATCAAAGCACCTTCTGCTTCCACTCTGTCTACGGCATCCTATTCTGATGGAGGTCATCTTGAAAGCAATGATTGACTCCAGCTCCTCCAGAAGCGTTATGGACTTGGACTTCACTTGCGCACACAGGATCCCAGCACAGCACAAGGACTTACCCAATGTAACAGAATCCATTGACTGATCACTCCTTTCATCAGGTCCCATCACCTCTGAGACTGTGTCCTTAAAAGTCAGAACCCTTCAGCGGCATCGCAAAACCATTCAGTTGGGTCTGGTTTATTCTTGCACTTCCTAGCCATCCATGGTGTTATCACACTCATGATCCACACATCCTCTGGAGGGCAGGAATGATTTGTTTCCTTTTGTCCTACTGTCAATAGTCTTGTCATCCTGAACCAGGTCTTAAGTTGGAGGCTAATTTGTAGTATAACTCCAAGGAAACCCTGATCTTTTGGTTACCCTGGAACAGAAAGGCTGAATCCAGTAGACTCTCCGTCATCACCTGCCTCGACAATACTGGTGAAATAGTGTGACTGCAGAATTCTTTGACAAGAGGAAGGCTGATATCCTCCTGCCTCATGGTCACTATGACTGTCCCATTGGCCTCCAGCCAGGGGCCGACATCCCTTTTGGATGTATTTACTCCCTCTCAGTTCCTGAGTTGTGGATGCTCCAACAGTATCTACAAAAGAATCTGAAACAGGGATTAACCCTCCTGGTCCATATCTGGGAAGGGGATGAGTGGAAGACTGCCTTCCATACCTGATAGGGGCACTTGGAATACTTACTAATGGACTTCAGGCTGTGCAATGCTCCTGCAATGTTCCAACATTTTATCCATGACACTTTCAGACACCTGTTGGACCAATTCATCGCTCTCTACCTCAACAATATTCTTGTTTTTTCTGAGGATCAAGCCCTTCATGACCAACATGTATTTTGAGTTTTGGAAAGGGTTTGCCAGAATTATCTCATTGTTAAATTGGAGAAATGTGAATTTGATCACAGTATGATCAAGTTCCTCAGGTGTATTATATCACCTGATGGTCTAACTATGGAACTATGCATTTATGTCCCAGGTGGTCAGCCTAGGCTCAAAGTTCTGAAATCATGTCATGACTCACTGCTCGCTGGTCCCTTTGGTGGAACTAAAACAAGAAACTTAGTTTTATGGAACTTCACGGTGGCCAGGTATGCACTGGCATGGACTAGTTTACCATGAAATTATGTTAATTTCTACAACTTGGTCTCCTCCAGGCCTTGCCCACCGTGTCCCTGGCCTTCATTGTAGAATTATCTTGCTCCCATGATTGTTCAGTGGTGCTAGGCGCAGTTGACTTCTTAACTAAGATGGCCCTCTTTGTCCCTTCACACACATTCCCTACAACCCTGCAAACAGCCTGCCTGTTTCTGAAGCATGCCTTCCGGCTGCCGAATGGCATTGTGTCAGACAGAGACTCACAATTTGTTTCCCATTTCTGGCACAGGTTTTTAAATCTCCTGCATAGAGAGCTCTTTTCCTCAGGCCAATGGACAGACAGATTAGATAAACCAGATCATAGAGCAATACCTCCAGTGGTTCTTATATTATCATCAGGATAACTGGGTCTCCCTCCTGTCATAAGCCAAGTTCACCTACAACAATTCAGTCCATGCCTCAACCCAATAGAGCTCATTCCACACAAATTATGGCTTTGATCTCTGCTTACACCCAGCATTGCCCAGAAACTCCCCAGTTCCTGCAGCGACAGACCAGTCACCCATCTGAATCACATACAACAAGAACTTACAGAACATCTGGAAGCCTCCAAGGAAACCTACAAGTGTTATGCTGATCAGGACTGCCATGCAAACACCTCACTTTAGCACTGGGGACAAAGTCTGGCTATCAACTTGAAATCTCAGATCAACCCAACTATCATCAATAGCTAGGCCCATTCAAGATTCTCAAGCAGATCAACCCAGTGATATTCACGTTTCTATTCCAGAGTCAATGAAGACCCATCCTGTGTTCCATAGCTCCCTCTTGTGGACCCCTTCCCAGGTCAATACCATCTTCTCGTCGCCAGCCATTGTCTTCCCTGGGCAAGAAAAATACCTTGTCCAACTGATTATTGACCCCAAGCAAGTATAGGGCAAGCTTCATTACTTAGTGAAATGGGAGGGCTACGGTCCTGATTACCAGTCATGGGAACCGGCAGAGAAAGTTCATGCACCACGGTTACTACAGGACTTTCATCAGGCCCATCCCAAGTAGCACGGGCTGAGGGCCCTTAGAAGGCACCCCGAAAGGGGTCGGTACTGTCAGGAACTGTGGGCTTACATTCCCTCGGCTAAGCCAAAGCTTCCAGGCAGGTTAATGAGCCGAGCTGGGCCTCACTGGCCGGCCCACCTGATTGGCTGAAAAGCGCCAAGAGGTCTGCATTTAAGCTCAGCAGCAGCAGGTCACTGGATTGTGCATGAATTGTTCCCAGCTTTACTCCAGCCATGCTCCAGCCTCATTCCACCCTTGCTCCAGATCCACTCCTGCCTAGTTCCTGTCCAGCTCCAGTCTGCTCCAGCCCTGATCCTGACTCTGGCTCCCAGTCCCTGTCACAGAGCTATTCCCACCCCACACCCGCACCAGAGCTATTGCCCTCCCTACATACACATTAGAGCTATTCCCAGCCTCCCCAACCCCCCCACATGCATCAGAGCTATTCCCCACACACACACACACACCCCAGAGCTATTCTCCACATACACGCACCACAGCTATTGCCCAACACACACACCTGAGCTATTGCCCCGAGAGTTATAGCCCCCCAACGTTTACGTGTCTAGAGCTTTTGTCCCACACACATGCATGTGTGCAACGTAGAGCTACTGCCCCCCCACATGCACCAGATCTACTCCACACACACACACACACACACCCCAGAGCTATTCCCACACACACCAGCATGCACCCGCTCCACACACACACATGCACCAAAGCTATTACCCCACAGATGCACACACATGCACCAGAGCTATTCCACCTGCACATACACACACGAGCTATTCCACCTACACACACACACACACACAGAGGCACCAGGGCTATTACCGCACACACTCGCATACACACACTTGAGGTATTCCACCTACACACACACACACACAGGCACCAGAGCTATTACCACACACACCCGAGCTATTCCACCTTCACCCCCCCCAAAGCTATTACCCCCCATATACACACCAGGGCGCTTTCCCCCTTCCCGTCACATTGCCTATATGAATCCTAAAACTCTGGGCATAGATTTTGGGTGCTGCCTTTTCAGTAATGGGCAAAATGCCTATTCAAGGGAGTCAGATGTCACTGCTACACACCTGCACACCCAGGGGGAGTGTGTATGTTGCACAATCACACAAAAGCAGAAAGGAGCAAGGTTTTCATTGTACAATTGCACACCTATGCACAAAAACACATACACTCAGCAGCAATGTGTGAGTTGCACAGACACACAGAGCAGAAGAGTGTTGGTTCGACACACATGTATACATACTAAAGGAACTGTGTGTTATATTGCACAATCGGTGTTGCACGCTATGGGGCAATGTCAGTACACAATCATACCTAAGTCCACAATCAACTTGCACACACATGCACAAGCACATTCATTGTACCATCACCCACCCCCAGAGAACCCATGTGAAACTGTCCCTCTGTGTGTGCACAAGCACGAGAGGCCACAAGTCCGCTGCACAATCACACTCATCCCTGGGCACTGACAGCAATGTGATGTGTTTGATTCACACACATCACACTAGTATATGGCCATCATCCCTCACCCACTTATGCATGGGGAGGGGTCGCAGAACCCCTCTCCACCCCGAGACACTCATATGGCAAGGACTGTAGCAGGCGGCTGCTCACACACTGAGTCCTAGGACACTCTCCTGGCTGGTGAGATCAGATGGGAGAGCTACCCTTGAACTGATGGAGGGGAATGGACTGGTTATAGGTGGCTGGCACCATCCCAGGGAATCATGCACCCTGGTAGCTGTCTCAGCCCCCCAGACCAGTGGGGAGGGATGTGTAATAGTCACAGACCAGAGTCAATTGTGAACCTCCCCACACACACTCCATGGCGTTCCCTGGGACCTTAACACTGTGAACCCAGGGATACTGCATGCAGCCACCTCTGGGGCAGAGCATGGTAGAGCTGCACAGATCTACACATTCACATATTCATACCCTTGCTTCACATTTCCTACAAACCCTGAAACACATACACCTCCATGCACTCATATGCCTCCATGCACATGCCCTACACTCCTTCATCCTGATGCTCACATCATTGAACACTTGCACTCCCATGCACACACCCTTCACACTCATATGCCTCCTTCCACATTCCCTACAGGCTCACCCTGCCAATGCACCCCCGTCCCCTCAGGCAGGGCACTGGAACAAGGGGTGCTGGGGATGCAGCATGCCTCCTCGTTTGGCAACAGAATACCTGGCTTCCATTGTACACAGATGTTACTGTTTTATTCAATGGCTTACTGTTCCCTGCTCCAGTGCACATATCCTACAGGCTCACAGCCCCCCAGTGCACACGCCCTACACACTCCACACCACCCCCACTGCACATGCTCCATGTGCTCACTTCCTTCCACCCCCCCATGCACACTCCCAAATCGCACACAGGCTGGAGCTATGGTCCCTACCCCCTGGCCCCACATCCTTCCTGAACTGGCCCAGACTACGGTGCTCCTGTTAGAAAGGCACTGGCAGTCAGTCAGAGCTGTGGGAGGAGTGGGGTGGGGGACAGCAGGGAAGGGGAAGGGGAAGGGAGGAGGGTGGGAAGGATGGTGTCAGACACAGTGTTAGTTCAGCCCCAGAGAGTCGCTCTCAAAATAAAAACCGGACACAAGAGCAGCATGCCCCAGTCAGTCCCAGCATGCCATGCGGTATGGAGGGCCAGTGGCGCCACCCGTGGCAGGAGTGGGAATGACAGCCAGGACATCCAGTGGGGTTAACGGGTCAGCCTGAAGCCAGCCACACCCATCGGGTGGGATTCCCAATGGGACTGGGGGGACATCCCCTATAGGCCTGGTCCAAAGCCCACTGAGGGCAACGGAGAGACTCAGCTTTGGAGAAGGTGTGAGCGGATAACCCCATGGAACTACCCCAGATGCATAGTGCAGAGGGGTGGGGTGAGGGGGAAATGCAGTTTGCACCCCTAAATTAATGTTCCCTTTTTCATTGCCCCCATTACTCCCACCCCCCCAATCAACATCTGGTCCTGATCCCACTGGCTGCCATTAGCCCATTTCCCACAATCCCTGGCGGGTTTGCCGCCATGGAGCAGATGTGACGCGCACAGAAGTTGCTTCATGGGATGGTGTTTTCCATGGATTTTTTGTTGTTGTTGTTTTCGGGGGGGGAGGTAAAAGGAATAAAAAAAATGTAAAACCAAAAGAGAAATAATAAAGAAATAATATATTTTTTATTTTTTTATTTTATTTTTTTAAAATCCAATAAAGTTAAAAAAATTTTGCTTTTCGAAAAGAAAAAAAAAGTTTTTTCCCCAAAAAATAAATAAAAATATAAATAAATTAAAAATGTTGCTTTTGGAAAAGAAAAAAAAAAGACTTCTTAAAAATGTTTTTGGTTAAAAAATATTAATTACAAACTTGAGCAGTTCAAAAACAATGGTTTTTTTTAATACCACATTTAATAGGTTGGTTTTAATCTTATACCAACCTGGGTTACTGGTTATCGTCAATTTTATACTGACATTGATTTTTGGTTCATGTCAATTTTATACCAACCTTGGTTTGGTCAATTGGTTGGTTTTCAATCTACACCCACCTAAGTTTGATTGTACGGTGAGTATTAGATTCTTTTCGTTTTGTACCAACTCTGCTCTGGCAGCAGGGTTGATTCTGCACTGACTCCAGGGTAGCTGACCAGTTCATTTCCAGTTCTTGATTTTAGACTTATCACACAGTTTGATTATTTAGTTGTTAATTTTATGTGTGTTTGCGTAGTTTATTGCAACCTTTAAGTTTTGAAAATTACATTTCACTTTCTTTGTGTAGTACTTAAAGAAAAAATTAAGAAATTAAAATAATGATAATTAAAAACCCAGTTAATTAAGTAAAAACAGAAAGGAGGGAGGGGAAAAGATAAAACCCACGGCAAACCAAACGATTAGACAATTAGAGTGATATCTACCAGGTAATGCAGTTTGTTTACCATAGCGTGTCCAATTCCTGCGTGCTATATGTATTAAAAAAATAAAATAAATGAGGGAAAGGGGGAATAATAAAAAAAAACAGAAAAGAAAAGGAAAAAAATGACCAACCGTGAAAATCAAGGGAGATAAAAGAGGGAAAAAATCAATTTTCCCATCGCAAGAAGGGCGATCAGGTTTTTTTTAAAAAAAAAGACTCCACCCACCATCCCCTCGCACATCCCACTCCCCCGAACAAACTCCTCCCCCTCCCAACCATAAAGTATTATAGAGAGAGAGATCTTGGTTAGTAAGAATAAAAGAAAGGAAAAGAGACTATTTAAATTAAAGACTTGAAAAGAAATGACCGACATTCCATTGGATGAGACAAGGAGGGTTAGTTCTGGCGTCTCTGGTTGAGAGCTGGAGTCTTTCAAGAAGCGTGTTAGTAACACACACACAAAAAAGTCGTCAACGTAATTTCTAACGAGGTGGGGAGTTGGGGGGGGTGAAGGGTGGGGAGCGGGAAGGAGGAAAAGCAAGGCCTGTGTTAGCAGGATTAGTAGATCCTAAGTGGCTCTGGGGTCAGCAGAGAGTCGGGGAGTGAGCTGTATCCCCAGCCAGGGGAGTCCAGATTTTGTCTTGTATGTTGTGTGGGGAGGAGTGTATTATTGGGGGAGTGCTGGGGACAAGTTGGCGAGGGGAGAGGAACCAGCTCCCCCACTCCAGTTCCTGATACTGTTAAAAATTTGTCCTGCTTTTTGTTAATTATTTTTCTTGATTAACTTTAGTCCAAAAAAAGGGAAAGAATCAGAAACCAGGTTAGAAGGAGAAGCCAGTATGGAGGGGGAGCCTCAGTCTGCAGGCAGGGAGGGGGAGGGGTGAGCCAGATGCACCCCATGCATCCACTCCTTGGACACCCACCTAACCTCTCCTACACCCCCACCATCTTCCCCATCTCTGCTATACCCCCACCCAACCTCCTCTACCTCCCCCACTTACCCCAGAACACACCAGCCACACCCGCCTCCCCCTCACCCCCATCCAACCTCCTCTACCTCCCCCACCTCCCCCGTACACACCAACCCCACACACCTCCCCTTCACCCCCATCCGACCTCCATCTCCCCCACCTCTCCCCAGTACACACCAATCCCACACACCTCCCCCTCACCCCCACCCAACCTCCTCTACCTCCCCCACCACCCCCAATACACACGAACCCCACACACCTCCCCCTCACTCCCACCCAACCTCCTCTATCATCCCAGAGCTGGGATGGAACCCAGGAGTCCCTTCCATGAGGCTGCTGGGAGATCAGTGGGTGTTTAGCAGTGGCATGAGTGGCTCGGGCGGGGGGCATGCCAAGCCCTGAGGGGCAGGGGACTGGAGGTCTCCCATCCATTTCTCCTTGGCTCCTGCGCTGCAGCATCATGCAGGTCCAGATATCCAAAGATGCTGGGAACTGCCAGCTCTGATCAGTGCGATGGGTGGATTTGTGCAGAGCGCATGGGCCACAATGCCCACAGGCAACAATTCCTCTCACCCGGGCCAGCCACAGAGTGGGGAACTGACCCACGGGTGGGGGGAACAGTACCCATACCCAGGACACACCTGGCCAGCCTCACACAGAGGGATCCATCAGTAGAGCACAGCCCATATCCGTCTGTGCATGGGCTGGGAGTCAGGACTCCTGGGCTCTCTGCCTGGCTCCAGGAGGGGAGTGATGTCTAGTGGTTTAGAGGGGGGTAACTTGGTATCAGGACTCCTGGGTTCTTTCCCCAGCTCTGGGGGAGGCCCATATACCATTCCCTGCCCTCCCCCCGAAGCCAGCCAGTCCATCCTCCCTGGGGCTGGATTGGAGCCAACACCCCCTAGAGGGGAAAGACCCCATGTCCCATTCCCCAAATCAGCCACAGAACAGCCTTCCTATTAGCTGTGGTGGCTAACTGCAACACCCGGCCCCTTGTCTTCATTGCGGGAGGCTCAGGACCCCCGGGGGGCAATGGGGCAATGCCCTTAGCTGAGTGCATGGAATTTAAGGCCCCTTGTGGATCTGTCTCTAGCTCATTGTGGCTCCATGCTAGCTCGTCTCCAGGAGGGAGGGGGGATATACGTTAGGAGGCAATGCTCCTCTTTTGGGGAAGGGGTGGGGGAAATTTATGGGGCTGAGAGGACCTTAGGTGAATTTGTTTCAGACACATCCTCTTGCTGGCATCTGGACTGCTGGGGACCAAGGAAGTAAAGAAGAACCAAGCCCAGCTTCCAGCCCATTTACCCACTGCCCACTGGCACCACAGCCCATGCACCCGCACCCACCGTTGGCACCATGAAATATTTGGGGGAGGGTGTTCTGGCTCCCTGCAAATTCCCATCCCAGCAACACTGCCCAGAGAGGGCATCATTGGGGCATGTCCCCCCAGAAATGCCATGGGGCAGGGACACACCACAGACAATGCTGTCCTGGAGGGGGACATCACTGGGGCACATCCCCCCAGCAATACCTTGGGGTTGTGGCGCACCACAGACAATGCTTCCCAGGGAGGATCACTAGTGCAAGCCCCCTGTCCCAACCAGCTGGCACTGGTGCATACCTGGCGCAGGTTCCGGGTCACCCGGATGTCATGCCAGTTGTTGTCATTGAACTTGCCGTTGACGGGCTCCACCAGCGCCTCGAAGGCGCCTGACCCCAGGTTGATGACTAGCCACACAGCCCCGCTCTTGAGCGACAGGTTGACGTAGTCGGCCGACTTCCCCGTGTGCAGCATGAGGCCATTGCGCTGCAGGGTACGGAAGGACAGTGTGATCTCATCAGTGCTGCTCTGGATCGGGTTGTGGGACAGGTCATAGCAGAAGAATTCGTTGCCCTTGAAGGTCGCCACGTATTCCTCCTTCCCTGCACAGAGAGAAAGTGGCACAGTGAGAGGGGGCAGGTACACACCGGGTTTGTGCACTCAAGGTTTAGAGAACATGTAAGAAGGGGGCAGGAGCACACAGACTCTGTGTGCACAAGGCAGGATGAGAGAGTGCGAGAAGGCGGCAGGTGCATGAGGAGTGTGTGTACACGAGGTGGGATGAGAGCGTGCAAGAAGGGGGCAGGTGCATGAGGAGTGTGTGTGCAGGAGGTGGGATGAGAGTGTGCGAGAAGAGGGCAGGTGCACGAGGAGTGTGTGTGCACAAGGCAGAATGAGAGCATTCGAGAAAGGGGCATGTACACAAAGGGTGTGTAAATATCATCATTTTGCGTCTATGTTATTATTCATTTGTAGAGCTCAGAGGACTCAACTGTAATCGGGGCCCCGTCGTGCCAGGGGGCGCATAGACCCCCCCAACTGAAATTGGGGTCCCCTTTTTGCTGGGCACTGCACAGACCTACAGAGAGACACAATCCCTATCATAAAGAGCTCACAGTCTAAATAGACAAAGGGTGGGTGTGAAAACAGAGGCAATGAGCGACGAAAAGTGACTCACTCAAGTCAGTGGCATAGCTAAAAATAGACTCCCAGCCTGCCCCTGCTGTAATCCAGCAGCCCTCACTCCCCTGCCAGAGCTGGGGATGGCACCCAGGAGTCCTGGCTCCCAGGCCCCCTCCCCTGTGCTAGACCCCACTCCCATCCCAGAGCCAGGTACAGAATCCAGGAGGCCTTGCCCCCTTTCCAACCCCTAGGCTGCTCTATGCTAAAGCACTTTGTGTATGTCTGTGTCTCTTTCAGTGCTCAAAGTACGGGGAAGAAAAGAGGGGGGCCCTGCCTGTCAAGGGGCCTGCTTGAATTTAAACAGTAGTGAGAAGTACGAGGCCCCTCAGACAGAAGCGAGGTGGCTCCTAAAGGTAATAAGGGGGCCCAGGGTCTGTATTCAAGCAGTGGTGTCACTGTATGTGTGTGCATGTCTGTCTGTCTGTCTGTCTGAGTGTGCTCTCAATCCTCATCTCCCATTGCCCGAGCAGCTATTGCCCTGGCAGCAGAGACACCCCTACCCTCCGGCCCAGTGCTGCCAGTGAGGGGAGTGCCCCTCTGCTGCTGGCACCTGACAATTAACTTGCCATCTGGTGATGCTGAAGAAACAAATTTGCCTGTCTCGCCTGTGCCCGGCCCCCGCAATCATCTTGTTAGTGTCAGCGCCAGTCGTTCGCGGCAGCGATCAGAGCCCGTCAGGACACGGGGGGCTGGGGGAGGCTAGGGGGGCTGGTTCCCTAACAATCTCCCGCTCGGGAAAACACAATTTCCTAAAGAGCCAGCTTTTTGCCCCATGAAATCTGCCCACAGACAGGCACTCAGCCCAAGCACCAACACCTGGCTCGCCAAGAGTAATGTCGCACTTAGGAGCAACTCCACTTAGAGAGTCTTGGGCAAAAACACGGCGCATTTTTATACCAGTGTCACTGGTTGACCTAGGGACAGCACCCCCCAGTGAGCCTCCCACTCCACAGACTGCAGCACAGCGCCCCCTAGTGCCGCACTGGGGTCAGCACTGACTGCAAGGGGAGAGAGGCCCCCCCCCGACTCCACAGACTGCCGCACACCAGGATTGACCCTGCATATCATGAAGACAACTCCAGTGCCTTGTCTCCCCTTGGATTTTACATCATATACCTAACTCAGTATAAAACAACAATAATACGTAGCTCTGATCTAGGGATTTTCATCAGTAGATCTCAAAGTACTTTACAGAGCAGGTCAGCATCATTAACCCCACTTTACAGAGGGGTAAACTGAGGCACAGAGCAGGGATGTGATTTGCCCAAGGTCATCTATCAGCCAGTGGCCGCACTAGGAATGGAACCCAGCGGAGGTCAGTGGAGTCCCAGAGCAGTGCCCACTAGGCCACACTGCCTCCCCACCCCTCTCCTCTGCATTTCAGACACAGCCCTTGGCCCAAAGCATACTCTCCCTCTGCTTGCAACTGCATCACCCCAGAAGAAGGTGCATCTCAGATCAGTCTAACATCACCACAGCATGTCCTCCAAGCACTCACAGTCCCCTGACCCACTAGGCCTGTGTCACACACAGCACCTCTATAAATCTGTTCCTAACAGCACCTGAACTCTGTGCTGTCGGCCTGGCTTTTCCGTTTTCTCCCTCTCTTTATGGCAAAGGTTATAAAATCTAAATGAAACAAATTATTCTTTCACTGCAAGAAGGGTTTAAAAACCATAGCCAGCCACAGATCACACCTCAGCCTGCCAGCAGGCTGCTGGTACCTGTGTCCACAGGAACTAGGATTAGACCTTTCATGTGCCAATCTGACAGCTGGGGAGGGTGACTGTGAGAGATGTGTATTCAGAAGAGCAGTAAGGTTGGGATGGGGGACATTTCTGGATGGGGAGTGGGGGCTGTTTACACAGGGATCACAGGGCGGTGAGATGCAGCCACTTCTGGGGTGGGATGCAGCATTATTTAACTCCCACACAGCAACATGGCCTGACTTCTGTGGACACGAATTGAAGGAAAACGCCGTATCAAATTCAAACAGCAGTTTTTGCGGCAAGACAGAATGGACTCACCCACCTGGGATTTTGCCAAGACACCAGGTTCAATGCCTGAGGATTTAATGAACACAGGGGTTCACGTTGGCTCTATGTCACATTGGAAAACCAGAATTTATCGCAGCACAGTGCCCCCTAGCATCATGCTGGGGCACTGGGGTCAGCATAGTCCAAGAGGGGAAAGCGCCCCCTACTGGGCTCCTGCCTGCTCCCTGCAGCACAGCACCCCCTAGGGGGCATTGCTGTCCCAGCCTGCTCCCACGCAGCACAGGGAGTGCTAAGTAGCCAGTCAATTCAACCCCTTGGCCTCCCCCACAGCAGCCAGGCTCCTAAATTGCTTCTTCAGGGCTCTGTGTTGGCAGGATATAAATCACCTCAGCAGGGACAAGCTGGGGGAGCAATTAATTCTTTGCTAACCCCAGGGCCACGCTACCTGGCTCCCACCCAATCCCCCTGCCCGCCTCTCAGCCCCTCTGTAAGCACTTTTCTCTGGTGAAGCTCCATGACCTTGGACTGGATCCATCCCTCTTAGTCCCATCTGCTTGCACCCCATATGGAGCAGCTGCCCATGGGGGGCTCCAAGCCAGACCTGGGGTGCGAGGGAGAGGAGTGATTGGGAGAGAGGAGCTCAGAAAGGGTGACCCCAAGGGACAGCCTGGAAGGGGGGAAAAGGGGGAATGAAACAGAAAGGGAAAGAAAGAGACAGACTTGAAGGGATGGATGAATAGATAAATGTGTATGGGGAGAGCAGAGGCATGCATTCGTAGATAGAGGCATGTGTGGGGGAGGGCACTGGCTGCAGGGATGTGGGGGGAAGGGATGTGGAGACGAGCGGGTTCTGGGGGAGGGGGTTCTGGCTGGGCCCGCAGCAGGGGTATGGGGCGGGGAAGGGAGGGGCAGGGAACAGGCCAAGGCGGCCCCGAGTGCAGAGCAAGGGCTTGTGTCCTGCTCACATGCTCCCGCCTACCCCCCCCCCAGCAGGTGGCCATGCAGGCTCCCACACTCTGTGCGGGGATGCGTCAGGGGAACCTCAGCAGGGATCTTACACTGAGACTAGAGTCCCTATTAGCCTGGGCAGCACAGCGCCTCCTGCTGGAGCACCCCCCAACCAGTCACAGGAGCCTGCATTTGACAACAGCCATCAGAGCCTGCCAATCCCCACCAGGCACCCTCCCCACTAGCACAGCACCCACCCACTGGCATCAAGAACCCCGGGGGTCGTGGTCTCTGCCCAGGGCCATGCCCTGCTCCAAGCTGAAGCGTGCAGCTGCTGGCAAGGCTGCTTTCCAAAGAAGTCGGCCAAAGCTAAGAACATCCCCCTTGCCCACCTCTTTCAGCACTGCCACTTCCTCCCCCCTGTCCTGCCAGTTCCACGACCCCAGATCCACTGCCCCAGAGCCAGAATGTTTCTCGTCACTGCAATAACAACAGAAACAAGAGTAACCGACCAATGCAGCAACACCTGCCTGAGTGTGCAGAGAGCCTGAGCCAACTGCTGCGAGAGGGGAAAGCAGCCCAAGTGCAAGGGAGACAGTAATACCTGCTTGCATGTGCAGAGACTCTGAGCTAATAGGCTGATACAACGTCTGAAACAATCACTCCTCTGCTAAGAATCAAGTTGTGAGTGGGGTCTAGTGGGTTAGAGCAGGGGAGCAGGGAGTCAGGACTCCTGGGTTCTAACCCCAGCTCTGGTGGGGGAATGAGGTCTAGTGGGTTACAGCAGGGCAGGGGGACTGGGAGTCAGGACTCCCTGCACCTATCCCCAGGTTGGCCATTCACTCAGTATGTGATCTTGAGGAAGTCACTTACCCTGCTCCATGCCTCAGTTTCCCCATTCAAATAGCTAGATGGGGGTGCATATGGGGTAGAGGCAGAGCAGGGCAGACAGGAGTGTATTGAGAGGGACTATTAGGTTTTATCCCACACAGTGTTTCCCCTGGCTCAGTGATCCCCATTGCTTTAGCCTTTCCCATAACTCCCTACTCTGCCTCGTGCTCTGGCCCCAGACTTCCACCAGCCCCGATTATCTGTCCGATCGCTCCTTTCCCATAAACCCAGCTGGCAAGCCAGGCAGCCAGAGCGATTCCCACTAGGGCCTGAAGGTGGTGAGATGCTGTCCTGCCTGTGCTCAGCCCCCATCCCCTGTGCTCTCTCTCTCTCACCACCTCCACACACCCCGATTGCATCCCATGTTCTAACACCCCACAGGAATCTGCAGCCTCCACTTCCCAACTGGACGATGTCCTGGCAAAAGCGCTGGGCGTGGGGGGCTGAGCTATGAGAGCCCCAGCCCCCCTCTGCTGAGTTCCCCATCCCCATCCTTTTGGTCTGGTCTGGCCTGACCTGGGGCAGCTCCCTCCATCCAAAACCACAAGCAAGTCACATGGTCATGTCAGCATTCAGCCCATTCCCAGCAGCCTTGGCCACAACTGCCCCCACCCCCGAGAGCCTGCCCCAGCCACACCTGCACCCACCCTGCGCCGACAGCCTGCCACCCACAACTCCCCTCCCCCCCCGATAGCCTGCCCCAGCCACACACCCCCCCGACAGCTTGCCCCAGCCACAGCTCCCCCCCGACAGCCTGCCCCAGCCACACATGTACCCCAGACAGCCTGCCCCAGCCACATACACACCCCTGAGAGCCTGCCCCAGTTAAAACCTCCAGTCACAACCCCTCCACACCTTCCCCAGCACCAGCTTGTCCCTGCACCTTGTCCTACCAGGATCCCACACCCCAGTTAGCACACCCTTGTCCACCCATCTCACCCAGAGCAGCTGGTGTCCACAGGCACTGGGATGGGGGGTGGATCTTAATTAGTGGCAGCCAGAATTGTCCCAATGTTCCCAGAGCAGGGGCAGCAGCGGAGAGCGATCCCTCCCCCAGCACACACTTCCCCCAGTATGCCCCCACAGTGGTGGAGAGGGCATCTTGGTCTCCCTTGCTTGGGCTGAGCCCACCGGAGAGCCAGCAAACTCATCTCAGGCAGAGAGGAAAGGGCCAGCTGGGGCTGGATTTGACCTGGTGACCTACAGGAGAAAGACTCTGTATGTTGTTAACTGGGGTGGAACTGCAGTCTATTCCCTGGAGGGTGGCCAGATCACCTCCTCCAGCCTATTCCCCCCGCCAGGGGGCAGGGTCACCTCCTACAGCCTCTTCCCAGGGTCGCCCCCTACAACCCAGAGTGGGGCAGGGTTGCTCCTACATTCTATTCCCCCGCATGGAGCAGGGTTGCCCCCTGCAGTCTATTCTTTGAAAGACAACGAAGGCTCTGTATGGGGATAAACGGAGGGGGTGCTGGCTCCGCATTATCGTTAGAGATTTTAATTGTGACTATTTTTCTCCAGCGAGAGCTCCCAGCCTCGGGGCAGCAGGATCGATAGCCAGACTACAATGGATAGAACATGGGGGCAGGAGGGGGAGCAGAGTTCAAGGGGTCATGGGCTTCTTGAGATGCAAGTCATGTGGGAGCTCTCCTTGTCTGAGTGTGAGGGACTGTGGGACACATGCTAGACTCCATTCCCCTCCCACAGCTGGGATAG
Organism: Lepidochelys olivacea; assembly: GCF_965140295.1. Lineage (NCBI taxonomy): Eukaryota > Metazoa > Chordata > Testudines > Cheloniidae > Lepidochelys > Lepidochelys olivacea. Next base: position 33,119,681 of record NC_140417.1, read on the forward strand.
AACCCAGGAGTCCTGGCTCCCAGCCCTTGCTAGAGGCACATGGGCTGGGGTGCAGAGCTCTGTGGGGAATGGATGCAAGGGGAAGGGCTGTCATTCAGCACTGCAATGAGGATATTGTGCCCACCCTGCTGCACTGGGACCTCTGCCTGGATGGGCAGGGCCCCTGTCATGGAGTCCCTGAGCGATGCTCTGGAACTGCTCCCCATGAAGCCAGTCAGGACTCTGGGGCAGTCGCCTTCCTGTGAGCAGCCTGTCTTCAGGACACACAGCTCACACAGCTTCCACCTTCCTGGGTCTGACCTCGGAGCATTCAGCATCCTCTGCCCCTCCGTGCGCTTCCCACAGCGAGTCCACTCAGGTGGGGCTCCTGGGGAAGCCAGAGGGTCCTGCACCCCAACTTCGCAGTCAGACGTGACTCTCAGCCAGCCAGTAAAACAGAGGTTTATTAGACAACAGGAACATGGTCTAAAACAGAGCTTGTAGGTGCAGAGAACAGGACCCCTCAGCTGGGTCCATTTTGGGGGGCAGTGAGCCAGACAACCACGTCTGCCCTTCACTCCATGTCTCCAGCCAGCCCCAAACTGAAACTCCCTCCAGCCCCACCTCCTCTGGGCTTTGTCCCTTTCCTGGGCCAGGAGGTCACCTGATTCCTTTGTTCTCCAACCCTTTCGCTCTCACCTTGCAGGGGGGAAGGGCCTAGGCCATCAGTTGCCAGGAAACAGGGTGTCGGCCATTCTCTGTGTCCAGACTCCTGCAAACACCTGCCCTCTAGGGCTCTGCAGTGATCATACACCCTTACCCCACCACCTAGATACTTAAGAACTGCCTAGGGGAAACTGAGGCACCCCCACACTATTCAGAGGAAACATTAAGAACAGTCCCACTTCGTCACAGCCCCACATTCACCCCCTTTGGAAGCACGCCTGGGAGGGCCTACGATCCTGTCAAACTCAGCACCAGAGGTACCCCCCCCAAACACACAGAGATGGGTGTGGAGAGACACTCACACTCACAGAAACACACCCTATGTACACACTCACTACAGACACATGCACTCGCACCTGAACACACTGCACACACACACAAACACAGGACACGCATTGACCACAAACAATACACTCATGCTGCACACATGCACTCACACTCAGACACTTGTGCACTGTACATGCTACACACACTAAGCACACACCCACAGTACATACACATACCCACGCTGCACACACACTAAGCACAGACTCACACAGCGCGCACACACAGACCACACGTATGGGAACGCAAATGCTACACACACACACTCAGACACACTCAACCCTCCCAAGCTCCCAGTCCAGTGCAGTGCTAGCTGGCTGCGTGTGCATTTCTGCAGCACAGCCTGCCGGCTCCTCTCCCACAGCTCGGCTCTCGGTTTCCCAGACAAAGCAGGGGTGCTGCCCCATCTGACAGGTCCTGACAGCACTCAGAGCTTGGGTGCAGCAGGGAGCACGCACCAGGGGGCACACAGCGTGTTGCATAGAAGCCAAACACCACCCTCCAACACACACACACAGCTACTTATTGCAGTGTGAACATGGAACTTTAGCAAAAACATGCCAGGAGCTCTGAGCTTAAAGCTAAGAGGCAGCACGGTGCAGTGGGTAGAGAACTGGACTGGGAGCTAGGACTCCTGGGCTCTCGTCCCAGCTCTGGGAGGGCAATGGAGATTTGTGGTTTAGGGAAGACGAGACTGGGACCTTGGGACAGTTCATTCCCCTCTTGAAGCCTCAGTTTCCCCTTGAGGGCAGGGATTGTCTCTGTGTGTCTGCACAGGGCCCACGATATCTCAGGCACGGCCTGCGCGGTGATGGGCTCCTATAGTTGCTATCACAATAATGAGCCCCACAAGCTATTGAGACAACTCATCCTGATTTCTCCTGGGACCAGATCTGCCCCATGGCTGGCAGTGAGCTTGGAATGGCCTTCCCGCAGGCGGGCGAGACTGCAGTAAACCCAGAATATTTCCCCCACTCCGACCTGACATTTTTATCGTACAAATATGTTTGTGCCTGTGCAGAGAGAATGAAAATCGACTCCAGTCCTGGGGAAACGTTCGCACCTCGAGGCGGGCGTGGAGAGCAGAACATTTTAAATGGAACAAATTTGCTATTTTCTTTCCTTTCCCAGTGCCTGCAGCAGGAAAACAAACACTCTCCCCCACTCCATTATGCTCTCCCCACATCCCTGCCTCCTCCGGCCAGCCCTGGAACATCCCAACAGCGACTGCAGTTCCCATCTACCACCCAGAATCCACCCATACTCCCCTCATCCCTACCCCTCACATATAGCCAGAGCACCTTGCAATCCTCGCTCTGTCCCAGACAAATTCCAGCAAGGACCATTCCCCACCAACCTCTGCCCCAGCAGTCGACTTTGGGATTCTCCTTCGCTCCCTGCTCCCAGTCATGGTGTCGTGTGGTTAATAAAGCCCATGGCGCTGAGTGAGGGAACCCTGTATAAACAGCCCCCGCACCTCACCTTAGAGCTGGCTGCATCTCTGTGACTGGGCAAGAAATCCATTACCTATACTTCCAACCAGGGCTGGCATGTAACCAGCGACCCAGGATGGGATTCTCTCTCTTGCCTATCATTCCCAACTCCTTCCCGGGCCCAGGGTTTGAGGGGAAGCGGCATATACATAGGAGGGGGACGCCATCTCCCCCAGCTGATGTGGCAGCTGTTTGTGGGGAGGCACAAGGATGAAATTAATTCCCTCCTTTATCCCCTCTGGTCACCGGCAGGTTTTTTTCCCCTCTGTCTTCTCTTGCTGGAATTGATGAGGGGCTGTGGGATCTGAGAGCTGGAGGGGAGCTGGGATGGACCCACCTGGCTCCCAACGTGGCTTCAGAGCCCAGAGCACCTTCCCCATGTTCAGAGCTCTTACCCCAAACTGGAAGAGTGGAAGATACCACCCTGCCCCCTCTCCCATCCATCTCCTGGTTCTGTGCCTGCAAGTTCCACCCCAGTGGGGCTCCAGCGACTAGGGACAGAAATAGGGTGTGAACCCAGCGTCTGGGTCAAACAAACACCCTAGCTTGGGACTCCAGATCTGTTCCACGTAGCACTCCTCACTGGGAGAGGCCAAGGCTGGAGCAGACAGGAGCTCCCCCCACAGCCAGTGCTCCTGCCCTGCTCCCTACAACGCCCCCCACTGGGAGATGCTGGGGCTTCCCTCCACCTCTGGGGTGAGACAAAGGGGCAGTTTATACAGGGATCCCTTGCCCAGCACTGCCATGTAACCACCTCTCAAGTGGGGTGCAGGGGCCTGCAATCCTGCTCTGCTCCCACTTCAAACTGCAGGGTGTCTGTAATAGGATAAGTTGCTGCATTCAGATCAGAGGACGGACAAAGGAGGGTGACCTCATTCTGGGACTGGCAGGTCACCCCAATAACAGGGTGATGGAGCCTGGCACAGCTATTGAGAGGAGGAGGGGTGAGAGGATGACCCTCTAGAATGCCCCCCATCCCAGCAATGCTCAGGGCTGCTACAAACATACTCAGGTCCATCTGGAGCGGTAGACACTATGTATCATGCCCATGGGCATGCCAGCCATCTGGGCCCTACACAATGCCTCAGGGCCCTGCCAGCTGGCACCGCCCATCCCCGTTCACCCACCAGGGCTTAATTTGAGTGTCTAATTGCTTTAAAAGATCCCCTAAAGCTCTCGCTACTCTCCTCCCACCCCCTGCCACGATAGTCTTCCGGCCACACCTGACCTGAGCGACCAAAGTTTTAGTGCTGAAAAGTGCCAGTAAAGACAGAGCTTTATCTCTGGGAGCCGGCTCCCAGTGATAAAGCTGCCACCGCTCGTTAGGGGTAGGGGGTTTATTGCCAGGAGAGAAAACCCTAAGAGAAAACAAGAGCCCCTTAACAACAGAAAGAAAAATCAATATCATCCCCTGCCCGCAACGGGGCCAGGGCCGGATTCTGATCTCTGCTCCCCGGGGTCAATCCAGAGTCACCCACTGACCGCACTGGGGACAGGGCTGGATTTCACACACTTATAGGAACATGCCTTTTCATTTTGCAGTGTCACATACATGCCCTATGCACACTCGTGCACATTCACATTCATTCACACACTGCACACATGCCTGCCCAAACTCCCTTGTATGCACACACACACCTGATCATGTGCTCATTTGTGTGCACACTCACACACTTGTGCACAACTTTCTCCCTCATGTGTGCATGCACACTCAAATATGCTTCATGCACATCTGCCCTATCATTGGTGCGTGCGTTCAAACACATGTGCACAGAGTTGGCATTCTCACCCCCACTGATGTCCCCTCTGAAACTGCAGTTGGATGGGTCTTTAGCGTGCAGCATGCACTGGCTGTACAACGGAGAGGGCGTGTGGGTGTGAATGCTGTGCCCACACTGCCCCCTGCCCAGTGGGCAGCACACTTCGCTGCCACCCCAGCCGTTCCTGTTCCCTACTCCGGGTCCCACGGCAATCACTCGCTGCCAGGAGCCACATGGTGCCCAGCTAACCCCACACTGGCATCAACTTCTCCTCAGAGCCACAGGCAGAGTGCAGGAATCATGGCGGCTGTGATCAGCCTCCCCGGACTGCTGCCTGCAGCTGGGCTACACCCTCGTGGCACCTCCCCCTTCCAAAATCTGCCCCTCTAGCCACACTGGCCTAAAAATCAGGTGGTCTCAGTGTCTCCCCCCCCAGACTGGAAGGGAGTCAGATCACGTGGGCCAGAGATAAGCCCCCACAACCCCAAGCACTAAATTCAGTCTGCTAACCTTTGCCTTCAGGGCCACTTTGTAGCAGACACACCAAAGACCTAGAGAGATGACTCCCCACACACACACTGGGCGCCACCAGAGCCAGCTAGAAAGATGAGACTCACCACAACCCCCTCCCCACTGGACCCATGAGCTGGTTAGAGACACAAAAGCCCACACCCCGGGACGCTAGCGGCAGGATTCACACCCCCAGTCACATTGTGGCACATCCATCCTTGCCCCCCTTGGCACACAGACAGCTTAAGACATTACCTCCTTGATACGAGAGACCAGGACAATTAATCCCCGCCACCCCCCAAAATCTCCCCAGGGACCCAGCACGCCAGCATCCTGGAGTCCAGTCGGCATGGCAACCAGCCCGTGGCCTGATCCAGGGATATTATCGTCTCCTCAACATCGCTTAGTGACCACCACCATGAGAGAAAAATACCGAGGGGCAGTACCTCTAAACACCATGTGTCCCCCTCCCCCCGTGCCACAGAGATTCCTGCCTCACGTGCCCATAACCCTCCATTAACCTTCCCAAAACGAACAGCACAGGATGGAAATAACCCCACTTCCACAAGCAAAATCGGCTTTCCCCCACAGCCAGTGCTCCTGCCCTACTCCCTACAGCACCCCCTGTGAGGAGAAGCCAGGGCTAGAGCAGCCGGGAGCTCCCCCCACAGCCAGCGCTCCTGCCCTGCTCCCTGTTGGTAAACAGCTGCAAACAGCGGCACTGCAGCTGTGTGCGTGCTATGGTTTCATGTATTCTTGTGCCATTGTTCTATTTGCACTCACAATAGCGAGTCTGTTTTGCAGGGCTGTTTTGGCTGATGGTGAAGCTGTGCGTATATGGACATCCCAAGGCTAGACAGCGTGTGGGGCGCGGGCAGTGCTGAGCTGGAGCCAGGTCGCACCAGTTCGCGCAAACTGGTTGTTAAATTTTGAAGCTGGTTTAGAACTGGTTGTGGGCAAACTCCGGTCTGCGGCCCACATGCAGCCCGCGGGACCATCCTGTCCATCCCTCCTGAGCTCTCGGCTGGGGAGAGTCCTTCACTCGCTCTGGGCCTTCAGCAGCACTTCGGCGGCGGGTCCTTCACTCGCTCTGGGCCTTCAGCAGCACTTTGGTGCGGGTCCTTCAGTGCCGCTGAAGACCCGGAGCAACTGAAGGACCTGCCACCGAAGTGCCGCTGAAGACCCGGAGCAACTGAAGGAACCGGTTCTTCAGCTTCTGGCAGCTCATCACTGGGCGCAGGCATGGTTGGGGGGCTGTGGGCTTGTTTTCTGCACGCAACCATTTCCTGTGCTTTAGGCTGTGCCGTTCGTGTGTACCACCGGGGCATGTGCTTTGTACGCACTGTTGGGAGCCCAAGTGAGTGTGTATTTATACAAGATGTGCTGAGCGTGTACGTGGATTGAGTTGGGGGGGGCGTACGTGCATGCAATGTGATGAGTGTATTTGTGTAGGGTGGAGAGGGTAGTGTGGAGGGTGTGAGTGTGTTGTGTTTGCGATGTGTTGTGTGTGATGCTGTACAGTTACGTGCTCTGTGCTCCTTCTTTACACACCTCCTTGGCAGTGCAGAATTTCTATCACAGCAGCTAGTAATCCCAGAGCCGTGTGTCTCCCTGCCAGCACTCCAGTTCCCAGCCATATCGCCCCAGCCCCAGCACGGAAGGAGACAGATGGGAGGGAGTTTTCAAGTGTGCGGCAATTCAGATAAACCATGAGGTGAGTGTCTGCAGGAGATATCTTACACACACGCACAACAGCCCTCCCCCGGGGACCAGCCAGCTCTTGTGTGTGCTGTGCCGTCTGCTATGTGACTCCGGTAGGTGCACATTACTTGGATTGTGCCTTTGTGTGAGCTGAGCTGTGTTTGTGTGAGCGACTGTGCATTTCCATATGCCCAAACTGTGTGCGTGTGTAAGAGTGAGACACTGTGCATCTGGGCATGTTCCATTGTGTGTATCTGAACACATGCATGTGCCCTGACACTGGTATGGGAATAGTTGTGTCTACCAGCCCGTTCAGTTGCATATGTGTTTGCCTCTGCAGCCGTGTGTGTGGGTGTTGCTGCAGCCGCATGAGGACACAATGGGGTGAGCACAGTGCACAGTTGCAACAGCACGGCTGGCTGGCTGCGGCTGTGCTGTTGCAGCTCCCAGTTGTGCAGCTGCGTGTGCTGGTGCAGCTGTGCCGTCGCAGGCCTGAGTGGATGCCGTCGTGCAATCTGAAAGGCGTGTGCAGCTCCAGCTATGCCCTGGGCGAGTTAGTGCAGCTCCAGGAGCCCGTTGCAATCTGTGTAGCGAGGGTACTGAGAGCCATTGAACCAAACTGTAAACTCTGTATATGATGGAAACCGCTTCAAGCCAGGGGGTGCAGCAGGACCCCCCTAGTTCCAGCACCTAGGGTTGCATGGTTGCGGCTGTTGGCTCTTGGCAGTCTCCAGGTGTATGGGCACAGCCCAATCACTTGCATGCACCACTGTAGCAGCAGTTTCCTGGGGGCATGTGGGTGACTGGGCAGTGTGGTTAGGAGGGCTCTGCATGCCCCGCAACCCTCAGCTGTTGCCATGGCCAGGAAATAACTAATCCCTCCCCCAGCCTGAGACGCCCAGGGAGTCATGGCCACATGGCGACCCTGGAGCCCTGCAGGGCTGAGCCCATCAACAGATACTCACCTCAGTGCATACACACGCTACACCCCACACGTTTCCCTGTGCATAGACACACACACACAGTCTCTTTGGACACACCCCATGCACGTCCCTGTGCATAGACACACACACTCTGAGCCTACCCAGAGATCCACACATTTTGCCCAGCCACCCGCCTTATCAATAACTTTGCCACAGGATGCCCCCCTCCCCTTCCCCCATGCCGTTTGATTCCAGCCACTCACCAAATCTACACAGACAGGACGACGCCCTTGGGGGTACCCCTAACCTGCCTCCCAGAGGGGAGAGCCAGCAGCAGAGGAGGGCCGGGGCACAGCTCACAGCTCAGGGAATGATACATAACAGGACAAATGGAAAGAGGTGGGGACACAGACCTCCTCCCCCAACACACCAAGGAGCCGCTACTTCCGTCATTACTGGCTACCGGGGTGTTACGTGGACTGAACGATCACAAGGTGCACCCCATACTGGGAATCGGGGGGCTGACTGCAAGCACCTGAGAAACCACACGGCACTGTCCCTCTCCTGGCCTCGGTTTTCCCATCTGGAAATGGGAGAGGATAAAACATCCACGGTCAGAGCAAACTGGGACCGGCTCCCACTGTATGTCTGAGCAGTGATGGGGGTCCCGATCTGGGTTGGGGTCTGTGCAGCCCCCTCTTGCATTAGTGGCTGAATTTCAACACTGGGTAAGCAATTTCTGCATACAGAGCTGCTACAACCCGCTCCAGAAGCAGCTGCATCTATGCACAGGGCCATGGTTCCCTATATAAACAGCCCCCCAACCCAACCCCAGAGGCAGCTGCATGCAGGGCAGCGTCATCTGTCAGCCCTGCCTGTCCCACAATAGCCATTTTCCTTCCAGAACCTCCTGATTAAAATCAATCAGAGCCTTTTGTATATTAATGGCCTCTCGTTTGTATTGAATGCATCATTAATGTTAACGATCCCTGGGAGCCCCCCTCCCCTCACCCGGGCGGGACATATTAATTGCTCACGTCCTAATTAAATATTGAGGCTGGGAATTGGCTCTCTCCAAACAGGCTGGGGGAGACTGATTGCAATGCAGGGACTGGCACCTGGTGCCACCGAGCAGTATGTCCACCGCTATGCAACCACAATCACAGTAACCCACACACAATCACAACCACCTAGAGCTACACAACTGGAATCCACAAACACACAATCACTGTCATATAGACATCACATGCACAATCACACAGCACACACAATCACACAACAATGCAAACACAAAACCTCACAATCAGCCACGTGCACAATCTCCCACAGAGACAATCCCACAGACATGTATCAAGATAGTCCTAGTCACAGACTGTCACACCCACAAATATCCACAATCACACAGTCACACCCACAGACACATACAGTCACACTAGAGATAAAAGCATACACTCAATCACACCCACAGGCAGAGACACAAACACGCTATCACATTAGAGACAATTACATGATGCTCTCACACACAAGAAAACAGTCTCCCACATGCACAGTCACACGTGCTTATACACACACCTTATCAAACTTGAGATACAATCACATGTATGTTTCATTCAGTGACACACACTATCACACTCACATAGTGACAGTCACACACAGTCACAGTGACACATGTGCATGCAGTGCCTCTCTCACACACATACACACACACACACAAACTTTCCCAACTACCCCCCACAATGAAGGATTCAGCCTGTGGCTCTGCGTCACCATGACCCCTGAATTACACCCCCTCCCAGACACTACACCAGAGAGACACCACCCTGAAAACCAGTCCAAATAGGTGGTGGACAAAGAGCCTGCCAACCAATGGAGTGGGGCTTAAGGGGAGTGGGGTTGGGAGCCAGGAGTCCTGGGTTCTATTCCCAGCTCTAGGAGGGGAGTGGGGTCTAGTGGTGAGAGCAGAGGGGCTTGGAGTCAGGACTCCTGGATTTTATCCCCGGCTCTGACTATATCACACAGCTTCCAATGCTCAGCCCAGAAAGACGTAACTGCGGGCAGCAGGGCCAAGGAGATGGAACAGAGCCGGATCAGCATGTGCTTCATGCTCCCTAGAGCAAGACTAAGATGATGTCCCTGCAACGGAGCAGAGGGAAGCAAGAAGCGGGAAGGAGAGAATACCTAGAGTATGCTCATCTCTGGCATGTAGCCACCAGGGGGTTGGGGTGAGTCAGCTGCTTGGAGGATCCCTGTATAAACAGCCCTCACACCACACCCCAGAGCCAGCCGCATCTCAGTGCCAGGCAACAAATCCCTGTATAAACAGCTCCCAAGCCCCACCCCAAAGCCAGCTGCACCTTAGCTCTGAGTGAGGGATCCCTGTATGAACAACTGCCTCTACTCCACTGGGTGCCTGGAGTAGAGGCCCCTGGCCTGGATATGGCAGAGGTTAACAGCACAAGGGCATGGAGGGGGGAAGTGCACATCAAGTCAGTGGAAGAGCTGGGGATACAACCCAGGAGCCCTGACACTCAACCCAATTCCCCCCGCCCCCTCCCACACACTCTAACCACTAGGCACCACTAGGCACCACTCCCCTCCCAGAGCCAGATATAGAAACCAGGAATCCTGGCTCCCAGTCACCACTAATCTAACTATTAAATAATCCTACCTTCTCTTAAACACTTGAGATATAAATTGTTTTGCTAGGAGACATGCAAACAGGGTTATCTCACCCAGAGCTGAGATGCAGCTGCTTCTGGGGTGAAGCACACCAGGTGTTTATCATCCTCACATCAAGGGGAGAATTGTTAGGGAGCATTCTGCTCTTGGAGGCAGTCCTAGGACACGCAGTAGTGCTGGGAGTGGGGAAGGTAGCCGAATACGGGTGCTCTCCCCTAGCAGTAAGTGCTGACCCCAGCATGGCACTAGGGGGCGCTGTACTGCTGGAAGGGTCTTTCTTTCACATGAGATTTAAACCAAGGACCTGACTGTTCTGGGTCATTAAATATCCTCTAGCACTTTTCCCATGAGTCCTGCTGCAAACCCTAGCTTCCTGGCTACATCCCAGCCCAGAGAAATCTGCCTCCCTAAAATTCCCTCCTGCGCTTTCTATCAGATACAAAGTTTCCCCCATTCAGTTCCTGTGCTAAACTAGCCTGTAACGCTGTTTTTAACTAGCCCGCGTGCCCCACCCCAGAGGCAACTGCATCTCAGCGCTGGGGAGGGGTCCCTGTATAAACAGCACTCATGCCCCACCCCAGAGGCAGCTGCATCTCAGCACTGGCAGAGGGATCCCTGTATAAACTGTCCCCACGCCCCATCCCAGAGGTAGCTACATTTGGAGAGGGGTCTCTGTATAAACAGGGCCCAGACCCCACCCCAGAGACGGCTGCATCTCAGCCTCAGGAGAGTGGAACACTTGACTGCAGAGAAGCATGAGGCGGACCCGTGGGGTGCTGTCTCTCTGGGGGCGGTGGGTTGCACTGACCTTTCGATGTGTGCTGCACCTCACCGGCTCCTCTCCCTTCCCCCCCTTCCGAGTACAGAATGGACCCTACTGGAAAAGCAGAACCACAGGATTAGGGAGCAGGCACTAACAACCCTCCCACCAGATACTCCCATTATCACACTGCAGCTGCTGGGACACCCTCCCCCAGCCACCACAGAATACCCACACACAGCCACAGGGCTGGGGAAATGGCAGGAGGTTTGTTATTGTAGATGATTCTATGATTCTATGAAGTCTCTCCTAAGCACTGGACCCTGGTTTATTATTGTAGAGTCTGGTAAACCAGCCCAGGTATCTACCCACAATCCCAAGAGCCTCAGGATTTCAGCCCCACTTTGACCCCGCAGAACAGCACCCGCAGCAGGCCCAGCTCTCCCAGCCCCAGCTCTCACTCTTAGCTAACCCGCCTGCCGCCTCCCTCCAGCTCATCAGCCAAGCCCCTCTCCCTAAAAGGGCCAGCCCACCCTGTGATGGGCTTTTCCTGAGCAGGGGGGAGGAGGTTGCTGAAGGGAAGCTGGGACTGCGGCTAGGGACTGCAGGGCAAGGCCTCTCAGGTTGCCCCTCTGCACTTGACAAACAAATAGAGGGAGGAGAAGATTAGTCTGCATCTCTGTCCCACCCCCGCCTCTCCCTGCGACCCTGGGGGCAGGATACAGCAAGTCTCAAGGCCCAGGAACCAGGGGGCACTGGCCCCTCACCTCCACTCCCCACCCAAGCTTTGGGGCACCCTGCTACACCCAGTGACACTTCAGATCGTTTTGGAATATTGTGTAATCCCGAAACCATCCCCCATCAGCCCTGCTCAGAGACAGCAAAGGGGGAGTGTTGATCCTTCAGGGGAGGTTGGGACACACGCTTCTGCACCTCCATGCCTGGTGGGAGATCCCTGTATAAACAGCCCCCATATCCGACCCCAGAGGTGGCTGCATCTCAGCACTGGGTGAGGGACCCATGTATAAATGGTCCCCGCGCTCCACCCCGGAGGCAGCTGCATCTCAGCACCAGAGGAGGGCTAACCGAGTTGAACAGGCATCTCTCCACTGCTTCCTATCCCCCTCATGGCTCATGTTGGCCAATTCCCCAGGTGTGTCTGCCCCTTCAGGCCGGGATGTGGGGCATCTGGCACTGGGAGCAGTAGCAGCCAGAGGCAAAAATGCTGAGTGGGGGGATCAGTGAGATAGAGCACAAGCGAGGAGTTCAGTATCATAGAGAGCGAGCCTGAGGGGGGGCCAGTGTGAGAGAGCGAAAGCCAGCAGGGAGTCAGTGTGAGATAGAATAAGCAGGGGAAGGTCAGTGTGACTGTGCAAGTGGAGGGGTCACGAAGATGATGGAGACAGAGGGCGCAAGCTGGGGGGTGGGGGGTGTTCTAGGAGATGAAGGAGACAGAGGGTGCGAGTGTGGGGGTTCAGGGAGATGAAGGAGACAGAGGGTGCGAATGTGGGGGAGTTTCCGGGAGACGAGGATGCGAGCGGGGGGCTCAGGGAGATGGAGACAGACAGTGCGAGCTGGGGGGAGTTTCTGGAAGACGAGGGAGACAGAGGGCTCGGGGGGGCGGGGGGGTCAGGGAGAGGAACGAGACAGAGGGCACAAGCTGGGGGGGTTTCAGGGAGACATGGGAGACAGAGGTCACGAGTGGGGGGTTCAGGGAGATGAAGGAGACAGCGGGTGTGGGGGGGGGTTCAGGAGGACAAGGGAGACAGAGAGCTCGAGCAGGAAGGAAAGAGGTGGAGGAAAGGAAGTATCAGAAAAAAAAAAAAGACTGAAAAAATGAGAAAGACCGGAGAGAATGTACGAATGAATCAAGGATTGGAAAGAAAGGCAGAAGGAATGAAGAAATAAGGAAGAAAGAACTAAGCCAAAAACCGAATGGATACAGTAGAAAGGAGGAAGAAAGGAGTAAACGAGTGAGTGCATCGAAGAACAAAGAAGGAATGTGAGAATGAACCCAAGAAAACGAAGGAATGAAAGAATGAATGAATCAGAAAGAAGAGGGAGGCCAAAGTCAGAGATGCCTGTGGACGGGTGGGCAGGCAGGTGCCCTGGGGCAGGAAGGAGCAAATGGCAGAGGCACATGCAGCAAGGGGAGAGCAGTAGGGGGAGGAAATCGGGGGGCAGTGAAGCTGACCTGAGTAGCTCCGAGGGGTCGGACTGCCCCCGCAGTCCTGAAGAATGGGGATGATGTGCTGCCTGCCCTTGAATGTGACCTGGGGGGCTCCTCACCCTGCTGGGATCCCCAGCAGCTCCCTCATGGGGAGCAAGGAGACTCTCCTTACCCTCACTCATCTGTTCAGACCTGCCCAACTCACTCCATTGGCAGCAGGGCCTGAACGGGGAAGTAGAGGGGGGAAGGGACTGGCCCAGAGCAACCAAGGGCAACAACTGAAGAAGAACCCAGGAATCCTGCCTCCCAGTCCCCGTCTCTCTGCTCCAGCACACTGGAGCCTAGGCCCCTCTCAGATGTGGGGATAGAACCCAGGAGTCCTGACACCCAGCCCCCTGCTCTAACCCCCTAGTCGAGGTGACAGATTCCCTGGTGTAATTCAGGAATAGCCATGTTGGGTTATCCCAATTCAGAACCAGTGTGAGGGGGGATCTGGCCTTAGGACTGACTGGGAGAGGCTGGGGTCTGCACTGGGGCCCTGGGTACTCCCCAATCCCAACCCCCAGAGTGGGGAAGCAGGCATGGGGGGCAGGAAGAAGGGGGGTTAGAGACCCAGGAAGAGGGAAGACTAGAGACAGACAGGTAAAGAAACAGTACGGTGCTCTGACTGCCCCTCCCCCCCATCCTGAGGGCAGTGAGGGAGAGTAGATGGGGAAAGTGGGGCAGGGAGATGTCCCCTCGCTTGGGTGAGTTGCAGCCCTGTGGGATACAGCCCCCCAGCACAGAACATGCATCTGGAAATGCTGGGGGAATGCTCCTTCCCCAAAACTATTCACACCATGGACCCAGCCACCCCACAGACTCCTACATACCTCAGACCTTCACGATACAGGCTAACTACCCCACCACCACCCCTTATACCATCCCTCAGCCAGACACCCCCCCACCCCCTCCGCCTGGGATTGCTCCATCCCCCAGCCAGAAACCCCCCTATAAGATCCGCCAGGGATTACACCATCCCTCCCGCCCAGAGACCCCCCTACAGCATCCCCCTAGGATTACACCATCCTCCCCCCACATACACAGCAAGAAACCCACCTACAAGATCTGCCTGGGATTACACCATCCCTCCCACCCAGAGACCCCAGTACAGCATCCCCCAGGATTACACCATCCACCCCCCAGCCAGAAACCCCCCTACAACATCCACCTGGGATTACACCATCCCCCCACGGCGAGAACCCCCCCCTACAGCATCACCCTGGGATTACACCATCCCTTGACCAGAGACACCCCCCCACAGCATCCTGCTGGGATTACCCCATCCCCCTGGCCAAACACAGCCCCCCACACCATCCATAAGAACGGCCATACTGGGTCAGGCCAATGGTCCATCTAGCCCCGGTGTCCTGTCTGCCGACCGTGGCTAATGCCAGGTGCTTCAGAGGGAATGAACAGAACTGGGCAATCATCAAGTGATCCATCCATCCCCTATCGTTCAGCTCCAGGTTCTAGCTGTCAGAGGCTTAGGGACAACCTGAGCATGAGGCTGCACCCCAGACCATCTTGGCTAATAGCCACCGATGGACCTATCCTCCATGAGTGTATCGAATTCTTTTTTGAACCTGTTATAGTTTTGGTCTTTACAACTTCCCCTGGCACCGAGTTCCACAGGATGACTGTGCATTGTGTGAAGTAGTACTGCCTTGTGTTTGTTTTAAACCTGCTGCCTAATACACCTTCCCTCAGCCAGAGTCCCCCCCACATCATCCCCCTGGCCAGAGATCCCATTCCCCCGAGGATTACGCCATGCCCCAGCAGGAGACCCCCCCACCCCATGCCCACCCCTGACCAGAGATCCCATTCCCCAAGGAATGACACCATGCCCCAGCCACAGACACTCCCCCACACCTTCCCCCAGGATTACTCCATTCCCCCCCCCTGTCCAGACACACATACTCTAAATGGCCATCTCTCCCCCTCCCTGGGATACCTCCCTGCCCCTACAGCCAGACGTCCCTACAGCCATTTCCTCTCTGTCCCTACACCCATTTCTTCCCAGCCAGAGACAGCCCCAGCCATCTCCCCCTCCCTGGAAAATCGTGTCCACGATAGAGTCCCCCCACCCCAGGTGTGTTGACACATGAGGGCCTGTGGACCTGGGACCCAGTGCCCTGAATGCCCTCATCACCCTGCTCCAGGGACCCTGTCTGGGAAGTATGCAGGGGAGGGTGTGGAGCCACCGGGCATTGCTGTGTGTTATCAGGGGTTGGGGTAGGGGCACACATCAGATATTAGAACAGGGAGATGGTGAGGCCCTGTTGAAAGTGGGATAGGGGAACCCCTGGGCGTTAATGCAGGCAACATGAGCTCACACTGGGTGTGATGGGGAGATGTCCCATACCACATGTATGATCGGGGGAGCGTTAGCGGTAGGGGGCTAAGCAGGATCCAAGCAATGGGCCCCTTCCCCCATTTTTCCCGTGATGGGGCATCTCAAGAATCCCCAGAGGAATGTGCTGTCCTTCTGTAGTGCCCCAGACAGCATGGGGGGGGGTACCTCTCTGTCGACCCCACCACCCCTGCACAGGAAGCACCTGCCCCAGGAGAGCCCATCCGCACTCTGAGCTGCAGCTCTCCTAGAACCAGGACCCAAAGAGCCCCAACCACTTTGTGTGACTAATGAGCTGTGGCGGGGCCTAGCCCATCCGACAGCCAATCCCTCTCCCTGTCCAGGCTGGTTACTAGGCGTTAAAAAAGTCTATTGTTTTATCCATAGTTAGGTAGGCTCCCAGAGCCAGGATAAAACCCAGGAGTCCTGGATCCAGGCTCCCACTGCAGCTCTAACCCAGGGGTTCTCAAACTGGGGGTCGGGACCCCTCAAGGGGTTGCGAGGTTATTACATGAGGGGTCTGAGCTGTCAGCCTCCACCTCAAACCCCGCTTTGCCGTCAGCATTTATAATGGTGTTAAATATATTTTAAAAGTGTTTTTAATTTATAAGGGGGGGTCGCACTCAGAGGCTTGCTATGTGAAAGGGGTCACCAGTACAAAAGTTTGAGAACCACTGCACTAATCCACTCTATCCCCCTCCCCCTGTACTGCTGAGACACACATGGACACCATCACTTCTGAATTTGAGTGTCCGTACTGTCAGGACCAGGACACACACGCCCTCATGTCTGACTGAGGGTCTGTACAGCCAGAATGCACCCCCACCCCCGTGTGTTAGAATCAGAGTCCGTGCCACCAGGATGCAGAGGCCAGCCCCCCTGTGAATGGGAAGGTCCATATCGTTGACACACGCAGGCCCTCATGTAGGAGCACAAGGGTGTGTACCACTGCGATACACACACATCTGCTCTTATGACTGTACTGCTGGAATGGAGAAGCATGCTCTCATGTCTCAGATCAAGGGTCCACAGCTCCATGACACACCGGCCTTTGTGTGTGCATGTGCGGGTCAGGACCACTGGGAGACACACACGCCCTCATATCTAACAACAAGGGTCCATATCCATCAGATCACAGACACATGAACTTGTGTATGAGTGTGAGGTACCTTTTGCTGGGACACACATGCAAATCCTCGTGTTTCACTGCGCCAGTCTGTACCACCAAGTCACACACGTACACTCTCATGTCCCTACAGCCAGGACACACATGCAGACGATCTCAGGGCAAGGGTCTGTACCACTTATGCTTGCACGCACACACACGCCCTCCTGTGTGTGTGCAAGGGTCTGTAGTGCCAGGACACACACACACTTTCGTGTTTGACTGGGAGCTTATGTCCCGCCTGCCAGGCAACACACCAATGTGAGAATTTGTGCTGCCAGGACACACTGCCTTTGTGTGTCACTGCAGGGGCCCGTACCACCGGGACACACGCACATGCCCTCATATCCTTGGTGCTTCTCAGGATGCTTCATCATGGGGGAGTCGGGGGAGGGGCCCATTGCTTGGGTCCTGCTCAGCCCCCTACTGATAACCCTCCCCCAATCATACCCCAGCACAGGACATGCCCCCATGGGTCCTTGTTACTGCAGTAACGCACAAAGGTTCCCCCATCTCTCTGTCGACAGGGCTCCACTGTCTTCCTCTTCTAACACCTGATGCGTTTCCCTACCCCAACCCCGATAACACCCAGCCTGATGCCCCTAGCAACGCCCGGTGGCTCCACACCCACTCCCACTTCCCAGACAGGATCCCTGGAGCAGGTGACAGGGACATTCAGGGCATTGGGGGCCCAGGTCACACAGACCTGGGTGTGAACACAAGGGGGCACACCATGAGCTTGGAGATTGTCTCTGGAGGAGTGGAGGGTGTTATGGGGGGAGGTGGCCGTGGGGTGGGTCTCTTTATGAGGGAAGATGGCGGGGGGGGAGGGGTTCCTGTGGATGCTGAGATAGAGAGCTATCTGGGGGGTGGGGAAATATCAATGGGGGGATGTCCCTGGATGGTGAGATTATCTGGGGATGAGACTGCCGAAGGGGGGGTGCTCTAGATAGGGGTAGGGAGTTATGCAGGGGGGGAGATGGCATTGGGAGGGTGTGTCTGGATGGGGGTTGTCCAGGGCAGAGATGGGGGTAAGAGGCTATCCCATGGGAGCTATCTCTGGATGGGGAATTATCAGGGGGAAGATGGTCATGGGGGTTGTCTCTGGTTCTGGATGGAAGGTAGGGGGCTTCAATGGGGGGGTGTCTCTGGATGGGGAGTAGGGGGCTATCTGATGGGGGGAGATGGCAATGGGGGTATCACTGGATGAAGATTATCAGGGGGCAGATGGTCATGGGGCTGTCTCTGAATGAGGGCAGGGGGTTATCTCTGGACTGGTACACCGTCAACTTGAATACTGTGTGCACTTCTGGTCACCCCATCTCAAAAAAGAGATATTAGAACTGGGAAAAGTACAGAGAAAGGCAACAAAAATTATTAGGGGGATGGAACAGCTTCTGTACGAGGAGAGATTAAAGAGACTGGTGTGGAGAAAGTTATTTACCCCTTTCATAACCCTACCCCTACCTAGCACAGGAACCTGGGGGCAGCAGGTTTAAAACAAACACAAGTCAGTACTACTTCACACAACACACAGTCCGTCGGGGTCAGGGGATGTTGTGAAGGCCAAAAGTTGAACAGGGTTCAAAAAAAATAATTTGATAAATTCATGGAGGATAGGTCCATCAATGGCTATTAGCCAGGATGGGCAGGGATGCAACTCCATGCTTGGGGTGTCCCCAAGTCTCCAACTGCCTGAAGCTCGGACTGGACGACAGGGGGTGGATCACTCTGTAATTTCCCTGTTCTGTTCATTCCCTCTGAAACATCGGACACCAGCCACTGTCAGAAGACAGGATACTGGGCTAGATGGACCATTGGTCTAACCCAGCATGGCTGTTCTTATGATGGTGGGAGGTAGTTATCTGTGGAGGGAGATGGCTGTGGGGGGTATCTCTGGATGTGCGGGGTAATGGGTTATCCAGGAGTGGGAGATGGCAATGGGGGGTTGTGACAAAGTGAGAATTTTCTGTAATATTTTGTGACCCCTGTGTGTGCTTCAGTTTCCCTTATATGTTGCATTGTTACCCAGTGGGGGAAAAGGGGATTAAGTTTGTCTCAGGGAAGACTAAGAGACACAGGGGCAAGTGACACCTCCCTGTCTGGGTGGAATGAACAGAGCCCTCCAGGAACCAGCTGTAACCGACCCAGAACAACAAGGGGCCAGAGAGACCAGGCCAGCCCCAGTGACTCAAAGATCCACACTCCCAGCAGAGAAGCTGAGCCCAGACCCCAGCTGGAGAAGAAAGGACTGGGAGGGGAAGCTGGGGGTGAAGTGCTGGCTGCTGGAGGAAGCTGGCAGCTCCCACCTGGGAACAGACTGAGGCGGGCAGACAGAGTCTGACCCCAGGGCTGGGCTCAGGGCTGAACCGAATGGACTGTGCTTTAACCTTCAGCTCTCTGTGCTAAGCCACGGGCTGCCTCTGCTGGTGCCAGGTGACTAATAAACCGGCTGCCCTGGGGACGCTGCTCGAGGGTCACTGGAAATGCCGGCTGAGGGGCATCAGTCCTGAGGGGTGGCCAAGGCTCTGCGAGGAGCCTGTCTCAGCTGGACTCACTGGGCAGAGCTCAGGGGAGAAAGCAGGAGGGCTGGACCCCAGAGGGTCAGTCTCAGCAGGTGGGAGGCCACGGGCCTGCCCTGGAGGAACAGTGAGAGCCCTGGGGTCTGGCACTTCATCCAAGAGACTGTTCCAAAGCCAGAGGTGCAGCCTGTGGATCCGTAACGGTGGGGGTGGGGTGTGTCTGGCTGTGAGGGTGGGGATATCTGGGAGGGGAGAGATGGCCATGGGGGGTGTCCCTGGAAGGTGGGGTCATCACAGAGGGGCACGGAAAGATGGCCATAGGGTATGCCTGGGTAAAAGAGGGTGGCCGTGGGGGGTGTCTAGGGATGGAGGTAGGGCAGTCTCTGCACTGGGGAGTGCAAATGGCCATGGAGGATTTCTCTGGTTGGGGGTGGGGGCGGCGGCATGTATTATAGAAAGGGAGTGGAGGGGAAGATGGCCATGGGGGTTTCTCTGGATGTGGGGAGAGGTTATCTGGCAGGGGGGAGAGAGATGGCTGTGGGGCACATCTGTGGATGGAGGAGGGATATAGCTACTGGAGTGGTCTCTGAATGGCTTTCTTTTTCGGGGGAAGGAACCATCCATGCAGGGATATAGGTGTAGGGAGGCATCTGGCTGGAGGCAGGGGGAAATATCGGGAAGATAGACAGAGGATGTTTGTGCCTGGCAGGGGGATTATCCCAAGAAGAGGGGATGGGTGTAGGGGTGTCTCTTTCTCAGACTCATAGACCATCTTGATCATCTAGTCTGGCCTCATGCATATTGCAGGTCACAGAACCTCTCCCACCCACTCCTGTAATAGACCCATAACCTCTGACTGAGTTACTGAGTCCTCAAATCATGGTTTAAAGACTTCACATTACAGAGAATCCACCACTGACACTAGTTTACACCTGCAAGTGACCCGTGACCCATGCTCCAGAGGAAGGCGAAAACCCCCAAGGGTCTCTGCCAATCTGACCTAGAGGAAAATTCGTTCCTGACCCAAATCTGGTGACCAGTTAGACCCTGAGCATGCGGGCAAGACCCACCAAACAGATACCTGGGAACGATTTCTCTGAAGTAACTCAGAGCCCTCCCCATCTAGCGTCCCATCTCTGGCCATTGGGGATATTTGCTACTGGCAGTCACCAATGGGCCACACGCCATTGTAGGCAGTCCTGTCATTCCATCTCCTCCATAAACTTTTCAAACTCAGTCTTGAAGCCAGTTAGGTTTTTTTGCCCCCACTGCTCCCCTTGTAAGGCTGTTCCAGAACTTCCCTCTTCTGATGGCTAGAAACCTTCAACTGATTTCGAGCCTAAACTTGTCGATGGCCAGTTTATAGCCATTTGTTCTTGTGTTCACATTGGTGCTTAACTTAAATAACTCCTCTATCTCCCTGGTATTTATCCCTCTGATGTATTTATACAGAGCAATCATATCTCCCCTCAGCCTTCTTTTGGTTAGGTCAAACAAGCCACGCTCTTTGAGTCTCCTCTCAAAAGGTAGGTTTTCCATTCATCTGATCATCCTAGTAGCCCTTCTCTGCACCTGTTCCAGTTTGAATCCATCTTTCTTAAACATGCGAGACCAGAACTGCACACAGTAGTCCAGATGAGGTCTCACTAGTGCCTTGTATAGCACTTCCCTGTCTCTACTGGAAATACCTCACCTGATGCATCCTAGGACTGCATCCCTTTTCACGGCCCCATCACATTGACAGTTCATAGTCATTCTGTAATGAACCAATACACACAGGTCTTTCTCCTCCTCTGTCACTTCCAACTGATACGTCCCCAACTTATAGCAAAAATTATTGTGGTTATTCCCTAAATGCATGACCTTGCATTTTGCACTAGTAAATTTCATCCCATTTCTATTACTCCAGTTTACAAGGTCATCCAGATCTTCTTGTACTATATTCTGGTCCTCCTCCAAATTGGCATTACCTCCCAATTTTGTGTCATCCGCAAAACTGATAAATAAGATTGGTCCCAGGACCGATCCCTGAGGAACTCCACTAGTAATCTCCCTCCAGCCTGACAGTTCACCTTTCAGCATGACCCATTGTAGTCTCCCCTTTAACCAGTTCCTTATACACCTTTCAATTTTCACATTAATCCACATCTTCTCCAATTTAACTAATACTTTCCTATGTGGAACTGTATCAAATGCCTTACTGAAATCCAGGTAGATTAGATCTACTGCCTTTCCTTTGTCTAAAAAATCAGTTATCTTCTCAATATAACTTCTCATGGTCTGGCACGCTCTACCTTTTGTAAAACCATGTATTTTATTCAAATTACCATTCATCTCTATGTCCTTAACTACTTTCTCTTTCAAAATTTGTTCCAAGACCTTGCATACAATTGCGATCAAACTAACAGGCCTGTAGTTTCCTGGATCACTTTTTTCCCCTTTCTTAAAAATAGGAACTATATTAGCAATTGTCCAGCCATAGGGTATGAACCCCAAGTTTAGATTCATTAAAAATCCTCGTTATTGGGCTTGCAATTTCATGTCCCAGTTCCTTTAATACTCTTGGATGGAGATTATCTTCTCCCGTCCCACCCCGCCGATTTAGTCCCATTAAGCTGTTTGAGTCTGACTTCCACCTTGGATGTGGTAATTTCTACCTCCATATCCTCATTGCCATTAGCAACCCTGCCACCACCCCAAGCTCTTCATAAGGGGGTGTTATCCTAGTGGCGAGTTAGCCTGCATATTGAAGGTTTGAGGTAGGTAGGAGTCTCAGGGGTAGCTGAGTCCATGGAAGAAAAAACGGTTACTAACCTTTTGTAACTGTTGTTCTTTGAGAAGTGTTGCTCATGTCCATTCCATGCTAGGTGTGTGCATGCCGTGTGCACTGTGGCCGGAAATTTTTCCCTTAGTAGTATCTGTTGGGCTGGCTCTAGCGCCCTTTGGAGCCGTGTGCATATGCGCTGGTATAAGGGGTGCTGCTGGCTCCACACAGCCTCTCAGTTCCTTCTTGCCGGTAACTCGGACAGAGGGGTAGGAGGGCAGGTCATGGAATGGACATGAGCAGCACATCTCAAAGAACAACAGTTAAGAAAAGATTGGTAACTGTTTTGCCTTCTTTGAGTGCTTGCCCATGTCCATTCCATGCTAGGTGACCCACAAGCAGTACCTCATGAGGTGGGCTCAGAGTTCATGGACTTGCTGAGTGCAACACTGCTCTCCTGAAATGGGCATCGTCACAGGCCTGTTGGGTGATGACCTAGTGGGATGCAAAGGTATGGGCCGACGACCAGGTCACAGCTCTGCAGATGTCCTGGATTGGGACCTGCGTGAGGAAGGCTGCTGACGAAGCCGGGGCTCTTGTGAAATGAGCAGTCACAATGGCTGGCAGTAGGACGTTGGCCTGTTCGTAGCAAGCCCAAATACAGGCAGTTATCCAGGACGAGATTCTCTGGGTTGACACAGGTAGCCCTCCCATTCTTTCTGCTATTGCTACAAAGAGTTATGTGGACTTGCAGAAGGGCTTAGTCCTCTCAACATAAAAGGCGAGGGCCTGCCTAACATCCAACATATGAAGCTGACATTCCTCAGAGGTCTTGTGAGGTTTTGGGAAGAAGACAGTAGAAAAATGACCTAGTTGGAGTGGAATTGTGACACCACCTTTGGCAGGAAGGCCGGATGGTGGCGCAATTGGATCTTGTCCTTGAAGAACACTGTGTAAGGTGGCTCTGACGTAAGGGCCCTGATCTCAGAGACCCTTCTGGCTGAAGTTATCACCAGCAGAAAGGCGACCTTCCAGGGGAGAAGTAGCAGGGAGCACAATGCTAATGGCTTGAAGGGGGGGGACCCATAAGCCTCGACAGGACCAGGTTTAAGTCCCATGGAGGCCCAGTTCACGAATCTGAGGATAGTCTTTCCAAACTCTTGAGAAACTGGATGGTCATTCCGCGGGAGAACACGGCTCTGCCATTCACTGGGGGGATGGAAGGCCGAGATGGCTAATAGATGAGAGGGCCAGACCTTGCTGCTTAAGGTGGAGCAAACTGTCCAAGATAGACTGAAGAGAAGACTGGGTGGGAGAGAGATCCTGTTCGGAGGCCCAACAAGTGAAACATTTCCACTTGGCCAAGTAGGTAGCCCTGATGGAAGACTTTCTACTACCTAGCCAAGATCTGCCAAACCTGTTCCGAGCAGGCCTTTTCTTCAGGGTTCAGTCATGCAGCATCCATGCAGTTAGGTGCAGGGAGGTTCAGTTCACATGAAGCAACTGGCCGTGGAAATTGTGAAATCAAGTCTGGGCAGGGTGGAGCTATCACCAAGAAGTCCAAAAGTGTACCAAACCAATGTTGCATGGCCACAACAGTGCTATCAGGATAACTCTTGCCTTGTCCCATGTGATTTTTAGGAGAACCTTGTGAACCAAGGCAATCATTGTAAAGGTGTACAGTAGGTGTCCTGCCCACAAGAGCAGGAAGGCGTCAGAGAGGGAGCCTGTACTGTGCCCGTGCAGTGAACAGAACTGATGCCATTTTCTGTTCTGCCTGACCCATTGGTGGTGAATAGGTTCATGTGGGGAGGCCACCACTTTTGGAAGATGACACTGATGACCTCCAGATGAAGAGACTTCTTGTTGTGAGAGGAAAAGGATCTTCTGAGGTGACCCGCCAATATGTACGGAGATGAGACGCCTCAAGATGAATGGAGTGTCTCGCACAGAAATCCCCATAGAGCGATGGCCTCCTAACACTGGGCAGAGGATCAGGCCTCTCCTTGCTTGTTGATATAGAACATGGCTGCAGTATTGTCTGTCAGGACTTGAACCACCTTGCCTGAGACATGGGGAAGGAATAATGGCAAGCCAGATGTACTGCCCTGAGCTCCCTGATGCTTATGTGCAGGGTGAGTTTTTCCCGGGACCAGAGGCCCTGAGTCCTGAGGTTGCTGAGGTGGGCTCCACACCCTAGGTCTGACACATCTGAGATTAAAGACACCAATGGTTGTGTGGTAACAAAGGGTATCCCCATCATTACTGATCTTGGCTCCTTCCACCAGCCCAGGAGGTGAGGACCAGGCAAGGGACTGTAAGTACTGAGTCCAAGTGGGGTCTGCTCGGGGAGTATACTGGTACTAGCCACATCTGGAGGGGTCTGGCGCAGCCTTGCATATTGAACCACGTAAGTGCAAGCCACCATGTGATCCAATAGCTTGAGGTAGACCTGAGCTGTTGTGATTGGGTGGTCCATGACCTTGGTATCAGGTCTGGAAGCGGGCCTCCGGCAGGAAGACCCTAGCTTGAGTCAAGTTGAGCTCTGCTCCAATAAATTCTATTCTCTGAACCGGGGCAAGAATTGACTTCTGCTCATTGGTCAGCAGACCCAGCACTCTGGAGGTGGCTCGGAGCATGCTGATGCTGTTCTGTACCTGAGCCTGCAATGGACCTTTGATCAGCCAGTTGTCAAGGTACAGGTAGACCTCGACACTTCGCCGCCTGAGGAAGGCTGCTACAACTCCATACACTTTGTGAAAGCCCACAGGGCTGCAGATAGGCCGAAGGGAGGGCAGTGAATTGATAATGGCATTGACCCACTACAAACCTGAGAAATATTCCATGGCCACAGATGATAGAAATGTGAAAGTACGTGTCCTTTAAATTGAGGGCAGCATACCAGTCTCGTGGGTCCAGGAAGGGAATGATGGAGGCCAGGGAGACCATGAGAAACCTCAGTTTCTTGAGATATCTGTTGAGGTGAGACAGGTCCGGATGAGCCGGAGCCACCCTTTTGGATTAGGAAATACTGGGAATAAAACCCCTTCCCTCTCAAGTCTTGAGGAACTTCCCCCATAGGTAGGAGGGATTGTGCCTCCTAGACAAGGAGCTACTCATGAGAAGGGTCCCTGAAGAGGGACAGGGATGGGGGGTGGAAGAGAGGGGTGGAAAGAAACTGAAGGGTATATCTGACTGTCACTGTGCTCAGGACCCATTGGTCTGATGTTATGGATGCCCAAGCTGGGCTGAAGAGCGACAGATGGTCCAAAAATGAAGGGGGGGTGGATCTGAAACGGTGACTGGTACAGTGCCCTCGGGCACTCCTTCAGAAAGCCTACTTGGGCTCACCGGAGTATCTCTGACCCCCCAACTGGTAGGCTGAGGTGGACGGGTGTGGTTGGCATCGTTTATAACCTCTGCCTTTGCTTTTGTAGGGCTCCTCTCTTGGAGCTGCCGAGAACCAAGGAGGCTGCTGGAGCCTGAAGCGCTTTCTGGAGGCAGGTGGCGCATACAGGCCTAAAGGTCATAGAGTGGCCCTCGAGTCCCTCAAGTCTCATGTCTGTCTGCTCCGAGAATAGGGAGGAGCCTTCAAATGGGAGGTCCTGGATGGACTCTTGGACCCTGTGGGGAAGGCCAGAGGATTGGAGCCAGGAACTGCGCCTCATGGTGACCACGGAGGCCGTTGTCCAGGCCGCCAAGTCAGCAACGTCCAGCGCTGCCAAGATCCTGGCCGACTTTTTACACTCTAAGAGCACGGTGAACTCCTGTCTCGACTCTTGGAGCAGGAAGGCTTTCAATTTATTCAGGGAGTCCCAGAGAATAAAATCACATCTCCCCAGCAGAGCCTGCTGATTGGCAACACACAGTTGGAGGCTACCCATGGAATAAACCTCTCTCCAAAGAGTCAGGTTTCTTAGCATCTTTTTGTTGCAGGGTAGCACTCAACTGGCCTTGCTTCTCCCTTTCGTTCGCTACAGACCCCACAAGTACAGGTAATTGAACCTGCTTGCTGGCACATACTACTACTTCTGTGCTCTCTTGAAGTGGGGCCAGAGAAGGAGTCTGCCATAGGGCCTGGACTGGCCCCATCACAGCCTCATTGATGGGCAGGGCAACCTTGGATGGAGCTGCTGCAGCCAAGATATCAATAAGGCTGGGCGATGTATCTTTGAGCTCCTCAATTTCCAAACCAAGGTTTGAAGTGATCCACTTCAGAAGGTCCTGGTGGGCCTTGAAATTGCCCTGGGGAAGTAGGCTGCTGGGACCCACAAGGGAAAAATCTCCAGCAACAGCGCATGCGGCGGGTACACACCTAGCATGGAATGGACATAAGCAAGCACTCAAAAGGAGAATATTTTGGGAGGGAGAGTTCCCCCAAGTTTGCCTGGCAGGGGACCCACTGTTAGCCCCCCTGCCTCCTCCCAAGTATGTAAAGCCAAGACACACACTATCGTCCTTCTGTCCCATGGTGAGGATCCCTATAACCACAACACACACACACTCACTGCCTTCTCTCACAGCAACGGTCCATACAGCCAGAACACACAAACACATTCACCCTCGTGTCTCACAGTGAGGGTCCATACAATCAGAACACACATATACATCCCCCATCATGTGTGTCGGTGAGGGTCCATATATCAGACTCCCCCCTCCCCCACACTCATATCTCCCTGCAAGGGCCCCTATAGCCAGGAAACACATATACTGACCCTCTTATCTCACAGCGAGGGTTCCGGAAGCCAGACCGCACACACATACATACCCATACACACACAGACCCTCGTATTTCCCAGTGAGGATCCATATATCCAGAACAGCCACACACTCACCCTCACGTCCCACAATTAGGATCCCTATAGCCAGAACACACACACACACACACTCACCCTTATGTCTCAAAATGAGGGTTCTTACAACCAGAACATACACACTCATGTCCCATGGCGAGGGTCCCTATAGCCAGAACATACACACATGCACACACACACATACACACACTCGCCATAGTATCTTGCGGCTAGGATAGGGTCCCTATAGTCATAACACACACATACTCTTGCCCTCATGTGTCTCGGTGAGGATCTAATATCCAGAACACACATACACACACACTAGTGTCCCACACTGAGGGTCCCAATAGCCAAAACACACACACACCTGCCCTTGTGTCCCACAGCAAGGATCCCTATACTGAGAAGATACACACCCGACCTCATGTCTTGCAGCAAGGATCCCTTTAGCCAGAACACACACGCACACCCTTGTGTATCGTGGAGACAGTCCTTATAGCCAGAACACACACTCAACATAGTATCTTACGGCAAGGGTCCCTATACTCAGAACATACACATACACTAGCCTTTGTGTGTGTCGGTAAGAGTCTATATATCCGGAACAGAACACAAACACACTAAACCTCATGTCTTGTGACAAGGGTCCCTATAGCTAGAACACTCACTCCCCCTTATGTCCCATGGTGAGGGTCCCTATAGCCAAAACATACATACACACACACACAGGCCTTCATGTCTCTCAGCGAGAGTCCATGTACCCAGAACACATACACACACACACTCGTCTCTCACAACAAGGGTCCCTAGAGCCAGAACAATCACACACTCACCCTTATGTCTCACAGCAAGGATCCCTATGGCCTAAACACACACTCCATCTTCTGTCACAGCAACAGTCCCTAAAGCCAAAATACATACACATTAGTCCTCGTGTATCACGGCAAGGGTCCATATAGCCAGAACACACCCACTCCCACACTCACCCTCTTGTCTCACAGCAAGGGTCCCTATAGTCAGAACACACACGCTCGTCGTAGTATCTTGCGGCCAGGGTCCCTACAGTCATTCACCCTCATGTGTGTCAGTAAGAGTCTGTATAGTCAGAACACACACACTCAGTCATCCTCATGTCTTGCGGCACACACACGCACACACTCACACTCACTCGTGCCTCATGGCAAGGATTCCTATAGCCGGAAAACACACACACTCACCCTTGAGTCTCACAGCAAGAGCCCCTATAGCCAGAACACACATGTGTACTTGCCCTTGTGTTTCATGTGAAGGGTCCATACACACAGAACACACACACATATTTGCTCTCATGTTTTACAGTGCACACATACACAGACACACGCTCGCCCTCAAGTGTTATGGCAAGGGTCCCTATAGCCAACACACACACAAACACTTGCTCTCATGTATGTCGGTGAGGGTTCATATATCCAGAACACACACACACCCATCTCATGGCAAGAGTCGCCTATAGCCAAATCGCACACACATCACCCTCTTCTCTCGCAGCGAGGGTCCCTATAACTAGAACACACACATGCCCTCACCCTGATGTTTCACACAAAAGGTCCATATATAAAGAACACACACTCGCCTTCATGTTTTACAGCATGCACACACACACACACACACACACACAATCACTCATCTTCGAACCTCATGGCAAAGGTCCCCATAGACAGAACACACAATCTTGTCTGCTAGCAGCATTCCTATAGGAGGAACCCACACACGGTCACCCTCGTTTTTTGTGGCGAGGGTCCCTATAACTAGAATGCACACTTGCCATCCTGTCTTATCTGAGGGTCCATATATCCAGAGCACACACACACTCGCCCTCGAGTCTCAGAGTGAGGGTCCTATAGCTGAAACACACTCTCACCATAGTGTCATCCTGCGAGGGTCCCTATAGTCAGAACATACACATTGTGACAAAGTTCCTCCTACACCTTGGTAGGTCTTGCACTTAT
Source organism: Lepidochelys olivacea (assembly GCF_965140295.1). Classification (NCBI taxonomy): domain Eukaryota; kingdom Metazoa; phylum Chordata; order Testudines; family Cheloniidae; genus Lepidochelys; species Lepidochelys olivacea. Next base: position 33,148,333 of record NC_140417.1, read on the forward strand.
TGGCGGATTTGCTCGCCTTGGAGCTTCACGGCAGCCCTCAGCTTGGCCGTTTTTCTGAATTCACAGTCCAGGGCGACTCCTCCTGGGTCTGATCAGGAGTTGGGAGGATTTGCGGGGAACCCGGACCCGCCCTCTACTCCGGGTTCCAGCCCAGGGCCCTGTGGAAATGCAGCTGTCTAGAGTGCCTCCTGGAACAGCTGTGCAACAGCTACAACTCCTGGGCTACTTCCCCATGGCCTCCTCCCAACACCTTCTTTATCCTCACCATAGGACCTTCCTCCTGGTATCTGATAAGGCTTGTACACCTCAGTCCTCCAACAGTCCGCGTTCTCACTCTCAGCTCCTAGTGCCTCTTGCTCCCAGCTCCTCACACGCACACCACAAACTGAGCTCCTTTTTAAAACCCAGGTGCCCTGATTAGCCTGCCTTAATTGATTCTAGCAGCTTCTTGATTGGCTGCAGGTGTTCTAATCAGCCTGTCTTAATTATCTCCAGAAGGTTCCTGATTGTTCTGGAACCTTCCCTGTTACCTTACCCAGGGAAAAGGGACCTACTTAGCCTGGGGCTAATATGTCTGCTTCTATTACTCTCCTATAGCCATCTGGTCCAACCCTGTCACAACATATACAAGCTCTCATGTGTGTCAGTGAGGGTCCATATATCCAGAACACACACATACACTTGCCCTTGTGTCCAACAGCAAGGATCCTTATAGCTAGAACACACACATACACGTGCCTTGAGACAAGGATCTCTATAGCCAGAACACACACACATACACACACTTACACTGCTGTCTGGCATCGAGGATCTCTATACCCAGAACACACACACACACACACTCTGTGGTCTTGCAGCAAGGGTCCCTATAACCAGAACACACACACACACACCCTCATTCCTCAAGGGCGAAAGTCCAAATAGCCTGACCACTCACACATGCCTGTTATCTGACTGCAAGGATCCATCTTATCCGGACACACACATAAACCCCCTTGTGTCTCACTCTGATGATCCTTACCAGCAGGACATACTTACACACCCTTGGGTATCACTGCTAGAGTCCATACACTAGGATACACACAGACACCCTCACATCTCATTTGGAGGGTCCATATTGCTGGGACACACACATCCTCACGCATCAGCATGACGGTCCATTCTTCTGGGATGCAAATGCACACCTTTGTGTCTGAGTATGAAGGTACATCCTGCCAGGATACACATACGCTCTCCAGTCTCACTGCGGGGGGCTATACTGCTTAGACACATACACACATACCTTCCTGTCTGATTGCGAGGGTCCATACCAGCAGGAGACACATGCATCCCCTCGTATTTCGCTGTAAAGGTCTGTGCCGCTAGGACACACACACACACACCCCATCCTGAGTGCAAGGGTCCATACCACCAGGCCTCACGGACACTCTCGTAACTCACTGCAAGAGACCACACCACCAGGACACATATGCACATTCTTGTATCTCAGCGTGAGGGTCCATACTGATTGGACACTCTGAGCATTAAGACTCAAGGGCATACACGTGAGTGGATCAACAGGAAACACACACACCCCTCTTGTCTCAGTGAGAGGCTCATACCACTGGGACACAAGCGTAGGCCCTCAAGTTTGCGGACGATTCCAAGCTGGGAGGGGTTGCAAGTGCTTTGGAGGATAGGATTATAATTCAAAATGATCTGGACAAACTGGAGAAATGGTCTGAAGTAAATAGGATGAAATTCAATAAGGACAAATGCAAAGTACTCCACGTAGGAAGGAACAATCATTGCACACATACAAAATGGGAAATGACTGCCTAGAAAGGAGTACTGCGGAAAGGATCTGGGGGTCATAGTGGACCACAAGCTAAATAAGAGTCAACAGCATAATGCTGTTGCAAAAAAAGCAAACATAATTCTGGGATGTATTAGCAGGAGTGTTGTAAGCGAGACACGAGAAGTAATTCTTCCTCTCTACTCCGCACTGATTAGGCCTCAACTGGAATAGTGTGTCCAGTTCTGGACACCACATTTCAGGAAAGATGTGGGCAAAAAGGAGAAAGTCCTGAGAAGAGCAACAAAAATGATCAAACGTCTAAAAAACATGATCTATGAGGGAAGATTGAAAAAATTGGGTTTGTCTAGTCTGGAGAAGAGAAGACTGAGAGGGGACATGATAAACAGTTTTCAAGGACATAAAAGGTTACAAGGAGGAGGGAGAAAAATTGTTTTTCTTAACCTGTGAGGATAGGACAAGGAGCAATGGGCATAAATTGCAGCAAGGGCGGTTTAGGTTGGACATCAGAAAAAAATTCCTAACTGTCAGGGTGATTAAGCACTGGAATAAATTGCCTAGGGAGGTTGTGGAATCTCCATCATTGGAGATTTTTAAGAGCAGGTTTGACAAACGCCTGTCAGGAATGGTCTAGGTAATACTTAGTCCTACCATGAGTGCAGGGGACTGGACTAGATGACCTCTCAAGGTCCCTTCAAGTCCTATGATTCTATGTCTGACTGTGAGTATACACACCACCAGGACACACACACACATCCTCATGTATCACTATAATAGCCCATACAGCCAGGATACACACACATGTCCTCATATCTCAGTGTCCATATCACATGGACACACATGCGTGCCCTCCTGTCTGAGTGTGAGATTCTCTATCCCCAGGAATGACACGCACACCCTCACATCTCATTTTGAGGGCTCATACTGCCAGGACACACATGCACTCCCTTGAGTCTAACTGTGACTGTCTATACAGCCAGGGTGCACGCACACACCCTCATGTCAGTGAGAAGATCCACATTGCCGGGACACAAATGCATGTCCTTAAGTCTGAGTGCCGGGGTCTATACCACCAGAACACAAACACACACGCTTGTGGCTGCCAGGACATTCACATGCATGCCATCACAACCGTCCTAGTGGTGGACTAACAGGAAACATACACAGCTCAGGTATGTGTGTTCAGGTCTCAGTGCCGGGGCCATACTGCCAGGACACACACAAACACACACACACATCCTTGTGTCTGTCCGTGAGTGTACATACTACTGGGAAACACACATACGTTCTTATGTCTCACTGTGAAAGTCTATACAGCCAGGATACACAGGCTGCAGACATACCCCCTGTCCCTGTGCATGATGGGCTTATACCACCAGGTCACTCATGTACAGCCTCCTGAGTGTGAGGGTCTGTACCGCCAGGACGCACACACATGCCTTCCATCTCATTTAGAGTGTCCGTACGACCAGGTTACACAGGAACACCCCCATGTCTCACTGAGAGAGTCAGTACATCCAGAACAAACAACCTCGGATCTCAGTGCAAGGGTCCATGCCACTTAGACACAAATGTACACCCTCAAGTCTCATGGCAAGGGTCCCTATAGCCAGAACACATACACACGCGCTCTACTCTCTTGTGGGGATGGTCTCTATAGCTAGAATGTGAATGCACACACACACACACACACACACACCCCCAAGTCCTCATTTCTTCCAGCATGGGTCCCTGTAGCCAGAACACACATGCACACTCGCCCTTCTGTCGCACACAAAGGGTTCCTCTAGCCAGAACACATTCACCTTCGTGTCTCATGGCAAGGATCCCTATAGCTAGAACACACACAGACACACACACAAACATGTCTCATGGCAAGAGTCGTCTATAGCCAAATCACACACACACTCGCCCTCTTCTCTTGCGGCGAGGGTCCCTATAGCTAGAACACACAAATGCACTTGCCCTCGTGTTTCACACAAAGGGTCCATATATAGAGAACACACATTCGCCCTCATGTTTTACAGCACGCACACACACACCTTCAAATCCCATGGTAAAGGTCCCTGTGGCCAGAAGACACACACACTCGCCCTCCTGTCATACATGAAGGGTCCATATATTGAGCACACGTGTGCACGCGCACACACACACACACTCACCTTCTTGTCTCATGGCAAGGGTTCCCATAGCCAGAACACACACTTGCTACAGTATCATGCAGCGAGAGTCCTTATAGTCACAACACACTCACATACTTGCTCTCATATATCCAGAACACACACACACTTGCCCTCAAGTCTCACATCAACAGTCCCCATATTCAGAACACACACACTGGCCCTCGAGTCTCATGGTGAGCGTTTCTATTGACAGAACACACATGCGCCCTCTTGGCAGTATGAACCATTGAACTCAGACTCGGTGTGCATGTGTGTCCTAATTGCCCAGATCATCGCATTGATGCATGAGGACATACGTGTGCCAGCAGCAGAGACTCTCTCATGGAGACGTGAGGGTGTGCACATGTGTCCTGGTGGTACGGACCCTGGCACTAAGACACATGGACATGCATGTGTCTTCCGGCCATGTGGATCATCTCACTGACGTGAGGGTGTGTGCACACTCCCTGGCTGTATGGACCGTCACAGTGAGACTCAAGGGAGTGCATGTGTCTCCTGGCAGTACAGACCCTCAGAACGAGATATGAGGGTGTGCGTGTCGTTCCTGGGGATAGAGACTCTCACACTCAGACAGGAGGGCACGCATGTGTGTCCCTGTGATATGGACACTTGCACTGAGACATGAGGGCATGTGTGTGTATCCTGGCTGTATGGGCTATTGTAGTGATACATGAGGATGTGTGTGTGCCTCCTGGTGGTGTGTATACTCACAGTCAGACATGAGGGCTTATGATTGTGTTCCAGTGGTACGACCCTCTCACTGAGACAGGAAGTGTGTGCGTGTTTCCTGTTGATCCAGTCAAGTGTATGCCCTTGTGTCTTAATGCTCGGAGTGTCCCGTCAGTATGGACCCTTCCTGTCTCAGTGCGATGGTCCATGCCACTGGGAAACGTACAGACCCTTGTGCTCATGGCAAGGGTGCATGTCACACACACACACACACACACACACACTTCATTTCTCTGTAAGTGGCTCTATACCTCCCAGATACAGCCCCTCCTGTCTCACTGTAGGAGCCATGCAGCCAGAACAGATGTATACCCCGCTCAGTTCTCATTTCCCAGGTCTTTATGCCAGGGACACATAACATGCCCTGGTGTCACACTGCAAGCGTCCGTGCCCCCGGGACATTCACACATGTCCTCGTGTCTCATTTCAAGGGTTGGTACCAGCAGAACACACACGCATGCCTGTGTGTGTCAGTATGAGGGTTCACACTGCTCTCTCTGTCTCACACACATACACACACACACACACACACATACGTACGTCTCAGTACATGTACACAGCAGCTGGGAGGGTGCTTCCCAGGGTGGGTAGTCAGACACATGGTAGCTCTGCTAGAACAAGCCTGCTAAAAACAGTGTATCTGGGGACAGCAGCTCAGGCTAGCTGCCCAGGGCAGGTTTGTAGTCTGGCAGGTGGCCTGAAAGGCTGCTACGTTTAGCACACTGGCTCAAGCAGAGCTAGCACATCTGTCCATCTAAGCTAGGAAGAACGCTACCACAGTGTGAGGGTTCAGACCCCCGAGACATATCCACCCCACCCTCCTGTCTCAGTGTGAGGGTGCATAACCCTGAGACACACATGCACATCCTTCTGTCTTAGTGTGAGCGTTCATACCCCCGAGACACATGCACACACCTTCCTGTCTCAGTGGGAAGGTGTGACACTCTGTATCTTGGGGGAACACCCTGTGCCCCCATGTTCATCCTTATAATACGATTGTGTGGTATCCAATGCAAAGTTTGTCAGGTCGGGTATCTTCGGAAGGCACATGATGCACTGAACATTCTTGGTACAATAATGTTCTAGTAATGTTATAGGTTTTAATTTCATGTATATAGTTATGAGGCTGTAAATGTATCCTCATGGCTTAAAACAAGCCCAGGCTAAACTCTCCAGGAACCAGAGGGGCAGTTCACACCTCATCAGGACATGTATGGGACAAACCCAGCCTAGCCTCACAGGAACAAAGGACACTGGCCTAAGCAGCAAAAAAAGATTGGTTGGACTCTTGAGGAGTCACCTCCCTTCCCTTGGTCAGTTTGGGACTGCGATGAGGTAATGTTCACCTGACCCTGAAGGGGGGGGCAAAGCCAAGAGGGAAGAAAGAACATGATAAAAAGGAGAGACATTTGCCATGGTCTTCCTCTCTCTTCCACCTCCATTCACTGACACCACCACCAAGTGACTGAAGCGCTGATCAAAGGGGAGAGCCTGGCTGAAGGGGGGGGGGCAGGGGATAGCTCAGTGGTTTGAGCATTGGCCTGCTAAACCCAGGGTTGTGAATTCAATCCTTGAGGTGGCCATTTAGGGATCGGGGATTGGTCCTGCTTTGAGCAGGGGCTTGGCTAGATGACCTCCTGAGGTCCCTTCCAACCCTGATATTCTATGTTTCAACCAGCCAGCCTGTGGTGAGAAGCATATAAGTTTGTATGGGAACTGAACGTGTTAAGATCAGCTTAGAATGCATTTTGCATTTATTTCATTTGACCAAATCTGACTTCTTGTGCTTTTGACTTATGATCACTTAAAGTCTATCTTCTGCAGATAATAAATGTGTTTGTTTATTCTACCTGATGCAGTGCGTTTGGTTTGGAGCGTGAGACTTCCCTTGGGATAACAAGCCTAGTACATATCAATTTCTTTGTTAAATTGACAAACTCATATAAGCTTGCAGCGTTCAGCGGGCAAAACTGGACACTGCAAGACGGAGGTTCCTAGAGTTGCGTCTGGGACCAGAGATATTGGCTAGTGTCATTCAATTTCACAATCCAAGCAGAGAGCTGGCCAAAAGTGCTCACTCACATAGCTGGGAACAGCTTACATGACCGGGAGTGGGTGTTCTCACAGCAGAGTTGGGTAAGACTGGCTCCCAGAGTCGAGGATTGGAGTGACCTAGCGGATCACCAGTCCAGATAACACCAGAGGAATGTCACAGAAGGTGCATACCCCCGGAACACGCACACATTCCCTGATATCTCAGTGTGAGGGTTTATACCCCAGAGACACACACTCAAACCATTCTGTCGCAGCGTGAGCCTTTATACCCCCAAGGCACACATACAGACCCTCCTGTCTCAATGTAAGAGTTCACACCCCTGCGACACAAACCCACATCCTCCTGTCTCAGTGTGAGCATTCATACCCCCAAGAGACACACACACATCCTCCTGTCTCATGGAGAGAGTTCATACGCGCGAGACAGACACACACCTGTCTCAGTGTGACCATTCATACACCCAAGACACACATACACACCCCCTCCTGTCTCAGTGTCAAGGTTCATGGCCCCAACACACACACACACACACACACACTCACACTCACACTCACACTCACACTCACACTCCTGTCTCACTGAAAAGGTTCAGACCCCCTAGACACACCTTCCTGTCTCGGGGGAGGGGGTTCATACCCCCGAGACACACACACAAATTCCTGTCTCTGTGTGACCATTCATACCCTCGAGACACACACCCACACCCTCCTGTCTCAGTGGGAGGGTTCATACCTCTGAGTCACACACACAACTTCCTGTCTCAGTGTCAAGGTTCCAAGACCCACACACACACACACACACACATACACACACCCTTATATCTCAGTGAGAGGGTTCATATCGCCTAGGCACGCCCTCCTGTCTCAGTTGGAAGGTTCATACTCCCAAGAGACACACACACACACCCTCCTGTCCCAATGTGAGCGTTCATACACCCAAGACCCTCCTCTTGCAGTGTGAGTGTTCATAACCCCAAGACATACAGACACACCCTCCTGTCTCAATGTCAGAGTTTATACCCCCGAGACACACACACCCTCCTGTCTCAGTGAGAAAGTTCAGACTCCCTAGCCACACACTTCTGTCTCAGTTGCCGGGTTCATACTCCCGAGACACACACACGCACCCTCCTGTCTCAGTGTCAGGGTTCATACCCCTGGGGACACAAACACACACTCTCCTATATCAGTGAGATGGTTCACAGCCCTGAAAAACACTCTCTCTCTCTCACACACACACCACCTCCTGTTTCAGTGAGAGGGTTCATACCCCTGAGACACAAAAACAAACACACATCCTCCTGTATCAGTGAAAGGGTTCATAGCTCCCGAGACACACACACCCACCCACCCACCCACACACACACACCCACCCACACACACACACCCTCCTGTCTCAGTGAGAAGGTTCATACCCCCTGGGCACACCCTCCTGTCTCAGTTAGCGGGTTCATCATCCCGGGACACACACACACACCCTCCTGTCTCACTGAGAGGGTTCGTAACCCATAGACACACCCTCCTGTCTCAGTGTGAGCAGTCATATCCCCGAGACAAACACACATCCTCCTGTCTCAGTGAAAGGGTTCATAGCCCTGGAGACACAGACACACACAAACACACCCCCTCCTGTCTCAGAGAGAGGGTTCATACCCCCTAGGCACACCCTCCTCTCTCAGTGGCAGAGTTAATACCCCCAAGAAAAATGTGCACAACCTTCTGTCTCAGTGGGAGTATTCATACACCCAAGAAACACACACACACACACCCCTGGCTCAGTGAGAGGTTTAATATGCCTGAGGCACTCATACATACCTCTTGTCTCAGTGGGAGGGTTCATATCCCCGAGACACAAACGCACACATTCCTGTCTCAGTATCAGAATTCATACCCCCACAACACAAACGCACACCCTTGGGTCTCAGTGTGAGCATTCATACACCTGAGACAGACACGCACACCCTCCTGTCTAACTGTCAGTGTTCATACCCCTGAGAGACACACACACACCCTCCTGTCTCAGTGAGAGGGTTCATATCACCAAGACACACACACACACACACGCCATCCTCTTTCAGTGAGAAGGCTTAAACCCCCGAGGCACACCCTCCCCTTTCAATGGGAGAGTTAATACCCCCGAGACACCCATGCACACACGCCTGTCTCAGTATCAGAATTCATACCCCCGCGACATGAACGCACATCCTCCTGTCTAAGTGTCAGCAGACACACACACACATACACCCTCCTGTCTCATTGAGAGGGTTCTTCCCCCCGAGACAAACACACACACATGTCCTCCTCTCTCAGTGAGAGGGTTCATATCAGCAAGTCACACGAGCACCCCCTCCTGTCTCAGTGTCAGGGTTCATACCCCTGAGACACAACCCCCCCCCACACACACACCCTCCTGTCTCAGTGTCATACCCCCAAGACACACACACACACACACACATGCCATCCTCTCTTAGTGAGAAGGCTTATGCCTCCAAGGCACACCCTCCTGTCTCAGTGGGAGGGTGTATTGTCCCAAGACACGCGCACACACCCTCCTGTCTCAGTGTGAGTGGTCATACCCCCGAGACACACAACACACCCCCTCCTGTCTCAGTGAGACAGTTCATATCCCCTAGGCACACCCTCCTATCTCAGTGTGAGCATTCATACACCCGAGACACATGCACACACACATCCAACACACACACACCCAACATACACCCTTCTGTCTCAGTGGGAGGGTTCATACCCCCGAGACACAAATGCACACACTCCTGTCTCAGTATCAGAATTCATACCCCAGCGACACAAAAGCACACCCTGTCTCAGTGTGAGCGTTCATACACCCAAGACAGACACACACCCTCCTGTCTCGTGTCAGGGTTTAATCCCCCAGGATACTCACACACACACACACACACACTCTCCTGTCTCATTGAGAGGGTTCATACCTCCAAGGCACACAAGCACCCCCTCCTGTCTCGTGTCAGGGTTTATACCCCCAGGAGACACACACACACACATATGCCATCCTCTCTCCGTGAGAAGGTTTATAACCCCTAGGCACACCCTCCTGTCTCAGTGTCAGCGTTCATACCCCAGGACACGGGGACACGGGGACACCCCCTCACCCTCCTGTCTCATTCAGAGGGTTCATACCCCAGAGACACACACACAAATCCTCCTGTCTCAGTGAGAGGGTTCATATCACCGAGACACATAAGCACCCCCGCCTGTGTCAGTGGGAGGGTGCATACACCCAAGACAGACACACACACACACCCCTATTTCAATGTGAGCGTTCATATCCCCAAGACCCTCCTCTTGCAGTGTGAGCATTCATACCTCAAAGACACACACACAGACCCTCCTGTCTCTGTGTGAGCGTTCATACACCTGAGATACATACACATTCACACCATCCTGTCTCAGTGGGAGAGTTCATACCCCAAGACACACACACCCCCTCCTATCTCAGTGTGAGCTTTTATACCCTCGAGACACACACACGCACGCCCTCCTGTCTCAGTGTCAGGGTTCATACCCTGGGACACACACCAATACGCCTCCTGTCTCAGTGAGAACGTTCAGACTCCCTAGGCACACCCTCCTGTCTCAGTGTGAGCATTCATACACCCAAGACACACACCCCCCCTCCTGTCTCAGTGTAAGGGTTTATACCCCCAGGATATATATACACACACACACACACACACACCATCCTGTCTCATTGAGAGGGTTCATACCCCCTAGGCACACCCTCCTGTCTCAATGGCAGAGTTAATACTCCCAAGACACATGTGCACAACCTCCTATCTCAGTTTGAGCATTCATACCCCCCCCCCCACACACACACCCTCCTGTCTCAGTATGAGTGGTCATACCCCTGAGACACACATAGACACACACACAAACACCCTCCTGTCTTAGTGAGAGGGTTCATACCCCCTAGCACACCCTCCACTTTCACTGGCAGAGTTAATACCCCCGAGACACATGTGCACAACCTCCTGTCTCAGTGTCAGGGTTCCTACCCCCCCACACACACACACCCTCCTGTCTCAGTGGGAGAGTTCATACCACCAAGACACACTCTCCTGTCTCAGTGGGATGGTGCATACCCCCGAGACACACACGCAAATCCTCCGTCTCAGTGGGAGCATTCATGCCCTGGGACACACGTGCATACCCTCGCATCTCAGTGCAAGGTTCTGAAGCACTGGGATACACACGCACACCCTCGTGTCTCAGTGTGAGGGTTCGTACCCGCAGTACACACACACACACTAATGCCTTATTTCAAGGGTCCATACAACCAGAACACACACAAACAATTCCCTGTCTCAGTGTGAGGGTCCATACCACAGTCTGGTACATATCCATGCTCTCATTTCTCAGTGCAAGGGTCTGTAACACAGGAACACACACACCCCTACGTGTGTCAGTGTGAGCTTCCGTTCCGCCAAGATGCACATACTCATACCCTTGCATCTCGAGGGTCCATACCACCAGGACACACACGTGTACACCCCTGTCTGAATGTGAGAGTCCGTAACATGGCAAGATGCACACATCCTCGAGTCTCAATGAAAGAGTCCATTCCGCTGGGACACACACATGTCCGTGGGTGTCAGTGTGAGGGTCTGTACCACGAGAACACGTACACACCCTCATGTGTCATTTCAAGCTCTATACAGTCAGGACACACAGGCACGCCCCTGTGTTTCGCTGCCACGGGCCGTACCACCACTTCAGACACACCCCCGTGTGTCTCAGCATGAGGGTCTGTACCAACAGGGATACACGCAGGACACGTGTCTCCCTACAAGAGTCTGTACTGCCAGGACACGCACACATCCCCTCAGGTCTCACTGCTAGGATCCATAGCACCAGTCAACACATACATGCGCTCATGTCTCAGTGTGAGGGTCCATACCGCCGGGACACTCACAGACACCCTTGTGTATCAGTGCAAGACTCTATAGCTCCAGGACACACACGCACACCCCTGGGTCTGAGTGCAAAGGTCTTTACTGCTGGGACACACACACGCACACCTCTTGTCTCAGTGCAAAGGTCGATTTTCTCTTATGTGCCACACACAGGCACCCTTGTGAATCATCACTAACTGCGCACAAGCAATGTTAAGCAAACACCAGTTAAAAAGCAGAGGCCCAGATCCCAGGCTAGTGCAAATCAGCACACTTCAGCTGGTTTCAACACAGCTATGCTGATTTCCTCTTGGCTGAGGGGTCTACCCCCTGCCTTCAAAATCCCCCCACAGCCATCACCATAGACACGGCTGCTAACAATCAGAGCATCGCCCTGAGCCACATGCTGTTTGCCCCAGCTTCACAGTGCAGGAAATCTAGTTTTATCCTTTTGGCTTTGGCACATGCTTGACTCTCTACCACCCGGCTGTACAACACGGCTGGTCAAGCAAAACATCTGGGACCATGGCAGAAACCACCGCGAGTCGAGAGATGAATCAAGCGGATGGGAGGGAGGGAGGGAGGGAAGAAAAATAACCGGAAGAGAGAAATGAAGGAGGGATGGTGGGAAGATCAGAAGGGAGGAGTGGAAATTAAAACTTCTGTTCGTTGGGGTGAAAATAACAAAGGTAAAGTGTCATACCTTGGCTGTTTAACGTCAGATGAGCAGGACCTTGAGGGGAGAGGAAAAGATAAAAAGAAAGAAAGAAAAAAGACTAGTCATATAAACGCACAGAAAAAAGGAGGGTTTAATCTTTTTGCCACAATTTAAAAGCTGTTTTTAACTTGTGACAGACATCCAGGCCCCAGGGGGAGAGAAAAAGGGTGGGGGGAGAGAGAGAGAAAAGGGGTTCGGATGCCGAAACAGAGTGAACAAAAACAAGAAAGGGAAGGAAAAAGAGAGAGAGAACTCAAAAGCCCGGACAGATCGAACTGAAATTGAAAGAGGACGACAGAAGAGAGTCTGTGAGGGGTCTTTATTAGACTCTTAAAAAAAAAAAAAAAAGCATTCGGGGCCCCTCTGTGGCAGAGAGACGGGGAAATGCTTCTTTTTTTTTCCAGTTAAACAATAAAATTAAGAAAAAATAACAATGGAGAAAGAGACACAAACCAAGGCCTGAGAAGGCATGTAGGGGACGATGTTGCCTTTGGTGCCGGAGGGTCCTGCAGGAAGAGCTGGAGTGTACTGCTGCTTTGGGAGGCAAGGGGGTTAGTGGTGGGAGGTCACCAGGGTTAGCTGGGGACTGGCTGGCCTCTCGCACCGCCCAAGTGACTCAGGAGTGATCCCAGTCAGGCAAAAGGAGCTGCCCCCGGTGTAAATCAGGAGGAACGAACTCCCCAGCAGTCAGTAGGGAGACTTTTCCCCTACCGCAGCCCAGTTGGAAGCAGGGCTAACTGCATCACAATGAGAAGAGCTATGTACAGGTGTCAGTCAGGACGGAGTCACTCCACAGAAGTCAGTGGAGAGAATTACCCTTTTGGTCACCATGGTGTAAACCAGGAGTCACTCCAGGGAAGGCAGTAGTGCTGATTGCTCTTCCCCTCCCCCAGTCTGACACGGGAACACCGCCAAAGCCAGAGGAGCGACACACACAGTGAAAATCAGGCGTCACTCCGCTGCAGCCACCAGTGCCGGTTCCCCTCTTGCCCACCCAGCCTAGACCCGGAGTAACCCCATGGCACTCACTGGGGCTGGCTCCCCTCGCACTCACCCCGGGGCAAATCAGCGTCACCCCGTAGGAACACAGGTGGCTGTCTCAGCACCAGCAGAGACCAACATCAACAGCTTCGCTGCCAAGCACCCTTGTACCTCCGACACCTGCTGCTCCTGGGCATTTTTGCCACCCCAGCCTGGCACCCCCCAGCGCAGAGAGAAAGGAAACACTGATTGAAGAGATGCGACCCTCATGCATGGCAGCATGGTGGGGCAGTTACAATACCTCAGAGCCATCGCTTACCCTGCAGGGTGGGAGACTCCAAACAAGGGGTAAGGCCAGGTGCAACCCCACATGGTTTCCTCCAACCCAGGCCATCGCTCGTCCCTCCTTGGGGAAGCAGGGGCTGCTAGAGTAGACAGGGACCCTGTGAATCCCAGCAGTCCTGAATCCCAAACCATCACGCCCCTCTAACCACCAGACCCTATTCAGCTCCCAGAATCAGGAACTGAACCCAGGAGTCCTGGCTCCAAGCCTTGCCTCCTCTACCCCACTACACCCCAATCCCCTCCCTCTTGCATGACAGAATTGGGGGCCATACCCTAACTTCTAACAAGGGTTTAGATGCCCGTTGCTATGGCCGCTCTGGTTTCCCATCTGATTTTGGCTACTTATGGAGGTTGGGGGTTGGAAAGGAAACGGGACGGCTCATGGCATTTGGGCAGATTCCCCTGCTTACGGCCCGGTTCCTGCCTGATCACTGCAACTCAGCTTTGCATGCTGCATATGTCAGTCTGCAGTGGTGCAGAAGACTGGGATGTGGGGATCAGCTGCTGGATCCACCCAGCCCAGCCCTCATACCACCTCCTGACAGACCATGGGGGTAGATCCCTGGGGTCCAGCTGCTGGGATCCACCCAGCCCAGATCATGTGCTGCCTCCGGATAGATCATTATGTGGCAATTAACAGATCTCCTGGGATCAGCTGCTAGGATCCAACAAGCCTAGCCTCTGCCCTACCTAACAATACATTGTATTGGGGGGATAGATCACCTTGGATTGACCCCTGGGTCCAGCCCCTATGGTACCTTCCATTCCAATAGATCAAAGAGGGAATAAAGATCCCCTGGGATCCCCTGTTGGGATCCACCCACCCCATCCTCCACACTCCCTCCTGAGAGATCAGGGTGTGGGGGATAGATCTCTGGGGGTCAACTGCTGGGATTCACCCAGCCTAGGACCTGCACTGCCTTCTGACAGACTGGGGGGATAGATCCCTTGGGATCAACCACTGGGACTCACCCAGACTAGGCTCCGTGCTCCCTTCTGAGAGATCAGGGTGTGAGGGGTAGAGCTCTTGGGATCAAGTGCTGGGATCCACTCTGCCCAGCCCCCATGCTGCCTCCTGATAGATTGAGGTGTGGGGGATAGATCACAGGGGATCCATCAGGCCAAGCATCCCAACCCTCTGTCTCTCATGGAGGGAACTGTGCGGAGCCACTGTGTGGGGAGCCAGGAGCAGAGGGTAGCTAATTCCCGAAACAGCCCCTCCTTCTGCTCTTCTCCCACCCCTCCCCTGAGGGCAAGGATGAAGATGGGCAGGCAGGAGCAGGAGGCATTAATATTTCTCTCCCGCCCGCCCCAGTGCCTCCCGTGTCATTAATCATCATGTGCGCTCCTCTCCCCGCGCCAGGCAGCTGCTTCCAAGACATCAGGCCATTTCATGCAAATGACATGGAGCCCTCTCTGCCCCACACCCAGATGCCCCACCCCAAGACGCATGCTTCCCCTTATCCCTCACCACCTCTACCCAGCCCAAAGGCACCATTTGCAGCCTGTAGGGCTTATACCCTGCAGGGGCAGGAGAGTTTGACCTTCAAAGACAGGAGTCCTGGCTCCCATCTCACGCAGTCCTGCTCTAACCACTACACCCCGCTCCCCTCCCAGAGCCAGGGACAGAACCCAGGAATCCTCATGCCCTAATCCCTGGCTCAGCGGGGTGGGAAATGGGACATGGGGCCTGGCCCCTCTGGAAAGCCCCAGCTCCAATCCAAGGCAGGGGTGGTAGGCTTGGGGGTGGCAGTGGGGGTGATATGAAGCCACTATCCCTTCGCCATCTTCCACAGGGTGACATGAAACGAGTCTGCTGGGTATCAGCCTGATTTCCAGTAGGCCGTGCTGCTCAGTGACATCCCAACTGGCCACCTGGCTACTGTGAGCCGACAGCAACCACAGAGTCTTGACTCCCCGAGATTGCACACTGGGGACACACTGCCGTGGGGAGTCTGTGTGGAGCAGGATCTTGGGGCTGTGAGGGCTACAGTGGGTGAAGAGTTAATGGCCACAGGTGCGGGGAGCTTGGGAAGGTGGGCAGGGAGCTGCAGCAGGCTTCACTGCAGATGTAGGGGCTGCAGTGTGGGGGAGAACTGGAGAGGGGAAGGAGGAGGGGGGTGGAAACTGCATGGAGGCTGAGACCAGGCCCAAACACCCCCCTCCACAGGCCCAGGCCTGGCACATTAGGATGCTGTCTGCTCTCCTCCCGTCACCATGGAGACCAGCTCCAAGGATCCCTCAGGCATGACAGCGGTGGCCATATTGTTCCAACACTACAGCCTCCCCCCAATACCCTGGCAGGACGAGGGCCCTCTGGAGAGAAAGCCATGGGGGGAGGACAGTGTCCACTGGCACCACGGAAGGAAGGATGAAGCTGGTGCCCCACAATCCTGACCTGCAGCCCTGCTCTCCCAGCCACCCTCCCCCCACACTAACCAGGAGACCCCAGCTCTATTATGCAGCAGCTTCTGGCAGTTGGGAGGCTATAAATCATACCCAGCGTCCGCCGGGGTCCCACCCCAGCCTCCTTACTGGCAACTGCTCACAGCTGTGTGAGCACAGACAGCCAACGCTGCCAGCCCCCCAGCACCTGTGCCCTCCTGACACTCACCGCACAGGCCCTCACATGCACACTCACTTTACACAGGCCTCCCCTGCACACATGCCACATGACCCTCCCTCACACAGTCACTTTACACAGACCCTCCCTTGCATGCACACTCCTACCTTCACGCCCCATGCAGACACACACACACTACACACCTCTCATGTAGGTGCACCTGCCTAGCCTATAGACACAAACACACAATCACATATGGGCACACGCCACACACACATTCCAACATGCCAACACATGCCAAACACACAAACAACAGAACATGGTGACATACTGGGGTATCTCTCACACACACACACACACACACACCAGGACATTCTGGTACATGTACAACATGCTCCTACATGGGCTTGCACCTGCCCCGACATTCACCATCTGCAGCACGCACGCCTACCGTTGCAGTCACGGCGTGACACAGGCACTGTTGAGTATGCCGCACAGCCTTGCACGTGGCTGGAGACGGGACATTGGGCGGGAGGGCCAGGACTCTGAGGTGGCACTGAGCATTCTCTGCCCAGGTGTTGGCTGGCTCTTGCTCACATGCTCAGGCTCTAGCTGGTGGCCCATGTGGGGTCAGGAAGGAATTTTACCCAAGTTAGATTGGCAGGGACCTTGGGGGTGGGGGGAGAAGGGTTGCCTTCCTCTGCAGTGTGTGGGCGCTGGTCGATCACCAAGATCACCTGGGTATTTCTCACTTCATTGGCCTCAGGCCATAGCGCCCTCTGGTCCCTCCTCTTCTCTGCCTGTGGCACATCACTGTCTAGTCTCCCGTGGGCTTTGGTTTCATTGCAGGTGCTGGGTTTGGTATATGGGTGCTGGCCTGTGCTATACAGATCAGGTGGTTCCTCCTGGCCTTAAACCCTGTGACGCTCACACCCTTACATCCTCCCTTGTGCCCTTACACACCCATTCACACACATATGTATGCCACATGCACACACTTGGGTAGGTCCCCTCACACCCTGACCCGATCCTTCACAACATCATGCACTCACACATGTGTGCACGCTACACATGCCCACTCACTCATGCACACGAGAGCCTGTGCTTGCCCAGAGCAGTCTGGGGTGGGGGGTGATTAATGGCCCTGTCCACTGGCCTGGCCCGGGCGCCCAGATAACATGCCCTGCTTTGTCTCGGATCATGTCAGTTAATGACAGGCCCGTAATCGGCATGGAGCTGCTGCCCGGGAGATTAATAACAGTGCAGGGCCCCAAATAATGCAAATCACAATTCAGGTATTTGCATAACATGAGCTCATTGGTTCCAATCTCCCTCATTTGCATATCAATACTCAATTGGTTCCAATGGCCCCTTTTATTAGCATAACACAAGGCCATTGGCCCTCATGAGTTTGGATGCTGGGGGGAATAAGGGCAGGGGTACTGGGAGTCATGGACTAATGGGGTGGGGGCTGCAGCTGTCTGCCCCAGCCTTCAAATGGGGAGAGCCAGGAAAGGAAAGTTCATTGTGTGGGAGGGGTGGGGGGTTGTGGGGCATGGATGGGAGGTGCAAGAAGCCAGAGGAGGCAGAGGTGTGTTTGCACACCCATGTGACCATGTGCACATCTTTCACGCCAATGATGTACGGGCCAAAGGATGCACAGGACTGCTTTCTCTGCACATGCAAGGGAAAGGTGGGGCCTATCGTACAGACTCTGCACACAGGTGGTGTGGGTTCAAAAGACAGGCAACATACATGCACTCACACAGACATGAACATAGAAGCACACACACCCTCATGGGCAGCACCTACTCCAAACACAATACATGCAGAGGAGATGGGCATCTCGTTTCCCCTGCAGACATATGCAGGCTCCACAGGTGGCATGTGCTTTGTATGGGTCCATGTGTGGCTAAGCAGAACACAACTGTATGCATGTTCTCACCCCACACATGGGGAACACAGGAAGGGGGGTGCTCCAACACTGTCACCCACAGCCATACTCTGCACACACAGAAACCACCAGAGGTTCATGTTCCACATGGTATGCTCACACATACACACACACACACACACAATACTCAGGAAGCACATCATGCATCCAACATTCTTACACGCAGACATGTGCCACCCAAGCCAAACACATGGCACATTCCATGCAAAACATTCACCCACAAACATGGGGAAATGCACAGAAAACACGCAGGAGGGCTATATTCCACATGGCACATTTGCACACCTATTCTATACCCACACAACGCATGGGAGGCGAGTGTCTGTGTGCACTGACTATATGTGTGCAGCCCCCCATGTCCACCGCGCACACAATACCCAGGCTGCTGTGCCCATACTCTTGTCTGTGGAAACCAAGTGCCTCCCATGTAACGTATCTCACCCCCTCCATGATGCCCCCTGCCTCTTCACCCAGTGGGAGGGGGAGGCTGCAGCACCCAAGTCCCCACCCTCTCTTCGGTGATTCCTGTTCTAAGCAGACATGACATCAAGTCACCATGCTGCTAAATCTTATCTCCCCAGCACAGACGCCTGTCCGTCCCCCGCACTGCAGCACACAGCATCAGGGGGTGCCAGGACACTCACAAACAAACACACACACACACACACACACAGAGTCTGTACCCCCACAAACACACAACGTCAGCTCACGCACACCACCTGTAACCCCTCCAAAAGACACACACACACAGCTGCGCCCCTACACAACTCCAGGGAGACAGCCAGTCACACACACACACGGCCAGTCACCCTCTCCCCATTAGGCCACCAAGGGACAAAATGGTGGCAAGAGACAAGAGCAGACTGACACACAAACGCCCACACACACTAATTCCACACTGGCGCTGTGCGAAGACACAGCAGCAGAATACAAGCGGGGGAAGGGGAGATACAAGCAGGGACACACACACACCGTCCCCCCCCAAAGAGTTAGTCCCATTCCCCTCCCACACACACACTGCATCCAGGCTCCACTAGAGGGGGGCCCAGTGGAGCCCCCATTCCCCTCCCACACATCCCCCTGCTCATGACACGGGCACAATCACACTCCAGGGAAGCAGCCCCCAGAGTGCCCAGTCCCCACCCTGAAACACAACCTGCTCCACCAACTAGCAACAGCCACGCCCCTCCCAGAGCTGAGGCTAGAACCCAGGAGTTCTGGCTCCCAGCCCCCTCCCTGCTCTAAGCCTGCTCTTGCAATGGAGTGGGGGGCATGGCCTCCATGGGGGTGGATTGTGATGGGGTAGGCAGCATGGTCTCCGTGAGTGGATGTGGGGTGCGCTGGAGCAGGGTCTCTGCAATGGGGGCGATAGAGAGCACGTTAGAGGGGAGCACAGTCTCTGAGCTGGTGTCTTGAGATGGCTGCTCGGGGACAAGCCTCACCCAGCGAGTTGGGGGGAGGGGGCAGGGAAAATGCAGGCAAGAGGCTTCCCCTCACAGGTCCCCTGAGTCCCCCAAAGCTCCCAGACACACACACACACGCACCCACGGCTCCCCTCAGGCCCTGGGAACCCCACAACTGCCAACCCCTCTCCGTTGCCCATCATTTACTGCGGCACTCAGCCAGCCAGCTGCCAGGGGGATTGTGGGAAAGGAGCAGGGAGCAACTGGCTGGATTCCCCCCTTGCTTGGGGACTCCTGGGTCTGCTTGCAAAACGGGTGCTATCTACACCCCTACTCATCCAACCCCAAACTCTCCTCCGTGGAGCACACCAGCCTGCTGGGGGGCAGCCTCCCAAGCCCAGAGCCCTCCCATTCCCAAACACAAACACACCCCAGCCCGGCACAGCACCCATTCTGCATGCCGCACTGCCCTGTGTTTTGGGTAGACCCTACAGTAACTGACCTGGGAGGACAGCTGCCATGCTTCAGGAGACCCTACAGTAAAACACCAGCCCACACAGCCCCAACACACCCAGGAGACCCTACAATAACACACCTGCCAATGCAATATGAGATAGGATTTGGAGAGGGAAATGGCTGCTGCCCTGAGCTCCCAGCTGAGGTTCAGCATGAATGGAAAAAAATGAATTTACCCAGCAGGCAGAGCCAGGGACAGAACGGGGTCTGTCCGGTTCAGGGGGGCGGGGAATGCTGGGCGGGGGGCACCTGCTACGACCTAGTCCTAGTGTGTGTAGGGACTGGTTGGCAAGCTCTGGGGGAAAAAAGAAGTGAGGGGCAGAGTGTGTGTGTGTGGGGCTGGAGAGCAGTGTGGGGGTGGGGTTGAGCTGCAGGGGATATTTATACAGGCATCCCTCACCCAGTGCTGAGATGCAGATGCCTGTGGGGTGGGCTGCAGAGCCCTTTATGCTGGGATCCCTTGCCCAGCACTGAGATGCAGCCCCTGGCACAGGAGTTGTCCATACAGGGATCCTGTGGGGGAGGGGGCAGGGTATGGAGTTGCCCTCCCTGGATACTCTGGGATGCCTTCTTGGCCCTGGTAACTGGGCAACAGGA
Organism: Lepidochelys olivacea; assembly: GCF_965140295.1. Taxonomy (NCBI): domain Eukaryota; kingdom Metazoa; phylum Chordata; order Testudines; family Cheloniidae; genus Lepidochelys; species Lepidochelys olivacea. Next base: position 33,169,100 of record NC_140417.1, read on the forward strand.
TGGGGAGATGGGTTGGGGGACCAGGTTCTCCCATGGGGATTGGGCCCCTTTCCCATATGGGACCACAACTGAGAAATCAAATATACAACACACACACCCCTCACAGACACAACTTGTATTTACAAGCACCACAACACACATCAACATTCAACACTCAACAGAGTACACAAACACACACTGCACTTACACACACACACGCCCCATATACACACACACCCCACTCACACACTCTGAGCACACACACCCCACTCACGCACACCACTCACACACACACCCCACTCACACACACAAACATCACTCACATACTCTGCACACACGCACAACCACTCACACTCTGCACAGACACACACACCACTTGCATTCTGAGCACGCACATACCACTCACTCACTCAGCGCACGCACACACAGAAACACACACACACTCACTGTGAGCGTGTACACACACACACCACTCACGCACTCTGAATGTGCACATGTGCCCACACACACAGTGCTCGTGCATGCTCACTGAACACACATTCACAATGCAGTCATATATCCCACATACCCCCCCCCACACGTCCCACATGCACTCACATCTGAACACAACCTCCATGGACTCACCTCCATGCACTGCCCGCACAACACAGCACACACACACCACACTGACACACCAAAGCACCTGCACCGAACAATCCCTCCATAGAAATCACATTCCCTGCCCCCTGTAACTCCCCGTGCAACCCATCCCCCCGTTACTGCATGGGGGATAGACAAGGGCAATACCCCCTCCCCATACCACCCCCCTCCCTGGTCTCTTAGACAAGCTCCACAAAACTCACAATCAAATCGAGGCCACAACCCTGCCCACAAATGCCAAGGCTACATCCACAAGCGAGACAACCCCTCAAGGAGTAATGAGAAAGGGGATGGTCCAGAGCCCAGGGAGGAGGGGCTTGGGGGCAGGAAGGAGAGCATGGGGGCTGGGAAAGCCACAGAAGTGGGGGTGCCTTCTAATTTGTGGGGTGCAGTCTATTCCACCCCCAGGGCAGGATCGCTCCCAACGGACTATTCCAGTCTAGCAGAGCAGTGCAGGGCTCTATGGGCTGTGTTTGTGGGGAAGCTCTCCACTCCAATATCTCGGTTCTGATCCAGTCCTTCCCTAACCCCCTCGTGTCGGATCACGCATAGGATCTGACACTAGCCCCCCTCCCCCCCCTGCCCCAGCAACAAAGCAGTATATGACCCTTCCCATGTGGGGCAAACAGCCACAGAGACAGACTGCTATTACTGTGCTCTTATCCCCCACACCGAGACAAGGTAAACCCTGGGAGACTGGGGGGACCCCAAGACAACTGGCGATGTCTGGCTGTAGGGGCAACCCCAAGACAGACACCCTGGCAGGAAGTGACCCCTTGGGATCCAATTCACCATCATGTGGGGGGAGCACAGAGCTGGGGTGCTGCTGGAACACAGGGAAACCCCAACCCAGTCACCCAGGAGCCCCCCAAGTCCAGGCACTCCTCGATGGACCCTCACAGGGCAAGGGAGCAGGAAACAGCTCCCCCACCCCGGCAAGACATGAATTTGCTTCTTGTAGCATGGCCCCAACCCACACCATCCAAAGCCAGCACAGAGAATGCAAAGGGGTCACTCACCTTCCATCGTATGCTCTTCTGCCACCGACACCCCCACAGACGCAGCCAGACAGACACACAGAGAAAGAAAGAGAGGGAGTTAGTGAGGGGGGGGCCAGGCCACCAGCACAGACACACATTTACAGATAACTAGGTAAAGAGACCATAGGAGACAATGCTGCCCCCCAGGGGAATAGACCGTAGGGAGCCACACTGCTTCCAGAGGTGAGGATAGACCATAGGGGGCCACGCTGCCCCCGGCGCATGCGGGGGATAGACTGTAGGGAGTCACGCTGCCCCCAGGGCAGAGGGGATAGATGTTAGGGGCCAAGCTGCCCTTGGGGGGCTGGGATAGACGGTAGGGGGCCACGCTGCCCCTGGGCGGGACAGACTGTAGGGGCCATGCTGCCCCCGGGGGGTGAGGATAGACGGTAGGGAGCATGCTGCCCCTAGGGAAGGGGGAAATAGGCTGGAGGAGCACAGTGTGCTGAGTTCGCCAATCCCCCAGTCCTGCCCCACAATTTCCCCACTATGGGCTTCCTCAGGGCAGTGGGCAGGATGGGAACCAAAGGACCATGGTGGGGCTCTCTATGCGGAGCCCTCACTCTGGCCCCCCAGACTCCCCAGTCTGGGGTTGGCAGGGTCTGGGGTCGGCAGGGTCTGGGGTCCCAGTTTACAGACACTAAATCCCTCTCCCCCCACCACAGTGCCAGAGACGTTGGCAGGAGGGGTTAGTGGTGGGGAGGGGTGACAGGCCAAACCAATCATAACAGGACAAGATCTGTGCAAGCCAATGCCCCAGGTGCCCCTCACCACACCCACATCCCTGGCCATCCCAGCCTGGCCTCCACACCCAGTCCCACTGGTGCCCCATAGCCCTGGCCATCTCAGCCTGGCCGATGCCCCTCACCCCACCCACAGCCCTGGCCATCTCAGCTCAGGTTCCACACCCAGTCCCCCTCACCCCACCCACATCCTGGGCTCCACACCCCACCCACAGCCCTGGCCATCTCAGCCCGGCCGATGCCCCTCACCCCACCCCCTGCTGGTGATCGCACTCCAGCCCCACATGGCAGCCTGGAAGCCCATGGAGTGGGGGTGGGGGGTTATTTTGAAGGACCTGGGTTGATTGGGCTAGTTTCAGAAGCTGCCTTTGATCTGTGGGAGGAGCCCCTCTCCTTGGCTGGGATGTGAGCCCTGTGCAGAAGGGCCCTTTGATGATGTAAACACGTGGCTCAGCTGCTTTGGTGGGGCTACATGGTAGGCAGGAGCCAGGAGCTCACTCATCTTCGTGGGTGCCCTCCACGGGAAAGGGCCAGAACTCCTGGGTTCTATTCCCAGCTCGGGGAGTGGGGTCTAGAGGTTAGAGCAAGGGGCAAAGAGTCAGGGTTTAGTGGGTTAGAGCAGGAGTGGGGCTGAGCCAGGATTCCTGGGTTCTCTCTCTAGCTTTGGGAAGGGAGTAGGATCCAGTGGGTGAGTGTGGAGGGCCAGGTCTGGAAGCAGGATCTGTGGGATGCCTGGGTTTGACCCTGGGGGTTTGCACAGAGCTCAGTGCAGGACAGACGCTTTCTGTTGTAACTAAATGTTTTATGACCAACCTTTATTATTTCTTTAGTCCCTTACTACCATTCCCACTGAGTGAGGAAGCATGAAGCCTTCTGGCACCAGGGCTGGGACAGTGGAGGGCTGCAGGTGTGCATAGAGGAGCACTGGCAGGGCTGGGGGGAAGCCCAGGGCTGGATTAGTAGGGGGCTGTGCGTCAGGACTGGGGGGCACTGGCAGGGCTACGGGGGGAGCCCAGGGCTGAGTTAGCAGGGGTCTGCGGGTCAGGACGGGGGGGCACCAGCAGGGCTGGGGGTGGAGCCCAGGGCTGGGACAGCAGGGGGCTGCAGACTCAGGCAGGCCTCACCTTGTGACCAGGAGGGCTAGAGTTCAGGGGGCTGCTGAATGAGGGCTGTGTCTGAGCAGAGTGTGACCAGCCACGTCCCCCCAGACACAACACATGGTGCAGGGCCCAAGGCTCCCACCCCTCAGCACAACCCTTCCCCTCCCACAGAATGGAGCCAAACCAACAAGTGAAGCAATTCATAACAACGGACCAAGGCAAGGAGCTCACAGCTAATAACTGGGGCCAACAGGCTAACCACAGAGTCCTCCCCCCTTCCTCGCTGACACCAATAGAAACCCCTCCCCCCACCCCCCCGCAGCTGTCAGGACCAGGGACAGCAGCCAAAACAGCTAAGGGAAAGCGACATAGCTCCACTGGTGCCCTCAATCCCGACCCACAGCCCCTGCCATCCCAGCCCAGCACTCATCCGCCAGAGCCCTCAATCCCAAGCCTAGGCTCCCCCCTCCCCACAGCCCTGCCAGCCCCCTCATCCTGATCTGCAGCCCCCTGTGATCCCAGCTCTGGGCTTCCCCCCATATCTTTGCTGGTGCCCCTCAATCCTGACCCACACACACTGATCCCCCAACACACACACACACACACACAGAGCTCTCCATAGAATGGGGTGCAGTCAGGAATGCTCTGCCGAGGTCTCCCCACACCTGCCTTTGCCCCCTACAATGGCTGCACTCCCACCAGCTGTTCCCAGGGACTGATCACCCCTTGCCCCAGGTAACATCATTAATACTGTATGCAAATGATCGGGGGGAGGTAGGGGGAGGCTCATGCACTGGTCTGTGCTCTCTTCCCCCACAGCCAGGTGCTGGGGTTGCAACAAGAAGTCTACTGGGTCAGTGTATTGGAGGAGGGGTCATTCTCCTTCCAGACCCCACTGTGAAGGGGGTGCTGGGGTGGAGTAAGTGGTTAGAGTCTCCCAATGCACCCCAAGCATCCCCCAGATACCTCCTACAACAGACACCCCAATGCACCCCACATACCCCACTAGACACCCTATTTACCCCCTACCAGACACCCCAATGCACCCCAGATACCCCCACACCCCCAGTTCTGTGCACGGCAGGGTGGGGGAGGGGTGCCAAGACACCAGGCCCCTCTGGATCCTCCTTAGTGATAATTGAGCAAAATGAGCAGGGCAGGTGGCAAGGGCTGGTTTCCATGGCAACCCCAAACAAAAGGCTAGCCAGGGCTGACGTGGGCTCTAACACATGGCAGGAGAAGGCTGGGAAAAAGGGGGCGCCCCCAACCAAACCTACTCCTCTCCTGTCATCCTGGGGGGAGTCCGGACTCCTGGGTTCTATCCCCAGCCCTGGGCAGAGAATGGGGTCTAGTGGGTGCCTGGGAGCTAGGACACTTGGGTCCCAGCATGACCTGAGATGAGACCCTTCCCCTCTCCATGTTGTGCAGGCTGTGCTGGGGGAGGGAAGGGACCATTCCCCCCATGAGGGCCAAGCACTGCGGGGAGCAGGCCTTGCTGGGAGACCAGTGCTCCCTGCCCCAGAAGCCTCGCTATTCCAGTGGGTCGGCCCCTGCACATCAAGCTCTGTGCCAGCCTCAGACTCTGTCCCCTGCCCCACCCCACGCCCTGCTGGGCAAGGGGAAATCTCTGGGGAGGGCAGCAGGCATGAGCCAGTGAGTCTGGGGGCTTGAAACAGCCATTGAATGTGGAAGGCCAGGGTGGGGAAATGGGGCACATTGGGGCAAGGGAGAAAGGAGGAGACAGCAACTCTAGGCATGCACATGTGGGTCTGCCTCTGCCTGTAGGTCTGCTACGGGGGACGACACATATCTGTCTGTGGGTCTGCGGCCTATGCGTATCTGCCTGTAGGTCTGCTGGGGGGGTGTGTGTGTGAAAACAACACTTTCTGCGGGCCATGTGTATCTGTCTGAGGGTCTGCTGGGGGTGTGTGTGTGTGAAAACAACACTTTCTGCGGGCCATGTGTATCTGTCTGAGGGTCTGCTGAGGGGGCGGGGTGTGAACTACACGTATCTGTCTGCAGGCCATGTGTATCTGTCTGTGGGTCTGCACAGGTGTGCATGCCATGTGTGAATGGGTAAGTTCAGGAGCAGATTTACCATGAAACAAACCATGCAGTGGCACGGGGCCCCCAATGACAGGGTGGCCCCCAAAATGCAGGACAAATATCTGACAGTCTGCCCCTGCATCCTGGCCGGTGGCGCAGCAGGGCTCAGACAGGCAGGCTGCCTGCATGCCATGGCCGGTGGCCCCACGTCGCTCCTGGAAGTGGCCGGCTGTGGGCACTTCTCTGCGCGCCCCTGGTGGGGGGGAGGGGGGGAGAGGCAGCTCCCTGCGCTACCCCCACCCCGGGCAGCACACGGAGACCTTCTGCCCCCTTCCCCCCAAGGGGCGCACAGAGACGTGCCAGCAGCAGGGTTAAGGTGGCTCCCTGCCCGCTCTGCCTCCCTCCCTCCGCGCTGCTTTGCTCCCGGAAGCGGCCAGCATGTTCCTGTGGCCCCGGGGGCAGGGGAGGGGGTAGTGTCTCCACACGCTGCCCCTGCCCTGAGCACCGACTCCACAGCGCCCATTGGCAGGGAACTGCGGCCAATGGGAGCTGTGGGGGCAGCGGTGCATGGAGATCCCGTGTCCACCCCGCCTAGGAGCCACTGCCGGAAGAGTATGTGTGCGCCAGTGGCTTTGGGAGCCGTGCTGCCCGAGGTAAGCGCTGCCCCCCCCCCGAGGCACCGCAACCCCCTGCCCCAGCCGAGAGCCTGCACCCAGTACCTAAACTTCCTCCCAGAACCTAAACTTCCTCCCAGAACCTGCCCCCTGCACTCCAACCCCCTGCCCCGATCAAGGTACCTCTCTTTATTTTCATTTACTTCCCATTACTTATAATATAGGAGGAGGATGAAGAAAAAAAATGAAAAACTGGCGGGGGGGAGTAAGCGAGAATGTTCTTTTTTTTGGCTGGGTCCTGAGGGGGGGACCCTGAAAATGAAGCTGCACACAGGGCCCCACTACCTCTAAATCTGCCACTGGGTCGGTTTGTAGCATGTACGTGGGTCTGTCTGTCTGCCTGTGGGTCTGCGGGGTGTGCATGCCGTGTGTGTGTGAGTCGGTTTGTCGGGTGTGGGTGGCACTGTGGAATGTACGTGGGTCTGTCTGTGGGCTTGCAGGGGGTGTGTGTGTGTCTGTTGGTTGATCTGCAGAATGCGTGCATGTCTGTCTGGCTGCCGTGCAGCCCCCGGCTGGCTTGGGCAGTAGCCAGGCTCTGGGCTCCCAGACAACATGTCCCCAACACGGGGTTGGCACACGCCTCACATAGCAGCTGCCAGGCAGCCCATCGGCACGGCATGGCACTGCATGGGGGGGCATCAGGACAACAGCACATAGCATGTTCACTAGTGGGTGAGACAGGCAAAATAGTGGCACACATTGGCCCGTGCCCACTGCCCGCCCCATACAGAGGGAGACATGCAGTCCACACACTCGTGCCCTAGCAAGGCACACTGCTCCCCAGGCAGCCCTCTGGAGCCAACCGAGCAACAACGGACATTGGCCCAACGCTCTCTCAACATGTTCTAGGGCAGAGGTGGGCAAACTACGGCCCGTGGGACCGTCTTGCCCAGCCCTTGAGCTCCTCACCGGGGAGGCTCCCCCGCAGCCAAGCCGCCGCGCAGGCAGTGCTCTGGGTGGGGGGCTGCGCGCTCCTGCAGGGCACCAAAGCAGCGTGTCTGGCTCCCGCCGTCTGGCGCAGCTGCCAGACATGCTGCTCTGAGCAGCATGGTAAGGGGGCTGGAGGGTTGGAAAAGGGGCAAGGGAGCCTGGGGAGCAGTCAGGGGACAGGGAGCGGGGGCAGTTGGATGGGGTGGAGGTTCGGGGAGGGTGGTCAGGGAATGGGGAATGCGGGGAGTTGGATAAGCATGGGAGTCCCGGGGGGCCTGGCGGGGGCAGGGGTGTGGATAGGGGTCAGGGCAGTGAGAGGACAGGGAGCGGAGGGGTGGAGGGGTTGGCTAGGCGTGAGAGTACCAGGGGGGCCTGTCAGGGGGCAGGGGTATGGATAGGGGTCGGGGCAGTCAGGGAGCAGGGGTGTTGGATGGGGGGTGGGGTCCCAGGGGAGCGGTTAGGGTTGGGGGCAGTCAGGGGACAAGGAGCAGGGGGATTGGATGGGTCGGGGGTTCTGAGGGGGGCAGTCAGGGGGTGGGAAGTGGGAGGGGGCAAGGGCCAGGCTGTTTGGGGGGGCACAGCCTTCCCTACCCGGCCCTCCATACAGTTTTGCAACCCCGATGTGGCCCTCGGGCCAAAAAGTTTGTCCACCCCTGTTCTAGAGCCCCCACACGAGGGCCAAATCCAACCCCTCCAGTGCGCCTGAGATATGTTCATGAGCCCCCACACCAGAGCCAAACACAAGATCCAGTGTGCTCGAGACCTATTCTAGAGCCCCCACACCAGAGCCGAATCCAACCCACTCTAGAGTGCTCAAGCTCTGTTCTAAACTGCCACCCCAGGGCTGAATCCACCCCGCACCACTGGGTCCAAGACCTATGCTAGAGCCCCCACTCTAGGGCTGAATCTAGACCATCCTAAGAGAACCCGTTTTAGGGCTGACCCTGACTCATATTAGATTTCCAGGCTACACATGCTTCAAGTAAATGATGAACCACAGCTCCTCACCCGCACCCCCACCCCGTGTTCCCACACTGTGGGAATTCTCCCAATGATTAGAGCGATGATGCAGCCCAAACATGGGTTGGGAGCTTGTGGTTCAGACACTGGGCTGGGTTGTATCCCAGTTCGCCACTGACCTTGGGTGAGTCCCTTCCCCCCCGCCCCAGTGCCTCAGTTTCACCTCCCACCCTTTGTCTCTTCAGACTGTAGGCTCTTCAGGGCAGGGACCGTCTCTCACTATATGTCTGTACAGAGCCCAACGGGGGCCCCAATTTCAGCCATGCGGGATCCGTGCAGTGCCTGGCCTGCTGGGGGCCCTGATCTTAGCCAGGGTTGGGGGGGTCTGTGCAGCACCCAGACCACCTGGGGCCATCATCTTGGCCATTGGGGGGGGGAGTTCTGTGCGGCACCCAGCCCGATGGGGGCACTGATCTCAGCGGGGGGTAGGGTCTTCGCAGCACCTGGCCTGTTAGGGGCCCCAATCTCAGCCAGGTGGGGAGTCTGTGCAACACCTGGCCCTCTGGAGGCCCTGATCTTGGCGGGGGGTGAGGGGAGGTCAGTGTAGCACCTGGCCTGCTAGGGGCCCTGATCTCAGCCGGGGCAGACAGACACTATTGCAATAAGAGGACTCAGGAATTCTGTATTGTTCAGGGAGGCAAATATGGGCATTTTGTGCTGAACCCAACCCAAAGAGGGAGGAGGGTTCGATTCCAAGTGAACCCCACCCCCACCTCCCCCCAATTACATGCAAAGGCAGATCCCAGCTTTCCCAGCGGCTCCCCTCCCTTGCACAGACACCCCTTGCTTTCCACACTGGCTCCACTAGAAGAGTTTCACACTCCCTGCCGGCTACGGGCAGTGGCACAGCTGGTGGGGGGGAGGACTCCATAGCACCACCTGGTGGTGTCCAGCTGTTCAGCACAGGGTTCAGGCGGCACAAGCCATGCGGAAAAGCCATCCTCCCAGGGGGCATGCAGGCAGGGATGGGCAATCTCTCTCCACATCCCGTCTCCTGGCAGCTCTTCCCCAGCTGACCTTGGGGTGTCCTTGCAGAGGCAGAGACAGCGCGGATGGCTGGGCCCGGAGAGCCTCCCCCAACCCTCCGGAGACACACACACTGGGGGGATCCAGGCCAGGCGGCAGCTGCAGTCAGCACTCCCCTCATGTGAACAGGGCTAATAGGAGCAGGTGGGGGGCACTGGGGAGGGGACATCAGGGCCGGTGGGGGGAGAGTACAAGGGAGACAAAAGAAAAGAATGAAAAAATGGGAAAACACCAGAAAAGGGAAGAGGAGAAAGAAAGGATGAAAAATGTGAATGAATGAAAGACAGAACAAGAAAAAAGGCAAAAAGGAGGCGAATAAAAGGATGTAAAAACGAGTAAGAATGGAAAACAGAAACATGGGAAAAGAAAGGAAAGATGACAGAATGAATGAAAAAGGAAAAGAGCAAAAGAATGAAAGGATAAAAGGAGAGAAACAAGGAATGAAAGAATGAGAAAGAATAAAAAACAAATGAATGGAAAAAAGGGGGGAAAAGAACAAATAAAGATGGAAAGGGAAACAAAATAACGAAGAAAAGAGAGAATAAAGGAATTCAGTCATGAGAAAGGAAGGGAAAGAAATGAAGAAAAGAATGAACAGTAAGGTGAAAAAAAAGAAAAATCAACAGGGGTTTGGGCAGGGGGGTCAGGAGGAGGAAGTGGGGTAGAGCAGGGAGGTCAGGAACATGAACTGAGGACAGGGAAAGGGGGATACCTCAAGGACTTGGCACCCTGTCCTAGCCCTGCGGCCCCTCCACTGCCCCTTCCTGGCTGTGACATAATGTGGATCAGGGTAACACGGGCACCTGAGCAGGCTCAGTGATCAATGAGGGGGAGAGACAACAAACGTTCCACCCCCATCCGGAATCTGATCCACGCTCTACCACCACCCCCTCTCACACACACCCCCAGACCCCGTCCAGACCAGTCACCCTGGGGGCTCCTGACCCTGCACTGTGGGAGGGGCTGGGAGGGACAGGCAGGCTGGCACCTCCCCATGTGGCTGGGTCCAGGTGCTGAGCTGGGACAGCTCCTCTTATATAAAACATGCACACACACCCTCCAGCCAGCAACCCTGCCACAGCATGGCCCTTGACCCATACACCCACCAGGGCACTTGCTGTACCCCTAACCCGTGCCTAACACACAGCATTCAGGAACCCCTGCCACCACACCAGTCCCATCTCGTGCCATTCATCCAACACCTCCACACACAGCACGACTGATATGCCTGTACCCTCACACTGCCCGGACATCCTACACTATCAGTACACACACACACACACACACAGCATAATTCTACAAGTCCGCAGCCTAACACCCCAACATCCTATCCCACTTATACTGACACCCTATCCCACCCTACACCTGCACACCAACACCCTATATACTTGTATACATACAGCGTAAACTTTCACCCATACAACTTTGTACATAACACTCTACAGCCTATGTCCGTTGTATTCACATATGGCATAAATCTCCCAAACAACCTCAATACTCCTTATATACATACACACCCCAGCATATTCCTACACCCTATAATGCTTGTATTCACACAATTCTCCCATACAACTTAACATCCCAAAACTCACTGTCTACCACTTGCGTACATACACATATACACAAGAGTATAATCCTTCAACTCTACAACCTAACACCCTAGTACACACCACTCCTGTACACATAGTATTTACACACACAAAAAACAGCATACACAGGAAGAACCATTTAATCTAACACCCAAGTACACAACACCCTAAACTATTTGAAAACACACATCTGCACACCACAATCCTTTACCCGTACAATAAACATCCCACTACACAACACCCCAGCACCATACCCTTCATAGAATCATAGAATATTCAGGGTTGGAAGGGACCTCAGGAGGTCATCTAGTCCAACCCCCTGCTCAAAGCAGGACCGATCCCCGACTAAATCATCCCAGCCAGGGCTTTGTCAAGCCTGAGTATTGTATTCAAACACACACACACAGACAGTGTAATCCTTCACTCATACATAATACCTTCTGCACACAGCCACACAACAAGGTCCTAACACATCACAAGACAATATCCATACTTTTATTCCCTCACACAGCATAATCCTTAACCCATACAACACCTTCTGCACACTGCCAAACACCACAATCCTTCAACCAGACACCCTACACTACTGGTAGGTCTACCCTTCACCCATACATCCTAGTGCACAACACCCTATGTCCCTTGTGCAGAGACACACACATCATAATCCTTCACCCAGACAACCTAACACCCTAGTACACAACACCCCATGACCTCGTCTTCCTACATGCAACATAGCCAAGCAACCCCACACACCCTAGCACGCAGTGACTTCCTCCAACATTATCCCATTGTACCCAGCAACACCCCCATTACTTCCACCCAAACCTCCTCAGTCACTGAAGAGTAGTTAGCAAAACTGTCCCCTGGGCAACCAGCCTAGGCAACAGTCACCGAGGCGTCACCACACTGTTGTCCATAGCAACTGGCCTCAGCCAAAGAATTCAGTCAGCACAATCTCTGCAACAATGATGGACAGTTGCCAAGAGTCAGCCAGCCCAACCAACTGTCTCCATAGCAACCAGCCCTAGACAACAGCCACCAAGAAGCTAGCCAGTGAAAGTGTATCCCTGGCAAGCAGCCATAGACAACAGCCAATGAAGATTTGGTTGGCTCAGTTGTCTCCGTAGCAAATGGGCAAGAAACACAATCACCAAGCAGTCAATAGTTGTCTCAGTTCTCTCCATGGCAACCATCCTAGACAACTGTCACCCAAGATTCAGAGTGTGTGGGTGGACTGTGCACTGAAGGTGAGGGAGATGTGTGTCTGTGTGTGGTTGAGTGCATTGTGCATACGTGGGTGGGCGAGCAAGTGGCTGGCTGTCTTGTGTGCATCTGCCATGTTTGTGTGTGTTGTGTGACAGATGGGATGGTGTCTGTACAGGTGTGTTTGTATGTCTGGGGGGGGTGTTTCTTGTGTGTTTGTTGGTACATTTGTTTTGCATCTATAAGTACTGTCTGTGTGTGTGTATATAGTGTTTTGAGAGTGCCTGTTTCTATCTGTGTGTTTAAGAAAGTCTCTCTGTGTGTATATAAGAATCTATGAGTGTCGCATGTGAGCATGTGTCTGTGCTGCGTGACTGTTTGTGTGTTACTGGGTGCCTGCCTGTGTGAACTGTGTGGGACTGCGTCATTCTCCATGTGTCTGTACACATGTATGTTTTGTGTGACTGTTTTTATGTGTTGTGCAGTACGCCCACCCAGATAGCACTCACATGCATGTCTGCCTGTGTGCACTGAGAGTGTGTCATTGTGTGTGCACACGCTTGCTGTGAGAGTTTGCCTGGGTATTGTCTATCTGTGTGTGTTTTTGAGAGAGTGTATGGGGGGGTGATGTGTCATGAGTAAATGTGTGTGTTTGCATACATACACATACACACTCTCTCCCCACCACAGACTGCTAGTGACTGGCCAGGGAGCGCTCCCCCTCTGCCAGCTGGGGCAACTCACAGACACAGCTTACCCTGCCCGGGATCACAGCCAAGCAGACATGGCCATGAACACACACATTTTGGCTAAACAAACACCGCATGGCTGGGATGGGATTGCTTCCCCAAAAAGAGCCTGATCTCACCCCACACAAGTCCCCAGTTAACCTAGCGGGAAAAGGAACTTGGCCAAGGTCACACAGTCGGTCAGTCACAGAAGGAACCCAGAAGTCCTGACTCTCTAACCCAGTAGGCCCCACTCCCCTCTCCGAGCTGGGACAGACCCCAGGAGTCCTGAATCCCAGCCTCCCTGACCTACTCTAACCACTGGGCCCCCGTGTCTCTCTGCGCAGTGTCACTCTGGCACTGTTGGAATTACTGTGCAGATGAAGAGGCACTTGTAGGATTTTAGGTGTTTAACATCCCCAGATGCCCCCTAGGGAGCTGTGATTCCTTGCACCTTTGCCCTGCCTCCCCCCTCCCCCCTCCCCACCCCCACTCATAGTCAGACACACAGCACGGAAACTCCCTCGCCTGGTGGGTGGCAACAGGGAAACCCTATGGAGCCAGAGAGCACTAGGGGGCGCAGGCTTCACAGTGACTGTAGGCCCAGCACATTGCCCACCCCAGCTCCTTGCCTCCCTCCAGCCCCACCACAACTCCCTGGGGCCACCCTCCCAGCCCCTCCATCACAGGGACTCCCTGCAACTCCCCCTCCTTCAAGCCAGGTACTCCGTGTCCCCCATGCCAGGTACCCCATTCTCCTCCCATGCCAGAGGCTCTGTAACCCTACTTCCCCCCAGTACCAGGCTCCCCATTCTCCCCCGCATGCCATGGGCTGTATGTACCTCTACCCCTCTCTCCCATGCCAGGGGCTCTGTGCCCCCCATCCCAGGTCTCCCATTCCCCCCCATACCAGGTACCCAATTCTCCCTCCGTGCGGGGCTCTATGCCCCCCTGCCAGGAGCACTGGTGACAACCATTGGCCAAGGTGCTGGGAGACACAAAGCCAGGCCCAAGGCAGGTCCTGCTGGACCGTGTCAGGGGCACTGGGGCCTCATTCCAACCCAGGATTCCTGATGGAACTCTCATCCATACATACTCACATGCTGAGCTGGTCCTGGTCTAACTAACTAACAGTTAACTAACAGATAACTAACAGTTATCCTGGGCAAACCCTAGCACTGCCTCAGGCTTTAAACTGATCTCGTGAGAGGCCGGGAGACCTTCCTGGGGGACAGGTTATCCCGTCGGTGGGGGCTTCTGGCTCCTTCCTCTGAAGCAACTGGGACTGGTCACTGTTGCAGACAGAGACCAGGTTGGATGGGCCCTGGGTGGCAGTGGGGGAGAAAGGGAATATCACGCTGGACGGGCCCCTAGGTCTGATCTGGGATGGCAGGGAGGGTGGTGTGATAAATGAGGGTAGGGTAGCTCCCTTTTATGGACACCCAACCAGCCAGTTAGCTATAAAATCCCTGTTAGTAGCTGTTCTCTACTCGCTTTACCTGTAAAGGGTTAAAAAAGCCCATAGGTAAAAGGAAGGGAGTGGACACCTGACCAGAAGAGTCAATGGGAGGGCTAGAACTTTTTAAAATTGGGAAAAAACTTTCCCTTTGTCTGTCTGTCTGTCGTTTTCCGGGGAGAGGAGACGCAGAGCAGGAACAGGGCTGAACTATGCTGTAGGAAGCTTTAAGCCAGGTCTGAAAAACCATCAGATCATACCTACAGACTATTGATTTGAAACCCCCAGATATGTAAGTAGCTCAGGGGATGTCTAGGAAGACACGATTAGGTTTATCTTTTTTTTTTTTCCTTATTGGCGTGTGGACTCCTCTGTGCTAACCCCAAATGCTTTTATTTTGCTTGTAACCATTAAGTTGGACCTCAAGAAAACCATTCTTGATGGTTATTATATTGGCTCTTTTTAAATCTGGCAATAACCTAAGTTCCAGATGTATTTTCTTTCTTTTTGTTTTTAATAAAATTTACCTTTTTTAAGAACAGGATTGGGGTTGTGCGTGTCCTAAGGGGTTTGCGCGTATGTTGTTTAATTAGCTGGTGGCAACAGCTGATTTCCTTTGTTTTCTTTCTCAGCTCTTCCCCGAGGAGGGGTGAAAGGGCATGAGGGTAACCCCTGGGGAGGAATTCCCAAGTGTGCCTTCCTGGGTCCAAAGAGGTTTTTTGCACTTGGATGGTGGCAGCATCTACCCATCCCAGGTCAGAGAGAAGCTGTGACCTTGGGAGTTTAATACCAGCCTGGAGTGGCCAGTATTAATTTTTAGAATCCTTGCAGGCCCCCCATCTTCTGCCCTCCGCGTGCTAGAGTGGGGAATCAGCCTTGACAGGTGGGGTGATAACAAGCTGAGCAGGCCCGAGGTCTGATTGAAGGTGGTTGTGGGGGAATACCAGGCTGGGCGGGCCCTAGATCTGATTTGGGGTGGCAGGGAGGGTGGGGGAAGACGATGTTGGGTGGGCCTATGGATCTTATCCAATCTGGTTGTTCCTAAGCTCCTGTCTGCCTTCTCTGACCCATCCTCACTCTGTATCCCTCCAGCACTCCACCCCAGCCAAATGCTCCCCAGCTCCATGATCTCTATTTTGCCATTTTTGGGGAGACAGCAGATTGCAGTGGCTGGGCACTGGACTGGGAGTCAGGACTCCTGGATTCTATCCCCAGCTCTGCCCCGACCTGGGACAAGTATTTTCCCTCTCGGTGCCTCAGTTTCCCCATCACCACCTTTTCTTTATTTCATCTGTGAGCTCTTTGGGGTGTGGCCTGTCAGTGCATACCTGCACAGCGTGACAGGGACCCCACTCTCGGTCAGAGAGAAGGGGTCTCTACCAACTGGTACAAGGAGAGCACACATGCGTGGGGAGAAGGTGTGTACAAACATGCCCAGCTGTCACAGAGTCCCCGGGCGATGCTCTGAAATTGCTCCCTACGAAGCCAGTCAGAACTCTGGTGAAGTCTCCTTTCTGTGAGCAGACTGTCTTAGGGCAAGAAGCTCACACAGCTTCCACCTTCCTGGGTCTGACCTCGGAGCATTCAGCATCCTCTGCCCCTCCATGCGCTTCCCACAGCGAGTCCGCCCAGGCGGGGCTCTTGGGGAAGCCAGAGGGCCCTGCACCCCAACTTTGCAGTCAGATGTGACTCTCAGCCAGCCAGTAAAACAGAGGTTTATTAGACAACAGGAACATGGTCTAAAACAGAGGTTGTAGGTACAGAGAACAGGACCCCTCAGCAGGGTCCATTTTGGGGGGGCAGTGAGCCAGACAACCATGTCTGCACTGCATTCCATGTCCCCAGCCAGCCCCAAACTGACTCACCCTCCAGCCCCTCCTCCTCTGGGCTTTGTCCCTTTCCCTGGGCCTGGAGGTCACCTGATTCCTTTGTTCTCCAACCCTTTATCTATCACCTTGCAGGGGGGAAGGACCCAGGCCATCAGTTGCCAGGAGGCAGAGTGTTGGCCATTCATGTACGCTGGCCCTTTGCTCTGCAACAATTACACCCCCTGATCCCACCACCTAGAGACTTAAGAAATGCATAGGGGAAACTGAGGCACCCCTACAGTATTCAGAGGAAACATTAAGAACAGTCCCACTTCGTCACACCAGCACAGCGCAGAGCCTTGTTGGGTAGTTTGTTCCCAAGCAGCCTATTAACACTGATGCCACAATTTGCTGTCCCCATCAAACACAGCCATTTGACCTTGGTCACCTGTTCGCTCCCCCACTAGAATGCACCCGCCCCAAAGGCGCTGCCGGCTGAGCCAGTTGAGCACCGGTTCACCCCTCTCTATACAGCGACTGGCCACTGCATTCCCAAAGCAGATTCTGACTTTGGGAATGCTGGTCCATTTCACACATTCACAGCGACCTCCAGAGGCACGTGGGCTTAGGGAAGGAGGATGGACTTGGGACATCTGGGTTCAATTCCTACCGGTCATCACCCTGTGCCTCAGTTTCCCCACCCGTAAAACAAAGGATAATCATCCTTCCTTCATATACTGAGAAAACAAACTGTCCAGGGCAGAGCAGCACTGAGCATGAGCACCCTCCGTACACCTGTGCAAAACCGCTGAGCATATCACAGTCACTGAGCCCTGGTGACAATGGCTGGCCAAGGTGCTAGGAGACACAAAGCTAGTCCCAAGGCGGGTCCTGCTGGACCACTTAAAAACACAGTAGTCACCCACTCAAACTCACTGGCCAGGTAGCACGACCGTGACTTGAGTTCAGGGCTCAGGCAGGAAGTGTTCACTGACACTTTATTTTTGAAATAACACATTTTACTGAAGGAATGGGAAATCCTCAAGGAAAAATGTTCTTCTCTTTAAAATTTTCTGATTTCTGGTTGAAAACCTGAAAATAAGGTGGGAAAAAATCAGTTGGGGACCAAAATGTTTATTTGAAAACTGATTTTGGGGGGGAAGATGGGTGGGTTTTCATTAACAAGAAGTCACAGGAAATTGCATGGCCAATAAAAGGATTTTTTCAAAATTTCCCCCCAAAAAATATGAATTTTTTTGTCCTGATCTGTTTGACTCACTCAGCTTTCGAGGAAGATGGACAACACACAGGCCAGCCTGGTACCCGTGAAACTGCCAGAGCTCACAATAGCACTAAAAGTCTCCTAACCGAGCTCAGGGGCCCCTTCGGGTCAGGTGCTGCACTGACCCACCCCCCGAACCAAGCTCAGGGGCCCCGTCGGGTCAGGCGCTGCACTGACCTCCCGCCCTTCCCCCAAACTGAGCTCAGGGGCCACGTCAGGTCAGGCGCTGCACTGACCCCCGCCCCCTCCCCCAACTGAGCTCAGGGGCCACATCGGATCAGGCACTGCACTGATCCCCTTCCCCCAAATGAGCTCAGGGCCCCCGTCAGGCCGGGCACTGCCCAGACACTCAGGGTCAGATTATTTCCTGCATTTTACAGATAAGGGAACTGCGGCACAGAGGGGGAAGTGACTTGCCCCAGGACACCCAGTAGGCCAGGGACCAAACTTCATTGGGCTAAGCTGGTAAAGCGTCCTCCTCAAGCCAGTATAACCCAGTTCCCGACCACCAGCCTAAGCTAGAGACTCCCCCACTCCAGCAACCCAGCCTCTATAACCACTGGACCCCACAACCCTCCCAGAGCTGATATAGAACCCAGGAGTCCTGGCTCCCAGCCCTGTGCTCTAACCTTGTGTGCTGGCTGTCGAGCCTTACAACAGCAACACCCACAAACACACCCCAATAATAAAAGAAATAAGATCCCCACAAAGCGACAGCCCCAAAGGCTCCAGCCTGCAGCCTGTCTATCCCTGTCCCCTCCTACAAATCCCAGGCTAGAAGCTGCCAAAGAAGAGATGGGGCCAGGCCCAAATCTGGGTCCAGATCCCACAGCATGGGCAAGGGGCCAACACCTCAAACCTGGATAGCTGACACCGCAAACACTCTCCCGGATTGCAGAGAGCCCACCCTGGCCAGTCAGGCACCATGGCTGTGACAGCTCAGCCAGGCTCCCGGTGGCACAAAGCAGAGGCCAAGGGCTGACAGAACTGACAAGTCCAAGCCCCTCTCTCCCGGCACCACTCTGGGGAAAGGGGAGAGCACGCTGTGAGGGTATGGGGGGGGGGGGGGGTGAGGTCTCTCTGCTGCTGCCCAGCCTGTCCCTAGGGCAATGTCCTCACTCTGGGGAGAGACAGTGAGCCGTCTGGGCCACACTCCTGCTCCAGCCCCTCGCCTTCCCCTCCTGCCCCCTAGGGTCTCACCTTCGCTGCAGAACTTGCCCTGGAAGCCAGTCATACTGCAGTCGCACTGCACCTCCCCGTTCAGCACGCTGCAGAGCCCACCATGGGCGCAGGGGTTTTGCTTGGTGCACAGGTACTCCGAGTCGCTGCGGATGCCCTGGCTGCCCAGCAGGGCCGGCGGTGTGTCACCCACCTTGAGGTTGGCCACCAGCCCCTTGAAGGGCACCTCATACTTGACGGTGCTCAGGGTGAGGGCCGAGAGGCGCACGTCAGGCGGGATCCCCCCCACAAAGAGGTCGCTCTCCACGGCCATGTCCCTCCGCTTGGACTTGACCTCTGCCACCTTGGCCTCGCCATCCACCACCAGCATGGTCTCCCGGTAGTTGCGGGTCAGGAGCACCATGTGCCAGCGGTCGTCATCCACGGGCGTCTCCAGGTGCAGCGTGGCAGGCTCGGCGCAGGAGATGGTGAAACGCAGGCGCAGGTGCCCCTCGGCAATCATGAGCTCCAGGAAGTCACAGTTCCCCCCGTCGTCCAGGTAAAGCACCAGCGCCCGTGAGACGTTTGTCTTCAAGCTAAAGCTCAGCTCCCCCAAGGAGCTGGCATCCCAGCGGGCATAGCGGGCCCACTGCCCTGTGGCGCCACCGAACTCCAGCGCCGCCCCGCCCGCCCCAGGGCCCAGCAGGGCACCCATCAGCAGCACCAAGGGCAGCAGTCTGGCCATGGCACCCAGTCTCATCTGTCCCTGCCCCCCCCCCAAGGCAAATGCTGGGCACTGCCCCCGCACTGCCACAGCCTCAGATCCTCATGGGGGGGGCGGGCGGGCGGCTGGATGGGGGGAGGGAGGGGCAGGCAGGGTTGGGGTGCGGTGGCTTCCTCGGAGGCCGGGGAGCAGGTGGAGAAGAGAGGGGGACTCCACTCAGATGGAGGGTGGGGGGCTTTCACTGCCACTCAGTGACAAGGGGAGATGGGACGCCAGGATCCAAATATCCAGAAGTCAGAGAGAACAAATCCAGGCCCCGGCCAAGTCAACCCCCTCCCCCCACCCAGCCTCCACCAATCACAGGCTCCAGGTCCGGCTCCAGCAAGTTACAGCATCCTCCTCCAGTGGGGTGCAGAGCCAGCCGCGCCCACAGGGGGTGCTCGGCCCGGCTCCGGCGTCGCAGGAGGTCGGAGCTGCGAGGAGAGAGAGGAGACGTGTGAGGCCGGGCCATGTGCACCAAAGGGTTAATACAACGCAGCCCGCTCTAACACACTAGACCCTGCCCTCCCAGAGCCAAGGGCTGAACCCAGGCGTTCGGGGAACACCCCTCCCCAACCCTAGGGCTGGCTACTCTCCCAGGAAATTCCCCTTCTCATAGTAGTTCCAGCCCAGGACCTCCTCTGATTGGTTGCTCTTCCCCACTTTCCCCACCTCCTGTGGGAGGGTGGCCAATCAGAGCTGTTACAGGAGGCCAAGTAGCACCCCACCCCCCCAGGCAACAGGATTTTGGGTAGGGGAGAAGGAAGAAGAAGCAGGCCAAACCATTCTCACAGTGAGGGGCGTGGGAGCAGGCTGTACCATTCTCACAGGGAGGGGGAGCAGGTCATACTATTCTCACAGGGAAGACAGGTGGAAAGGAGGGACCAGGCCTTACCATTCTCACAGAGAGAGAGAGGCGGGAGCAGACCACACCATTCTCAAAGCAAGGACGGGGAGGGGGGAGAGAGAGAGAGAGGTGGAAGCAGTCCATACCATTCTCACAGGGAGGAGGGGGGTGAAGAGGCGGAGCAGGCCATACCATTTTCACAGCAAGGATGGGGGGGAGAGGCAGAAGCAGGCCATACCAGTCTCACAGCAAGGATGGGGGAAAGGAGGGAGCAGGTCATATTTTCACAGCAAGAATGGGTGGGAAGGAGGGAGCAGGTCATACTGTTCTCACAGCAAGGACCGGCAGGGAGAGAGACAGGAGCAGGCTGTACCCTTCTCACAGTGAGGAGGAAGGTGAAGAGGCGGGAGCAGGCTATACCATTCTCACTGTGAAGGGAGGGGAGAGGCGGGAGCAGACCATACCATTCTCACAGCAAGGTGGGGGAAGAGGTGGGAGCAGGCCGTACCATTCTCACAGAGAGAAGGGTGGAGAGGTGGGAGCAGGCCATACCATTCTTACAGTGAGGAGTGGGGGAGAAAAGGGGGCAGGCCATACCAGTCTTACAATGAGGATGGAGAGAGAGAGAGGCAGGAGCAGACCATACCATTCTCACAGTAAGGATGAGGAGGAGAGGAGGGAGCAAGCCATACCATTCTCACAGTGAAGGAGGGGAGAGGTGGGAGCAGCCCGTACCATTCTCACAGCAAGGATGGGGGAGAGGAGGGAGCAGGTCACACTATTCTCACAGTGAGAATGGGAGGAGAGCAGGGAGCAGGCCACACCATTCTCACAGCAAGGCTGGGTGGGAAGGAGGGAGCAGTTAAGGTGGGAGCAGGCCATACCATTCTCACGGGGGGGGGAGAGAGAGGCAGGAGCAAGCTGTACCATTCTCACAATGAGGATGGGGGGAGGAGGAGGGAGCAGGTCATATTATTCTCACAGGGAGGATGGTGGGAGGGGCAGAGCAGGCCATACCATTGTCATAGGGACAGATGCTGCTCCCTCCTCCCCTCAGTCTACTCCTTGCTCCTCCACCCTCCCTCCAACGCCAGAGCAGGGAGGGGCAAAGAGCCTTTGGACTTGTCCTGACATCTGACCCCCAAGCAACCCTGCTGAGGGCCCAGTGCTGACTGCTCTCTCAGCCACACACCCTGTGTTCTTTGCACAAGGCCCCAGCCCCGGTCGTTTTAGGGGTAGGTGACCAGAGCAGCTGCCCTCAATGCCAACCTCCAGAGGACTAGGGTGACTCCCGCCAGCCCTCCCCGACACACTGGCTTATTTGCACAGGGACAATCCCAGCCCGCCCCATTATTTGCACAGACCACTCCCCACCCCTCCCCCTGGGCCATATGCCATTTATGGCCTCCCCCACCCCCCCCCACAATCTGCATCTCATCACTGCACTGCCACTCAGGCATTATTTACAACCCACCCACCACTGGCATACTGTAGGCAGAGGGGGGCATGCAGAAAGGGAGCAGAAAGAGGAGGGGGTGGGGCAGAGGGGAACAGAGACTAGGTCTGATTGGGGGCAGCAGGGACTGGATGGGCCCATGGGTCTGATCTGAGAGTGGGGCAGGGAATACCAGGCTGGATGGGCCCATGGGTCTGATGCAAGGTGGCAGGGGGAGGGGAGATATTGGGGTGGGTGAGCCCATTGGTCGAACCTGTTACCCCTACCAGCGACCATGGCAATCAACCCTCATTAACACCCTGTCACCCCAAAAATCTATTAAAAGAACAAATGTAAATGGGGTGGGGGAAGGGGCGGTTTCCACAGTAACACGGCACCGGGGATATGGCATCATGCAAATGAGGTATGGCAGGTTATTTATAACTGTGCCTCGTCTGTGCCCCTCATTGGGTAATGGGGGCCATTAGCATGCGCTGCATAATTAGCCAATCACATTAAATGCTGCACCTGTGCGAGGGGAGGCACTGATTGACGCCTGAGCAGTGTGCTGGGGGGCTGGGCTCTGAGCCCCACGATTCTCCCTCCTCAGCACCATCATCCCCTGTGGGTTGCTCGGGTGTGGGGGTAGCTTTTCCTGCCCCCGCCAAATCCCAGCAGACTGCACCAAGGGATGAGACTGTACCGGAGAGTTGGATTGACTTGAACCTCCTCCCCGGGCTTCTCACTCCCCCAACTCATCCCCTCAACTCCCATCTTTCCCCACCCTTGCACCCCCTCCCCCTTACCATCTTACCTCCTTCCCTCCCCCTCCTCCTCTACAATCCCCCACCCCCCACCAGCCCTCTGTTCCCCCTTACTATTCCCACCCACCTCTACTCCCAACCCCCTCAACCCCCCCCTTACCATCCCCACCCCCTTGTCTTTTTTAGAGAAGGAAATTAATTAACTATTGATTCCTGCTGCCTGATGGGGTCACATTCCCACCAGACAGGTGGTGTTCTGTGGGGCGGGGGGGAGATACAGGGAGCTGGAAGGGGATGAAGCCAAAGGGGGTGGCGGGCTCACCATGCAGCAATGCAGTCACAAACAGGAGATGGGGAAGAATGAACATGGGGGCTGGTTTTACACTGTGAATTGCAGGGAGGGACAGGAGGTCTCAGTTCTATCTTCACCTCTGGGAGGGGAGTGGAGTTTACTGGGTTAGAGCGAGGGGGCCTGGGAATCAGGATGCCTGAGTTCTATTCCCAGCTCTGGGAGTGGAGTGGGGTCCAGTGGGTTAGAACTGGGGAGGGGGAGTCAGGACTCTTGGGTTCAGGGAGGAATCTGTGGCAGATCTGGGAACTGAACCCAGGAGTCCTGAGTCCCAGTGCCCTAACCACAAAGGCCTCCTTTCACGCAGCTCTTCTGCGGAACTGTGAGAAACATAACTAGGACTGCATCCAATGAAGTGAGCTGTAGCTCATGAAAGCTTATGCTTAAATAAATTGGTTAGTCTCTAAGGTGCCACAAGTACTCCTTTTCTTTTTGCGAATACAGACTAACACGGCTGTTACTCTGATAACTAGGATTCATGCCATGAAGCTTGGATTGGAATATATTCCTGACCCCAGATCAGGGTCAAGAACAGTCTGGTCTTGATTAAGTTTAAAGCACATCAAATCAAGGGTGCTCTCCCCTAAACACCCCACCATGCACACAGATGCAAAACAAGATTGATGCCAGCAGCAACATCCAATGAACTTTGGGTGAAACCCCCACCAGCCCTGGTCTAACAGGCTCTCAGTGCTGCATTGTTCACCTGAGGAACTCCCTGCTACAAGAAAATGATCAAACAATTCTCATTCTTCCTCTCTGGAACATTGCAACCTGGGTGTCTAAGCACAGCACAAAAAGTAGAATTACACCACTGAGCCAGGAACAGCCACCACTTAAATCTGGGGCAGGTAAATGCTAAGAAGAGTTGACATATTATTATTTGCTCTGGAGTCAGCTGAGATCAGAGCCCAGACATGCCACGTGGTGCACCGATTGAGACTGGGGCCCCGCCACACCAGGGAAGACAGACATTGAGAAACAGTCCCCACCCCAAAGAGCTCACAGTCTAAATAGACAAAAGAGGGGAGGGGAAACAGTGGCTCCAAGAGGCAAAGGGACTTGCCCAAGCTCAGCGGCAGAGCCAGGGGTAGAACCTAGGAGTCCTAGCTCCTAGTCCAGCACACTATCCCCTGCAATCCATCCTTCAGGTTGGGTGTACTGTGCTTTGACCTTGAGGTGCCAAGATCCCGAGAATGGTTGTGACAAAATCATGTAGCAGGAAGTTCCACAGGTGAGCAGCAATGTAGTGAGTGTAGAGGGGTGGGTGCTGTCCCTTGCAGGGATCCTAGGAGTCCAAGATTGGGCCCCTGAGCCACTCTGCCACACCAGTTCCCATCCTCATGGATCTGCTCGGAGAGGCATGAGTCCCTGCCCGCCTCCCGTCCTCAGTATCACAGTTCCAGCATGGTACGGCAGCCCTGGGTTGTCGCTTCAGATTAAGTGTGTTGCCAAGCATGTGCAGACAAGTACGATGGGCCCCATGCTCATGCGCTCTACTCTGCCAGCCCTGCAGGCTCTGCCAGCCGGGCTTTGTGCTGGGCAGCCAGGCCAGCACGGGGAGTTCAGGGGACGCAACGTCCTTTGGATCCCATAGGCAGGGATCTCTCACCCTCCCCCCATCCTTGTTCCTCAGGCAGGTTGCAGGGCAGCATCCTGCAACAGGGGCTGCCAGCCACTCAGCGTGGCGTGCAAGGAGGCAAGCAGCTTCAGAGCACAAGCAACTGTGAGCAGGGCCAGTCTTGTGCAAGCACACAAGGATGGGCTCAAGAAGTGCCATGAGAGCATGCAAAGGTACGTGCACATGCAGCCACATCGCCTCCCGCAAGGACACTGGCTATGTGCACTCACGCATGAGCCTGCTGAGACTCCACACACAGATATGCTCCCACAGCCGCATCACCTATGCAAGGACACGCACTCACATGCATGTGCACATGGCCAGAGCCTCATGTGAGCCCACCCCTCCCTCCCCCTGCAGCCCCATCATCCTGTGCAAGGACGGACACATGCAACACAGCCAGGACCTTGTGCAAGCACATGACTGCACAAAAACAGCAGCCCCCCCTATCACATCCAGTTGCGCACACACACACCCCCCCAAGGACACGCGTGCCTCACCGGGACAAATCCCTCACAGCAAGGAACACACCGGCAGACTCCATCATGTACCATGCTATCCATGGCACACGCACACAGGTAACACCAGTGCGAAGGGGGAGGAAACAGCATCAGGACTCCTGGGACCCATTCTCCGCTCTGGGAGGGTGGCGCAGGCTAGTGGTTAGAGCAGGGGGCTGGGAGTCAGGACTCCTAGGTTCTATCCCTGGCTCATCCACTTCCTTTCCCTTCCCTGTGCCTCAGTTACCCTTTCTCCCCCCCCACCACTCCCAACAACATGGTATAGGTGCTTCGGGGTAGCTAACACAGGGACTATCCAGCCTACTAGTACATGGGCCAATTTATTTACTCTGCCCTCCTAGCTTTTCTGGAAGGGGGTTAACAGAGAACAGGCAACGCAGCGAGTGGCCTTCACACTACACATTTACCAGGCAGCTCTTAATAAAAGCTGCCGTCATGCCAGCCCAATGCCATAACCTCCACTGGCTTCCACAAGAGGGGCAAGAACCTACACTGAGGGGCACAGAGCACAGGGCCATCCCTAGCCTAGAGCATCTCATTCCCTGCTCGAACCCCCTGGCCCCCACTCCCCTCCCAGAACTCAGAATGGAACCCAGGAGTCCTGTGCAGGGCATATAAATAACTTTAAAATAGCTACACCTGAGGCCTGCGGGGCTGCAATCAGGGGAGGAGAGGTGAGGGAGCAGTGTCCAGAGAACCTGCTTCTGGAGGAGCTCTTGGCCCTGGGGGGAGCCACCTCCAATGGGGGAGAAAGACAGGAACCCAGGAGTCCAGCATCCCCTGTCCCCCGCACACACACAGAGTCGCTTCAGTCTACTGCCTCTGGCCCAAGGGTGTCTCCTTGCATTAGGGCAGGCGGGCAGGCTGCTCAGACAGTGTGAAGAGGCGTCCCTCCCCCCAGATCCCCGAGTGCTGCCAGCCACACACTCACAACCGTGGGTTTAGCAGGCCAATGCTCAAACCACTGAGCTATCACTGCCCTGACCCAGGTGAGCACCGTGCCTGGACATGCTGCCCCCCCAAATCCCTCTGCTTCCATTGCATCCCCAGTCAGAACCCAGGGCTCCTCCCACCCCATTCCCTCCAAATCCCCCGACCCTGCCCAGCACCCCATCCCCCACTCTCTCTCTCTCACACACACACACACACACCGACCCCCACTGGACCTCTCCCCACCTCCTCCTCCTCCCCCATACACACTCCACCCCCTGCTGGACCTCCCACCACCACTTGCCCACACACTCTTACCCCCACTGGACCTCCCCCCATCCCTCCTTTCATACACCCCGATCCTCTGCCGGACCTCCCCCCCAATCCCATCCCCCGCTCACGCACCCTGCCAGGCCTCCCTGTAATCCCATCGCTCTATATATACCCCAACCCCCTGCCAGGTCTCCCCCCTCAGACACCCCGATCCACTGCTGGGCCTATCCCCCCCCCCCCCCCGGCAACTCCAATCCCCTGCTAGGCCTCCCCTCCAACCCCCCCGCCCCGCATCCCCCTCATCACACACCCCAGTCCTCTGTCCGGCCTCCCCCCTCCACATCCCATCCTCCCCACACACACAGTTCCCCCTTCGGGCCTTTCCCCCACCCACCCACAAGTCCCCAGCCCTAACCTCAAACCCAAACTGTCAGTCCCCAACACCAGCTTCCAGGGCCTCCCCCTCCTAGTTCAACAACTGGGCAAACAACATGGTCTGCTGGATCTTGCTTTGTCCAGATGCTCTCAAGTAATCCAGTTAGGAGGGCAGTGGGGTACAGTAGTTAGAGCAGGGGGCTGGGAGTCAGGACTCCTGGGTTCTCTCCTGGCTCTTGGAGGGGAGAGGGTTGGGGGGACTGGGAATCAGGACTTGTGAAGAGATGGTTCAGTGCGCAAGACCCGCACTCGACTTACAGCACTGCAGGCTGGGAATAATGGCGTTGCTTTATTCAGCTAAACAACAGGATGGGGTGGAAACACTCACAAGCTAAACAGGAAGCATAGGAGGAGTGGAGCCTGGCTCCCAACCAGGGCAGTCGGGAATGACCCAGTTAACCCCATGATGACCACTTTACTAGAGGATTCCTGGGTTCTTTCCCCAGCTCTGGGAAGGGAGCGAGTAGCCCATTTAGAGAAGGGGGATAGGGAGCCAGGACTCCCGGCTCAAGGTGAAATTTCTGGGCCCTCCAGAAGTGCTGACATTCTTAATTTATTTTCTACAGCTAACAAGGCCAGAGCCCAGGGTGTGAAGGGAGCGAAGAGGGGAGGGGAATGCTGGGTGGGAGCAAGGGGGCAGTAAAGAGGGAGGGATTGTAACCTAGGGGTGCTAAAGCCCCACGGCCCCAGCAAGCAGTGTCTCACTAATCCCAAGCACAGCCAGGGCAGGCATCGATCGGTGCTCAGCGCTGCCACTGCAGGGCACCTTGAAGGTCAAGCAGAGGAGGAGACCCGCGTGGGGGGAGTGTTGGACAGATCGACTCCAGGGAGAACTCAGAACCCCCGAGGCCTCTGCCAAGGCCCCATCTAGCCCCGGTATCCCCTGCTCCATGTCAGACCATGCAGCGCCCAGGGTGATCTCAGTCAGGGTCCATGCAGCACCCAGCCCCCCGGGGGCCCCGCTCTGGGTCAGGGCCTGTGCAGCGCCCGGGCCGATCTCAGTCAAAGTCCGTGCAGCACCCAGCCTGACAGGGCCACGATCTCACTTGGGGTCCAGGCAATGCCCAGCCCAATAGGGGCTCTAATCTCCATTGCAGGCAGAGGGGGGAATCAGTGCAGTGCCCTGGGCCTCTTGGCACAACCATACAACAACATGCATTTCTGAATCCGCCTGCTCTGTGCGTAACAGGCCCCGTGGTGAGAAACGGGCGAGGGTGCCGGAGTTCCCAGCTGCCTGTTTCATATTTAAGCACCAAGCTGTTGCTTTCACACCCGCGTGCCCTGACTCAACAGAGGAGCACGGGCTCCTCTGTCTGTGAATACGAGGCAAGCGGGACACCTAATGGCAACACGGGGATCCCTGCGGCCTGGGAAAGAAATGCGGGAGTGGAACACGGGGCCTTTCCCTCCAAGGGGGAGCCAGCTCTGATCTGGCCCCAGGGAGATAGGCTGGCTCAGGGGGTGGGAGATAGGGAGTCTTTCCCCTCTAGGGCATCATCAATTCCATGTCCTCGCAGTTCCAGCTGAGGGGTTTAACCACCTTCTCTCTCAAAAAAGACACTGACCACTGTGAAAGGGGGGCAGGCGTGGGGGGGGGTTAGACAGCTTTGGAGGATGCAGCATTAGGGGGGCTGGAAGAGGCAGTGGAGGGGGCAGCGTCAGATACTGAGTTTGTGCTGTTAATTTTAACTAACCTCAAATTATGTTTATGTTAATAACAGAATTGCCTCCCTCAGCCTCACCCCCAACTAGACTCTGAGCCTGGGTGACTCCGAAATCCAAATCCTTAACTTGGCAGCACAAGCACCCCACACTGGAGATGCATGAAAATATAATAAGCTGGAGTCCTGGCTCCCAGCCCCCTGGCTCCAACCCGCTAGACCCCACTTCCCACCCAGAGCTGGGGACAGAACCCAGGAGTCCTGGCTCCCACTTCTGTTCTTTACTTAGGGCCTAGGACTACTGGGTTCTATCCCTGGCTCTGGGATGCAGGTGGGGTCAAGTGGGATGGGATGGGTTGGGGTGGGGTTGGAGCCAGGACTCCCGGGTTCTATCCCTGGCTGGCTCTGGGTGGGGAGTGGGATCCAGTGGGATAGAGCAGGGGCAGAGCGGAGAGTCAGGACTCCTGTGTCCTAGGGGATGTTGGTGGGGTGCATGGGCCTTGGGCTGCCCCAGTACTGGGGGTGAATTTCACCCCATCTATGCAGAGAAGGCATTAAACAGTCTGGCACCCCTGTGGGTTGCATCTGGCCATGAGCCCAGCCACCTAGGTTCAAAGCCACTGCCCCTTGGGGGAGTCAAAACTGAGAGCTGGTATGTGCCCACAGAGGGGGACTGTATGGTTATCCAAGTGTGGGTAGGCACTGAGGTACCCCACCCCACTCCTCAGAGTGCTGGGCAAAGCCTAGGCCCATGGCGCAGCCAAGGTGGGGAACGGAAGCCAGGGAGCTTGAGGTCGGCAGCTTGAATTGATCCTGCCATGCAGCACCAGAATTAGCAGCGCAGCCAGGGCATGTGGTGCCAGACTGGCACCTGGGGGAGGGGGGATCCAGCGGCTTTTCAACCTTGGGGTGACTTCTAGCAGGCAGAGCCCTGCACCAGGAGTAGAATCCAGGAGTCCTGACCCCTCCATGCTCTAACCAGTAGACTCCACTCCCTTCCCAGAGCTGGTTTCCAAGCAGGGAGGTGACTGCTTTTGACTCTCACAGACAGAGCTTGCAGCAAAGGCAGAAAATATAAATA
This sequence comes from Lepidochelys olivacea, assembly GCF_965140295.1. Taxonomy (NCBI): domain Eukaryota; kingdom Metazoa; phylum Chordata; order Testudines; family Cheloniidae; genus Lepidochelys; species Lepidochelys olivacea. Next base: position 33,198,201 of record NC_140417.1, read on the forward strand.
CTAATCAGTGCAGTCCCTTGGGGGAGCGGGCACAGCGGGGGGGGGGGAGCAGCCCTGGCCGATCAATCAGCAGCTGTCATCGCTCCCATCACAGCCCAAGACACCAGCCTACGCAGCATGCATGGGCCACCGCACCAAGGGCAAGGGGGAAGAGCTAGTGTTCTCCCCAGCAGTCAGTGCTGGCCCCAATGCCCCAGCACGGCACTAGGGGGCACTGTGCTGCAGAGTAGGGGGCATCAGTAGGGAGCGCTCTCCCCTCGCAATCAGTGCTGACCCAGCGTGGCATTAGGGGGTGCTGTGCTGCAGGGAGTGGTGTCAGGGGCTCAGGACGGGGCACTCTCCCCTGACAGGCCCTTAAAATTCCTCCACACAACGTGGCTGTTAGAAACCTGCTGAGTCACACCCCAGAGATGGCTGCATTTTATGGAGGCTCTTGCGAGTACATGGCAGACCTCGGAATAGAACCCAGGAGTCCTGCCTCCCAGTCCCTCCCCCAACCCCACTCTTACTCACTAGAGCCCTCTCCCCTTCCACCCCAGGAAATCTGATAAGTGTCACAATAATTCAGGAGATTAAAGGATTGGCTGTGAAAAGTCCATCCTTGCCCGGGGTCCCTAGGATACAGCATTTCCCTGCCAGATCAAATACCCCGTCTCAGCTATTTCCCACCGCCCACCGCTCCCTAGTGCTCCCCCACCTTCCAATCTGCTCCCCCCAATTAATAGCCCCCTACTTTAGCCCCTCCAGCCTGGGACTCACAACCTCCTGCACCCGTGTATAACCAGGCAATGGGCCCTCCCACCCCCAGCTCCCTCCCTCCCTGGCACCTGCCCTCCACTCACACCCCAGTTGATCCATGGTTCTAGACCCTCCCAGGCACAGCCCCCACGTGGGGAGAGTGAGGTGGGGGGGAGACAGAAGAAAAAAGGGGAAGTAAGGGGGGTTGGCTCACCCTCCCATCTCATTCCTGTGCCCTGGCATGCGGGTGTGGGGAGAGTCACACCCCCGTCCCCCCAGGGTACAGCCTATTTGGTGGGCAAGCACGGAGCAGTCAGGTCTGGATGCAACTGAGAGGCACCAGACCCCATTTCAGGGAACGAGGAACTGTGCCACCCTGCAAAATCACTTTACCACCAGCCTGGCCATGCTGGGCCCAGAACCAACATGGGGTGTTGCTGGGCCACCTTCCCGTGCAAGCACATGCACACACGCACACACGCACTCTCTGCCCTCTGCTCCCAACTGCCCTGCGTTCACCAAGAGAGACTTGCCCAGCCAATCTCCCATGGCCTCAGAACGGACCCTGACCCATTCCCTGCCCTCGCCCCATCCATGAGACAAGTTTGCTTGGTCTCAGCCTGGTCGGTCCCTAGCAGGACAGGGCCCGCCAGTCCCCTATCACAGCAGCTCCCTGCACTCCCATCCCCCCTGTTACACCGCCCCCACCCCACTCCACCTCCCGCCCTCCCACCTTCCTATTTGTGGATCTCAGCAGCAGGACTGAGTCAGCCACAGAGACGGCGCTTCCCAGTCCTCCCTGGGGGGACCCAGGTTTTAGGACTGACTCAGCCGCGTGGGGGGAGCTGTGTGTGCGTGCGCATGTGTGTGTCCCCGTCCGGGGGGGCCTCCCCCTGCCATTGTCGTCGTCCCCCGCCCCGGGGACACACACAGAAGTCAAGCTGCGTGACAAGAGCACCTAGAGAATCTGAGAGATCGTCCCCCTCATCCCAGCACAGACCCCTTTTCCCCCACGGACCAAGACCGCCCCCCCACCACAGACCCCTTCCCCCACCGACTGAGACTGGCCCTCCCCCGGCACAGACTCCTCCCCTCCACTGACCAAGGCCGCACTCCCCCAGCACAGACCCCTTCCCCCCACCAACTGAGACCACCACAGACCCCTTCCCACACACCCCCAACCAAGATCAGAGCCCTCCTGGTCCCAGCACAGACCCCTTCCCCCGACCGACCAAGATCAGCCCTCCCCCAGCACAGACCCCTTCCCACCCCTGACAGGGATCAGGGCCCCACCAACCAAGATCAGCCCTCCCCCAGCATAGACTCCTTCCCCCCACCGACCGAGATCGGCCTCCCCACCCCAATCCCAGCACAGACCCCTTCCCCCCAACCTAGATCGCCCCCCAGTCCCAGCACAGACCCCTTCCCCCTACCAACCGAGATCACCCCCCAATCCCAGCACACACCCTTTCCCCCCAAACCCAGATCGGGCCCCTCTCCCCTCTCAGCACAGACCCTGACCCCCACAACCAAGATCATCCCCCTTGTGCCATACTGACCCCTCTACCTCAGACTGGGGGCCCCCTTGTACTATACAGACTGACCCCTCCCGACTGAGATTGTAACACAAGCAGGTGCCCACAGACCCTCCAACTGAAACTGGGGCTCTCTCTCACACTGTACAGGCCTCCACACCAATCAGGATCAGGGCCCCCATTGGGCACTACACGGACCACGAATGACTGAGATGGGACCTTCACCATGCGAGGCACAGCACAGACACACAGTGAGAGAGAGTCCCTGCCCCAAGAGCTCCCAGTCTGAATGGACAAAGCTGGGGAGGGGGAGAAAGGACTTGAGCCAGGAATAGAACCCAGGAGTCCTGCACCCTACACCCCTGCCTACCCTGCTGTGCCATGCTGCCTTTAAAACAATTCTTCTTCTCTTATGCCCTTATAAAAGGCCCAAAGCAAGGCGTCCCCCAACACACACCCCGCGCTGTCCGGCCAGCTCCTGGGCATGGAAGGGGAAAGATCATAGAATCATAGAATATCAGGGTTGGAAGGGACCCCTGAAGGTCATCTAGTCCAACCCCCTGCTCGAAGCAGGACCAATTCCCAGTTAAATCATCCCAGCCAGGGCTTTGTCAAGCCTGACCTTAAAAACCTCTAAGGAAGGAGATTCTACCACCTCCCTAGGTAACGTATTCCAGTGTTTCACCACCCTCTTAGTGAAAAAGTTTTTCCTAATATCCAATCTAAACCTCCCCCACTGCAACTTGAGACCATTACTCCTCGTTCTGTCATCTGCTACCATTGAGAACAGTCTAGAGCCATCCTCTTTGGAACCCCCTTTCAGGTAGTTGAAAGCAGCTATCAAATCCCCCCTCATTCTTCTCTTCTGCAGACTAAACAATCCCAGTTCCCTCAGCCTCTCCTCATAAGTCATGTGTTCTAGACCCCTAATCATTTTTGTTGCCCTTCGCTGGACTCTCTCCAATTTATCCACATCCTTCTTGTAGTGTGGGGCCCAAAACTGGACACAGTACTCTAGATGAGGCCTCACCAATGTCGAATAGAGGGAACGATCACGTCCCTCGATCTGCTCGCTATGCCCCTACTTATACATCCCAAAATGCCATTGGCCTTCTTGGCAACAAGGGCACACTGTTGACTCATATCCAGCTTCTCGTCCACTGTCACCCCTAGGTCCTTTTCTGCAGAACTGCTGCCTAGCCATTCGGTCCCTAGTCTGTAGCGGTGCATTGGATTCTTCCGTCCTAAGTGCAGGACCCTGCACTTATCCTTATTGAACCTCATCAGATTTCTTTTGGCCCAATCCTCCAATTTGTCTAGGTCCTTCTGTATCCTATCCCTCCCCTCCAGCGTATCTACCACTCCTCCCAGTTTAGTATCATCCGCAAATTTGCTGAGAGTGCAATCCACACCATCCTCCAGATCATTTATGAAGATATTGAACAAAACCGGCCCCAGGACTGACCCCTGGGGCACTCCACTTGATACCGGCTGCCAACTAGACATGGAGCCATTGATCACTACCTGTTGAGCCCGACACTCTAGCCAGCTTTCTACCCACCTTATAGTGCATTCATCCAGCCAATACTTCCTTAACTTGCTGACAAGAATACTGTGGGAGACCGTGTCAAAAGCTTTCCCAAAGTCAAGAAACAATATATCCACTGCTTTCCCTTCATCCACAGAACCAGTAATCTCATCATAAAAGGCAATTAGATTAGTCAGGCATGACCTTCCCTTGGTGAATCCATGCTGGCTGTTCCTGATCACTTTCCTCTCATGCAAGTGCTTCAGGATTGATTCTTTGAGGACCTGCTCCATGATTTTTCCAGGGACTGAGGTGAGGCTGACTGGCCTGTAGTTCCCTGGATCCTCCTTCTTCCCTTTTTTAAAGATTGGCACTACATTAGCCTTTTTCCAGTCATCCGGGACTTCCCCCGTTCGCCACGAGTTTTCAAAGATAATGGCCAATGGCTCTGCAATCACAGCCGCCAATTCCTTCAGCACTCTCGGATGCAACTCGTCCGGCCCCATGGACTTGTGCACATCCAGCTTTTCTAAATAGTCCCTAAGCACCTCTATCTCCACAGAGGGCTGGCCATCTCTTCCCCATTTTGTGATGCCCAGCGCAGCAGTCTGGGAGCTGACCTTGTTAGTGAAAACAGAGGCAAAAAAGGCATTGAGTACATTAGCTTTTTCCACATCCTCTGTCACTAGGTTGCCTCCCTCATTCATTAAGGGGCCCACACTTTCCTTGGCTTTCTTCTTGTTGCCAACATACCTGAAGAAACCCTTCTTGTTACTCTTGACATCTCTTGTTAGCTGCAGATCCAGGTGCGATTTGGCCCTCCTGATATCATTCCTACATGCCCGAGCAATATTTTTATACTCTTCCCTGGTCATATGTCCAACCTTCCACTTCTTGTAAGCTTCTTTTTTATGTTTAAGATCCGCTAGGATTTCACCATTAAGCCAAGCTGGTCGCCTGCCATATTTACTATTCTTTCGACTCATCGGGATGGTTTGTCCCTGTAAACTCAACAGGGATTCCTTGAAATACAGCCAGCTCTCCTGGACTCCTTTCCCCTTCAAGTTAGTCCCCCAGGGGATCCTGGCCATCCGTTCCCTGAGGGAGTCGAAGTCTGCTTTCCTGAAGTCCAGGGTCCGTATCCTGCTGCTTACCTTTCTTCCCTGCGTCAGAATCCTGAACTCAACCAACTCATGGTCACTGCCTCCCAGATTCCCATCCACTTTTGCTTCCCCCACTAATTCTACCCGGTTTGTGAGCAGCAGGTCAAGAAAAGCGCCCCCCCTAGTTGGCTCCTCTAGCACTTGCGCCAGGAAATTGTCCCCTACGCTTTCCCAAGATGCCTGTTTTTATATTTACACACACGATGCTCTCTCAATAATTCAGCAGCAGTCAGCTCAGATTAGGGCTTAGCTTGTCCTGCTGGGATCAGGAATAAATAAAATATCACTGGTTAGCGCAGACGTATGGGAGCAGAGTGGAGGGTATCGGGGTGGAGTACATACATTCTTAACAAAAGGCCTTAAAATCCAGCCCTGAGTTCCCGCAGCAATTGCAGATCAGACAGGCAGGCCTTCAGGGTAATGAGATCAGCCCAGATCAGCCCTCAGGGCGAGAAAAAGGAGGCATGGCTTAACTGCTTCCCGCTTGATGGTAGTGCCTACAAGCCACAGCAGGAATTGGGGGGCCCATCCCACCAAGTTCTGCGTGGACTCCAACCGAGATCGGGCCTCCATTGTGCCAGGTGCTGCACAGACCCTGATCAAGATTCAGGCACTGCACAGTCCCGACCAAGATCGGGGTCCCTGTCAGACCAGGCACCACACAGGCTCCTGTGACTGCTATCGGGGCCCCCATCATGCCAGGGACTGCACAGACCCCCTCAACTGAGATTGTGACCCCTGTCATTCTGGGCACTGCACAGCTATACACACACCTGACAGAGGTCAGGGTCCCCATTGGGCATGGAGGGCGGCTAGACCCACTTCCTGGGTTATGGGAGGGTTAGGAGTTATGCCACCCACGCTGCACAACAGCCTTAACTCTGCCCCTGCAAAACTGGGACACACCTTGCCCTCGTCCAGCACAATTCCGTGTGTCCTGATGGTGGTATTGCCCAGGATCCTATTGCACCGGGGCTGTACAGACACAGCCCCAAACAGCTTTGCGCCCTCCTGCCCCTCCCTGCGCTAGGCCTTCCAGCCACACCGCCCCACCCACCGGGGCCGAGCTCCCCATAGCATCGGTGGCTGCACAAGACTTGACCACAGTGAGGCTGCTGGCGTGCAGAGATCACAGCCTGTCGGTGCTGGCCAGGCCTGTTGCATCACACTGCCCTGTCCAACTGTCTCCACCTGTTGGCTCTGAGCTTACACTTAGGCCAAGTCCACCCCAGAAGCCCCGTGCCGGGAGCGCCGCCCTGGTATGGTACCAGCAAAGTCCTCCCAGCGTGGACCCAGCTTAGCCCAACACACAGTGGCGTACCCCAGCCCCCGCATGGAACAAGCTGGAGCAGTAAAAGCCTGGCTCTGCCAGACTAGCTGCCTCTGCACTAGGGGCCTTTGCTGGCACAGACTTGACGGTCGGAGATCCCGCTTGTGCCACAGACGTTTGTAGCCTAGGCCAGGCCTCAGACTGCAGGCTCTTTGGGCCAGGGACCGCCTGTTAGTTCTGTACAGTACTAGAGCTCGGGCCGTGTCACTGTACCAACCCGGAGCAGTGGTCAGCAGGAGATGCAGCCAGGCTGGTCCCCAGTGCCCATCGTTGCTCAGTGCTGTGTTATCACCCGCAGTGCGCTGGCCCCACGATGGTGTCATCAGCCCGAGCTCTGCACCTTTCATCCCTGGATCTTGAAGTGTTTTTACAAAGGAGGTCAGCCTCATTATCCCCATTGTACCGGGGGGGGAAACTGAGGCACACGGCGGGGCCGTGACTCGTCCCGGGTCACCCAGCAGGCTGTGGCTGGGCCGGGAATAGGGTCCTTCGGGCCGCAAAAGGCAGCCCCTGGGGCAGGCACTAGGGCAGAGGGAAGTCCCAGTGCAAGGAGGAGCGAACGGAGCTTAAGCCCAAGTGCCTGGTCTGGAGCCGCAAAGAGGCAGCATAGGCTGCGGGCTCAGCCCCCGACCAGTATGTGAGTCAGGGCGAGGGCACTCTGTGCGGGTGCCCCCTTCACACAGCCCTCGGGTCCCAGCGGGGACAGGGAGATGGCAGAGAAAGCACCAGCGGTGCTCTGCATTCGCTGCTGTCACCAAGTTTTTGAGTGGTGAATTTCCCTTGTTGAGGGGAGAGGCGGAGAGGGCATAGCAAGGGCACCCGCGGGTGACACGAAGGGGCATGCTTTACCACTGCTCGCTTACCAGCTGGGCCTCCTCTGTGACCCTGACAGGACCGGAGCCACAGAGCCTGGGCACTGAGCATGCCTAGTCCCCCCAGGGTGGGCCCATGCTAGGCACTGAGTGTACCCAGTCTCCGCTCCCCACCCCATCGCCAAGCTGCCCCGTGCAATCATTACTGGAGAACCGCCAGCGCGTCAGCTGTGTCTGAGCAGCAAGCAGGAGCTCTTCCATCCACGCAGCGTGTGTAATTAACCGCCTTGAAATCACTCGGAGCCCAGCAACTGCTCCCTTGCAGGCAGCAGATGGAATTAGTGGGGATTCCCCGCACACGCACACGGCCCCCCTGTACTCCTCCCTACAACTGCCCCCGATACAGCACCCGACTCGGCCTCCCCCTCTGTTCCACACAAACACAATCCAGTCTCACCACCGCTGCAGTTGCCTTCCATGCTCCCAACAACACTGGGATTTGGGTGCTGAAATGCAGCTGCCTCTGGGGTTCAGCAGGGCGCCTGTCCACTCAGGGGTCCTCCACCCAGCGCTGAGATGCAGCCACATCTGGGGTGGTGGGGCATGGGGGCTGTTTATACAGGGACCTCTTGCTCAGGGCTGAAATGCAGCCACCTCTACAGAGAGCTGTTTAATACACTGGCTTTACACAGCACCGTAAACTTACATAGATGTTATAGGAAGTAAAGAGACATGCACTGCCCCCAAGAGGTCACAGTCTAAGGCCCTGACCCCTAACACTTACCAGGAAGGGTAACGTTACTTTGCCACAGCAGCCCCCTGGTGCGCAACTGAGCACTAGGATAGTAAGTTAAAGTGTGTGGGGGTGGGGAATGCCTTTTCACCAAACCTTCCAGGGAGGGAAATGGGGTCTAGTGGGTTATTGCAGAAAGACCTAGGAGTCAGGATGCCTGGGTTCTATCCCCAGCTCGGGAAGGGAAGTGGGGTCGAGTGGGCTGAGAGGAGTCCTGGGTTCTACAGAGGTCAGACTAGGACTTAAAAAGTTGCTTTTGCGGGAATTACTTAAAATAAATCCTGACTTCTGACCCCCTTGGGTCACAGCTCCAGGGACTCACCCCACGAGGATCAAAGGTGGGATTTAAACCCATGTTAACCAGCCGCTTTTAACCCCAGGTCTGGGCAGGAGCCACTGCATTTGCGCCCCCATTAGCTGGGCAAGGCGAATCTGAGGGGGCCATGTTGGCTTCTCCACGCTCAGCCCTGACAGACAGAGGAGGGAGATACTCTGTGATCCTTTGTATTCACCCATTCTTGGGGTCTCTGCTAGTCCCCTTCTGCTTTGTTCTGCCCCACTGCACACACACACCCCCAGCATACACCCATGGGACAGGCCTATCTCTTCAAGTGACACAAAATTCCTATGCTCCAGGGGATTATAATCACACACACACTGCAGCCCCATTCCAGTGCCCACTGCAATGCCAGGGGATTATAATCCCACACACGCTGCAGCTCCGTTCCACTGCAATGATGGGGGATTATACCACACACACACACACACACTGCAATGCCTTTCCAGCACTCCAGGTACCTCCCCTTCAGATGTAGCATCTTCACTGTAGTAATATTCCAGTAAGAGTAGAGATCCCAGGGAGATTATACTCCTCCAGATGAGACAGTTCCAAAGCCTCATGAATGTTTCCACTAGTGAAATAGCCGGCGTCTTGCAATGTCATTCCAGTACCATGATGCCCCTTGCAGTGCCCTTCCAGTGTCAGCTGCCATTCCAGTGCCATAACCCCACCCCTTGCAGTGCCCTTCCTCCTCACTGCATTGCTCCACCAGTGTCAGACAAATCCAGGAACAAAATCTCCCTCATACCTTTCCAGTTGCCAATTCTCCCTTCCCACACTGGGTGTTGGGTCGGGTTCTACCTACATGTTGTCCTCCGCACCCCTGCCACGAGGTGCCGGAGCTGAGAGTGCAGCCCATGCACCTCCAATGCAGCTCCCTGCAGTCACCCATCAATCCAGCCAGCCTGCCCTGCAAGAGCCCCCCATGCCGTCTGGAACACCCAGGGCACGAGATACCCAAGCCCCACTCTCCCATCGGTGCAGCCACAGGATGGACCCTCGGATGATTTGCCCAGCCCTGCCCACAATGCCTACTGCCCCCTCAGCCACCAGGATGGGAGCAGACAGGTCCCACACTCTGCCAGTGCCATGCCCATGGGCAAAAATGGTCGCACAGCTCTAGATTGGTCCTTAAGTGACTCTGCCAAAGTCTTGGGGAATCAAAGGAGCTGGGTCCCTCTCCTTTGCAGGGAATGAGGGCAGAAGCAGGCATTCGCTGGGGCATCAGCTGGAATTCATTAAATTAACTCCAGTCCCAGCTCTGCAGAACCCCCTGAAGTCAGTGGTCTGAGGGGACTCCAAAGGTGGGGTTCAAGCCCTGGCTCTGGGAGGGGATTGGAGTCTGATGGGTTAGGGCAGGGGAGGTTGGGAGTCAGGACTCCTGGGTTCTATTCGCGGCTCTGCCACCGATGTTGGGTAAGTCCCTCTCCATGCCTCTGTTTCCCTTCCCGCTCTTTATCTAAATAGACTGTGAGGTCCTGGGGACAGGGACAGTCTCTCACCATGGGTCTGTGCAGCACCTGGCATGACAGGGCCCCAATCTTGGTCAAAGCATCTGCATGCCACTCTCATATAAATAACAGGGTTTTTTTTGGCAGTAAGCCTTACACACAGAAAAGCAATCACTCTGGATTACAAGGCTGCATACAACTGGGAGGGTTTGGGGTTTTTTTTTTTTTTTACAAATAAAGGATCACTTTTTAAGCCAGTTTGCAAAATCAGGTGCAAATCCATGTTTGCACAAACTACTCTAAATCAATCTGGTGCTTTGGGGGTGGGGTGGGGGGAGCTATTGAATTAAGGCCAGAAAGGGTCTGTGGGATTTATTTTTTTGCTCTTTTTTCTTTTGGCTGCAGGGAAAGAAATTATCCGTCACATTTATCTCGTCCACCACTTTAAAGAAAGGAAAATTATTATAAAGAAATGACAAACCCCCTAACTACAAGGAGAGAGATTGCACAAGATGTGGGGGAAGGAGAGGTTTTCTTCCCTTCTGTTGCAACATTCAAATGTATCAATTAGTCACAGCCCCAGCTTTTGTTTTATAATTGGAGGAAAGGGGCAGCAGAAGGAAATTTAAAAGGGGAAAAAGCAATAGCCAAGCGCGCAGGTTTATAAACATGCAGGCACACACGCCAGAATTTGGAGTGAATTAAAGAAAGTTGAACTCCTGGGTGGAACGTTGTAGCGAGCCGATAAGGAAAAGCAACAGAAGGAGAATGCTCTCCAGGGCTTTTGTGGGGCTGTTTTATCTGAAGTGATAAAACTCCTCGAGTGAAATATTCCGAGGAGAACCCTTCTCAACTATTCACTGTGAGACGGGGAGGAGGGGAACTCAACCCTTCAGTAGGCTCTTTTCTCTGTCTCACAGGCACGGTGTCTGCACCCAATTGCACACCAGTTCGCACCTGGAAGTCCAGGCGGAGTTCCGTTTCGTTTAGGCTAGTCGGGAATGGGCTTAGGCTACGCTGAAGTAAAGGCGGTAACGCCGAGGAAGGCAGCACAAGAATGGCTGGAAGCAGAAAGCCAGACACGTTCTAATTAAAAACAAGGCTCCAGTTTTTAACAGGGAGGGGGGATTAACCGCTTGAACAAACCCCCAAGGGCAGGGTTAGGTTCTCATCTCCAGGCTAGATGGCTGCCCTTCTGGAAGATGCTTTAGACCAGTGGTTCTCAACCAGGGGTCCGTGTATCCTTGGGGGTACGCTGAGGTCTTCCAAGGGGTACATCAACTCATCTAGATAGCTGCCTAGTTTTACAACAGGCTACACAAAAAATACTAGCGAAGTCAGTGCAAACTAAAATTTCATACAGACAAAATGCGAAAGGAAGCAGTTTCTCAGTAACAGTGAGCTGTGACGCTTTTGTATTTTTATGTCTGATTTGGTGAGCAAGTTATTTTTAAGTGAGGTGAAACTTGGGGGTACGTGAGACAAATCAGACTCCTGCAAGCAGAACAGTCGTCTGGAAAGGCTAATATCACTGCTTTAGATAAACACAAGGGCTTGAGCTCAGTGCAGGGGTCAGGTTCTCTGGCCTGTTGCACAGCAGGGCAGACGAGAAGATCTAACGGTCCTTCCTGGCCTTTCAGTCTATGAATCCAGGTTGGAAATCTCCCGTAGGCCCTGAGAAATCAGTGTTGGGGGGCAGGATTGGTTCGAGACCAGCAGCAGCCGGCTTCATCCAGTTTTAAGCCAGTGCCGATATGCCCCCTGTGACATTGAAACCACCCCACTTGGCCCACCCAATCTTTGGCTCCATAGGCACCAGACTGAGAGCACCCCCAGCTCTTTGCATCCAGAGATCTCCAAGCGCACTCCAAAGCAGGCCTGTGTCATCATCTCCCTTCTACAGGTGGAGAAACTGAGGCACGGGAAGAGCAGTGACTTGCCCCAGGTAACCCAGCAGGCCCGGGGCAGGACTTAGCATCCCGAGTGCCACAGCAGGGCTCCAGCCACTAGGCCAGGCTGCATTTGGGGTGTAAAACACCGACAGTGGGACGGGGTGTGTGGGGAAGCTCCATCTGGCTCAGGTTCCATCCCTCCTGTTCTTTGCATGACTGTTGAGCCTCAGTCCAACCCCAGTGTGGCAAGAAGGGGTGAGGCTGTGGGTCTGGATCCACCCAACTTGATTTCAGATTAATATTTCCAGTGCCCTGTCTCCAAAAATCATTTGGCAGGATAGAACCAGCCCCCAAGCGAGTAGACATGCTGGAGAAAGGGCCTGGGTGCTGCAGGGGGTCGCACAAACCTACTGACCTACAACCCCGCTGCAACACCTGGCTTGTGCATCCAGACAGAGAGAAATGCTCACGTGGGCAAAGGGCCACGCTAAAACTCCGCTTGGATTCCCCTCCACCCCCACAAAGTGAGTGCTGGGCATGTGGCTGAGGCCAGAATCAAAAGGCAGCTATAAAATAGACTCGCTGCATATTTGTATCCGATCCTGGAGTCTGTTCCCTGGGGCGAAAGACCGTGGCAGGTGTCTGTAAATCAAAGCCAAACACCTGAGACATAATAAGTGTGGGATGTAAATACATGGCTACATGAGACGGATAGACTGAGACGCATTTCCCTCAGAACCGTATTCATCATTCCCTCTCGCCCTGACGGACCAGTTCTGGGCTGAGCAGACACAACAGAATTGGGCCATTCACACTGGGAGATTTGCCGTTGGTTTCCTAATAAAATTCATTAGAGTAGAGTAGATACCCCCCTCCATAGGGTGCTCTTGTTCGGTAGGGGCTTATTTTCAGGGTAGAAATCAAACATTCATTTATTTTGGTGGGAGAAAGGCCCTTGGGCGCCAGCCACATACAAAATCGCGGAAACGAAGATGCTATTGTTTGATTTATCTAGGAAAAATTCCTCCCTCTTCCAAAGGCAGCGGTACGTTGCCCCTGACGCTGTGATAGTGTCTGACAGAGGGTTGGAAAAGCGATAAGGTGCTGGGCTGGAGTAATCTAACCCACAAAATTAATAATATAAATGTTTGCAACATGCCAGTGGAGATATCTAACAGCTAGCCTGCGCTAACTAACAGACCCTACTGAAAACGCAAGCCAGGAGCTTAGCAACTGACTCTTATTTCCATGGTTGGGGGGTTAATTTTCTTTAAAATCCTATTTTATACAGGGCTTCACACACCACCACTTGTTTCCAAGGATGCCTTTCATTTCTGCTGGGAACCCTCCGCTCCCTTCCAATATAATTAATCTTCTCTCTTTCTCCAGACAAACTCCCCTTAAAGGGCACAACACAGCCTCCCACCCCCACTTTGCTAAGAGAACTGCTCCCCATCCCACGTCAAAATATTTCAAGATACAGACGCTACAGTTAACTCTGGTCAGAGGGGTTCAGAGCTTTGAGCCAATGCCGGCAACATTTTGTCAGATTGTGCTGTCATCTCCCCTGCCAACCCCCCCACCCCACACTGTGTAATTTCATAAGCTTTGGGGTGTTGTGTATGTGTGTGAGAAACAACGCTACAAAACACACACAAGATGCACACTTCATGGAAGACCCAATCTGCTCCAATCTGAATGAAACCATCCCATTAATATTAAATAATAACGTGAAGCCTTAATAACAACCACCAATCTTCAGCCAGACCCATCTGGAAACAGAATATTGCTATTTACGAATATGTTAATCCTAGTCTAATCACAGCAGTAGTGCTGTTCTTCAAACCATGATGGAATTAAAGAATAATAACAACATACGGCTAATATTCACACTGCTTCCTTCCCTGCCTCCGTCTGGGCAATATGTATTTTTTTAACTCAGCATTTCAGATGATCTATTCGCCAGCGTTCCTCCTAATGCAAAGATATCAACTCCAAATGCCAGTTGCTTGCTTCAGAGAGATAACCTCAACCTTATAGATAAGGTTCACACGCACACACACACACCGTGTAAAATAAATATATAAAAGACAGCCCCAGGGAAAACATATTTCGCCAGGTCCCCACCCCCACTGGACAGCGCAGCAAAAGCTAAAATGTCCTCAGCTTGCCTCGTTACACCCCCCGATATCCCCTCACCCCCACCCCAATGCAGCAATGACTCCCCTGCTGCCCAATCCACACACCCCAATGCCACCTCTGCCAGCTCCGAGTCAGCAGCAATGCAACCCCCAGCCCCCACACATAGATGCTTAAAATAGATGTCGGGGTGAGAAGGGGGTGCCCCCCACCCCCGTGCAATGTGCATGGATCGGCTGTAGCTCCACCACACCCCATCCCCTTGCAGCGATGCCCCCCACAATCCATCCCCACCACCTTGCTGCTTTGCAACGCTATGGAAACCCCCACGGTTGCTACGGCTGCAAAGGGTGGGGGGGGAGGCTAGTGCAAATGGATGCAGCGGTACCCCACCCCCACCCCCTCCCATCGCCCCCCACCCCCAAGGGCAGTGATGGGTGCAGCATCCCGGTACCTGCTCCGGGGGGGGGCCTTGTACGTCCAGCTGCTGCAGAGGAAGGCAGGAGACAATAGAAAGGTGGTGGACCCTCCTCCTCCTCCTCTTCTTTCTGCCCCCCCTCCCTGCCTGGCTCCCTTGCAACAAGAGATGCTGCTGGATGCTGCTCCCGCAATCCGCCTGCCAATTCGAATGGCAGCATCAGCACCACAGCTACAGCACCGCCCCGCTGCCCCTCCCTCCCCAGCGGGGGTGGGATGGGGGTTGTGCAGCCAATTCGGCACGGTGGGGGGCATGCACAGAGCTAATCCAGCCCGAGGCTGGGGAACCACTCCCAGCACACCCCGGGAGCCAGATTTCTCCCACAGCCGCCATGCACCAGGGTAGGGACAGAGACGTGAAGAGCTAGGCAGCCTGGCCTAGTGGGTGGAGCGTGGGGTTGGGAGCCAGGACTCCATTATTGTAATGCTGGGGCAGCCTGGCCTAGTGGGTGGGAGCCAGGACCTCAGTTTTGCAATGCTGCATCTGTCCACCACTTGAACAATTTGCCCCCAAAACACACACATGATAAAATGGGGATGATACATTTGCAAACTCTAGGGGACAGGGATCTAGATTTCCTGCATCCCTCTCAAGTGGGAAGGGGAGTGGGGTCAAGGGCTTACAGAAGGGGGCGGCTGGGAGTCAGGACTCCTGGGTTCTCTGGGAGGTCAGATTGGTGACCGCCCTGCCCCAACAAGCTTACAGTTGAACGGACAGAGGGTGGGAAAGGAAACTGAGGCACCAGTGGAGGAAGGGACTCGTGCTAGATGGGCTCATTGGTCTGAGGTAGGACAGGGAGGGACGGAGGGAGGGGGTGGGGGAGATATTGGGCTGGATGGCCCATCCAGAGGGGAGGGCCTTGCCCAAGGTCAGTGGCAAAACCAGGCATAGAACCCAGGTGTCCTGAGAGGCAGTAAACTACCAGACTTTCCTTCCATTCTGTTCATCAACCAGCCAGGGGCCCCAGGAGGGAACAGGATTTAAGGGCACAAACAGATACAGTAAACGACAGGTGAGATGCTGCTGCAATCCTTTGAAAACGTACCGAGTAACATAAAGTGCTGTTACGGTAGGGCTGGCATGGACTCGAGGGGAGAGTGCCCCTACTGAGCCCTCAGCCCGCCCCCTGCCCCACAGCGCCCCCTGCTTAGCCCCCACCCCACTCCCTGCAGCATAGCGCCCTCTACTGAGTCCATGCCCCCCCTCAGCACAGAGCCCCCTACTGACCCTGTCCCCACTCTCTGCATACAGTGCCCCCTACTGATCCCTCCCTGCAGCGCAGCACCCCGTGCTGAGCCCCCCACGTCACCACCCCCCCGCAGCACAGCGCCCCTAGTTCCACTCTCCCACCCCTCAGCTACTTCACCAGCAGCCCTCAGCATGAGCTTGCTTTGACCACACGGCTCTGCTCAATCCCCTTCTGCACCCCCGCTGTCAGCCCAGACAGATGGACCCCCCTGCTTGTCGCTTGCATTACAGCAGCAGGCAGCACTAATGTGCTACTGATGGCCGGGAACCTGGCCAGGAGCTGACACCATCGCTCACCCACTGCAGTCAGTGGGGGGAAGATGGGGGGGCAGGGTCGCAGCCCATTCAGGGACCACAAGCCCCCGAAGGATCTGTACAGTCAGATAAACCTCTGCCCTGCTCCACGCACAAAGAGAGCTGCATGTCCCCCCTTAGGGACCCCTGGACACCCTATGAGATCTGGGATAGAACCCAGGAGTCCTGACTCCCCCCTCCCCCCTTCTCTAACCCACTAGACCCCACACCCCTCCCAGAGCCAAGGAGAGTACCCAGGAATCCTGGCTCCTAGCTCTCGCTGGCTTCTTGCATGTCTCTAACATGAAAGGGGAGTGGATCTTGCAACTAGAGCAGGGCTGGGAGTCAAGACTCCTGGGTTCCCAGCTCTGTGAGGGGTGGGGATAGGATCGAGTTTTGGGGAGGTCTAGAAGTCAGGACTCCTGGGTTCTATCCCAAGGGTGGGAGGGATGAGGATCTAGTGTTTACAGCAGTTGGCTTTATGCCTCATGTGAGCCCCCAGCTGCACAGCCCCCTAGGCACCACACTGGGGCCGGCACTGACTGTGAGGGGAGAGCGCCCCCTACTGACCCCCCAACTCCCCACAGCACAGCGCCCCCTAGCACCGCAGCACTGGGGTCAGCACTGACTGTGGGGGGAGAGCGCCCCCTAATGACCCCCCAACTCCCCACAGCACAGCACCCCCTAGCACCACAGCACTGGGGTCAGCACTGACTGTCAGCGGAGAGAACCCCTCATTAAGCCCCACACATGCCTTCCTGTAGGTCTCCCATCCCCGCTGCACATGCCTTGGCTGGCCTCTTGGCCCAGGCACCGGGACTGAACCAGGGAACCGCCCAGCTCTGAAAGTGGGAGCTCCTGCTGGCTGTAGACCCATGCCGCACACTACCCAGTGAGGACAACTGCAGCCAGCTGCAAGCTCAGGGTCATCCGCCCGGTGCTCTGGTTTGAAGCAGAGGTGGGGTGAGAGGGGGGGAGAGAAGGGGATTCCCCTGCCTCCAAGAGACCCACCACCACTTGCGCCTCTATTTGCAATTCCTTTTAAGCCACACTAAATTAAAGGAGCAGCCACTGCGGAGATGGATTCCAAGTAGGGACTCCATTGCTACCCCTACAGGCATCGAATCCACAGCCGGGCCCCCAGGACTGGCCACTGCCTTGGGAGACTTCAGATGCTCCCTGCCATCATCTCCCCTGCTGCACTCGCTGCTTCACCACCTGCCCCGCTCCCCACAGCGCCCCCTGCTGGGCAAGGCCAGGGCTGGAATAGCCGGGAGCTCCCCCCACAGCCAGCTCCTGCCCTGCTCCCCACAGCTCTCTGGGGCCAGGACTGAGGGGCAGCGCAGGGCCGGTGGGGTGAGGAAAGCACTGACTGTAGGGCTCTAAGAGGAGCTCCGCAGACCTAGGAAGGTCCGAGTGAGCCCAGCCCACCCCCCACTTGCCGATAAGAACCCAAGACCACAAGCACCTGGGCCCAGCCGAGCCACCCCCCAACCAAAGAAAGGCCTGTGAGCCAGGGAGAGAACAGAAGAGCAGGGGGGCAGGGGCAGGGAATGGGACACAGATGGGGCCTTTCCACTCTAAGGGGCGCCGGCTCTGATCCGGCACCAGGGCGGGTATCCGGCTGGGGCAGGGAAGGAGACATGAGCCAGAGCCGGCTCCAATCCAGCCCTAGCTGCTCGGTTAGCTTCTAGGCTTTATTCCTCTAGTACAGTGCAATGAGTTCAATGTGGGGGGGGGAGGGGTGACGGTGCCAGCTCAGCAGGCCCCACAGGTCCCTCCAACCTCCCTGCCCCACACAAAGCCCCCTCACCCTCCCCAGACTCCCACAGAACCTCCCCACTCCTCCACCCCACCACACAAACACAGCTGCCACCTCCCCCACCCCCTCCCCCCAACACTGACCCATCCCCCCCACCGCATCGCTCCTCCCCCCGCCCACAAGGGCCTCTCCCTGGGGTCCTTTCACCCCTCGCCTAGCCTGAATGATGGGGGGTTGTGCCAGCTGCCAGGCTGAGACCTAAAATACTCATTACACACACAGGACCCCAAAGGGCTGGAAATGGAGTCACCCCATCCCCACAGAAGAAGCATTGGCCTAAGGGGTCAGAAGCTCCCCACACCTAATGGCTGGGGGCAAATGGGGGTCATTTGTCCTGGTACACCTTCTAGCTCTCAGATATGCTGGGAAAAGGGGCTCCGTGGGGAGCCCTGGGGTAACCAGCCTGGAATCCAATGAATCAGAGAGCAGGAGAGGAGCGTGGGCAGCCCCGAGCCAATGCCCTCCCTTTGCCTCCAGCCTGCTTCTTTGCAAAACCATCACACACCACACACAACAACAGACTGTCTGCTGAGTAGGAGACCAGAGCTGGGTAGCAGGGGACTGCAGGTCAGGAGTGAGGGGCACCAGCAATGCTGGGTGGGAGCCCAGGGCTGGGTAGCAGGGGACTGCAGGTCAGGAGTGAGGGCCACCAGCTATGCTGGGTGGGAGCCCAGGACTGGGGGGGCACCAGCAATGCTGGGGGGGAGCCCAGGACTGTAGATCAGGACTGAGGGGGAGACCAGGGCTGGGATAGCAAGGGGCTGCGGGTCAGGAGTAAGGAGTCCCGGGAAGGGCACACACAGACCAATCCTTGCATGCAGATACTGTGCAACTGATGGGCAGCCCCCAAGCTGCTGGGGGCTTGTCTGCCCCCCAAGCCACCCCCCATCTGCAGGATTTGAGATGAGCACCCAGAGAACCAGTTACTCACCAGACTGACTCATGCCCAGTAGCTCATCCCCAGTAGTGCCTAGGGCTGCGTGGCCAGGACCAGCTAACTGTGCAATTAGCTCCAATGGCTCGGAGCAGGAAGGCTGCTCCCCCCCAGACCCCGTTGCAGCCCCCCAGCAATGGAATGGGGGTGCCATGCTGCTCCCCCACAGGCCCTGTTGCAGCCCCCAGGGTGTGCTGTGCCACCGCCTCACCCCCTCCAGGCCCCACTGCATCCTCCCCAGCAAGAAGGTAGGCCAGGGCACTGTACTACTGCCTCCTCTGCCCCACTACAGCCCCCCCAGCATGGTTTGTGGTGCCAGCCCCCACCCCCCACCTCCCTAGGCTGGGCATGGCGCAGCCACTGGTTGCTTAGCAGGCCTGGAGCACACACGGCTGGGGGTGGGGGGGCGCTGAGCGACCTTTCCTGCCCTTGCATGGCAGAAGCAATTAAATCAGTGAATGCAGAACCAGGGCGGGTGTCTCGACAACAGAGCATGGGCTGCAGCTTGGAGCCTCCCCCAGGGCAGAGGGAGGGAATGAGACAGGCACAGAGAAGACGGAGGGAGAGTGGAGGGTGATCCCTGGGCAGAATCCCTCTTCGGACTGGTATGAACTGCCCCAGGGCAGCACCTCCCCGGCTGCTGCCAGCCTGAGACACAGACACCCCTAGGGTGGGGCACAGCAGGTCCTACATGACGCTTCTGCCCCGCTCCCCACAGTGCCCCCTGCTGGGAGAGGCCAGGGCTGGAGTAGCCGGGAGCTCCCCCCACAGCCAGATATCCTGCCTCGCTCCCCACAGTGCCCCCTGCTGGGAGAGGCTGGGGCTGGAGTAGCTGGGATTCTCCCCACAACAGCCAGCGCTCCCTGGAGCATCTCACTTATGGGTGAAAAGTGATTATTATCCCCACCCAGGCCCCCCCACATCCTGTGGCTCCCGCGGAGGGGGCTCCCACTGACTCCAATGGCTTTGCTGCTAAATGGATCTGTCCCTCCTGGAAACACGTCCTATGTGCCAATCCTGAACTGCCACCTCCCCCGCTCTCCACTGAGAAGTGTGGGGATGCTGCAGAGCTCCCCTACCTCGCAATCAGGTTGGGGACCCAGGCGTCCTGCAAGAGAAAGACATGCCCTGCCATGCAAGCAAGGACTGTGTGGCAGGGAGCAGGGTGGGGGCCCTGGTGGGGGCGCTCTCCCCTCGGAGCCCGTGCTGACCCCAAGGCCTCAGCGCGGTGCTGGAGGGCACAGTGCTGCAATGTGTGCTGGCTTTTGGATGAGAAGTAAAACTGATGGTCTAACCTGCCCTAGGCATTACAATTCCTGGGGCAACCACCCAGCTCCCTGCAAAGCTGCGGTTTGAACCCTCGAGTCCTGGGCAGGTGCCAGGGGTGCGAGTCTGACTGTCTGAATATTCTCTGCTCTTCAAGATACTTCCTGTCTTAAACTGCTGAGCGGCATTGTTACACATCCTAAGAGACGCTATGTCCCACCCCAGGGGCAGCAGCATCTCAGCATGGGTAAGGGACCCCTGCATTGACTGCCCCTGAGTCCCACCCCAGAGGTGGCTGCATCTAGTGCCAGGCAGGGAACCTTGTGTAAACAGCCCCTGTGCCCCATCCCAGAGCCGGCCTCATTTCAGTACAGGACAAGGGGTTCCTGTATAAATAATGACTAATTTACTCGGGAAGTCCAGAAAATTGAGCTGATTCCTGTAAATTAATACAATTGCAGAAAACATTAAAAAAAAAAAAGACCAAAAAAAAAAAAAAAGAAAGCAGAAAAGTCTGTGTGTTTGTCAGAGCTGAGATCTCAGATCCAGTATGACAAGCGGGTCAGAGGGTTACAGACAAGACCTTGTTAGGAATCCAAGCCACAGCTCGTCTAGCGGGTCCTGCCCTGACCTCACCCCCCACCAGGTCATACCATGTGTGTGTGTGGGGGGGTGGTTTGCTCCTTGGACTGGTACATTCAGAGAAATGCATGCATGATAAGAGCCACCTAGTGCCTTCTGCAGGGCCGAGGGTGGCCAGCTACTGGTCGAGGATGGTGGGAGCACAGGGCTACGGGTGAGAGGAAAAGCAGCTGTGTGGTTATCATGGGCCTTGGGGGAAGGAGGGAGCGAGACAGAGGAGTGGAGCTGGAATGAGGGGGATGGAATGAAAGCACATGGAGGACCATGGAAGACAGATAGCTAGAAACACGGCCAGAGACAGCTGGAAAGCTAGAGAGTGGGAAAAGAAAAGCAGCCTGAAGAATGAGCAAACGACAGACAGAACGTGAAAGCTGAAGAACGAATGAATAAGAGAATAGATGGAAATGCAGGAGAGCAACGAGGAGAATGAATGAACAAGAACAGGAGAAACCGGCCCAGAGGACACAAGAGCCAGGCAGAGCTGGGCCAGGCCAGGCCTTGGGAGGCAGCCCGAGCAGTCGGCAGAGGGGATCTCTTCACACAGCTTCATTCCACGCAGCGTCTCTCCCACCCGATGCCCGGCGCCAGGAATGTGGCACATCCTGTAAGCGTGAACGCTGCCTCCTGCATTTATCCAGCACTTCCTCCCCCGGTGCTGAGATGCAACTGCCTCTGGGGTGGGATGTGACAGGTGTTTATACAGGGATCACTTACTAATGCTATCTACGCCTGCTAATGCTCCTCACTAATACTACAATTACTACTACCCACTAACTACTAATACCACTTACTAACACTGCCCACGGCTTACTCCATTTACTAGTATTCATTGCTAATCCGCCTACTAGGATACGCCTTACAACGCTACCTATTACTAACACCCCTTCCTACAAACGTCACCAATGCATTGTCTCCAAGGAAAAATAATCTGGAAAAACTGAAGGGGTGACTATAAATTGGATGAGCTCACCCAGATTAAGGCCCTGTGTGGACGCTCTCATTTGGAATAAAAGTGGCTTGAATTCGGAGTTGTGCTTTTTCCAGGGTAGATAATTAATCTGGCGCCAGGGAGGTGGCGAGTTTAAAGCAGATTGGCCATCCCCGATTCACTCCTGATGTGGATGCTTTAGGTCTGGAGACAGAGATCCACCTATGGAGTTTCATCAGCAATAAATGCATTCATAAACAAGCCTTAAAGCTAAACCGGAGTCAGGCCATTTTATTCCAAATGAGAGCGTCCACACAGGAGTTAATCCGGTATAAATAGACCAGTACAATAATACTGGTAAATTGCCCCACCTAGACAGAAACAGCCTTGTTAACGCTACTTGCTCTCCCATAATACCCCTCCCTACTGCTGCAAGCAGTAGTCTTTACTTGTAGTGTGCCACAACCACCTACTAACACAGCATCCCAATAGCACTCCCACCTGGTCACGCGAGAGCGCTTGCCCACGCAGCTCCGGCCGCTGGCTGGTACACGGACCCCACAGCCCAGGGTTCTCTGGTCTTTCCTGTCTCTTTCCTGGGGGTGTTGGTGGGCTGCCGACTTGGGTGGCAGGCTTTGGTTTGTTCACCTTGCAATGCCTCATTTCCCTGTGTGCCACCCCACTCCCCACCCCCACTCTGCTGGTTAAATATTAACAGAGCTGTCAACCCTCACCCTTGGGCCCCAGGGCTGCGCCTGCCAATGCCCTGGATGTGCTGCCCCTGGGCATTGCTTGACTCTGCACCACCTCCTAAACAGGAGCATAGCACCCCCTGCAGGGAGCCCCAGCCCTGCACTGTTACCACACACGGGGCCGGGGGGGGAATCTGAATTTCCCCCCTCAAATACTGCTTGCACAGAAGGAGTTGGAATAGTCCCCTCTTAGCACTGACCCCCATCTGAGCCTCCCCTAGGCTCCAGCCCACACCCCATCTCCCACACCTCCCGGGACACTCTGGTAACAGCCTTGTCTGGCACACAGAGGGGGCTTGGCTATTGCCCCCATCAGCGCCCCCTGCAGGGGGCTCTGCCGGCACATGGTGCCAGGCTGCCAATCCCCCACCACTGCCCCCTGCTCAGGCCTGCGAGGACAGCAGGCTGCTGGAACATGGCAGCGGTCAAGGGAAAAACAGGAAAATCCAGCGTCCTCAGTCACCATCAGGCAACAGAATGAAAAGAAAAAACCTGGGGGCCTTTATCTGTCCCCTGAACATGTCGGTATCAGCCTAGTGCCAGCAGATGGTTCTGGGTGTGGGGTCCTCATTGCACCACGCACACACACCCAGCCCCCGCATCACACTGGGTGCCACATTAACCCCCCCACACACACACACACAGCTCCTACATCACACTGGGCACAGCACAGACCCCCAGAGCCCCCTCATTGCACCGAGTGCTGATGAGACCCCTCCCCTCCTAGCCCTCTCATCACACAGACGCCCTGTGATGAAGTGGGAATGGTCTTAATGTTTCTCTGAATACTGTGTGTGTGCCTCAGTTTCCCCTATGCAGTTCTTAAGTATCTAGGTGGTGGGATAAGGGTGTGTGATTGTGGCAAAGCCCTAGGGGGCCAGTGTGATGGTGTCTGCACATGGCCAACACCCTGTCTCCTGGCAACTGATGGCCTGGGCCCCTCCTCTGCAAAGGTGCCAACTGAAGGTGTTGGAGAACAAAGAGATCAGGTGGCCTCCTGGCCCAGGAAAGAGACAAAGGAGAGGAGGGGCTGGAGAGTTTCAGTTTGGAGCTGGCTGGGGAAATGGAGGGAGGCCAGATGGGGCTCTGGCCTCCCTGCCCCCCAAGACAGACCTGACTGAGGTGTCCTGTTTCCCGTACCTACATGCTCTGTTTTAGACCATGTTTCTGTCATCTAATAAACCTTCTGTTTTACTGGCTGGCTGAGAGTCACGTCTGACTGCGGAATTGGGGTGCAGGGCCCTCTGGCTTCCCCAAGAGCCCCGCCTGTGCGGACTCGCTGTGGGAAGTGCATGGTGTGGATGGGGATGCTGAATGCTCCGAGCTCAGACCTAGGAAGGTGGAAGCTGCTTACGCTGGAGACACCTCAGAGAGAGGAGGCTCCCCCAGAGTCCTGACTGGCTTCATAGGGAGTAGTTCCAGAGCATTGCCTGGTTGCCACCAGTTGTCACGGAGTCAAGGTGGGATGTACTGCACCCCATGAATGGCGCTTCTTGCAGTAAGTGACTGGGGAGCAGTAAAACGAAGGGGGATTAACGAGGACCAGGAGTGCTGAAGGTTTAGAGAGGGGCAGTTTCAGGGGGTGAAGGAGCTACGCTTAACCCCTGGGAGTGTGTGACCAGCGAGAAGGACTGTTTCAGTAACGGGGTCCCCCTCGGGACTGTGGTGAGCAGTTCCAGGGGTGGAGGAGTCTGCGGCTTGACCCTGAGAGAGAGGTGGTGACCTGGAGAAGGGCTGGCACAGTAAGGGTTCTTCCTGGAAACCGTGGGGAGTTGAGAGCACACAGGCCTGCGAGTCCACAACAACTTGGGAACAGCAAAGTGACAGCCTTTCACCATCTCCTTAAGAAGGACATTGTAAACTTATGCAAAAAGAGAGGGTTACGCATTGGAAAGTTCACCAAAGCACAGCTAATCGTGCAGCTGGAGGACAAAGACCGCTCTAAGGAGCGGATTCCTGACCCAGATGGGGCTACAAGAGGATCTGGGAGCAGCTGGAGTGGCAGCCAGGCATCCCCAAGACTCCTGTCCCCGACCAGACGGGGTCTTCACGATCGGGGTCCCTATCGGGGGTCAGACACAGATGGGACTGGAGCTGAGTCCCAAGGAGCAAGAGGACCATGAGAGACAGTGAGAGCCTGAGAAAGAGCTGCAGGAGAAGCAGCAGCAGCAGCATGAACTGGCCGTGGTGGAGCGGAGAGGCATAGGGGACTTCTCGGGGTGAGTGGTGATAGACTCCGGGGTGCCAGCTCCGCAGGGAACCTCGATACTAAATTGCTGCCCCTGGTTAAGGAGCTGGGGGATGTGGATGCCCACCTCACTGCCTTTGAGCAGACTGGCGATTTGAACCAGGGGGACCCTGCGGAAAAGCCCCGGTATCTAGCTCCTTTGCTGGGTCCCAAGGCCATAGATGCTGTCAGCCAGACGGATGAGGTGGTGGACAAGCTCCCACTCCTGGCCCTGGCCTACATGTCTGCGTGGAGTCCCCTGGGCTCATGTCCCTCAGACCCCAGTGGGAGCGGAAGGTGATGGTCAATGGGGAGACTTTCCCAGGGTGCCAAGACCCTGGGACAAAGAGAACTGTTGTCAGGCCCCGGGAGGCGCAGCCTCACCAGATGGAGGGGCTGTGTGACCTGGGTGATGGTCCCAGGGATGAAGCCCCTCGCCCTGCCTATGGCCCGGATCCCTGTGCAGACACAGGAGGGATCGGGCGGGCTGGTAGTTGGGGTTCTCCAGAATACTGGCTGTGAAGTCCTGTTGGGGGGTGACTGTGTCTCTTTGGGACAGGATCCAGGCCCTGCTCCTGTAATGTAGAGGATTTGAATTTGAATCCAGGGAACCAATTGGCTAAGACGGAAATGGTCAGTGAAAATGCAAATGACCTGGCTGGCAGGGGGGAGGAACTGCTAGGCTCAGGATACCTGCCTGCCTGTAACCAGACCCCTGGGGCTGAGTGGGATGGAGAGATGCTCCCCGGCCCCCTGCACACTGGAGAGGGGGCTCACACTGGCTCTGATGCTGTGGGCAAAGCAGCAAGGTCACTGCCTACCTGCACTGGGACAGCAAGGGCAGCGCTGAGCAAGTGATCCCAAGGCAGGGAGGGAGCGACCAGGGACAAGGCTCAGCGGGGCTGTGACCCCAGGCCCAGCCAGTGAGAAGGAACAGTTCCCACTCCCTTCCCCAGCCGCTGAATTCCAGACCGAGCTGCAGAAGGATCCCTCCTTGGAGAAGCAAAGGGAACTTGCTGGCCACAGCACTGCAAACCCCCTTGGGGAAGGCTGCAGGGAAAGATTCCCATGGGAGAAGGGATTCCTGTACCGGGAACGGGCTCCCCAAGGGGAAGTAGAACTGTGGGGAATCAGGAGGCAGCTGGTGGTGCCCCAAAAGAATCGCCGCAGGCTGTCGTACCTGGCCCATGAGGCCCCTCTGTCAGGGCACCGGGGGATCCAGCGCCCCAGGCAGCAGCTGTGGCAGATCTTTGACTGGCCCGGAGTCTGCGATTCAGCCCGGCCGTACTGCAGGTCCTGCCACCCCTGCCAGAGGGTGGGGAAGTCCCGGGATAAGAGTGAAGCTCCCTTGGGACCCCTGACCGTAATAGAGGAACCTTTCCAGAAGCTGGCTATGGACATGGTGGGGCCCCTCAGCAAGACGACCCGGTTGGGGAAGAAATACGTCCTGGTGGTGATGGATTTCGCCACCCGCTACCCAGAGGCAGTGGCTCTGTCCTCCACTGAGGCAGACGTGCTGCTGACCATCTTCAGCAGAGTGGTGGTCCCCAGTGAGGTCCTTACAAACCAATGAGGGGGTCCAATGTCATGTCAGCCCTGCTCCGGGGCTTGTGGGAGAAATATGGGGTCTGGCCCACCTGGGCCTCTGCATATCACCCTCAGTCTAACGGGCTGGTGGAGAGAGTTTATGGGACCCTGGGGATGATGCTGAGGACTTTTATGAATCAGCATTCACAGGCCTGGGACAAGTACCTGCCCCACCTGTGGTTCAGGGAACTGCCCCAGGAATCCACCGGGGTCTTCCCTTTCGAGCAGCTGTATGGGAGGAGAGTGAGGGCACCCCTGAACCTGGAAAGGGAGGATTGGGAAGAGAAGGGAAGACCCCCTGGTGGATCTCTTCCCTGTGGTGGGAGCCAATCCTTCCATCAGGTGTCCCCTGTTCAGAGTCGCTGGGAAAACAGCCCAGAATCTGGAGAGAGAGGTCAAGGACATGCTGGCTTTAGAGGTGATCCAGCTGTTCAACAGCCCATGGGCCTCACCTGTGGGGTGGGTCCCCAAGGAAGATGGGTTGATCTGGTTCTGTGAGGACTATTGGAAGTTTAATGCCATCACTGTGTCCGATGCCTACCCATGCCTAGGCCTGGTAAGATTCAAGACAAGCTGGGGGGTGAGGGGGGGCTCGTTACCTCTCTACTATAGATCTCACCAAGGGCGACTGGAAGGTGCCTTTGGACCCAGATGCCAGGTTGAAATCTGCCTTGACCACCTCTTTGGGGCTCTCTGAGTTCTTGGTCCTGCCTTTCGACCTCAAGGGGGCGTCGGCCACCTCCCAGCACCGGGTGGATCGGCTACTTAGGGGGATGGAGAACTTGGCCCTGGCGTACATTAAGGATATCTGTGTCTTTAGCCAGGCCTGGGAGGAACACATGTCACAGGTGAAGAGGGTGCTGGGCTGCCTCAAGGAGGCAGGACTGACGGTAAAAGCTGGAAAGCGTAAGGTGGGGATGGCAGAAGTGTCGTACCTGGGCCACAAGGTGGGGAGCAGCTGCCCAATCCCAGAGCTTGACAAGGTCAAGATGGGGGCTCTTAACCAAAAGAGCCCGAATCACAGCCCTCCAAACTGGAGCGCTGGGAGAAATCCTAACCCCAGTTTGAGCCCCAAGGGTATTGGGGTGGCAAAAGGGCACAGGCTGCATAAACCTTCCCACATGTGGCCTGCGAGTGCCATCAAGCACACCCGACCAAAGGGAGGGTGTGAAACTGGAAAGGCCTGGTGTAGCTCCCACCAAGGAACAGGAGAGCTGCTGGGTCATCCATGGGAACGTTGGTGGGTTCGAACTTCTCCAGGTCACCGGCTAAAGTGACCCCGCTCAGTTCAGTCTCAAAGTGGGGAGAGATGTGACAAAGTGGGAAGGTTCTTAATGTTTCTCTGAATACTGTGTGGGTGCCTCAGTTTCCCCTATGCAGTTCTTAAGTATCTAGGTGGTAGGATAAGGGTAGTGTGATTGTGGCAGAGCCCTGTGGGGCCAGTGTGATGGTGTCTGCACAAAGAATGGCCGACACCCTGTCTCCTGGCAACTGATGGCCTGGGCCCCTCCTCTGCAAAGGTGCCAACTGAAGGTGTTGGAGAACAAAGAGATCAGGTGGCCTCCTGGCCCAGGAAAGAGACAAAGGAGAGGAGGGGCTGGAGAGTTTCAGTTTGGAGCTGGCTGGGGAAATGGAGGGAGGCCAGATGGGGCTCTGGCCTCCCTGCCCCCCAAGACGGACCTGACTGAGGGGTCCTGTTTCCTGTACCTACAAACTCTGTGTTAGACCATGTTTCTGTCATCTAATAAACCTTCTGTTTTACTGGCTGGCTGAGAGTCACGTCTGACTGCGGAATTGGGGTCCGGGCCCTCTGGCTTCCCAAGGAGCCCCGCCTGTGTGGACTTGCTGTGGGAAGCGTATGGTATAGATGGGGATGCTGAATGCTCCAAGGTCAGACCCAGGAAGGTGGAAGCTGCTTACCCTGGAGACACCTCAGAGAGAGGAGGCTCCCCCAGAGTCCTGACTGGCTTCATAGGGAGTAGTTCCAGAGCATCGCCC
Source organism: Lepidochelys olivacea (assembly GCF_965140295.1). Lineage (NCBI taxonomy): Eukaryota > Metazoa > Chordata > Testudines > Cheloniidae > Lepidochelys > Lepidochelys olivacea. Next base: position 33,226,098 of record NC_140417.1, read on the forward strand.
GGTGACTCTATGACACCCCCCCCCACAGTCCCCTCATTGTGCCACGCTGTGACCCTTCATCACTCCGGGTGCCTTGTGGACCTTCCCAACCATGTTTGGGTGCCCTGTTGTGCCCACTGCACACACCCCTGGCTAAGACCGGGCCGCTCACCACCATGCCAGGTGGCGCACAGTCCCCCAGCCAGCCAACATCTGGGGCCTTGCTGTACCAGATGCTGCACAGCCCCCATGACCAAGGTCAGGGCTGCCCCCGGTGCTGGCGCTGCACCGACAGACAGCGAGAGCCAGGGCCTGCCCAAACGGCTGGCAGGCCAGATGCAGGAAGGATTCTTCTTCCTGTCTGACTGACAGGGAAACTGAGGCACAGAACAATGACGTGACTTCCCCCAGGTCACACAGGGCATCTGCAGCAGAGCCAGAAACCAAACCCCATTGTCCCGAGTCCCCCACCAATCCCTTACCCACATGGCCCCCTTCTGCCTCCCCAGCCACGAGCCAACAGTGCACTGCGCCACCTCACCTTGCTGGCCCCCACTCCACCCGGCTGGGCCAGTCCTGGTGGTAGCTGGCGCTGGCCTGGTTCACCCTCGCGGTGCCGCTCCAGGGGTTGTGTCAGCAGGTCCAAAGCTCTCAGTTGGGGGTTACGAGCACATCCACGCGCCCCCACAACCAACATGGCAAAGCAGGCCCCTGGTGCCCGGGCATCTGCAGCCACCAATGCCCTGGGCAGAGCTTGTGCCCAGCAAGTCCCAGCTGCCCCATCCCAGGCATTCAGAGCGACATTCCCAGAAGGGTTCCCTACAGACACCTGGCCTAAGACGCACTACCTCGCCGCCCAGGGGTAATGGAACCCAGGAGCCCGGCCTTTCCCCAATCTGCCTCACTCCCTAGGAACAGGGCCTAGGAGTCCTTCCTGGCTCTCTCCCCTCCCCCCAACCCCCCACTCTAAGCCCCTAAACTCCCCTCCCCCAGCTGAGAATGGGACCCAGGAGTTCTGATTTCCCTATTGTAACCCACTAAACAATGCTTAATGGGGGAGGAAGGGTCACAGACCTGTCCTCCCCTCCAAAATAAAAGATTTAAAAATCAAGTTGGGTTGCCCTTTAAGTGCTGTTTTACTAAAGCTTTGGCTCCCAAATTTTGATAATTTCCCCATGCTTCTTCCGCCCACTAAGCACTGCCCTGGGGGTGAAGCTCAGGAGCCCAGGTGCCCCCTCCCCTGCTCCAACCCACTAGAGCTGGGGCCCAGAACTAGGAACTGGTTCCCACAGGTGCCAAGTCTACCAGCTGCTGGAGTCAGCTGGTGAAGCTCCCAGCTGCTGGAGTCATGTGATAAGGAGAGTCTCAGGTGCAGCTTAAAACAAAGAAGCCAGGTTCTAGCTTGCAGGGATGAAGAGAAAACTGGAAAGTGTGATCCCAAAAGAGTCCAAACCAGGAATGTAAAGTAACCGAGCCCAGTCTCCTCCCCACTCTCCTCCCAGAGCTGGGCTAGAACCCAGGAGTCCTGATTTCCAGCCCCACCCTACTCTAACCACTATACCCTACTCTCCTCCTAGAGCTGGGGGCAGAACCTAGGCATCCTGACTCCCACTCCCCACCTCAGTCTTTTCCACTAGACCCACTCTCCACCCAGACATAGAATAGGACCCAGGAGTCCTGACTTCCATTCCCCCCACCCCCAAACCACTGAACCCCATATCCAGCCTTGCAATCATACTTCCTTGTTGGGCTTTAGTTCTGTGTCTATGAACCACTCCCCCACCCCCATCTTTGGACTCTGGGCTCTGCACCAAATTTACCAGCCATTACCAAGGTTACAATAATATTTGAGTTTGGTGCTAAACCCAGATTGAGTGACTCAAGGACAGGGCGCAAGGGCTGCGAGAGTGGCTGGCTCAGGGGGGTGGGGAATGGGACATAGACCCATAGACTTCTAGAGGGCGCCAGCTCCGATCTGGCCCCAGGATGCGGGGGGTGGGGGGGCTGGTTGGCTGAGGGGGCGGAGGATGGGATATGGGCCAGTACTTAAGGATGAATTATTGTTCGCTATTAATGCTCATTGGTTTCTAATTTGTATTCACACTGAATTATGAGCCCAGCTAGTAGCTGTCGTCTCTCTCAGGCCCATCCTGGTAACATGGCAGGACCCTGCACCTTTTGGGCCTCAGAGCCATTCCACAAGCCAGCTGGCCGCCAGGCACTGCAGGAAGCAATCAGAGGGGGGGAATGGGGATCCCATTGTGCACGTCTCTAGGGACAAGGATAACAATACCCCTGCCACCCCATAATAGCCCTTCCCCAGCCTGGGTGTGGCAGGCTCAGCCAAGCCGATGCCATGGGAGCCACCGCTAGTTAATTGCCTGGTGGATTCACTACAGGGCTGAGCGGGCTCATTCTTGCCATTTCATTGTCTCGTTCCATCGCTACTGGTCCGTCTCCCAGGAAGAGAGCATGAGGGGGGCAGCAGGTGGGTTAGAGAGAGAGAGTTCAGAGGGTTTTATTTATCTACCCACAACTGAGACTCCCAGTACAAACTCAGCCTTACCCCTGTAGGGGGCGCCAGCTACAATCCCCAAGGCAGGAGGACTAGGGAGGCTGGGGGCAGGGAATGGGTCTTGGGGCCTATCCCCTCCAGGGGACACTGGCTCTTATCTAGCCCCAGGGTGGGGGGCTGGCTGCCTGGGTTGGGGGAGGAGCGGGAATGGGATATGGGGCTTTTTCCTCACAAGGAGGGCACCACTCCTATCTGGCTCCACTGTGATGCTACTAAGTGTCCTATCCCCTGTAAAACAAGTCTAGGTCTGAGATCAGGGAGCAAAGAGGCAGGAGTCTCAACTGGCACTGTTTGGCTTTCCGGGGGCAGCGTCACCGCCCAGGGCCGCGGAGAGAACCCAGGAGTCCTGATGCACAGCCACCAGCTCCCACTCCCTACCCAGAGCTGAGTGACAGCATTGACAGGGTGCAGTTTAAAGGTCACATCTGTGTCTAATCCGCTTACAGGGGAGGCAGTGGCTCGTGTTTACCTGCCTGGTTAATACCAAACAGCACTTATCTGCCTCTGAGATCCATATTCCCAATCAATGCCTTTCATAATTCAACTTCTCAGCTGCCCCAGATTTGGGGAAACACTCCCCTCCCTTCCTAACCTCCCCACACCCTTAAATGGAGCAGCCAGGTCCTGCCCCCACAGCCAGTGCTCCTGCCCTGCTCCCCACAGCGCCCCCTGCTGGGAGAGGCCAGGGCTGGAGTAACCTGGCACTCCCGCCATCCCACTCCCCCACCCCCAGCCAGTGCTCCTGCCCTGCTCCCCTCAGCGCCCCCTGCTGGGAGAGGCCAGGGCTGGAGTAGCCTGGCACTCCCGCCATCCCACTCCCCCACCCCCAGCCAGTGCTCCTGCCCTGCTCCCCACAGCGCCCCCTGCTGGGAGAGGCCAGGGCTGGAGTAGCCTGGCACTCCCACCATCCCACTCCCCCACCCCCAGCCAGTGCTCCTGCCCTGCTCCCCACAGCGCCCCCTGCTGGGAGAGGCCAGGGCTGGAGTAGCCTGGCACTCCCGCCATCCCACTCCCCCACCCCCAGCCAGTGCTCCTGCCCTGCTCCCCACAGCGCCCCCTGCTGGGAGAGGCCAGGGCTGGAGTAGCCTGGCACTCCCGCCATCCCACTCCCCCACCCCCAGCCAGTGCTCCTGCCCTGCTCCCCTCAGCGCCCCCTGCTGGGAGAGGCCAGGGCTGGAGTAGCCTGGCACTCCTGCCCCCAGCCAGTGCTCCTGCCCTGCTCCCCACAGCGCCCCCTGCTGGGAGAGGCCATTATGGTAGTGCCAAAAGACTGCATTGTACCGGGCTCTGCACAGACCCCGATGGAGCACAGACGCACAGTGAGAGACAGTCGCTGTCCCCAAGAGCTCAACAGCTCCACAGATAAAGACCAGGAGAATGGCAGAATTACTTTCATTTTACAGCTGGGGAAGTGTGGGCTCCCTCCGTATTTTTAGTTGATACTGCAGGCCCTCCCCCCATTTTTAGGCTGGTAGGCTGGCATTCCCTGGTATCTCAAATTATACTGTAGCAGCCCCTAGAATTGTTAGCTCCTGCTATTGCATTACTGAGTCCTGGCCGCTACGTTAGCGTAGCCTCGTATTTCTCAGCTGGCGCTGGTGCAGCTTGAGCGTCGCATCCCCTCAGTTGGTAGTATGTTGGCTGCTACACTAGTACCGCCTGGTATTTTTGAACGGCGCTGCGGTATCCCCTAATAATGGAGGCTGGTACTCGAGTATTTTTCTGGGTTACTTACTAGCACCACCCCGCGCTCGCATCCCTATGTCTGGTGGCCTTGCAACAGCACCCGCTAACGTAGCAGCAGCACAACTCCTAGGCGGGCCCTCAAGCGCTCATTAGTATTCCTGGGTGGTACTGCTGGCTCACCTAGCATTTTGCTTGGGCCTCTAACACTATAGTATAGTTACATGATACTGTAGCATCAGCCACTAGTATTTTTAGGCTGGCTCTGCTTTGGGATTGAGTAGCTTTGACTGCTACTGTAGCAGGTCCTGGTTTTTTGTGGCTGATACTCTGGTGACCTGCAGTATTTTTGTGGCTGGTATTACAGTGTCCCCTTACATTTGGGGGCTGGTACTCTACCATCCCTGGGTATATACGGGAAGGTACCGCAGCATCTCCTGGTGTCCTAGGATGGGTCTGCAGCATCCGCTGTACCTTTTTGGCAGGTACTGCAGCATCCCCTAGTGGTGCTGTCTGGTACTGCAACACCCTGCATCTGTTTGCCTGTTTCAATGCAGAGGCTGCGAGTGCATCTGGGGAGCAGCCTCTCCCCCGTGAGCAGAGGATGAGCTCTACAGGCAGCTGCCACAGGGTCAGCTTAGCAGTCAGATGATTTGCTGCAGGAGGCCACCTCGGCCCCCCCAACATCTGTGGCAAAGGTGAAGTGCCCCCTGTGTACCAAGTGAGGAGACTGTAATGGGAGCCAGGTTTGAAGAGGCATGGGGGGGGGGGGGGGAAGCAGCAAACTGGCAGCTCACATGACAATTCAAAAATTGACACCATGTCAGATGCTGGGGAGTGTGGTGGACACCACCCCTGCCATTGCAAGTGCGGGGAAAGACACACACACCCCTGCATGGACCCACACCACTGGGGCTAGAAAAGAACAGCACAAGGAGACAGAGCTAACACACACACTGCTGCCCAAAGCAACCCCTGCTGGGAAAGGCCGGGGCTGGAGTAGCCGGGAGCTCCCCCCACAGCCAGGGCTCCCTGGAGCATCTCACTTATGGATGTAAAGTGATTTTTATCCCCACCCAGGCCTCCCCCGCATCCTGTGGCTCTTGCAGACTCCCACTGACTCCAATGGCTTTGCTGCTAAATGGATCTGGCCTACCTGAGAATGGATCCTATTGGCCAACCGGGAGCTGCCACCCTCCCAGCTCGGCCATAGCAGGGATATTAAACACTTTCCATAATGCCCCTCCCCAGTGAGGTTGGGGACCCAGGAGTCCTGCAGCAGAAAGACATGCCCTGCCGTGCCAGCAAGGACTGTGCGGCAGGGAGCAGGGTGGGGGCCCTGATAGGGCACTCTCCCCTCACAGCCCATGCTGACCCCCTGTTGGGGGCACTCTCCCCTCGCAGCCCGTGCTGACCCCAGGGCCTCAGCGCAGTGCTGGAGGGCACAGTGCTGCAATGGGTGCTGGCTTTTGCAGAGAACTAAAACTGATGGTCTAACCTGCCCTAGGCATTACAATTCCTGGGGCAACCCCCCCTCCCTGCAAAGCTGCGGTTTGAACCCTCAAGTCCTGGGCAGGTGCCAGGGCCAGGGATGCCAGTCTGATTTGCTCCCAAGCCAGGCACACGCCCCTGGAAATAAATATATAGATAAAGGGGAAAAAATCTATTTGCAGAGACCAGATTGTTCCATTAACCTTGTCTGTGTCAGACAGGAGGGAGGGGGGAAATGTGTCTAACATGTCTGGGTTGTGGGGGGTGGGGCAGGGGGTTGTGGCAGCATATTAAAGCCCAGCTCCTAATTTGAGGCCAGTATGACAGCAGCTGTGACATGTGCAATACAGAATGATAAATATAATCTGTCACCCGGGCAAAATCAATAGTGGTTTATTTATTTATTTATTCTGTCTCACATATGATTTGACAAGCAACATTAAGGAAAAAAAATATATAATCATGCAACAGATTTGCTCCCCCCCACCTGTATTCTGGTGTCTGGGCTCTGTATAAAGAGATGCCCCACCCCAGAGGCAGCTGCATCTCAGCACCAGGAGAGGGATCCCTGCATAAACAGCCCCTGGGCTCCACCCCAGAGGCAGCTGCATCTCAGCACCAAGAGGGGAATCCCTATATAAACAGCCCCCCGCCCCCGAGGCAGCTGTATCTCCTTTGTTCAGCACCCCACTAGCCATTTCTCTGAGGCTGGGCTGGGGCATGACAGAAATGTCTGTCTCTTGGGTGAAGCACTAGCTGGCTGGCGCGGAATGGGCTGACTCCGGGGCGGATTCAGCCAGGATGATCAGGCTGTTATTGACGTATTTATCAGAGCGATTTCCTCTTCCCGTGTCACTGCGACACAAATAACCAGGCATGGTAGAGGGGCAGGCGTCTGGGAACAGGAGCTGGAGGGGAGAATGCTCCCGCTCTCGCACTTACACACAGCAGGGCTCACCCCGCTGGCAGGGGGCAGCGGGGACACACAGCTCCACTGACCAGGCCTCCTTCCTTCCAGCAGAGAGTGACAGGAACACAGTCTCGTTCCTCCTTCCCACATCTGGAAATAGAACCCAGGAGTCCTGAACCCCAGCCCTCCCCACCCTCTAGTCATTAGACCCCACTCCCCTCCCGCTACTGGGAATAGAACCTAGGAGTCCTGACCCCCAGCCCCACCCTCTAACCACTAGACCCCATTCCCCTCCTAGCCATCCCTCAGCTCCAGAAGGCCAGGATATGCAGGGGGCGGGAAAGACGCAAAGATGGGGCTGGGGTCAGCAGGGGGCTCCCAGCATGAGCTGGGGGAGGGGCTGTGAGATGGACAGATGGACCCAAGTGGGGGACAGATGGGAACTGGGACCATTGGTTTTATTATATTTATTACATCTCTGATCCTGTTGTTAGGTACAAATATACACAGCAAGGAATCTGTACAGCCGGGATCACAGGGGAAGGGGGGTGTCCTGACTGGGACCCACGCCCCACCCTCCTGCTCCCACACCAACCCCCTGCACTCCCGCTCCATCATCGGCCACATGCATCAGCCCCCAGGCAACCTCCTCTTCCTGCAGGGCAGGCGGGATACCCCAGGCAGCTCCTACCAGAGTAGGGGAAGTCCCCCCGCCCGCTCCCCATGGCCCCACACTGGAACTGGATGCTGGAGCGCATAAGGATGTGTTTGGGGGATGTCAGGCGAGATCTTACTAATTTCACAACCCATCCCCACTTTAACTCATGTCTTCATCCCCCATTAATAGAACCCAGGAGCCCTGACATGCAGCCACCTCCCCGTCCCCTCAACCAGTAAAGGATCTATCCAACTGCCCCCAAAGCAGCTTCTGCACCCACTGGAAGGGCTGTCTCTCCCCCTTGGCCCATGCTTTCTCCCTTCGCCTCTTCTCTGTGTCACCCCACAGTGGGGGAGCCGGGAAGTCAGCTGGCAGATTTGTGGGGACCAGAGATCCCAGCTTGGGAGGAGTGGGAGGAAGAGCAGACCCTAAAACACAGAGAGTAGAGGGGTCAGACTAGCTCTAACTACTACAGCCCACTCCCCTCTCACAGCCCAAAACAAAACCCTCAAGCCCTGCCCCCACCCCTGCTCTACCCACTCGGCCCCCTTCCCTTCCCCACAGCTCTTACGTGTTTGTCTTTATAAATGGATGTCGAAAACCCCATCCTCCACATCCTGGACCTCCTCCTCCCGGATCTCTGCAGAGACACACATAGCTCCTTGTAGCTGCAAACCCCAACGGAGCAGCCCACACTGCCACCCCACGGGGGAGCCACTCAGCTAGGATTCATCATGGCCAGTACTCACAATGCACTTTGACAAGCACAGACCCCTCCTCTCCACTGAGATGCAGCCTCCTCTGGGGGGTGGGGGGCTGTTTGTACAGGGATCCCTCCCCTGGCGCTGAGATGTGGCCAGCCCTGGGGGGCGGGGGTGGGGCACGGGAGCTGTTTATACTGCGGTCCCTCATCCAGCATTAAGATGCAGCTGCCTCTGAGGTGGGGCACAGAGGCTGTTTATACAGGGATCCCTGACCTGGCACTGAGATGCAGCTGGCCCTGGGGTGAGGGCTGTTTATACTGCTGTCCCTCACCCAGCGCTGAGATGCAGCTGCCTCTGGGGTGGGATGCGGGGGCTGTGTAGACAGGAAGCCTGTGCGGAAGCAGGCTGGGATAACACAATGTGTTGGTTACCGGGGGCCCAGGATGGGGGTGTCTCAGAATAGCTGCCAGGGCTCAGAGCACCATCCTGCACCATCTGCAGCGACACAAACAGGAAACAGCATGGTGCAGTATTATGGGCCAGCACGGAGGCCTCCTCGGCGGGGTCAGGAAATCGCATGGAGGTGTTGTTATCGGGCTTGCAAGCTGGCTTCCGGCACAACACTGGGGCCATGGGGAGAGTGGGGGAGGGGCTAGCGTCAGGTCTCCTGGGTTCTCTCCCAGCTCTGGTCCGGGAGTGCTGGAGGGGTGGGGGTGGGCCCTCGGCTCTGGGCTAGGTGGGGTGGGGCTGCCCCCGGTGGCCATACCTGTGTGGCGTGGGGATCTGCAGGCTGAGCGGGGCAGTGAGAAGCTGAAGGAGCGGGTGGGGATGTGGGCAGGGCTGGCCAGGCTGAAACTCTTGGTCCGTTTGCGGCACTCCAGGGAGAGATGTTCCCGGCACTGCCTGTGGCAGTTCACGCCGCAGCCTGGGGGGCAACAAGGGAGGTTGGGGGAGGTGGGCCCTGCAGCTCCCCTTCGTGCAACCCCCCATGGCCCCACACCTCCCCTAATGCAGCCCAGGTCCCTCACACACCTCTATGGCTCCAGCTCCCCAATTTTCCCTGCACTCCCAGCTCCCCAGGTGCACCCCAGCTCTCAATTCATCCCCCAGCTCCCCTGGTGCACCCCCAGCTCTCAATTCATCCCCCAGCTCCCTTGGTGCACCCCCACAGCCCAGCTCCCCAGTTCATGACCCAGTGACCCCAATGCACCCCTCCATCTTCTGCAAAGCACGCCCAGCTCCCCCACAGCTCAACCCCCATGGCCCCACGCTTCCCTATATACCTCCAATGCACCCCTATCTCCAGAATACAGCCACCCACAGCCTCTCTCCCCCAGTGCAGCACCAGCTTCCCCCCAACCACTCATCATTTCCCCAGGCAACCCCCTCCCCCCCACATACTCACAGCGGCACTTGAACCCCTGTTTGTAGATTCCCAGTATCTGGGGAAAAAGATGCAAGGGGATGGGGTCAGCGAGGTGATGAGGGGAGGATGGGGGCACATGCTCAGTTCCACTTTATGCATCTGATGAAGTGGGCTGTAGCTCACGAAAGCTCATGCTCAAATAAATTGGTTAGTCTCTAAGGTGCCACAAGTCCTCCTTTTCTTTTTACTACAGCAGTCGAATCGCAACAGTTGAAATGAGCTAATTTCACAACATTTCATTTCAACTTTCTGTCCCAGTTCCAAGTGGATCTCAGGATCTCCCACAGTACAGACAATCCGAGAATCGACCAGTGCTGGTGAGGGGGACAAGCTGACACTGGGACACTTATCCCTGCTGTGATGCAGCTGACTCTGGGGTAGGAGGTGGGGGCTGTTTATACCGCTATCCCTCACCCAGCACTAAGTCGCAGCTGCCTCTGGGGTGGGACACAGGGGCTGTGTCTACAGGGATTCCCTCACCAGGTGCTGAGATGCAGCTAGTCCTGGGGTGGGGTGTGTGGGCTGTTTATACAGGGATCCCTCAATGAGCACTGAGATGCAGCCGGCCTGGGGTGGGGACTGTTTATACTGCTACCCCTCACCCAGCACTAAGTTGCAGCTGTCTCTGTGGGGGAACGGGGACTGCTTACACAAGGATCCCTTGCATAGTTATCCCAGGATAAAGGTGCCTTCCCTCCCATAGAACTCATCCTCTGAGAAGAGTGAAGCCCCTTTACCCCAGTCTAACTGGGCCCTCTCTGGGTGAAGGGGTTGTCCTGGGATAACTAGGCCTAGGCTAGCTGTTGTGTGCTTCTGCGGCTCTTCAGTCATCTCCCCTGCCCCTGCCCCAGGGATCTAACCCCCCTTGGCCCTCTCTGTGGCCGCACTAGTGAGGCATAACTTTCCCTCGTGGAATCGACCCCCCAGTCATTATGGGGGAAAGGGAAAAGGGGGCACCCCTGTGGAACAAGCCCCCTAGTCTATGGAGGGTGGCTGTTTGTGGGTCCTGTGTTCTCACAGGGGGGCCCACAGAGGGCAGCCCCCAGAGCAACCAGCCTCCTGCACCCTCCCAGGGGCCAGCAATGGCTCACCAGGCTCTTGCAGTGACGGCAGGACACGGGGTGCAGGAAGGTGGTCTCCTGGAAGCTGTGGATGAAGCCCATCTTCCCGTCCACCACAGCGCTGGACTTCATGAAGTACGAGATCATCTCCTCTCTGCTGATGCAGCCATCCCTAGGGGCACAAAGTATCAGGTTGGGAGACAGGGCGCCCAGGTCTGCGCCCGGCTCTGGGCGGAGAGTGGGGACCAAGGCGTTAGAGCAGGGGGACTGGGTGTCAGGTCATCCAGGTCTGTGCTAGGCTCTGGGCGGGGAATGGGGGCCAGCGGGGTAGAGCTGGGGACTGGGAGTCAGGGCATCTGGGGTCTGTGCCAGGCTCTGGGCAGGGAGTGAGAGCCAGGGGAGTAGAGCTGGGGGGTTGGGAGTCAGGGCACCTGGGTCTATGCTAGGCTGTGGGCAGGGAGTGGGGGCCAGAAGGGTAGAGCTGGGGGGTTAGGAGTCAGGACGCCTGGGTCTGTGCTAGGCTCTGGGCAGGGAGTGGGGGCCAGGGGGGTACAGTAGGGGGTTGGGAGTCAAGGCACCCGGGTCTGTGCCAGGCTGTGGGTGGGGAGTGGGGGCCAGAGGGGTAGAAGCGGGGGGTTGGGAGTCAGGGCACCCGGATCTGTGCCAGGCTGTGGGTGGCGAGTGGGGGCCAGCGAGGTAGAGCTGGGGACTGGGAGTCAGGGCACCTGGGGTCTGTGCCAGGCTCTGGGCAGGGAGTGGAAGCCAGGGGAGTAGAGCTGGGGGGTTGGGAGTCAGGGCACCCGGGGCTGTGCCAGGCTGTGGGTGGGGAGTGGGGGCCGGGGGGGTAGAGCTGGAGGGCTGGGAGTCAGGGCACCCGGGTCTGTGCCAGGCTGTGGGTGGGGAGTAGGGGCCAGAGGGGTAGAGCTGGAGGGCTGGGAGTCAGGGCACCCGGGTCTGTGCCAGGCTGTGGGTGGGGAGTGGGGACCAGGGGGGTAGAGTTGGGGGGCTGGGAGTCAGGACTCCCAAGTTCCAACAAAGAAGAAAGCATTACAGGGGATGAGGCTTCTAGGCGGAGGCCTGGCCCCAGTACCTCACCCCTCCTTCTGGTGTGCGGGGCCCGCGGGGTCCCCCCTTCCTGGGCACTCACTGGTTCTCATCCAGGTCCCCAAATTTGCACAGGTAGGGGAAGTTGTTGCGGATGATTTTGAACTCCTCCTGGGAGATGTGGCCGTCTCCGTCCACGTCGAAATTCCGGAACACGGACTGCAGGGGGCAGCAGAGAGCGGCGGGAGAGTCAGCTCGGCGATACGCCGCCCGCGGCACAGGAACCGGGGGCGGGACGGGGGGCTACTAGCACCCCCCGGTCTCCCGGCTGTCTGCTCCGCCCCCGGGGCTTTGCTCCGGGCCTCAGCTCGGGGGCGGGTGGGCAGGGGTAAGGGGGCTGGCTTCCAGCCCCCACTGTTAACAATGTCACTGTTAACAGGCCACTGGCCCCAGAACCCCCTCCACGTCCCCACGTGGCCTGCAGGGGGCAGCAGAGAGCGGAGGGAGGGTCATCCCTGGGGGTACGCCACCCCCTATGCAGCCCCGGAGGCCCCTCCAACCACGTGGACCGCAGGGGGTAGCAGGGACTGGAGGAGGGCGTCAGCTCAAGGTACCCTGGCCTGACACACAGTCTCAGAGCGCCAACAGAAACGCAGACCATGGTGTCCAAGGCCCCCACTCTCACCTCCACCATCTTCTCAATGTGTGTCCGCACCAGCGTCTGGTCCGGTTTGGGTTTCACAGCCAAGGCCCACTCGTCTATGTCAGCCGGTCGGCTTGGGGGGGAACAGGAGGTGGGGCTGGACGGCTGGATGGACAGAGACATCCTCTGAGTGATCCCTTGGCCAGCGCTGAGATGCAACCACCTCTGGGGTGGAGTGCAGGGGCTGTTCAAACCGGAATCCCTCGCCCAATGCTGCGGCTTCAGGGTCTGGAGCTGGAGGGGTGTTAGTGAACGTGTGGGACCCGGCAGCCCCCTCTCTCTGGACAGGAAGCTCAGCCCCCAGGGAGCAGAGCGGAAGGCAGCTGCGAATGCGCCTGAGAACCAGCTCCTGGGACCAGATGGGACAGAGACGCCATGGCCTGCTGCTCCCCCCCCCATTCCCCACAGGGGGCAACAGAGGGGTCATGGCCCGGGGGCAGGGGACGGGGCACAGGTCACACAGCATCGTGCACTCACACACGCACTCACGGCCGACTTGCCACGGGGCTCTCTCTGCAGCGACAGCTGGTAGATCTCCTCCTCCGTCTGGTACTGATCCAGCGACACCTGGGGGGGCACAGCCCATCAGACAGCAGGGGTGGGGGATTCACCAGGAGCTGGCTGACAAGGTTGGCGTTGGCCTCAGAGAGCAGTTTGATGGTCTAGGGTGCAGGGAGATATGGGGGGGGGGGGAGTGCAGTGGGGGTTGGGATGTAATGAGGGGTGCAGGGGGGGCTCCAGGAGTTGGGATGCCACGGGGTGCAGTGAGGTTCAGGGGTGGGGTGCTGGGGGAGTACAAGGGGGTGCAGTGAGAGGTCCAGGGGTGGGGTCTCACCGTGAGCAGGTTGATGAGGTCCATGTTGGCCTCGAAGGGTGGTTTGATGCTCTGCACCAGCACCAGCTCGTTGAGGATCCCGAAGAGCTGCTGCATCTTGGTGCCGTTGACGCGGGTGCGGGCCCGGTCCAGCCAGTCGGGCAGCGCCACGTGCACGGCCACCAGATCCTTGAGGTGCACGCCCAGGATGGGGAAGCGGAAGCCGACGCACTCGGCCAGGCGGCGCCGGTAGCGGCTGTAGTTCCCCAACGAGGTCACCAGCTCCGTCATGGACTCCCACAGCTGGGAGGGATGGGGGGGGAGGGGTCAGGGGCTGGGCCCAGAGCAAGCCCCCAGCCTCGCCCCAGTGCTCTCCCAACCTCCCAACACCGCCCCAGACCCCGACCTCGCCCCAGAGCTCCCCCAACCCCTCAACACTTCCCCAGACCTCAACCCCTCAAGCCCACCCTAACCCCCCACCACTGCCCCAGGCCCCTCGAGACCCCAACCCCAACCACCAGATTGTCATCCCACCCTCCAGCATTGCCCCAGCCCCTTGAGTATCCCACTTCCCCCCGGCCCTGCGCCCTGTACCTTGGTGGTCTCGGAGCTGACGTGGCTGTGGGTCTCTTTGAGGCGGGAGATGGAGCTGTGACTCAGCCCCCCCACCACGGCCATCAGCGTGTTGAAATTCTGCAGCTGCAGGAGCCTCTGCAGGGATGTCCGGACGGAGGGGGGATCCAGCCGAGAGACAGTGGAGATCCATGGGGGAGAGAGGGGTTGGATTAGTTCCAAGGATGGAGGAGTGGGGCCCGGGGGGGTGGGGGGGGGAACATTCACACCTGGAGCCCAGCTGGGGCTCAGACTACAATGGGCCAGCAGGGGGGCTGCGGGCCGGGATTGAGGGGCCCCTCACCTGTGCCACCAGGATGAAGCGGGTGATGACCTGTGCCCGCTGCTGGGCGGTCGGCTTGCTCAGCACCATGAGCTGCACCCACTGTGAGACGCTGTTGAAAAGGGTGATGAACCGCTCCAGGATGGGGTTGTCCACAGTGCAGCCGTGCATGACGAAGCTGTGATAGTCCTGGAACTGGGATGGAAACAGAGCGTCAGTGCCGCCCCATGGGAGGGGGGAACATAGGGGGTGGGACAGTGCCTGCCCCATGGGGGGAGGAAAGGTCATTCCCAAAGCAGCCCTCCACCCCCAAGCAGCCTCCCCAGCCCCATGGCAGCCGCAGGGTCTCCGCCCCGCACCAGGATCTTGCAGAAGGAGCGGTACTCCAGGTAGGTGAGATGCTCTGCCAGCTCGGAGGACTCCAGGTGGTCAAAGAGCAGCGACATCTTGCGTTTCTTCGGGGCCACCGGGTTGCGCTGGGTCACTTGGCGCTTCCACTTGTAAGTAGGGCTGGGGGGGGGGGCACAGTCAAGGGGGGGATGTCAGAGCCAAGCCAGTCTTTGCAACCAAACCGCTGGCACACATTCTTCCTGCACCCGCATGCACAGCCCAGAGACTCCTGCGTGCTCCCACGCCCCGTGCACACACGTCCCATGCGCACACACACAGGCCATGTGCAAACACATGCCTCGTACACTCCCCCCCACACACACCTCATGCACTCCCACACACTCCACGTGTACACACACGTCCTGGGCACTCCCATGTGCATGTCCCGCTCATGCCCACACAAACATACCCCATGCACTCCCACACACACCTGCACCATGCACACTCACAGACACAGGAACACCCCTGTGCTCACGCTTGTGCCCTCGCTCAGACCCGCTCCTCAGTCCTCCTCAGCCCATGCAGGCCCCCTGCTCTCACACAGCTGCTCTGGGACACCTCACCCTCACCCCTGACCCTCCCATTCCCCCAGCTCCCCACCACCTCCCCCACCCCCCATGCTTCCGCCCCCACCACATACACATTCTCAATGTCGATGAGGTTGCTGTGGCGCCGGTTCCCCTCACGGCCCAGAACCTCCTTTAGCTCCTTGATCTGCTCTGCTAGCTCCGGGTTCAAATCAAACTCTGCCGGGAATGCCGAGATCCAGTACCTGGGGAGGGGGAAGGGGTAACGACAGCCAACACCCGGAACACAGCCACCTCTGGGGTGGGGAACAGAGGCAGTTTACTCAGGGATCCCTCACCCGCTGGAAAGATGTCCTATATTGAGCCCCCTGCAGCACTGTGCCCCTGAATGCTGCACTGGGGACAGCTCTGCCCCGAGGTTTGAGGATGCTGCCCTGAAATGTGGGGCTCCTCCGGACTCACCTCACCAGGTGGCAGGTTTTCACCTGCAGGGAGCTGCTTTCTGAGCTACGAGACTCTTGGTAGGTGCAAGGGCAGAGTTAAGGCGAATTCCACATTGCAGGCACTGGAGACTGGGGGAGTGGGGAGAAAGGCGGAGGAGCTGGGCCATGGATTTGGGGCCCTTGGACCAGGCTGGGAGAAGTCAGCATTCTAGAATCACAGCAATGCGGGGATGGAAGGGACCTCTGGAGGTCACTGAGTCCAGCCCCCCGCGCTGAGGCAGAACCAAGCAAACCCAGACCATCCCTGACAGGTGTTTGTCCCACCTGTTCTTACCACCTCCAGTGATGGGGAGTCTGCAACCAGAGCTTAACTAGCCTGAGAAAAAAGAAAAGGAGTACTTGTGGCACCTTAGAGACTAACCAATTTATTTGAGCATAAGTTTTCGTGAGCCACAGCTCACTTCATCGGATGCATACAGTATGCATCCGATGAAGTGAGCTGTGGCTCACGAAAGCTTATGCTCATATAAATTGGTTAGTCTCTAAGATGCCACAAGTACTCCTTTTCTTTTTGCGAATACAGACTAACACGGCCGTTACTCTGTAGCCTGAGAAAGCATTTCCTAAAATCTAACCTACTTCTCCCTTGCTGCAGATTAAGCCCATGACATCTGGTCCTACCTCCAGTGGACGCGGAGAACAGCTGACCACCATCCTCTTCAGAACAGGCCTGAAGATATTGGAAGACTCTTAGCAGGTGTCCCCCTCTTTTCTCAAGCCTAAAGATGCCCAGCTTTTTAGCCTTTCCTCCCAGGGCAGGTTTTTAGACCACTTATCATTTTTGTTGCTCTCCTCTTGACGCTCTCCAGTTTCTCCACAGCTCTCCTAAAGCCTGGCACCCAAACCTGGATGCTGTACTCCAGATGAGGCTTCCCCAGTGCCGAGTAACATCTCCCGTGTCTTACATACGCCTCTCCCGTTAACACAGCCCAGACAATAACAGGCTTTTCCACAACATCATCACACTGTTGGCTCGGATTCCCTTGATGAGCCAACCCCTAGATCCTTTTCAAGAGGACTGTCACCTAGCCAGTCTTTCCCCGTTTTGTGATTTCTCCTTCCTCAGTGCAGTCCTTTGCACTAGTCTTTACTGAATTTTATCTTGTTGTGTGCAGACCAATTCTCCAATTTCTCAAGGTCATTCTGAATTCTAATCCTGTCCTCCAAAGTGCTCACAACACCCACAGCTTAGTGTCATCCACCATTTTTATAAGCCTACTCTGCGCACTGCATCATCCAAGTCATTAATGAAAATATTGACTAGCCCCAGACCCAGGACTAACCCCTCTGGGACCCCACTCGATACATCCTCCCATTTTGATGGAGAACCATTGATAGACTGTCCTCAAAGAGAAGCTTTCAACCAGTTCTGCACCCATCTTATAGCAATTTCATCTTGATAATATTTCCCTAGTCTGTTTATGAGAATGGGGGACCGGGTTTGTAGCTCACGAAAGCTTATGCTCAAATAAATTTGTTAGTCTCTAAGGTGCCACAAGTCCTCCAGTTCTTTTTACTAAAATCAAGATCTATCTGTCTCCTGCTTCCCCCCAGACATTAGGCCAGTGACCCTGTCAAAGAAGGATATTAGGCTGGTTTGGCAGGATTTGCTATTGACAAACCCATGCTGGTTATTCCTTATAACCCTATTATCCTCCAGGGACTTACAAACTGATTGTTCAATAATTTGTTCCAGTATCTTGCAGGTATGGAAGTTAGGCTGCCTGGTCTATAATCCTTGGGGTCCTCTTAGTTTCCCCTGTTTAGAGACAGGTGCTGCCCTTTTCCAGTCCCCGGGGACCTCACCCGTATTCCATTTCTCAAAGACAATCGCTAACGGCTCCCAGATTGCTTCAGCTTCTTCCTTAAGTATCGGCGGGTGAATTGCACCAGTCCCTGCCAACCTGAATAGGTCGAACTCCTCTAAATACTCTTTAACTTCTCTGGCCTGCGTTCCTCCCCCTTGTTGTTAATATTCATTGTGCTGAGTAGCTGTCACCATTAACCATTTTAGTGAAGACTGAAGCAAAATAGGCATTAATCCCCCCAGCTTTCTTGATGCCATCAATTAGCTTGCCTTCCTCAGGAAGTAGCGGACCTGCACTTTCCTTCATCTTTCTCTTGCTCCCAAGGTATTTAAAGAACCTCTTCCGACTGCCTTTCTGTAACTCATTTTGCGCCTTAGCCTCTCGGATTTTGCCCCTACCTGCTGGTGCAATTCTTCTGTGCTCCTCCTTGACAACCTGTCCACATTTCCACTTATTAAGGGATTCTTCCTTACTTTTAAGATTGTTAAAGAGCTCCAGAGGGAGCCACCTCGGCCTTTTCCTGTCTTCCCTTCGCACCTGGCTAGTTTGCTGTTGTGCCTTTAACACTGTTTAGCTGAGAAACTTCCAGTTCTTTTCTCCTTCGATTTGCTTCCCCCGGGACCTTAGCTCCCAGTTCTCTGATCTGTTGAAGTCTGTTTTTTTCGGAAGCCCATTGTCCTGATTCTGCTGCCCCCACTCCTTCCTTTCCTTAGAGTCATGAAATGGTGTAATTTCAGGGTCACTTTCACCCAGATTGCCTTCCGCTTTCCCATGCACAACCAATTCCACCCTGTTGGTCTGAGATGTATGTGGACTGCCCTGGTGCTGCAGGGGTCCCATGGTGAGCCCCAGCCCAGGGAGACAGCCAGCTAGCAGAATAAGCCAGCTCTGTCCAGGGATATGTGCATTGTGAAGGGAGGGGGTGCCCAGGAGGGAAAGGGGGGCAGTAGGGTGCCCCAAGGCAGGTTGGTGGGGTGAATGAGGGCAGGAGGGAAGGAGCTGCAAGAAGGGGGGCAGAGGGCTCACAAGGATATATGCGCAGCAGCTTGGCGGCCAGGTGGGAGGAGGGGATGTACCAAGGATGCATCATCAGGAACATTCGCACCAGTTGGGGGTCCCGCACCTTCCCCTCATCATCTGCAAGAGAGAGTAGGCCCTGCTCAGAGATCCCACAACCCCCCACCCCCGAGACCTCCCCCCATAACCTCCCACCCCGCTCAGTGATTCTGCAAAGCCCCACCCTGCTCAGACCCCTCACTACTCAGAGACACCCCCCTGCAACACCGCTCAGACCCACCCCATTACTCAGACCCCCCCGCAAACCCCCACGCTGCTCAGAGATCCCACAACCCCCCATCCCCTAAGAGATACCCCCACAACTTCCCACCCCACTCAGAGACCTCCCGCAACCCCCCACCCTGATCAGACCCCCCCCACTACTCAGAGACCCCACACAACCCCCCACCCCACTCAGACCCACCCCATTACTCAGAGACACGCCCCCGCAACTTCCCACCCTACTCAGAGATCCCACAACCCCCCACCCCGCTCAGAGACCTCCCACAACCCCCCACCCCGCTCAGAACCCCCCACACTACTCAGACACCCCCCTACAGCTCCACACCCTGTTCAGAGACCCCTACAGACTCTCAGCCTGCTCAGACACCCCCTACCTCGCTCAGAAGCTCCCTCCACAAACCCCCCCGCTCAGAGACTCCCCACCCCACTCAGAGACCCTGCCCTGCTCAGAAACCCCCACAATCCCCCACTCTGCTCAGAGATCTTCCACCCCAGTCAGAGATCCCCCACAACCCTTCACCCCACCCACACAAAGACCCCCTACAACCCAACTCGCTCAGAGACCCCTACTGACTCCCCAACCCAGAGACCCCAGTGATCCCCTCGCCCGCTCAGCACCCCCTGTTAACCCCTGCAAAGCACTCAGGGTACGTCTGCACAACCTTTGGCAGTGAGGCTCAGAGCCCGGGTTGCAGACTTGCAGACATTGCTGGGCAGACATCACTGTGTGGACATCACGGCTGGGGCTGTGAAGCCTGGGGGCGGGGATCTCCAGCCCAGGTCATAGTGTCTATACAGCTATTCTTAGCTCCGGGGCACGAGCCCCAGGACCCTGCAGCTGTTGCCCAGGCTCCAAGACTTGCTGCATGGCTGGCGCTCACCATGGGGACGTAGCCACAGAGACACCCCCCCCCCCCCCCGCTCAGCAACCCCTACGGACCCTGCTCCCTGCAGCACAGCATCCCCTAGTCCCTCACTGGGGCACTGGGGTCAGCACTGATTACAAGGGGAGAACACCCCCTGCTGAGCCCCTGCCCCACTCCCTGCAGCAGAGCGCCCTCTAGGGGTCAGGACAAGTGACCGTATAGGTTGAAGAAAACCCCAAAGCCACAGCCTGACCCCAGCCCCTTGGGCAACCCCAGCCCTCCATATGCCACCTCCTCAGGTTCACACCCCATCTCACCTCTTACCAGTCACCTGCACCAACAATCCCTTCTCCCCACACATGCTCCAAAATAACAGCTTCCCCCACTGCATTACCAAAGGCCTCAATGCAGCCCTGTAGCAGCTCCTCAACCGTACAGCCCTTGTCCAGGTCCAGCGTCTCGCTCATCTCTGCTCCCCCCGTGCCGGCCAACTCCCCCTCTGCCAGCCTGGGGTCCCACCGCAGACAGGTGCTGCCCGGCTCAGGGGCAATGTATCAGCGGCCCCCTAAGATCAGGGATCCCTTCTGAGAACCTGCCACTGAAAGAGGAGATGGGGCTAGAGTTATAAACTCTTACCAAGATGCAGCCGCTTCTGGGGCAGGGCAGCCGTTTCTACAGAGATCACTTGCCTGAGGCTCACTGGGATCAGCACTGCCACAGAGGGGTAGTTGCAGAGATCAGCCAAGGGAGGCCGTCCAGGGTAGGGTGTCTCTGTCGCCTTCGCCCTAACGCTGTGAACGCTGGGGGAGGGAGAGTTTGTTGCAAAACAAAACAGCTAGAGAATTTTGGGTAAAGTTGCAAAATGTTTCCTCCATCCTGGCTTCCTCCTTTGGCTCGGGTCAGAGACGGGCCCTGCTTTGCCCCTGGGAGTGTAGAAGTATGGGACACGGGGCCTTTCCCCTCTAGGGAGCACAGACTACGATTTGGCTCTGGGGTGGGGAGACTGGCTGGCTCAGAGATGGGGGGAATGAGACATGGGGCTTCCCCCTCTAAGTTACAGCCTCCCACTTGGACGCTACAAACACACAGCATGTGCAGCCTCACAACATCCCAGCAGGAAAACCTGCAGCAGAGAGATTAGCCCATGATCACAGAGTGGGGAAATAGAAAGCAGGAGTCCTGGCTCCCCAGCCCCCCCTGCTCTACCCCACTGGACGCTTCTCTCCACCCAGAGCTGGGGACAAAACCCAGGTGTCCTGGAACCCAGCCCCAAGTCCTTCTGACCTTGCACAAAGCCCGAAGGAGTAGCCCCCGCAGCTGAGGCCCGCTGAGCTATTCTGAGCCCTTTGGCTGTTAAAGGACCGGGATGGAATTTATAAGTGGCCTTTTGCATAGTAACATCGCCTGGAGGGTAAGGAGAGGCAGGGGGCTGTCTGCTCTTTGGTTGGGGGGCTGTAAAGAGGGGGTGATCCTAGGTGGAAAGCAAGTTCCCAGGCTCTATCCCCCCTGTTAAAGGTATCTGAGGGTTAAACATGACAACAGGGGATTGGGTTAGATCCAGAGCAAAGGAATGTTTGGAGAGAGATGAAGGACCCAGGAATCCGGCCACAATGACTCAGGCTGAGAGATTAATTTAGACAAGGGATCACATCTCGGGAATTCGAGCCACACTGTGTGCGGAGCTGGAATCTAGGGAACGGCTCCTGATGGATTAGCAATCGGGGGTGGGGGAGGATCAGGGGCCTGGTGTGCAAGGTGCTGTGGTGGCATCCGTATCTGGGATCCAGTGGGAATGGGTTTAGATCTGTGTTGTAAATCCCTGCATAAACAGCACCTCCCCAGAAGTGGCTGCATTTCAGCACCAGGCAAGGGATCCCTTTGTGTAATTGCTCTGTAGTAAGACAAGATTATTATTAATCTTTTAAGACAAGCTTTTGTATGTGCAACTTACCACGCTGTAAATTGAGGGTTGGGATTTCTTGCGGTGTTATTTTTAGGCGGCTTTTTGTTCATGGTTAGTTAGAAGACGAATAGAAGCAACCAGTGAGCGAGCTGAGTGGGGAGGACTGAACGGAAGCCATTTGGGGGGACGGTCCCTCTTTTCCATCTGGCTGTTTGTTTGCCCAGCACCTCCTACTAACTGCAGGTCTCTCACATACACACCAGCCACGTTGCAAAACATCAATCAAAATATAGTGTTGCCAAATGTCAGTTGCCTCACAGTCACCCTCTGGGGTGAACACGCACCACCACACGCACTGCATGCGGCATAAACACACAGTCGCACTGCACGCACAGACAGTAGCACATGGTGTGCGGCAGAAAGCTTTGCCAAGACACACTGCACACGCCTGCTGCATAGTGTACCGTGCACACACAGACACACACGTACAGCCAGGCGGCATGCACTATCCTGCACTGCACACACCTCGACCATAGTGCAGCGTGTGCACAGACACACACCCGGCCATGTTGCATGCACTATACTGCAGTGCACACACCTAGCCTATAGTGTACTGTGCGCGCACAGACACAACCATGCTGAACCCAGAATGAAACCCTATCATTGCACAGCCTGTTGGCACCCCCCCCCCGGGCTGTCCGTCCCAGCTGCCTGGGAGACAAGGACCCTTTTTATCGTCTTCCCCTATCTCAGCCAGGCCTCTGAGCTTTTATTAGCCACAATACAGCGGGGGGTCACCCCACCCCAGTGATGTGGGCCCCGCTCTTAGGTGAGGACCACTAAGCTATGGCTCTGAGGCACCTGCTCCCTGCCCCATCACTGCCTTTAGAGCCCCCCCATTAGCCATCCATTATGCCCCCAAGTGCACCCGCCACCCTTCCAACCCCACCCAGCCTCCCAATTAAGTGGGGGTTATAACCCAGGGCACTGCCAGCTCAGCCACCCCCAAAGTGGGTGTGGCAGCAGGGAGAGCCCCCCCACACACATACACAGAGAACCCCCATGTGCCTCCCTTGCGTGTGTGAGGGGGGAGGGAAGTGCAGTCCCTTCCCCCACCAGCCAGGGCACCAGGGGCAGGAGAGGGGGTGGTGTGATGGGGGAGTGGGCGGGGGTGTGACGGGACAGGGGGAGCAGGGTGACAAGGCTGGTGTGAGGGGGGCAGCGTGATGGGTGAAGCGGGCAGGAAGGGTGGCATGAAGGGGGCAGGAGGGTTGGTGTGATGGGGCAGGGGGATGGGGGGGGAAATCGATGTGACCAGGGCCGTCCGGCTAGAGACACAGGGGCTTGAGCCCCGGTACACTCGTCTCACAGGTGGGAGTGACTTTCGCTCCCTGGGGCCCTGGGTCCGATCGGGGCCGGCGCCCCCTAGAGGGGCAGGCCCTGTCCCGCCCCCCGCCCCGGGGCCGGCGCCCCCTAGAGGGGCAGCCCCGGCTCCCCCCCGCGCGGCTCACCCGGCTCCGCTCTGCTCCTGCGCTGGGCGATATTCAAACGCGGCCGGGCTGCACAATGCGGCTTGTGTCTCCTTATCACCCCCCCGCCCCGACTTCCTCCTGCTGCCGGCTCCGGGAGGGTCGTGCGGGTCCAAACGCCGCCTGCTCCGCCCGGCGCAGGGAGCGCCCCGGCCGGGCCGCCTGCCCCGCAGCTGGGGGGCGCCCCGGGCCGGGGGGGGCGCAGCAGGCGATGGGGGGGGCTGGGCTGGGCAGGGGGCGCGGGCGGGGGGGGGGCGTACGCACCCTTCGTTCACACCGACGGTTGCTCGCCCGGCCCTCTTCCCCACTCGCCCTCCCCACTCGCCCCCGCCCCCCCCGTCCTACCCCGCGCCCCCCCCCGGGAGCCCCAGGCCGCAGGTGCCACTGCGGAATTTTTAACCCCTCCTGTGCCGGGGGCGCTGCCCTCACCCAGCGCCACTGGGGAGGGGGCTCAGAGCAAAGCGGGGAGCAGCCCCCGCCTGTTCCGTGAGCACCAGTTACTCTGGGAAGGGGCATCTCTGGGGGCCCCCAGCTTCTCCCCTAGTCTCACGTGCATGAGCTAATATGGGGGGCGATTGGGGGGTAATAGAGCAAAGGAGGGGGGGTGACTGGAACTCTCCCATCCCCAGCACTGCGGGCAAACAGCGGGGGGGGGGAGTTGCTAGGCCCTATGTTACTCAGCCATAGGCTGGGCAGTTGCGGGAGGGGGCAGGGGCCACTGGGTTAGTCCAGACCCTGACGCCCACTCATGGGGTGGGGGGAGCCCGACGCTGCAACCAGCTCCAGCAATAGCCTGTTATCATAGCAACCAGCCCCACAGGACGGGGAATGGGGACCCTGGCAGTGGCTGTGGGTGCTGGGCTGAGCAGGTGGGGGATGGGGCGAGCTGGTCTCAGCCTCACACGCCACCCACAGCCCAAGGAGCGTCAGTGTCACCCTCTCCCCCTCCGGCCCAGCCAGCTGCAGCATCGTCCACCCCTCCCCCCTTCAGGCCCAGATTGTCAGCCCCCGAACCCCATTTTAGCACCCAGCTGCCCATCAGTAACCATGGAGAACAGTCTCCGCCCCTTCGCTGGGGCACCATGCCGGACAGGGTGGAGCAGCCTGAGTGGGGGGGGGAAGTGGTCTGTGGTTGAACAGAAACGCCATGCACGTTTCTGTGGCTGGCAAACAGTCCTAAACTCTAGGGCAGGGAACACCCTCCCCCACCCCTTTCCCATCCCCCCTCTGGATTGAGTACATGTCTCCCCAAGAGTCAAAACTTGCTCGCTCGCTGACCTAGAAGAGTAGGTGCAACTGCAGTGCGTTGCTGGGTGTGCAGGGCTGGCCTAAGGTCCTGAGCTCCCCGCCCCCCGGAAGGGGTGGGAGCAGTGCCACAGTGCTTGCTAAGGGGTTGTAGCCCCATTTGTGCAGTGGGGCATTTGTTGGGACCCAGGCTTTGCTCCGGTACAGGAGAGGAGACTGGAGGGTGATAAGATGGACTACGTACAATGGGTTCCATCCCCAGCTCCGGCAAGAGAGTGGGGTCTAGTGGTTAGAGAGGGGCAGGGAGCCAGGACTCCTGGGTTCTACTTTCTGAGGTCAGTGAGACATTGGGCAAGCTGACCACTGAGTTTCCCCATTGCAAATGGGGCCAAACCCCTTTGGGTCCCAGCCTCGCAGCGAGAGGGCATGTGGGGGTGCTGCTACAGTTATTCCCTTGCTCTTTGGCATCCCCTTATGTGCGCATCAGGAATTGCTGGCGTATGCTGCTTGAGCTGGCAGAGCATGTGTACAAGTGTGTTTTTCTGCGTGCACTGGCTCAGTGGGTGTGAGTGTGCACATGCACAAGAACCAGCTGAGTGTGAGAGCTGGCAAAGCATGAGTACAAGAGTGTGCAGGAGCTCTGTGTGTGTGCACATGCTGGCTGGCTGGCTGGGTGTATCTCTATGGGCTCACTGCCCTGCTGAGATGCCAATTAATCACTGCAGCTCCCAGCAGCCTTGGAACCAATTATGGTAAGTGCAGCGCTGCTGCCTGAAGGGGGGGGGGGGTGTCGGTGCCTGGCAGCTTGCTCACCCCTGAGTGGGGGGGGGGAGAGGAAAGAGGGGATAGTGCTGGGGGGGATGCTACTGGAGTTGTGATTTAAAAAAAAAAAAAAGAACAATCCTTTACATTCATGGTTCATAAAAATGTCACAAACCAAGAAACCCAGGAGTCCTGGCACCAAGCCCCCTCCCGAGAACTGGGGATAAAACCCAGGAGTCCTGGTACCCAGTCCTCTAACCCACTAGGACCCCATTCCCCTCCTGCCACTAGGAATCTCCTCTCCCACTGCAGGGTTGTTTGTATTGGGGGAGCTATTTTTAGCACCAATTCCCCCTCTCTGGGTGGTAATGAGCAGCTGCTGTGGCCTGGGGGGGGGAGGGGTTCACACACTCTTCCATCTCCTCTCTAGGCCCCCCCGTCACTCTCACTCACTCTTGTGAATGGCAGCTCTGGCAGGTGGGGCAGGGACTGGCCCAAGGTCAAGAGAAGGCTAGAGACAGTGCTGGAGATACAACCCACCAGCCTCCAGTGCCCTCATAGAGCTGGATAGAGCCCAGAAATCCTGGGTGCCAGCCCCCCTGCCCTAACCCACTAGCCCCCACTGCCCTCCCAGAGCTGGATAGAACCCAGGAGTCCTGCCTCTCAGGAGGCACCAGGCATGGATACGTGCAGGGTTGGGGCCAAGACTCCAGTTTCTGGGTAAGGTGGGGTGAGGGCGAGGACCACGAGGGGGGAAAAAAGCAACACAGCCAGAGAGTGTTGAGTGTCATCTTTATTGCTGGCTCACAGCCCCAGACCCTCCACAGCTGGGGAAAGCAGGGGGTAGAGCGGTATACCCCACAGCTCCTAGGACTCCCCACCCAGTGCGGGCAGTAGCTGGGACACACACATATAGGGCCATCATTAAAATTACCAACAAATCCCCAGACTGTTCCATTCCACCTGCCCCACATTAAGAGTTGAAAGTCATGGGGTATTTGTACAGGCTCCCTGCCATAAGTTAGAAAGGAAACCCTAAAAACAACAAACAAAAATGCCCCCTAAACGGCCAGCAAGTACATGGCAGGACACCTGGGTTCTATTGGCTGTGGGAGAGGAGTCTTATGGCCTAGGAAAAACAGTATGCATTGAGGTACAGCAATAGGGCTAGGGATATAACGCAGGAGTCCTGATTCTCTTTCCCTCTTTGGTCTAACTACTAGACCCTACTCCCCTCCCAGAGCTGGGAATAGAACCCAGGAGCCCTGACTCCCATACCCGCCGGCTTCCCCCAAACCAGGAAGAAAAAAACCACACACAACACTTCAAGTGGTAGCAATGAGCTATGTGGGGGTTAGTACTAGGCACTGATACCGCCCTGGGGTGAATGCGGAGCAGGGGGACGGATGTATGGACAGAGATATAAGCTGGGGGGCGGGTGGAGTGACTCTGTTTATTTTAAAAATCTCCAGTAGGTGGGGACTGATCCCCCAAATTTAAAACCACATCAGGGTAGCAGAGGCAGGGCACCCCACCCCAGATCATCACACGCAAAGCTGGGGGGTGGAGCAGGGTGCAAAAGTGGTGTGCTAGGAAGAGGGTCACAGTGCTGGGGGCCTGCGAAGGACAACTCCCATGCCTCCCCTCCCTCCCCTAGGGAACTGGCACATCTTCTGCCTCGTTAATAGATGGGGGACCATGGGATTTTAACCTACAGAATGGGTGTGCCCCAAAACATAGCTGGGTGTTCACCCACTAATGGGTTGGGTGGGGGTTTATAAAGGGGGGAATTTCTCACCCTTAAATAAATAGCATGTTATGGGGGGAGAGAGAGGGGGAAGTTAACTCCCAGCATCTCATTTCTCTGGGCTTCTTCATCCCCAAATTCCATGGAATGTGGGGGGAGGGACAGGAATCCAAATGTCCCTCTGCTTATCCTCAGCTAGGCAGAGGCAGGAGGAAGCGGCCAGTTCTCCCTGGGCAGGGTACAGGGGGGGATCCCCCACACAGAGAGTGGGGAAAGGTCCCCACACACCATGGGGGACAGGCTGAGCGTCTGGGGGAAGCCAGCGCAGTGTCTGTTTGCTGGCACCCAGTGGCGCTTGGTTGGTGATGGGGGCAAGGTCAGGCAGGCCTCAGAGGGGCTATTCACGGGGATCGTCAGGTGCAGGGATTTTGTGGCGGGTGGGCTCGACACCCCAGATCTCACGGGCGTACTGCGCAATGGTGCGGTCACTGGAGAACTTGCCCGAGGTGGCGATGTTTTTAATGACCTTCTTGGTCCATTCCTTGGTGTTCTGGGGAGAGAGAGGCAGGTCAGTAGCAATCACACATGGACTGCTGGAGGATTGGGCAAGGGAGGCCAGATGGGATGGCTGGATGAGTGTCAATGGGCGGGCCGGCTGTGCTTGGGGATGGATGGAGGGATGGTGTGTATGGGGGAATGGACGGCTAGATAGAGGAGTGCGTATAGATAGATGGGTGTCTGCAGATGATGGGTGGGCGTGAGGATGGAGGGATGGAGGGACAGGCAGACAGAGGAGGGGAGGGCACGGGGATGGATGGATAGGTAAAAGAACATGTACAGGATGCCCAGGAATAGAACCCTGGAGTCCTACCTGCCAGCCTTCCCAGGCCACTAACCCATTAGACCCCACTCCCCTCCTAGTGCTGGGTGCAGTACCCCAGGAAGGCCACTAGGGGTGCACACTCACCCTGTAGAGGGCGCTGACATTCTCCTGGCATTTGATGTAGGCTTCGTAATCCGCAAACACTTTGAACCTGGAGAGGGAGGGGAAGCAGGAGGGTGTCAGGCTGGGGGTCTTTGTGCATGCTGCCACCTGCTGCCCACAGCTCGGATCGACACCGGGAGCCTCTCCCAGGAACATAGCCAGCAGCAGACGCTCAAAGCTCTGGGGAAACCCTTCCCCCACTGCCTCAGCTCCCCCTCACTATGGGTGCACTCGTGGGAACAGAACCCAGGAGTCCTGGCTCCCAGCCCCACTTCCCATAACCCACTAAACCCCCCTCCCCTCCCAGAGCTGGGGATAGAGCCACTGTTTAATTTGTGCCAGGGCTGAGCCCCAGCACCTCTGGGCAAGTCACTTATGAAAGTAAAAAAATTGCTTGAGCCCCAGCCCCACTTTCATTACAAATTAAGCCCTGGATAGAGCCCCCTTCCTCCACCCCACACTAGGCATAGTTGCCTCTGTCCCTTATTCCTTCCCCCCAGTGCCCCCCCACCTGTCATTGTTCATCAGCATGTTGACAATGTCCTTGAAGAGCTCGGGCTGTTTGGGGGAGAAGAAGCCGCTGCTCAGCTGGTCCATCACCTGTCTGAGCTCAGGGATGCGGTCGTAATAGTCCTTGGCACAGTAGCTGGAGGGGAGGTGAAGGGGGCCAGGTTACCTCAGGATTATGGCTCCACCCCAGGCCAGCGTGGCCTCAGGGGCTCCCCCCAACCAGAAGCACCTAGCCTGGCCTCCCGCAGGAGACTCCCCAAGCTCCCTGCCCAACCTGGCTTCCTCACCAGTCCCCAAGAAGGACCCCAGCAGCATGGGGAAGGCAGGCTAAGGGAATGGGGGCAGGATCCCCACAGGAGGGCAGGCAAATGGCATGAGGAGCCCAGGTGGGGGGGAAAACTGGGAAGGGATCATAGCAGTAGGGGAGACAGGCAGTGTCGGGAGGGTCCTGGCAGCTGGTGATGGGTGCAAATCTGGCACTGGGTTAGGGGGCACCATGGGTAGGAGATCCAGGCAGCGGAGAAGATTCCGGCAGCTAGGCAGGGAGCGTGTAGAGAAGGTGGAGCAGGAATCCAGCGGCAGGGAAGGGGTCATAGGAAGGGGGACTGGCAGGGAGGTTCCCTGCATGAGGGAGGGGCAGTGGTCTGGCCCCCACCCTTTCCTGTCCATCTCTTCCACGTCTTCCACCCGCATGCCGAAGATGAAGAAGTTCTCCTCGCCCGCCTCCTCTGCCATCTCTACGTTGGCGCCGTCCATGGTGCCGATGGTCAGCGCCCCGTTCAGCATGAACTTCATGTTGCCGGTGCCCGAGGCCTCTGTGCCGGCTGTGGAGATCTGCTCGGACAGGTCGGCCGCCGGGACCACTGTGGGAGAGACGGGATCACCAGGCTGGGGTGGGAGGTCAGAGGTCGCCATGTGGGGCGAATGGGCCCATTTGCCTGATCCGGAGCAATTGGGGGGGGGTGAATGTAAGTAATGTGGGTCAGAAGCTGCCATGTGGGCTAGACCCAGCCCTGAACCAGGGTGGAAGGGATGGAGGTCAGAGGAGGCTGCAAGGGGCAGACAGCCCCATTGGCCTGATCTGGGGTGGAAGACAGGAGTACCAGAATGGGGGGAGGGGGCTGGGGAGCCATGCCCCCCCTTTTTTTACCAACCATTAGGGCGAGCAATGGGGGGTGAGGGGCACAAACAAGTGAGTGGGGGGGCATGGTCGGGGGGGGGCAGAGGCAGCGCAGGTGCAGGGCCTTGGGGGAAGCGGCGGTATGGGGGCGGGGCCTCAAGGAGAAGAGGCAGCATGTGGGGCGGAGCCACGCTTCGGGTGCCGATGGCCCCCCCACAACTTTTAGGGACCTTCTGCCGCTCCTGGTGGGAGAATAGTGGGGTCAGAAGTTGCTGTGTGGGGTAGACGGGCACTTAGCCTGATCTGGGGCAGTGGTGGCAGGTGTAGGGGAAGGATAGCAGGGTCAGAGGTCACAGCCTCCCTACCCTTCTCAGCCAGGGAGACGCGGTAGTTCTCCAAGAAGATCATCTTGAGGCGGTCGCCGATGACGGGGTCGTTGTTGATGACGTCCCCGATGGCCGTGACCAGCTTAATGATCATCTTGGCCATGTGGTAGCCAGGGGCAGCCTGCGGGGGGACGGAGACTGAGGCTGCCGCTTAACACCCACCCTCGCCTCCCACCAGGGGACAGCAGCACCAAGAGGGGTGGGCCTTGGCCCCCAGATCTCACCTTGCCGCCGATCATGACAGTGCGTGGCACAAAATACTGGTTGGGCTCCTTCTTGATCCCTGCAGGGGGATGGGGAGAGACGCAGGGTTAGGGCCAGTGCGCCAGGGCCAGCAGCCGGCCAGTTCCTGGGCCCCCGGCGAGTGCAGCTGGCCTGGAGGTTGGCCTCATAGCTGGGAAGAGTCAGCAGACCGGCTCTGAAGGCCAGCAGCAGTGCAGCAGCTGCTCAAAGCCTTTGTCACTGACAGTGACAGCCCCTGCCTTGCCCTGGCTCTGCCCCCGCCCTGCCCCATTCCAGATGACCCAGTCCTGACCCTAGGCTCCAATTCCTGGTTACCGACTCCTGCTGCAGCCCCTGGGTCTGACTCCTGTTCCAACTCTAGGTATGGCTGCCCATGTCCTGGTCACTGACAGCACCACTGAAGAGGTGAGTGGATACTAGTGGTTAGAGCAGGGGGGCTGGCAGTCAGGACACCTGGGTTCTCCCCCTAGCTTTGGCATGTGGTTGGGGGGTCAGCACTCACGGTTGTAGAGGGTGATGACGTGGAGGCAGTTGAGCAGCTGCCTCTTGTACTCATGGATCCTTTTCACCTGCACGTCGAAGAGGGAGTTCGGGTTGATCTTCACCTTGTACTCCTCCTCCAGATAGGCAGCAAACTTCAGCTTGTTCTCCTGGCATGGGAGAGCAGAGATGGGAACCTAGGCCTTGCATCCCATCCCCTGCCCTGGGGCCAGATCACAGCCAGCGCCCCCTAGAGGGAAGATGCACCAGGTGCCATTTCCACACCCTGGTACCTGTTTAATTTTGGCGACGTCCCGGATAAATCCCTCATCGTCCACGAAGGCCAGAAGCTTTTTCAGATGGTCGAGGTCAGAAATGTATTCCTCCCCGATACGCTGGGGAGAGAGGAGGGTCAGAGTAGGCAGGCACCCCTTGCTCTGCCCTTCCAGGGGCAAGGCAGAGGAGAGGGGTTTAACTTATGAATGCCCCCCCATCCCAGCATGGCAGTCTGCCCCGCAACACCTGTCTGTATCTAGCATCCCCCACCCCATAGAGCCCCCATCCCTGCATGGCAGCCTGTCCCCCAACATCTGTCTGTATCTAGCATCCCCCACCCCATAGAGCCCCCATCCCTGCATGGCAGCCTGTCCCCCAATGCCTGCCTATATATAGCATCCCCCCACCCCATAGAGCCCCCCCATCTCAGAATGGTCATCCCCCCATGACTATGTATAGCATCCCCCCCACTCCACAGTGCCCCCAACTCTCCCCTCCCTGTCTGAATCACAATCACTGAATGGTGCCCCCCAAAGATCCTGCAGTTGTCTGTCTGCCTTGTGCATCCTCCAAACTCCCCCTCCCGCTGCTTCCCCTCCCTGCATATCACCACCCAAGATCCTTCCCCCCAGGAACCTCACAGGCCCCCCACTCCCTGCACTCACCTCGGCAATGACCTCAGCCAGCCCTGGGTTGCACAGAACCAGCCAGCGCCGAGGTGTGATCCCATTGGTTTTGTTCTGGAATTTGTGTGGCTCAAGCTCATAGAAATCCTTGAAACTGGAGTGGGAAGAGAAGGGGAATGAAACAGGAAAGAAATGAATGAGAGGACCAAGAAGGGAAAGAATCAAAGAAGGACCAAAAACAAACTAGAGGGCAAAAAAGGGCAAAGGAGTGGGAAGAGAAAGGATGAATGTGTGAGAGAATAAATGCAAGAATCGATGAGAGAAAAAAGAAGGGAATGAAAGCATCAAGAGAAGAGTGAATGAATCAGGGGAAATGAAGGGAAGAGAACCAAAGAGGAAAGAAGAGACTAAAAGAACAAAAAGGGAAGTGAATTAGGAAAAAATGAGGTCTGAGAAACAAACAGAAAAAGAGGGAAAAGAATTAACTAAACAGGAAAAATACAAAGGGTCAAAAGTGGAGAAAAAGAAATAAGGGAACGAACAGAAAAAGAAGGACAAAAAGAATGAAATATATAGGAAAACAGGAACAGAACAGAAAGAAGCGAATGAATGAAAACAAAAAAGATACAATGAAATAGGAAGAAACAAGAGAAGAGAAAGATAAAGGAATAAAGAGAATGAATGAAAAAGGGAAAGAGGAAAAATAAAAGGAAAGAGAGAAGAGGGGGAAAAAGGGGGGAAAATGAAATGGGAAAAAACGCAGGATGGAAAAGAGAACCGAGTGGATGAAAGAGGAAAGGAATGAAAGTAGCAGGGGAGTGAGGGGGAAGAGCATGGCAAGGGGTGGGGCACATACATAGTCTTCTTGAGGATGTCGGAGTGGATGCGGGCGACCCCGTTGATGACATGGGAGCCCACGATGCACAGGTGCGCCATGTTGATCCTCTTGATGCTGCCCTCCTCCACTAAGGACATGCGCCGCAGTCGGTCCAAGTCCCCGGGGTACATGGCATTGACTCTCTGGGGGGGAGGGAACAGCAGAATCCAGATGGAGCAGGTACCCCCAGGGAGAGGCTCCGCAACCGAGCCCCCCTAGGAGGAAAATGGGGGGTCCCCCACTGTCCTAGCCCCAGGACACTCATCCCTGCAGCACCCACCCTGCCCCCCAGTAGGAGCCAATCCCAAATGCCCATGGTTCCCTCTTAAAACATACACCCCAAATTTGGTTCCCTACCCCCTCCACAGCTTCACCCCGGCAAGAGCACATGCAAATCAGCTACAGAGCCAGGGAAAGACCCCGGAGTCCTGACAGCACCCCGCAGCTTTAAACCACTATACCCCACTCCCCTCCCAGAGCTGGGGACAGAACCCAGGAGTCCTAGACTAACACATTTCAGTTCCTGCCACCTATGGAGGGAAAAGGGACTTCTCCACTGGATTAACCCCCGCCCATCCTCGGGGAGGAGCTTACATCAAGGAATCTCTGGTTAATTTCATAGATGATCTCCAGGTGCCGGGGCAGGAGGGTTTCCAAAAGATGGACAGGCCAGCGCTCCAGGGCCTCAGGCAGTACTGTGTGGTTGGTGTAGGCGCAGGTCCGCACCGTGATGTCCCAGGCCTGGGAGAGAGACAGCACATGAGGATCCCCAGCCCAGCACGGAGATGCAGCAACTTCTGGGGTGGGACATGGGGGCTGTTCAACAGAACAACAACGACACCCATTCCCCATAGCACAGAGCCCCCAACGTCACCCCCCTTACCTTGTCCCAGTCCAGTTTCTCAATATCAACCAGCACCCTCATGAGCTCAGGGATGGCCAGGGAGGGGTGAGTGTCGTTCAGCTGGATAGCAACCTACAGGAGAGGGGCAGAACTCAGACCACCAATGACAGAGGATGCATGAGCTTATCCGTGAGAGGCCAGGGCTGGAGAAGCTGGCAGCTCCTGCACCACAGCCAGCGCTCCTGCCCCATTCCCCACAGCACCCCCTGCTGGGCAAGGCCAAAGCTGTAGTAGCTGAGAGCTCCCTGCACAGCCAGCTCTCCTGCCTTGCTCCCTACAATGCCCCCTGCTGGCACAGGCCAGTACCTTGTCAGGGAAGGCATCAAAGGAGGTGCGGACGGGGTCCCGGCTGCCGAATTTCGAGGATTTGAAGCGGCGGATGATGTCCTGCAGGGTGGCCGCCACCACAAAGTACTCCTGCTTCAGACGCAGCTCCTTGCCCTCGAAGAACTGCAGGGAGGAGGGGCAGGTGAGGATGGAGGCATCCACCAACCCACTCCAGGCCTGTACAGTCCCAACCACAGAATGGACCAGTGGCTTCAGATGCAGCATGGGCTCTCTGCAGACCCTGCTCACAGCATAGGGAAAGTAGTGGCAGACCTGGGAATGTAACCCAGGAGTCCTGGCTACCCAGCTCCTAACCAGTAACCACCACATCCCCCTCCCCTCCCAGAGTCCTGGAGTCCTGACTCCCAGCCTTGATGTCCCCTCCCAGGAGTCCTGACTCCCAGCCTCCCCAAGCAGTAGACAGGGGGTGTCTCACTCTCCCACCTAGGCTCCCAGGTGGCTGCAGAGACCTTGAAGGGGGTAACATTTGGGACACATCACAGAGGCAGGGATCTGGGGGCAGAGGGAAATCCCAGTTTTGCCCAAAGGTGAACCTTCCTGGCTAGTGAGATTTAGACCCACCTGACCCCCTGGGCCCTATCCCTGCTGCCGGACCAGGGGGCTGGGTGTAGAAGCAGAACACCCCCCCTCCCCTGCAGTGTATAATCCACACCCCAGGTGTGACAGGTTCCCCCCAGGAAACCCTGCAGTGGATGCAGGGGGCACTGGAGTGGGAGACAGACTACTCACGTTGTCATTGGGGTACAGCACCCGAGAAATATTCTCGGCCAAGTTCCTGTCCAGCACAGCTTGGATGTAACCACCAACGTTAACTGAGGCAGAGAGAGAGAGAGAGAATGGGGCCTTAGTTCACACAGGGATCCCTTGCCTGGTGCTGAGGTGCAGCCACCTCTGGGGTGGGGGCTTTTTATACAGGGATCTCACCCAGTGATGAGGTGCAGCCACCTCTGGGTGGGGCCCAGGGGCTTTTTGTATAGGGATCCTTTACCCAGCAGCTCTGGAGCTGGCTCCAGAGAGGGGCATGGGAGGGTCCGTTTATACAGGGATCCTTAATGGTGGGGCATTTGGGTCAGCAGCACTGACGGGGCGGGGAGGTTGCCTCCTACTGAGCCACCGCCCCCGGTTTTCGGTAGCTGTCTCCCAGCCCTGCTCAGCAGAGGGGGTCTGATGCCTGGCCCTTGGCTGCTGCGATGAATCCAGCAGAGACACAGACCCTTGCCCAGCCTGAGGGCCCCCCCTTCACTCACAGTCCTTAAGGTTGAACTCGTTGGGGGCCCGGGCGGACCAGAGGCGCATGGTGTTGACAGTGTTGTTGCGGTAACCAGGTATGGGTGTATCGTAGGGAAGAGCCAGGATCACCTGCCAAAGGACACCAGGGTTAGGACCAGCCATGGCACTCCGGTGAGCACAAAGAGCAGAGAGCCCAACCCAGCCTCTCCCAGCAGGCCATTTGACCTCACATCCCATAATACCTTCCACTCCCCCTTTTTATGGGTGGGGAAACAAAAGAACAAACAGGGGAACTGAATTCCCCAGTGAATCAGGGAGAGGACCCAGGCGTCCTGGCTCCCTGCATATGTACCCCCAGAATGCCGAGCATGATGATGCACTCGTGCAATGGACCTGTGCTTCTGGGCAATTGCACATGCATGGAGGCACTTGTGCAAAGGTACATGTGAGCACGCTCAGGCCCCCGGTGCACAGGGAGCTCACACTTGCATGGAAATGCCCACTTGTGTGCTTGCAAATGCACACACTCAGGCATACCTGCACACTCGCACTACCATGTGCAAAGGCCTGTGAATGCACCTCTCTCCCCATGTATACGGCTTGTGCACCAACAGCCCTGCATGTGAACAGACACTCACGCACAATCACCATTCACTTGTGCAGGGGTACATGCATGGCTGCCAGGCCCTCACGTACAGATACACTCACACCCTCTCTTGTGCAAATGCACACTCACGCCTCACCCAGGCCTCCCAGACTCACCTGCGTGTCGACCCACTTGGTGCCATCAGGCCCGTGGTCCACGTGCCCATAGAAGTGCACTGGGATCATGTACTCAGGCCGGGCCTTCTCCCAGGGGTTGCCATAGCGCAGCCAATCATCAGCCTCCTCCACCTGCAGAGGGAGGGCAGGAGGAGGAGGGGTTAGTGTCATCCTGCTTCCCCCCACCCCCAGGGGTCCCTTCACACACACACACACCCAGGGCATCCCACCTACCCAACACCCCATCTCCTGCTGCGATCACCTGTGCCCCGCAGCACCTGCTGCCTCCCCACCCAGGGCACCCCACACAGGCCCCTGGGCAACTTCCCTGCTGGGCCTCTCCTACTTCAAACTGGGGGCAACTTGTGGGCCACTCCTACCCTACACTGCCCCCCCCAGACACACATCCAGCCCCCCAACACACATCCCATCCCCCCAGTGCCCTCCCTGCTCCCCTGGGGGAAAGGAGCCCCCTCCCCAGCCCCCGCACCATGGGGGGTGTGACCCACCTGCCAGCCCCCAGAGATCTTCTGGTTGAAGATGCCAAACTCATAGCGGATGCCATAGCCGTAGGCGGCCAGTCCCAGGGTGGCCATGGAGTCCAGGAAACAGGCTGAGGGGGAAAAGGGGGGCAGGGGTTGGGCATTACAGCCAGATCAAGGGAAAAGAGGGGGGTAGCACAGTAACAGCCAGACCAGGAGGGCAGGAAAATGGATAGGGATGGGGGGCAGGTAGAGGAGATGTGGAAGAGGGAAGGGGGATAGGCAGTGGGGTCACAGTGATGGGGTGGGAAATGGAGGACGGGGCAGGAGTGGAATGACTGTGATGCAGGTGGGCAAGGGGTCAGGCAGTGGGGTTACAGTGCAGAAGGTGGGGGAGGGAGACAGGCAGTAGGATGACAATGGTGGGGGTGGGGGTGGGTGCAGATGCTGAATAGGGCCCCTGGATTCCTTTCTTCCTTGACTGTTGGGCAGAGCTGTGGTTCTGGGTGGGCAGTGTCAGGGGACAGTGTCTGGAAGGCTGGGTGTGTGTCTGGGTGGGCTGTGTCAGGGGTTGTTAGGTCTTGGAGGAGCCGGGGGGGCAGTGTCAGGGGGCTGGGTGTGTGTCTGTAAGGGGCAGTGTCGGTGATTATCAACTCGGGGGGGGCTGGGTGTGTGTCTGTGAGGGGGCAGTGTCAGGAGTTATGTCATGTTGGGGGGGGGGGGGTCAGTGTAAGACCGGGTATGTGTCGGGGGCAGTGTTGGGGGCCTGGGTGTGTGTCTGTGAGGGGGCAGTGTTGGAGGTTGTTATGTCTGGAGGCAGTGTTGGGGGGCCATGTGTGTGTCTGGGGGGGGAGGGTTGGGGGGCTGGGTGTATGTTGGAGGTTATGTCTGGGGGGAGTGTTGCGATGCTGGATGTGTGTCTGGGGGCAGGGGCTGGAGTGTCAGAGGTTGTTTTGTCTGGGGGGAGTGTCAGGGGGCTGGGTGTGTGTTGGGGAGGCACTCCTGGCCTTGGGCACAAGGGCCGTTGAGCTCCATGGCTGCCAAGCTGGCTCCCCTCACCTGCTAGGCGCCCCAAGCCCCCGTTCCCCAGCCCAGCGTCCTCCTCGATCTCCTGCAGTTCCTCCATGTCCAGGCCCAGCTGTGGGGGGAGGAAAAAGGAGGTGTTAGGGGACAGCAGCTGGCTCCCTTTTGTCCATCCCCTCCCCGCACTTCCCTGGCACTGCCTCTCCCAGCTCCACCCCCTCTCCTCCCCCACCTGCCCCCAGCCGGCCGGCACTGGGGTACCTGGTAGATGGCCTCGTCGCAGGCGTTCTGCAGCCCCAGGTTCACCATGGTGTTCTGCAGGGTGCGGCCCATGTAGAACTCCAGCGACAGGTAATAGATGCGCTGCAGAGAGAGGGGGCAGAGATGGAGCGGGGGAGGGTTGGGGAGCCAGTCAGCCCCACCCCCAGGAAACAGGCCCAATGCCCCGTTCTCTGGCCCACTAAGTACACTAGTCCCCCACCCTGGGGCTGGACTGGAGTCAGCATCCCCTAGAGGAGAAACGCTCCATATCCCATTTGCCACCCTACTTGGGCAGGACACTTTATGGGGGACAGGTGCGGGGGGGAGTGTGTGCATGTGGCTGGCTGCTGGGGCCCATAGATCAAGCCCCTGCTGCTGAATACAGCAGGCCATTCAAAGGCGCTCATTGCCCAGCTAACCTTTGGGGGAGGGCAGGTGGGCATCAGCCGTGCTGTCAGCCGTCTCAGGTATGCAGTCGCTGCCCCTATCCAGTGTCCCAGCCCCGCCCCCGCGCCCCAGTCCCCCACCCCATGGGCTGACACAGGCTCTTTCCCAGATTAAATGGCAAAAGTCAACAGCAAATGTCACGCTCGGCTAAATTTAACCAGACTGTGCCCCCGCCCAGGATGCTGAGATAGGATCAAAACCAGGGGTCTTGAGAGCTGGGATTCCTCCCACACCCCCAATTACCTGTCACTTCTGGTGAGAGGCCCCGTGTACCACCGCCTGCGAGCCAGCCAGCCAGTCCCCCTGCCCTGGTGCTGGATCACAGCCAGCGCCCCCTAGAGGGGAAAGGCCCTGTTTCCTATTGCCTGCTTCCTTCAAACGTGGCCCCCACCAAACCTACTACCCTCTAACCCTATACCTCTCCCCCAGCCCTAGCTCCCCCCTTGCAGGTCCCCCCCATCTCCCAGCATGCCGGGTGGCACCACCAATTCTTCATATCTGTACCTACTTGCTCAAACATCCAGTTACTGCTACCTTTGCCACCCCCACGCCCCTGAACAGGAAGGGGATTAATGGCCTGCAATCCCCTAGTACTGCCCCATCCTCCACTGTGATTCCCCAGCCCAGCTGCTCAGCCCCCAGTGCAGGTCTCTGAGAGGCAGTTTGTGCTGATTCCTTGGCTCACACACACCCAGGACTTGGGGGCTAGCCAGGGATTGGGGGAGGGCGGCCAGGAGGGGTGAACCACGGCCAAAGCGCTCTCAGAGAGGCTTGGGGGCCCGGGGAGGGAAAGAACAAGGGGTGATGGGACAGGAGGACACTGTGGGAGAGCGGCGGAGATAAATGGGGGACAGAAAACCTTGGGGGAGCAAAGGGCTTGAGGGTGATGTGGGGGGAGAGGGGAAGGGCAGGGGCAGCAGAGGGAGTGGGGGAAGGGTAGCAGCAGAGGCGGCTGGGGGAGGGCAAGTGGGTCTGCGGGTCCCGCCTGGGTCTCTGGAGGAACCGCCCCACGAGTTAACACACACACACCCCCGCCAACTTCTGGGGGGCGGGGGGGAACCAGGCTCAGATGGTGACAACGGTGCACCCTCCCCCAGCCCTCCTCACCCGCTAGCCAGAGTGGGCCCCAAGCACACTGTCCCCGTGGCAGGCTGGCCCAGTGGATAGGACACTAGCCTGGGACTGGGGATGCTCAGGTGAGAGGGGCAGGACCCATCCCTGCCCCCGGGGAGGAAGCCTACTGGCTCTGCTTAGTTCCCACTGACCCCCACAACCAGCCAGGGGCGCTGTCCTGTGAATTACCAGACATGGGGCTGCATGGGCCTGACGGGGGTCAGGGAAGGAAAGTAGTGGTCTGGATGGGGCCATGGGTCTGATCCCAAGCCCTTCAGTGCCAATAGCCCAGGTTTTACTCCCTGAGCTGAAGGGTCTGAGGCAGCTGGTGGCAGTAGTCCAGCTGGTATTTATACCCTCTGTGGAGCACACGCCAAGCCAACCTGGCTGGGGGGCGGGGGTGGAGAATCCCAGCACTGGAGTCTGGCTCCCAGGTGTCAGGAGCAGGCTAGAGCTTAGCTCACATATGGGAGGGAGGTTTTGGTTTGTGAGCCATCCACTGCCCACTTCCCCATCCTCCTAGAACAAGGGGCCTGTCCAACAACCACACACCCCCAGCCCCACTATTCCCAGCAGCAGCTCTGACCAACCCTGGTAGCCCCTCTGCTGTCTGCTCCCCCTGCCCCAGACATGCCCTGCCCCAATGTCCTGCAACTTTGTCCCTTCCCCTGCCTCGCTGCCCTTTTCCCGGTGGTCCCGCTGGCTGCAGCCCCTGCCCAGGTACCCCCCTTCTCCCGACCCTTCTGGACCTCTCCCGCCTGATCCTTTGCCCCTCGCATTCCCTGCCCCAGGGAATCTCTCACGTAGCGCTGCTGCTGTGCCCAGATCCTTCTCCCGCTCCCTGGCGGCCCCCCTCCCCCGTACCCCATTGCCCTTCCCCTGGCTCAGCTGTTGGGTGTTATCCCTCCCTGCCCCTGTACGCCCTGGAGCACGCCCACCTCCCCAACACACAGCCAGCCGGTACCCCCTTCTCCAGAGTACCCCAGCGCACTCTCCCCTAGCCCTGCACACCCCCCCCAGCACCCCCTCTCCACTGCGCCCATGGGCATCCCCCCGCCCCGCCCCGCCGTACCCGTTCTCAGGGCGCCCCTCTCTACCAACGCGCCCCCGTGCGCTCACCTTGGGGTCCTTCTCGTAGTAGTACTGCTGGGTGCGGATCCACCTGCCCACCAGGTGGTCGCGCACCGTGTGCGCCAGGGCGAAGTAGTAGTCCCGGGGGGTGGCCACGTTCCGGTCCTTCACCAGCGTGAAGTGCAGGTGCCGGTTGAAGTTCTTCTTGAGGTCGGCGACATTCTCCACCCCAGCCAGGCCCCGCACGCTAATCTGCTTCCTTTTCTCATAATCCGACAGCGGCCGAGACATCCTGCAGCCTCCGGCGGGGCCCTGGCTGGCCTGTGCGGTGGGGGGGGGCTTGCACGCGGCGGGACACAGGCCCTGGCACTGCGGCACCGGGAGCGACACCAAGGAGCCTGGACCTCTGCTCTGCCCAGCCCGCTCGCTGCAGCACTGCGCCTTAAACCCCGCCCCTCATGTATTATTAACCCCACCAGATTGGTACATTATTCATGAGCCCCTCCTCCAGGCCGGGAGGGCGGGGGAGGCCCTCGCCCCGCCTCCCGGCTCATGAGGCTCCGCCCCTTGGTTTATCAATTATTCATCTGATCCCGCCCACACCTCTCTGGGAATCTCCCTTCGCTAGGGGCCCTCTTGGCTGAGGAGTTGTAGGGGTGAAAACAACAGCGGGCAGAGCCTGTGCTAGGCTTAAGCAGACTAAGCAATTGCTTAGGGCCCTGAGGAGCAGCTGAGCGGCCCCTATTAATGATTAGTATGGGGGGGAGAGAGAGAAATAGTCCTGCTTTTGGCCCCTGATTGAGTTAGCACCGGCACTGACAGAGGGGGTTAATCACAAGGGTAGGAAGTGCTGATAAAGGGCTTCTGCTATTGTCATTACATGGACTAATAAAACATTAAAGCACTGCTTTATCCAATCTCTCCAGCCCCCGCCTCATCTGTCTATCTGTGAAACCCTCCCTCTCTATAGCCATCTCCATACTCATCCTCTAGCCATCCCACCTTCCCTCCCAGAACAGGCCTCTCTAGCTACATATACAACCATCTATGTATTCATCCCCATACACAACCCCAATCTATCTCTCCGTCCCCCACCCCCTTGGCATCTGAGCATATGCTACACTGCATTATAAAACTGGCTTTGTGGATCCAGTGTTTCCAACCCTGCAAAATTACAGGGTTTAGACCGGAGTCACAGAAGAATTCGGGTGCTGACCCACCTCCGAGCAGGCCCACAACCCAGGTCCTGCTTGGTTGCTGACCAAAATCTGACTGATTTTTGTGTAGATGGAAGCCGGCCTTCGGTTCAAACCTCAGCCCAGAGTGAGAGTGTAGTGGCAATATACATACTCTAAGTCACTTCTTTGCTCGTGGTGGCTGGGATATTAATTTTTACTGTTGTGTAATGATTTTCAAATGAATTAGCAGTCAAGACAATGAAAATTAGTGGGTAAGAACGACAGAGTAATTCAGTTAGCAGAAGGCAATGGAATAGGAAGAAGGCAGGCTGAGAATGTTATGGAGAAATTAGAATAATAATAGAAGGGAATGAATGGAAAGAATCATAAAGCAATAAGATGTAATTAGACTAGGATGCAATTAGATTAAGAATGGAGTCAAATAAATGATAGAGAAGAATCCCACATAGCCAAATCACTGGCAGTCTCAAAACATTGTGTGTCCTAGACACTCAGACACTATGGGGTGACTTGAGGTTTTTATTACTGTATAACTATTATTAATCTATTTGTTGTTGGCTCTAGTTTTTATATATATATATATATATATAAATGACTTGATTAGGGGACTTTGTTCCAGTGGTTACAGAAGGAGGGAACTAAGAGCCAGGCCTGCTGAGTTCTATTTCCAGCTCTGGAAGGAGAGTGTGTGGGGGAGGAGTGGGGGGTGTCGTCTAGTGGGTTAGAGCAGAGAATGCTGGGAAGCAGGGTGCCTGGGTTCTCTCCCTGGCCTACCAAGTACACCCTGCATGACCCTCCACTTCCCTTCTCTGTGCCCTAGTTTTTCTATTGCCAAAATGTTCAAACCCCAGGAAAGGGCCCCCCCGCCCTGTGTGCTGAGTACGAATTGTCTCCATGTCACAGCACCATGCACGCAAACTACTGACACTGGGGGCAGGAGGAGATTACAGGAAGGGTGCCTGCCTGGTCACTTGGGGTATGTCTACACTGCTGCAGGCAGCAACCGGCCCAGTCTGGACCAACAGGCTTGTGCTAGTGCGCACAGAAAATAGTCATGTGAACATTGCAGCTTGGGCAGCAGCTCAGGCCTTGCTGGATCAGAGCTCAGGTGGCTAGCACAAGTCTCCGCTGCAGTTGCAATAGCCACCTCACTATTTTTAGTGTGTGAGCTTGACCTCCACTATTGCGAGTCTGGCTGGGTTGGGCCGCTCAGTCCCCACTACACAGGAGCCAGGCTCTTCGACAGGACTAATCTAATTGCCTTCTATGACAAGATAACTGGCTCTGTGGATGAGGGGAAAGCAGTGAATGTGTTATTCCTGGACTTTAGCAAAGCTTTTGATACGGTTTCACACAGTATTCTTGCCAGCAAGTTAAAGTAGTATGGACTGGATGAATGGACTATAAGGTGGATAGAAAGCTGGCTAGAGCATTGGGCTCAACGGGTAGTGATCAATGGCTCCATGTCTAGTTGGCAGCCGGTATCAAGCAGAGTGCCCCAAGGGTCAGACCTGGGGCCACTTTTGTTCAATATCTTCATTAACGATCTGGAGGATGGCATGGATTGCACCCTCAGCAAGTTTGCAGATGACACTAAGCTGGGAGGAATGGTAGATACGCTGGAAGGTAGGGATAGGATACAGAGGGACCTAGACAAATTAGAAGATTGGGCCAAAAGAAATCTGATGAGGTTCAACAAGGACAAGTGCAGAGTCCTGCACTTAGGATGGAAGAATCCCATGCACTGCTACAGACTAGGGACCGAATGGCTCGGCAGCAGTTCTGCAGAAAAGGACCTAGGGGTTACAGTGGACGAGAAGCTGGATATGAGTCAACAGTGTGCCCTTGTTGCCAAGAAGGCCAATGGCATTTTGGGCTGTATAATAAGGGGCATTGCCAGCAGATCGAGGGACGTGATCGTTCCCCTCTATTTAGCACTGGTGAGGCCTCATCTGGAGTACCGTGTACAGTTTTGGGCCCTACACTACAAGAAGGATGTGGAAAAATTGGAAAGAGTCCAGCGGAGGGCAACAAAAATGATTAGGGGGCTGAAGTACATGCCTTATGACGAGAGGCTGAGGGAACTGGGATTGTTTAGTCTGCGGAACAGAAGAATGAGGGGGGATTTGACAGCTGCTTTCAACTACCTGAAAGGGGGTTCCAAAGAGGATGGATCTAGACTGTTCTCAGTGGTACCAGATGACAGAACAAGGAGTAATGGTCTCAAGTTGCAGTCGGGAAGGTTTAGGTTGGATATTAGGAAAAACTTTTTCACTAGGAGGGTGGTGAAGCACTGGAATGGGTTACCTAGGGAGGTGGTGGAATCTCCTTCCTTAGAGGTTTTTAAGGCCTGGCTTAACAAAGCCTTGGCTGGGATAATTTAGTTGGGGATTGGTCCTGCTTTGAGCAGAGAGTTGGACTAGATGACCTCCTGAGGTCTCTTCCAACCCTGATATTCTATGATTCTATGACACTGGCAGCCCAGCGTGCACTTGGCACACATGATTGCACACTTAAATGACTGAAAACTCAAGAGTCCACCTGTACTCCCATTCCCAATCCAGCCAGGGCCCTGCCCTCAGGCCATATCAAAGCCTGTGGCCCCTAGAGGGGAAAGGCAGCATAACACTTTCCTCACTCAGCTAACCCCACCAGTCCCCTGCCTTGGGTCTGGAACAGAGCCAGTGACCCATAGAAGGGAAAAGACCCCATATCCCGTTCCCTGCCTGCCACTGAGCCAATCAGTATCCACCTTAGGGCCATATGGGAATCAGCATCCCTTAGTGGGGAAAGGCCTCTTGTCCCGCAGCCCTGGGGCTGGATTAGAACCATTGCTCAAGAGTTGAAAGGCCCCAGATCTCCTTCTCTGTGCGCCCCTCCCCTTCATGAATAATCAATTGAGCAAAACCCCTCCCCTGAAGAGATGAGTTATGAAAAGAGCCATGTGCTAACCTTGTGCTATTT
This sequence comes from Lepidochelys olivacea, assembly GCF_965140295.1. Classification (NCBI taxonomy): domain Eukaryota; kingdom Metazoa; phylum Chordata; order Testudines; family Cheloniidae; genus Lepidochelys; species Lepidochelys olivacea. Next base: position 33,269,927 of record NC_140417.1, read on the forward strand.
TTTCCCCTCACCCCTAAGAAGGGATCAGACGAGGGAAGATTGCCCTGTCATATTCATTTCTATTTCTGGCCTGCAGTTCAGGGGCCTCAACTCTCAGATCCTTATTTTGTATACGCATGAAGGTGCGCGCAAGTGAGAGTTTTGTGTGTTTGTGCATCCATGAGTATGTATGTCCATGCATGAGTGTGAGGATGTGTGTGTCAGTGTGCACGCACACATTTGTAAGGAGTGTGGGTGAGCTTCCCACATCATATTACCGGGGAGTTGTTTTTTTAGAACAGATCTGCAATCTGCAATCCTGTCCCCCCTGCACTGAGAAGGTGAGGACGGGAGATCAAGATCTTTCTTTACTACTGGTCCCCCTTTTTATATTCCCCTTTTCCAAGGTTACCAGGATTTTTCTCAGCCAGAACCAAGTTCCTCCTTCATAATAGCGCAGTACGGCTGGGACTTCACTTCAAAGCATTATGGCGAAAGCTAAGGGGGGGGGGGAAGCATATTATATACATGTGAACCAATATAGCTATGGCAGCAAACCTTCCTAGTGGAGACGTAGCTTCTACCAGCAAAAGGGTGCTTTGGCGGGTCGAGCTGATGCCAGCTCCTTGAGCGAAATAAGGCTCTACCAGCACAGGCACGCTTTTGCCAGTGTCACTGCTTCTACACTAGGGCTTTTGCCAATATAGCAATGTCACTTCAAAAAAAAAAAAATCATTTGTGTCTGAAACATTGCTACCGTAGCCCGAGCCTCAGTATCAGCCCCACAGGTTCACTGCAGGCACAAGAAGGCAGCAGCTAGGTCCACCATGTCGCTCCACTGAAGCCAGGCATGTCACTTGATCACCACCCATTCACCATGCCTCCCACCCAGCCCCGTTCTAGCTACTACATACCATTACCAGTCAGGGTCCCAACAGAACCCAGGAGTTCTGAATCTCAGCCCCTCCCTACTCTAACCAACTACACCCCCTTCCCTGAGCCAGGGATAGAACCCAGGAGTCCTGGCTCCCCCCCCCCCCCAAGCCAGGGATAGAACCCAGGAGTCCTGGCTCCCCCCCCCCCCAAGCCAGGGATAGAAGCCAGGGCCAGGGCACGTTTTTAAGCCTCCTTGGCACTAGAGTTGCTGAATGACAGTATTTCCTCAACCTCCTTCCCAGCTGGCACCTCCCCCCGTGCCTCCCGCAGGTCTTCTCCCAGCCCCTGGGCTAGCGGAGCATGCAAAGGGGGGTGCATGATTATGAATGGCGCCTGCCAGTCACAGCTTGGCACAGAGAGGGGGTGGGGCAGGCAGGCAGGGTGTGTATGGAGGGGGGGGGAGAGAGGGAGCCGTGCAAACCAGTGCCCCGGCAGGCTATGCAGGGACTACAACTCCCAGCATGCCCTGCATTGGGCAGGCCCCCGCCGGCGCGAGCGAGCGGCTGCGCGGAAGATGCCGCAGTGCGCGTGTGACGCTGCGGCCGCTGGGTCGGTAATTTGACCCCTGTGTCAAGGTCATGACAGTGAAGGCCTTGATGGGCAGTCACAGGGGGACAGCGGAGAGTGTCACGTGCTTATCTGAGCTACCGACCCCCATCAGCTGATGTCCTCCCTCACCCCCCACCCATGCACCCTATCAGCTAATGTACCGCATCAACCTCCACCCATGCACCCCCCACCCCATCAGATAACGTACCCACACCCCCACCCACAAACCCATCAGCTAATGTACCCCCTCATACTCCCCACACCCCCCCATCAGCTACTATATCCCCCCACCCATGCACTCACCGCACATACCCCATCAACTAATCTACCTACCCCCATGTACCCCCCCACCCATATCCATACATCACATCATCTAATCCGCCCAACCCCATACAGCTGTCAACTAATCTACCCATCCCCACACACCCCATTATTTTATCTGGCTGTTTCTCAGAAACACTGAGGAACCACCTCCTGCACCTTACCTACTGCAGAGGAGACCAGCTCAAACAAGAAATCATCACATGCTTCCATGCACTGTAAGAAAACGATCAGAAAACCTACCTGAAGATCATGCAGGAAACCAAAAGCATCTTAAAAAAACAAAACAAAAAACACACCCACACTTGATGAAAGCCATCTGACACCACAAAAAGTGAAACCTACTGCAACAACCAACAGACAACCATGACACCAGCACTCAGCACATGGACACAACACCCCAACATAATCAACCTGAACTGAAATACAGGATCTGTACTGTCCAAGGGACTGAACTTCTGCCCCACCACAGAACCTGATACTGCACAAACTACAAGAATTCTGATGATCCCACCTCAAGGAATTCTTTCACAAAGATGAGATCACCCATAACTACCACATCCCCACCGATAGCCATAAGAAAATAGAATTATCTGACTGACCATGACCCATCAGATGAAACCACAACCTGTACCATATCAATTGCTTCAGGAAAACAAACAGTGAAATCTTTAACAAACATCACAGCCACAAAAATCTCTCTACCACCGAGAGGACAGCTATATAGCTATACAATTCCTGAAATCCAACCGCCCGATAGTGATCAAACATGCCAATAAATGGGGCGTCATCATGGTCCTCAACTGCGATGACTACGTCAACAAGACCAGCTGACAACATGCCAAGACCACCTACTATAAAGAATTCAAAGACGACCCCAAACCACATTTCACCCAGGTATTTAAGGAAATCATCAAATCCTTTCCCGAAACCCTCATCCCCCATTAACCCCCCTTCCCCCGAGGACCTTCTACATGCTTCCCAAGAAACTCAAACAAGGGAACCCAGCTGGACCCATCATATCTGGCCATGGCACTCTTTCTTAAAGAATATCAGGACTCATAGAAACCATCCTCAAACCACTCACCACGCAAAAGGCCTCTTTCAAGGCACTACCAATTTCCTCCAGGAACTCCTCAGCATTAACAAGCTCCTTCAGAACACCACCCTCACCACCATAGATATCACCTCTCCATACACCAACATCTCTCACCATGACAACATTACTGCCTGCCTCGGATACCTACAGGATAATGTACAATGCTCAGAAATCCACCCCAAACTCATCCGTTTCATTCTCACCCATAACAACTTACATTTAACAAACACTTAGTACAAACCATGGGACCAGACATAGGTACTAGGATGGCTCCCCAATATGCCAACCTCTTCATGGGCCACCTGAAGGAAGAATTTCTGAAAAAAATGCACCATGAACCCAATGAGAGACCCGAGGGACATTATATTTTTGTCCTCTGGACTCCTTCATAGATTCCACCAACTTCAACCATAGGCACTGACTCCATGGGTGCTCCAAGATTGGAGCACCCATGGAAAAAAAATTAGCGGGTGCTCAGCAACCGCCAGCAGCCAAACATCCCCCTCCCCCTAGCGCCTCCCGGCACCCCGCTAATCAACTCCTCCCCCTCCCTTCCAGCACCTCCTGCACATGGCAGAACAGCTGTTCTGTGGCATGCAGGAGGTGCTGGGAGGGAGGGGGAGGAGTGGGGATCGGGCATGCTCAGGGGGAGAGCAGGAAGAGGCTGAGCAGGAGCAGAGCGGAGGTGGGAAGAGACAAGGCAGGGGAGAAGGGGTGGAGCGGGGGCGGATTTGAGCACCCCCCAGGTAGAGAGAAAGTTGGCACCTATGACTTCAACAACCAGCCTCTATTACAAACCTCTCTCTAGAACACTCCCATACCCACATCAGTTTCCTGGACTCTAATTAGCTTCATCAACAGAACGCTACAAATGACTATGTACAAGAAACCCACAGATCACCACACTCGCCTCTACTCATCCAGCAACCACCCCACAGCCCAAAAAATCTGTTCTCTACAGACAGGCACTCAGATGCCAGAGAACATGCTGAGGAGAAAGTCTGGGATACACACCTTAAAACTTAAAACCACCTTCACCAAACAAGGACACTCCACCAGCGAAGTAGATCGCATCATGGAATGGGCCATCCAATACCCCAAGAGAACCTGCTTCAGTACATAAAAAAATAAAAATAAAAAAATCCATCGGCCGCACACTCCTAGCTGTAATGTACCATCCCATACTGGAACCCACATGGGTGATCATCAAACAATTTCAACCCGTACTCGATAGGGACCACATCCTGGAAAAAAGTCTTTCCTGAACCCCCTTTCTGGCTTTCAAACAACCCCCAATCTTGCCAAGCTCATCATCAGAAGCAAACTCCCCAGAGACAAGGAACCACCAAATCAAAGCAGCACCAGCCTCTGCTCTTGAATGAACTCACACAGAAAAATAATAAAAACACCCTGTCACCAGGGAGCAAACACTTTTCACCAAACGCGCATTCCATATCAGACCTCTTTGGCCTCATCCTCAAATGAAACCTGCACAATGCCTGGGAGCATAAATCCATAGTGCCGACAGACACTAAAACCCATGGACATAGTGGGAGACTGGTTTCATGGCTCATTACAACAATCTAACACACACCTGCCTGCTAACCCTTAATGCTGCTTTCAAATGCCTTTAACATCACGATCTCACCCTGGTGGGCCACTCCATCTCAAATGGCTTCCTGCAATGTGACCCCTTATGCTTAACTATCTGTCCTGACTTGTATTTAGTTCAGACACTTGGATTTCTTTCCCTAGACCTGAAGGTTACCTCTGTGTAGTTCAAAAGCTTGCACCTTCCACCAACAAAAGTTGGTCCAATGGAAGATATCTTGTCTCTCTCTATCCCCATACCTATCCATTCGTCCCCATACACCTCCCCATTTACCAATCCATCCTTGTATGTAACCATCCATCCATCCATCCCCATATACACCCCTACATCTCCAGACACGGCCAGCCAGCTACTCATCCCCCAACAGTTCAGCCCCCACCTCCCCATCCAATCTCTCTTTATCTCTCTACCTACTGGTCTAATCTTCCTCTTTCCCGCTAAACTCTCTGTTGATCTCCCTAATTTCACTCTCTAGCTCCCCAGTCTCATTATCGGTCTAATCCCTCTATCCCCTAATCCCTGCCACTGGGTGACAGTCACTCTTGTGCATGCTGTAAATCCCTATTGGCAGGACTGAAATGGGATTTAAGTGATTCATAGACCCTGCCCCGGGATCCATTCCCCGCTCGTACCTCCTCATTGGCTTGGTTTCCCAGTGGGCTTTGAGAAAAGATTTTGTTTTAATGCTGCCAGGGCTCTACTGAATCCCAAGGGCCCTGTGTGTCTGATGGGAGAATCCTGCAGCACCCTGGATCTCTGGCAGCAGTTCCCATGCTCTGGTCCCAGGATGCTGCCTTGCTTGTAATGGGTGGAATTCCCATTGCAATAGCTGTTGGCAATGCAACACAGACTCCCTAGGAGGGGCAGGGCCCCCCACATACACCCTCACACCGGGGTGGCGAGAATAAGGGCTCAGACCTCCACAGGCGGCCAGGGGCCCCAGATGCTGGCTCACACATTGGGGTAGAGGGTCAGATTCCTCCCAGAGGGGCAGAACAGCCCCAGACCTCAGCTCCCGTGGGGCCAGGGAGAGAGGCTCATACCCTTCCAGAGGGGCAGGGTCCCAGTTCACACATGGGGAGCCAGGAGAGGGGCTTAAACTCCCCCTGAGGGGCAGGCTCCCCCCCCAGCACACAGCCAGGCTGCTATATAGGTAAGCTCACCTTGAGGGGCACCCCCTCCTGCCTGGGCACAGCCTTGGAGGGGTCCTTGTCGCCAGCATCCCTGACTGCTTCCCAAGCGCTGTGGGGGCTTTGTCTGGGGTTTCCGCAGCCTGGCCTCCAGCCCTGCGGGGTAACAGAAGGGCCAACTCCCGATACCCAACTAACCATTCTCCCCCATCCCTAGGGACTACCCTGAGGGTCTCGGCTCCTACTCCTGGGCCCTGCAGAGCTTCTCCCAGGCTGTTTCCTCCTAGCAGGATCCCCCCATGCCTCCCCTCCCCGGGGACCTGGCCCTTGCCCCTGCTCCCTTCAGGCCCTAGCGCAACCAGCCCTGCCTCCCTTCTCCTGGGAGGTCTCGTCCAGCCTGGCTTCCCCAGCCCTTCTCCTGGAAGGCACTTGCTGCTGCCTGTTGGCTGTCCTCCCTAGATTGAGTGCCCAGCTTTGGTGGGGTAGTTCTCTCTCTGGTCCTCCACAGCTGGGGTCTGTCATTAGAAGTCTCCATCACACCCAGCTGGGGTCACTAAGGATCACTAAGCTGCTGGGACACCAGCAAGGCTGATCCTATCTGACCTTAAAGGGCCAGCCCGTCTGTGATGCCAAGATAATCACAGCCTGGGAGGGGAAGCACTGAGCCACAGAGCATGGGGGTGCTGAGAAATTATTATAAACAAAGAAGGAAATTAAATGCCCCAAGCTTCGTTAGCATACAGCTATGCTTGCCCGGGGCAACTCATGCCTTTCCACGTGGAGAACAGTGAGACACAGGCAATGAGGAGGTACGGTCGTATCATGGTGGGGGGTCCTCTTTGGGTGACACCCCACTCCCAGGCCACCACCACAGGCCCGGGCTGTGCTTAAAAATTTGCTTGCCCAAGCTCTGGCACATGAGGCTTTGAAGTCTCAGGCCCTGGGGGCCGTGGCTAGGTGGAGCTAAGCCCTGGCATAGACACTGGTAGGGAGCGCAGACGTACATTAACTGCATTCACCCTTGCGGCACCGTAGGGAGTGTCCATGCTACAGCGGCACACGGCTGCAGCCCAGAGCTGTGCCCTCAGACCAGCGCCGCGCCCTCGCAGCCGCTGCAGGGAACAGAGCGTGTGAGCCCTGGGACCAAACAGCAACTCTGTGCTAAGGCAAAACTCGGATTTGGGTCAGGCTGATGCTCCGAGCCGACACAAATGACACAACCCACCCTGGGCTTGCTATGTGGTCCTTCCCTTTAGCATCTCTTCAGAGCCACAGCCTTCGCTCAGCCCCTGGCATGTCTGCTGCCAGGCTGCTGATGGCCCCTGCAGCAAGCAGACCCTGGAGCAGCCCTGTGGACACAATCCACAGCTCTCAGGGCTGAAATGATCCCTTAAGGCGCACACGTCCCTCTCGCCGCAGCACCGTGCCAGGCTGCCCCAGCTAGTCCCTCCCAGTTCAGCACAGCTACACCCACCACAGAGCCCGCTGCTGGAATTTGAGTCCACACATCACACACAATGGCACCTCCTCTGATGCTTTCCTCTGCGCTCCTGAATGGAGAGTTGGAAGGCCAGGAGGACAGATAGATCATCTCCTCTGCCCCCAGCCCAGAGCACATCACCTTGCTCCACCCGCACTAAGCCCCCTCACTCGCATATGACCAAAGGGTCTTCCAGGAATGCAGCCAGGGCTGATCCCAAGGGTGACAACTGGAAAACCCACCCGCTATGGCAGTAGCGGGTTAATCCTTGCAATACCCTTCCTGAACCATCAAACTATTGACTAGTGCCAGCACAGGGGGCAGAATTAAACCTCTGACAACCAGAAAGAACCTTAAGTTCAGCCACTCTCCATAGTGTGGACAGGTCCAGGGCACACTGGGCAACCTTAACTCTGCATTCATGAAGTTTAGGGGCATTTGATAGGCTGAGGCTGCTCACCCTCTTTGTACCTCTCACCTGCACTGTGGCACCTTCCAGCTGCACAGCGTCCCCTACTGCCGCACTGGGGCCAGAACTGACTGAGGAGAGAGTGCCCCCAACTGATCCCCTAGCCTGCTTCCTGCAGCACAGCGCCCCCTAACACAGGACCAGCATTAGCACCAACTGATGGGGCTGCACCCTTTACCGTGCTCCACTCTCTGGTCCCTGCAGCAGAGCGCCCCCTTGCACCAGACTAGGGCACTGGGCCCACCCCACCCCCACTAGAGGCTCTAGCCTCCCAGCCCAGAGAAGCTCCCAATGCAGGTGTAAAGGCCAGATCTCTCCACATCTCTCCATCGCTTTCCCTAGACTCCTGAGGTGTGAGACTGCTCCCGGTGAGCCAGGAGATTAACCCAGCCAGCCACGGAGATTAAGGCAGCAGGATTAGTACACCTGGCAATGCGTGGGGGATGGGGCTTGGCCTGTTCTGGACCCACCTTTAAGAAGATAATGGCTTAAATCTGATTGATGTAGAAACACAGTTGAGCACCCTGCCCAGGCCTCACGCGGGGCATGGCAGAGAACGTCCCCCAGAGCCCAACCAGGATAGTAGCTCTGGCTCCTAGTGCTTCTGACTATGGGATTTAACTGAAAAAAGCAAGCCAGGCCCTAGTGCTTACAGTGGTAAGGATACGCCTCAAAATGCCAAGGGAGGGTCAGCTAGAGGCTGAGGTCTGCCTGAGTCTGCAGCTCTGCGGACAGCATGAACTGCTCCACCTCATGTAAAGGGAGTGTTCACACTGGTATCTCCTGGCAACAATTCGAGATGCAATTGGCGGGGGTTACTCTGGCAGCAGTGCAAATGCCAGTCACGTGTTCACTCTGGAATCTAATGTGAAACTAACAGGAGGGGGTTGGTCATGCTGACACCCACGGATTTAAAGGGCAGCTAGGCCTTGAACTGAAACCTAGTGGTGGTATTTTTAAGTGACACCATTAGCCAGTTCACCCCTGACCAGAAAGGAGGGAAAAAAGAGCACAGTGAGGAGATGTCAGGTGCATACCACCCTACTCCCGGAGCCCTGCCCATTTTCATGCCTGCTAGTGAGTAGGCACAGAGGGTAACAATCAGGCAGCTACAGAACCAGCTAAAGGCCCACAACCATAATTCCTGGTCAGCATGCAGAGTCCTATAGACAATCACTGTGTTTTAAAGCCCTCAGAGGCAGAGACCACAGCGGACCTGCTGGGAGAGCCAGAACACTTAGAATTTCCTATGGGGCTATCGGGCTGCAGTTTCGCAGCTGTAGCTTTCCGAGCAAGCGTTACCATCCTGTGTCACAAAGGGGGAAACTTCAGCACAGACAAGGGAAAAGATTTGCCCAAAGCCCCACAGCAGAGCCAGGGACAGAACCCAGGAGTCCTGTGTCCCAGTCCCCTGCTCTAACCTACTAGATCTCACCCCTTTCCCAGCACCAGACATACAGCCCAGGAATCTTGCTTCTCAGCTGCTCTAGCTGCTACACCATACCCCTTTCATACCAGGAAGAGAAGCCCGAAGTCCTGGCTCCCAGCCCCCCTCCACAGGTTCTATACCCCACTCCCCATTCCCAGGGCTGGGAGTAGAACCTAGGAGTCCCGACTGGCAGGGTCACCTCTTCTTTGCTCTTTGCATAGTGGGTATAAAATTAGAAGCACTGACCCTATGTGACCTCATTAGCCCATTGTTTCTATTAATACCCAGGCTCATTAGAGCTTGATTAGGGACACAGGCTCTACCAAATACAGTTTACTGGCATAGGGAGGGTCTTAGTCTCTTCCAAGTCTCCCACATCCTCAGGTCAGTTAAAGTTTCCCCATAAGGATCTGCCTGGGTGATTTCAGAGCAGGGCATGACGCTGGGCAGAGCGTGGAGGCTGGAGAAAAATAAACCGAGGCGCCAGGAATCCAGAACCTCTGGTTATGGGTCTGGAAACCCGATCCACCAGGAATCCAGAGCAAGCCTTAAAGGTCACAGAGCCTGTGTATGAGACTCGCACCCCCACTCCTGAGCAGGGAGAGGCATAGGGAAGAACCAACCCCAGCAGTTATCTGAGCCTGTTGGCAGGTAGAAAACCTTACTCCTTGCTGGCTTGATATTGACAGGAGTCCAAAGAAAGACTAGAGGACCAGAAGCTGGTGCAATCTCTGTGGGAAATCAGGATGAGCTCTGGGATGTGAGGAGAGGTAGATGATTTGTAGTGGGGTAGCAGCTAGGAGCTCTAGTCATGTACCAGGACCTCATTGCACTAGGCGCCGTACAGAGACACTAAGACAAGAGAATACTGAAAGCCAGGGGAATACAAGGAAACAATAGTGGTCAGCATGCTAGGCCATGATCTCTGCACACCAGCAGCCCAGCCATAGTCAAGTTTTTTGTAGGACTATCGGCAAAGAAGAGTTTTGAGGAGAAGAATGAGGTGGTTTTGCAGGTGTTTACACGGATCTCCTCCCAAGCACCAGGGGCAGCACAGGAGAAAGCACCAAGGGGCTTGTTTGAAAACAGAACAAGTGGTGGTTGACATCACAGGCTGATTGGAGGCAACCGACAGCTCACTAGCGAATGGGAGATGAGGCAGGGATAGGCAGGCAGTGAAGAGCTTTGATGACAAAGAGAAGCAGCTTGTGTTTAACAGGATGGAGAAGGGGGAGCCAGTGGAGGGATGTAAAGAGGAGCAGGGAAGATCAATTCACAATGGGAACAACTTACCTTGAGATGTGGTGGACTCTCCAGCACACAGTTGTTCTGGCAGCCCCACTCTAGCTCAACCACCTGATATTGGCTGGAAGCAGGAACCACTGGGTGGGATTTTGCATAGGAAGATGGACTTGATGATCTGAACAGTCCCTTCTAGTCTTCAACCCTATGAAATACCAGCCAAGGCCTTGAGGGGAAGGTATCCCCATGCTAAAGCAAAGCAGCCTGTGTCTAGCTTTCCCTGCAGTTATTTGGATGGCAAAAAGCCCCAGGCACAGGCCAGGATCCCACTGCACCAGGTACTGTTCACACACAGAAGACAGGCCCTGTCCCAGAGAGCTTCCAGTCAATGTGACCATTGCTTTTATTGTTAGCAATAGCACCTAAAGGGTGGTTTGGTGGCTCCTCCCAGACATTAGAGGAGGAAGCACCAAGGTGCTTGTAGGGAAAACACAAGGAGCAGGCCCTGGGACCCGCCATTGTCAGGAGTGGGGGCGGGGTGGTGGTGGTGTCGGTCAATAGCTCAATAGTTAAGTGTGCTGCTCCCCCTCTCCCCGCTGCAAAGGTGCCTTTCTTTGGGCCCCAGGAGTCTCCAGTGCCAGCATTCTCAGCTCTGCCATAAGCTTCCTGCGTGAATGCAGGCAAGAGTCGCACTCCTGGCTGGGTGCAAATTCCCCTTCTACAAAGTGGGGGGGGGGCACCCTTCCTTTGCCTGCCTTGTCCACTTAGATTAACAGCCCCATCCAAGCTCAGGGGTCCCCAGCAGGGTGGGTGCCACCAGACCCCCCACGATAGCGATCATGCCAGATGCTGGACAGACAGGGCAAGAGAGTCCCAGCCCCCATGGAGCTGCAGTCTAGAGAGAGCAGAAGAGAGCGGGAGAAAGGAATGAGTGTTATCACCATTTTACAGATAGGAGCTGAAGCCCAGAATAATGAAGAAACTTGCCCAAGGCCAACAGGGAGGCTGTGGCAGAGCCAGAAATGGCAAAAGCCTCACACGCAAGGCAACTCTCAGGGCCCTAACCTCTACAAGGTTCAGGTGAGACAGTGGTGCCAGGGGATCTGCACACTTCATTGCCATTAAAATCAACCCACCCTGGGAAGCTAAAGCCCTTTTGGGAGCTTGGATGATACCAGACCTGACATCCAGGTGAATGGGTCACACCTCAGACTGCACTAGCTTGAATCCTGTCCTGCAGTACCAGGGGAGAAAGGAACCTTAGAGACACACTCTCCAGCACCCTCCTTCAGGTCACATCAAGTAATGGGAGACAGCTGGCTCCCAGGGATTGCATGCCTCAAACCTGGGGGTCTACAGCATGCCAGGATCACCCTGCTTTTAACAAAGAGCTGGGGAGGGGCTGCTTCAGGTTCTGAATCCCAATAGGAAGGGGAGTTGTTTTGCTGATCAAATAAACAGCCTGTTTTCTCTGCAGCACTTTGGCGACCCTCTGGAGCAGAACTCATCTCCTAGACTGCCACCAGAACCACCTCTGCTGGCCTCCTTTATAGTCTAAGCACGGCTGTACTCAGGAAAGGGCTTCACCAAAAGCTTTTCACTCATCAATAGGTCACAGAGCAGGGACAACGGGAAGGGGACATTTCCGCCAAACTCGGAGCTACAGGAACTTCCAGTGTATGGGTGGATTGCACCGTCTTTTTTGTTTCCTGGTCTGCACAGCTCTACTTCGCCAGCCTCCCACATTTTGGCAGAAACAAGGGGCTGTGGAAAATGGGAGTCTGTTCTGGCACAGCACAGTGGCTTCAAAGTAGGACATGGGCTGCTTGCAGCACCCCATCATTCAGCCCCCATGTCATGACAATCCCAGCCTTCCCCCATGCCCATGGAGCTATAGCCTCAGCCTCTCTCCCAAACTCCACCACTGTTCACTGCCTCTGAAGCAGCTGAACTGCAGAAACACACAAGCTTTCACTCTCCTGCACTTAATCCAAGCTACCTAGAGTTGAAAAAGGTCTAACAGATAGAGCAATAGATTTCAGATTCAGGTAAGCCTAGAGGCCCTGAACGATAGGGCGCACCCCTACCCCCACATCATGCAAAGTGCAGCCTAGGCCTGTCAGGCCAGGGACAGTGCACATGTGGGGAGAGTCCCTGCTTCAAGTTTACAGCCTAGACCCAGGCAGGATCACACTATTTCCAGTCACAAGAGGAGTCTGTAGCTTCCTGAGCCCCAGACAAAAAGGTGGGAAAGACAACAGGTACAAAGAGAAGTGTCTTACCCAAGGTCACATAGTGGGTTATTGGCAGAGCCAGGAATCAAACCCAGGTGTTAGAGCCCCAGTCGTCTCTCTGTCCCATGGGCCACACCACCTCTCCCCACAGATCCTTCTTCCTGCTGTACAAGAGGAAGATGGATGTGTTTGGGCACCTGTCAAGCAGCTTGGTTTTGCTTCAAAATTTTTCCTGTTTCAAGGGTCTTGGAAGCTCAGGGAAGATGATCAGCAACTGGTAGAGGATACCCCTTCTGTAGATTTGGGAGCCACAACCCTGGGCTCTATGGGCTCTGGAAAGAGTGGGGGCTGATGCTTAGAGCAGGGGACACTGGGAGTCAGGACTCCTGTGTTCTATTCCCAGCTCTGGGTTGGGAGTAGGGACTAGGAGTCACTGAGAACTGGGTTTTATTTTACAAAAATCACAGTAAGGCCAATAGCTGAATAAGGATTAAAAACAAGTTGAGACCCTGATAGCAAGGGTATACAGTTACAGCCGGCTGTGAAGAAACACCAACAGGTTATTTCATAGTGGCCCTGCGACAGCATGCCAGAGTAGATGGACCCAGTGACAAGAGTCTGACAATTACCAAGCTCCTGTCTCTTGGTCGATTTCACTAAAGACAGAGCAAGAGACTGAGCACCACAGGACCTGGTCCCAACCCCAACTCTGCCACTCATGCATGTGATCTTGTGGATAGGCACTCCAAACATCACCCTTATTCTACTGCTGGAGAAACCCTGATCTCCCTCCCTACACGGGGGGCTGGGAGACCTAACTCCTGAGTGTTAAAGTGTCGAGATTAAATTGCCATCCATGTGATCAGAGCAGGAGATGTAGCTGCTGTTTGGTAACTTTGCAAGCAACCACCAACACCCAGTTTATTTTAAAGGGGTCAAAGATGGAAGAAGCTGACATTCAGCACCACACAGTGGAGACTCAGCCAGACAGACCAGGGCTGATGTCATTCTGACCATTCACACTTAGTCCCTAAATCTACATTTTACTACACCTCTAAGTCAACTGTGCCCACAGTACCACTGAAATGCTGCATCAGAGCTAGACGATCAACTGAAGTATTTATATGCAGTCACTGCATGCTTTTCCTGACCCAAATCCACTAGGGAAACTATCACAATGCAAGAATATTCTGCTGGCCCTACCCAAACAGAAATGATGTGCAATGCTTGGAGGAGGAACAGCACGCTGCAGTGAAGTGGAAGGAATGTTCCTCAGGGGACTAGTTTGAGAGGTTCAGTCATCTCTGCTCACATTTGCTATGGACATGGAGACTGTGGTATCAGTGACTGGACGAACCACGCCGCCCAGTGTTGTCATGCAAGACTTGGTGTTTTAGCTAGCTCTTGGCTTAAGGAGTGAATAGCTCTACAGAACATGAATGTTAATTGAGCCAGTGACCCCTTTAATGGGTCACACAATATGACAGCAGATCAGGCAGCCCTCCCAACCCTGTCCCACCAACAGGGGCGTCAGAAATATCCTGCAGTTGGATTACTGCTGTGGCACTGACCTCCCATTGCAGCAAGGACCCTGTTTGTAAGGCTGAAGGCCTCAAGAGCTGAGCTTCCAGGAGCACACACTTTCCATGCAAGTGTGCTTGGGATCATACCCCCAAACCCTGCCTTTAAGAAATATAGCCCAACTCCTACAGTAGAGCACAGCACCACATATTGGTAGCAAATGGTTATGGGCTCCCTCATCCAAGTCCACAGAATTAATTAGGCCTTTATTAAAAAACTGCTTTTATTCATTGGAACCTCCCCTCTTAATGCAGTTTTATTCATACACAAAAAAAGCAGTAAGAAATGGCTGCGGGTGACTGAACGGAAGAGCATTTTACACATTATCGTCAACAGAAATTGCTCCAATTTGGGGGGCAAAGGGACCCCAGACCACAAAACATTCAGATGTTAAAAGATTCTAGGCACATGGCAAGAGAAAAGCAAATGGACCTTGAGTGTATGCAGTAGCAGGGCCTTCTCAGTGCCTACTGAAACCTCTTAACTACCCAATTAACCACTAACAACTCGCTACTGCCCCCTATGGGGCATTCCAATACCCAGTTAAGAGGACAATGGACCCACCCCTCCAGCATGCTTACCACTATTGTCTGGTATAGTTATCCCTTGACAGAAACAACCCTCACCAAGCCAAAGCCCTGACTTGGGGTGTATTACAGCTGGGGTTCATAAGGCCCAAAGATCAGCTATGGTACTTTCCTGCCTCTTTCCTCTGGTATGAAGTCATGTCCAAGGAGATCTCTAAAATCCATTTGCTTGCCCCTTGCTCGCATTCCAACCTACAGGCACTAGCAGTGCTGGAAAGTGTCTAGACTCAGAGCATTATTCTCCTCAGATGGATTTAAAATCTAAGTCGCAGAGAGAGAGAAAGAGAGAGAGAGAGAGAGGGGAAAATAAAGTAACAAACAGGTTCACAATATGGAGCCAGCATTCCGACTGCGTTCTTCAAGGGAAGAGTTGCGTCGCTTCACAGAACTGTCCTTTCTCCCAACATGGCCACCAGCCAACTACAGGCAGGTTCCTGCTGAGGGAGTGTCCTCACTGCATTCCCAGAGTCCTCCAATCTCACTGTGGGAGCCCCGGCAGCCCCTGCTTCAGAAGAGAGACTCTGTGCTACAGTGCCCTGAGAGCTAGTGTGGATTCTGCTACCCAAACACACCAGTCGGACAGGAATCGGACATGACAAAGTCCCGAGCCTTCATTCTGAATAGAGTAAGGAGGAGGGTGTGAGATGTCATCTCTGGCACGTTCCCAGCAGCCTGGCTTCACGTGCCTCTCCCCTCCGATTCCTGGCTCCATAAGGTGAGATTCAGCATTTTATGAGACAATTGAATAGAAAAAAAATCCATCCTTCAGTTCTGTGGTGGGGGTGGCGGAGGCGCGGGGGGCATGCCGAATGGTGGCAAGGCCGGCACCCCCATCCCCATCATGGTGACGAAATTAGAAGGGTCCATGGGGGGCGGGGGAGGGGGCGGGGCGTACATCATGCCCGCGGAGCCAGGCGGCGGCGGCGGCGGAGGCGGCGGGGCCCCGGGCGGCAGCGGAGGCTGGACCCCTGGAGGCAAAGGGACCATGGAGGGGTTGCCTTGCATCTGCGGGGCCCCCGTAGAAGCCGCCACTGCAGCCCCCTGCTGCTGCCATGGCGGGATGGACCCGGTGCCAGCGCTCGTGGTGGTGGTGGTCGTCGTATCTGGAATTTAAAGAAGAACAAGGTCACTTGACAGGATCAGGGGTGAAGCTCAGAGTAATTGCAGGTAAGGGAAGTGTCAGCCTCGCTAAAGGGACTGGACTGTCATGGGATGCAGGCTCACCACATGCACAGAGGGCACTACTGGTCCTGGGAGTGTAGGGAGCATTCTCTAGCATCAGTCAGGGCAAGGGAGTCATATGGAGAACTCTACGTGCAGAGAGCTATTTCCATCTCTGCTTTGGCACAGCTGAGCAAGTGGGGTGCAGGAGTGCAGCTCCCAAAAGCAGCCGGGGGAACTAACTGCTATGACAGTGTTTCCCTGCCAATGGGCAGCGGAGAGCAGCAATGGGGATGGGGAAGTTATACCACCACAGCCTCTGCAAACATGCTGCCGTGCTCCCACCTCCCCTACCCCTCCTTCTACACCCATGTAACCATATGGGTGAGTGGGGTAGCGTCCCTTTCTCGCACGCATGCGGGATGGGGATAAAGGTAAGAGAATTGCTCTTACTCACTTTGCTGCCATGGCAAGGGAGTACTGGACGCCATACTGCTGCTGGGAGGTGGCGGCGGAGGCTGCTGCTGCTGCTGCTGCCATGGGGGGAGAGGACCAGAGGGAGGCGGGGGAGGCTGACCACTGGGCGGAGGGGGCGGCGGGGCCATCATACCCATCGGCGGCGGCATCATACCTGCAAGGGAGAGGGGCGGCCGATTAGGGGCTGGGCATCGAGGCGACACTGAATCATGACTTGGTTAAGGGCTCGTGACACAAGACACTCACCTTTTCCTTGATGTAGGCGATAGACCCCAGAGCCCACAGGCGTATTTCCCAGGTACTGATCTTGAGGGAATGAAAGACCGTAGCCTTAGTGCCAGTTAATGAGACTAGGAGATTCTCCCCCCAACAAGCCTACCCGTTAGCCAACAGCCCAATAGTTCACAGACAAAAGCCCACGCAGACACCATAGCCCAGTGATACTTAAATTGTGGCTCTCCAGTCTCAAGTGGCTCTTTAATGGGTCTTCTGCAGCTCTTTGCAGCACGAAATTAAAACACTGATTTAATTAACAACCATTAACCACCAATCAGGATGCTTTTACTAGGTTAATAAGCAATAGAGTTACTGACTTGCACTAAGTTATTAACGTATTTGCTGTGAGAGAGAGAGTGTGAGAGTATGTGTAAACACTAAACATTTCTCCCGTCATTCACATTGCTGTGGCTCTTTTGGGTAATGCTGATCACTAACCTGGCTCCTGAACCACTGAGGTCTGAGTATCATTGCTGTAGCCTAAACCGGAAGATGTAAGGATAAACCCTTCTGTTTTGAGAGGGAGCATGCTGATTAGTGGAGTGCATCACAACTACGGAGCACTCCCCCGTGGCCAAACCTCAACAGCAGTCCCCACCCAAGCCAACCCCCAAGTATCCCCAGTGCCTTGGAATGTACTTACCCATGTGGTGGGGGCCTGGGTGACCTGGAGGATGTGGCCCCTGGTTCATGGGTGGATGATGTGGCTGCATCCAGGGTGGTGGGCCATTGGGATTGTGCTGCATTGGATGGCCACCATGCCCACCCATGTTGGGCATGGGGTGGTGGAAGTTGTGAGGCCCACCTGGACCCCCAGGTCCTCCATGCATGCCATGGTAGGGCCGGTTATCAGAGGGGCCAGAGTTCATCCATGGAGGACGGTTCTAGAGTGGGGGTGAGAAAGGAGCTATTCAGACCTGACTTTAAATACAATCAAAGCCATCTTATCACGTACTTCAGAGGGGAAAGGTGGAACCAGACTGCTAACTATTAACTGTCGTATTACGGGAACTACAGGACAGGACCAGACTTGGAGGGTCCATCTAGTGTGATATCCTGTCTGATAGTGGCCAGAGCCAGATGCTTCAGAGAAAGGTGCAAGAAACCACACCCTGCATCAGGCAGATGTGGGATAACCTGCCTGAAATTAGCTCTCACCCTGTTCCTTACCAGTAACAGACTGCTGTAAGCTCCAAAACAGGTGGTGTAACACCCCTACCAAAGCTTGTTAACATTGACTACTGTAGCTCTGGATATTCTTGATGTCTGTAGAAGCATCCAATCCTTTTTGAATCTAGCTAACTTTTTGGCCTCAATATTAGGGCAATTATGTGTAGTGTGGAAAAGTATTTGTCACTCGTTTTGAAATTGCCACCTTTCAATTTCACTCAACATTCCCTTGTGCTTGTACTGCGAGATACGGAGAACTGAAGCTCCTGATTTCCCTTCTCTAGGTCATTCAGAGAACATAGATCTGTAAATGAACAATCCCAACGTTTTCATTCTCTCTACATGAGAATTTCCAAACCCCTCAACATGGTTTGGGGCACCCCAAAGTAGGACAAAACCCAGAGCTGACTGCACAGTTGTTTCTCTCCCTATGAGCCATTCAAAAAAAAAAAGGGGTGGGGGGGTGGGGGACAGGACGGACTGATTCCTGTCACCACCACTGAAAAGCTGTGGGACTGACACCACAGTCCATGCGGACGGAGAAAAGGGGCCTATTGTAAGGTGTTTCCTTTCAAGCAAACACTACCAGGTGAAAAGGCCCAATCACTCACAGGAGGCGGCGGGTTGTTTCCTGGTCCCGAGGGTCTGGGCCCGCTTGACAGAGGTGTATTGGTGGGGCCAGAGGAAGATCCCACAGATGCCGGGACTGGAGCTTCTCCCAACTCTGCCATCAGGGACAGGTATTCTTTGTCCATGCGGGCTTTGTCCTGAGCAGACTGAGGATCACCAGGTCTGGAAGCAAAGTCATATGCCACTAAGCCTGTGGTTTTCAACCTTTTTTTGTTTGCGGACCCCTAAAAATTTCAAATGGAGGTGCAGACCCCTTTGGAAATTCAACCTGTGGTCCACAGACCACTACCACAGAAGTTAGTTTAGTTCTGTTCAGTTAGACTGAAAACTATAAAAGTTGCACGTGCTTGGCACGACATTTGATGCAGCGTAAGAAAGGGCGCTAAACTGTGGGCTTCTATGGTAATGACAACAATTTGGGGGTTTGACCTGTAGATGGGGGCATTCACATACTTTTGATTTATCAGAAAAACAGAATGCCTTTCCTAGGATCTGGATTTTTTTTTAAAATTTATTATTATTATTATTAGAGTCACCTTTTGCAGACCTCTTAGATAGTCTGTGGACCAGAGATTGAAAACCACTGCTCTAAGCCACACACACCAGATACCAGTGCTATGGGAGGGGAGCAGAGTCCACTGTGCAGGACAGATGGATCCAAAGCTACATCATTCATCTCCTCGGCTTCATATGGAGCAAACTATCAAGCTAAATGAATACAGAAAACTGCTACCATGGATTAGGCCAGTGCCTCCATCTAGCCCCATCTCCAGCATCAGCCACTAGCTGCTGCTTCAAAGGAAACGTACCAGAAACCTTACAGTTAAGGAATAACCTATCCCAGGGAAAAGTTCCTTCATCCCAATCAGAGGCTGGTTTGGACCCCCATTTCTAATCACCATTAGGTATTGTATGGGATTCATTTCCAAGCCAAATATTTGCTAAATCCTACCCCTTCCCTGGATATTGTGCTCAGAGGAAGACTGATTTGTCAAGTGCTTCTGTGCTGGATAGTACATGGATTTCCTAGGACTAGCAGGATGGTCTGCTGCAACTGGCTGCCAAGACGCCCTTCTGGAAGGCTATAGCAGTCCAACCACAGAGCCCATCTACTGACACAAATGATGAGCAGGCACAGCTGACAGAAGATTGCTTAAACAAGCTGGCCTGTGAGATTTACCTAGAGAACTTGCAGTCAGAGGCAATGTGTCCAGCTCCTCCGCATTTGGTACACACAGTGGTGTTGGTGATGCTGCGGGTCTCCGCGCTTTGCCAAGGCCGCAGGATTCTAAGGGATAACAAAGCAGAATTAGATCAGCTTGACACGCAAGCAGCAGCAAACATATGCAGCTGCACTAACTTTGGTACTTCCAACAGGCAGGTACTTACCTGTTGTCATCTTCCCGCAGAGTCCCATTAAGCCGGGCCAGCTCACGCAGCTGCATCTTCCGCAAGTCGTTCTGGTCCTCTGGTGTTTCAATGCCTTGCTTCAGAATATTCCGGATCTGGAAGAGACACGTTGCTTAGTCGTATCAAGCTCAAACCCTTATCTGCCCTGGAGAAATTCAGCTCCCAAACTCAGGTCTACACCACAGTTAGAATTCCAGCTTCCCTGCAGGTCAATGATAAAGCCAGCCCCCTCATTCCAGTTCCTTTCCTATGTCCCTCCATATCGCTCTTATGAGTGGAGTGCTGAGATTGAATCTTCCTCCGAAGTGCCCAGACAGGTCTTATTTATTTCATCACCGTGACTCTTTAAAAGAATAACAGTAGTATGCAGAGCAAGAGGCTGGCAATGGATTACAGTGCAGGAGGCAAGCTGGAGTTGAGTTTCCATGATGTGATCTTTTACCATAGCTGAGACTGACTCCCCCAGATGTTTTCAGTTTGATCACCCTGAGCTTTGCATTTATACCTGTTCCACAGCCTTCTTCACATTCTCCATGGTGTTGGCAGTGACCAGAGCGTGAAGAGGCTCATCTTCTCCAGGCAGCATCTGGCCATCTTTTCGGCCCACCTTCCCTTCCTTCACCGACCCCTTGCCCCGGATCATGATCTTGGCATTGCATTCCTTCTCAATATTCTTCAGTGTATTACCTCTGTAGAATAAATGGTTTTGTTTTTCCCATGCAAACTGGGGGATTTCTCCACTCCCCCACAATGTGACTGTATCACTACCCCAAGTACTCCTCTTCATGTGATGCCAGTTTTACCCCAATCAACACCCTAGTTAGAACACTTCTAGGGGTAGGTCTACACTTAAACTATTAGTGCTGCACAACTGCAGCTGTAGTACTTTGGTACAGACACTACTTACACCAACAGGAGGCAGTCTCCTGTTGGCATAGGTAATCCACCTTCCAGAAAGGTGTTAGCTAGGTCACTGGACGAATTCTTCCGTTAACCCAGCGCTGTCTACAACAGGGGTAAGGTCAGCATAACCACATCTCTCAGGGGTATGGAGTTTTCATACTCCTGAGAGATGCAGCTATGCTGGTGTAAATTCCCAGCACAGATCCAGCACTAGGTCAATGCCAAGCACACACTCCTCAAACACAGGAATATTTCTGCATTGCCAGTGAAGGCATAAACACACTGTCAGGCATGCTATCAAGGATGTCCTGTGAGAAGATAACATGACAGGTAGTTGTTTCAGTGCCACGAAGTTCTACATAAATATACTGGGGCTTGCAGGGTAGAGACAAGAACGGGAATAGCTTCCAAGCGCCCAGCGGGCTGCAAGGCAGTAAAGCTACTTTGAGTGTTTTGCCTTTAAAATCCCACAGTACATTCAGCTTGGCTCTCAAAAAGACATGCTTTGAATCATTTTAAAGGCTGACAATTCCTCTCTGGTCTTGATGTCACACCAGCTACCTGCTAGAGTCCTGATGTGCTTTTTCCAGCACCATCTCTCAAGCATAAGCAAGTAAGCCAGCACTGTCCACTACTGCCAAACTCCTGGACTCCAAATTTGATCACCTCTGAACTGCCCTCATTTCACAGAGAGGAGTAGCATCTCACCTGGGTCCAATCAGAAGCCCCACAAAGTTAATCTCAGGATATTCATCCTGTGGGATCATCACCTTATCACTCACTCGGGTCGCTGGAGGTCTGAAAACATCAAAAAGTGAACATCAAAACATGCACTTAGCTAGCCAATACATACATCCACAAGGAACCTGAGCCAGCTGAGATCAGAACTCTTTCCCCAGTTTAGAATGCATTGGTAGTCCAGGGAAACACAGTGGCTATATGCTTTATAGCACTGGTCTCCAACTCTTAAGCCCCAAATCACTTTTTGAATTTAAGGACAATCCAGGATCTACCCCGCCCCTCCCACAAGGTCCCTCCACTTCCCCAAAAGCCCCACCCCACTCACTCCATCTCCCCATCGCTCTCCCCCACCTGTACTCACTCTCACCTGGCTGGGGCAGGGGTTTGGCTTCTGGGCTGGGACCGAGGGGTTTGCAGGGTGGGATGGGGCTCCGGGCTAAGCCTGGGGCAGGGATTTGGGGTGCAGGAGGGGGTTGGGGTGCTGGCTCTGGGAGGGAGCTGGGGTGCAGCCTCCCACCGGGCAGCACTTACCGCAGGTGGCTCCCGGTTGTCAGTGAAGCGAGGTGAAGGCAGGCTTCCTGCCTGTCCCAGCCACACGCCGCTCCTGGAAAGGGCGGATGTGCCCCTGTATGTGTGTGGTGGTGGTGGGGAAAAGCATGGGGCACCGCACGCTGCCCCTCTCTGCCAGCACCACTCCCTCAGCTTCCATTAGCTACAGCTCCCCAAACCTGGCTAATGGGAGCTGCGGGGGCAGTGCTGGCAGGCAGGAGCAGTGCACCAAGACCCCTTCCCCCCAGTGATGTGCTGGCTGCTTCTGGGAGCAGCGTGGGGCCGGTACAGGCAGGGAGCAAGCCTAATGGCAGCCCCACTACACCACCAGAGATCACAATCAACTGGGGGAGTCCCCAGGATCGACCAGTTGATCATGATCAACCAGTTGGTGACTTGCTTTGTAGGCAGATCCCAAAGAGCTATTTACGCAGCAGCACTTGTGCAGAGGAAGCTGAGACCATCTGTAATAGGGCAATATTCAAACGTGGATTTTGGAACAGGATGAAACCATCCAGGAATGACAGTGCAAAGGCCTACCCATAACATTTGGCAGGATCTTCTCCCTCCACTTACTTGTAATCAGCTGGTGGCTTGAAGTCCGGGTTGAGGGCCACCATCTCTGTGATGAGGTTATGCCTCTCCTCCTCCAGCTTCTTGCGGGTACGGAACTCACGGGTATTCAGGCGCTTCCCCTCGCTATTGTAAATGGGCTCAGGGGAAGGGGACCTGCAGAAAACACCCATGGTTATTCTTCCTGTGGTCAAACCCAAGTGGCCACTTACAAGTACAGCTTCCCCTGAACCCTAGCATAATTTAGGCAAATCAGAGCTAAATGTGCTATTAAGACCACAGGAAAGGAAGGTGTAAGTTCATTCATGCCTGTCTTATTGCTACCTGGATAAGGAGGTTGCAGCAAAACACTGTATGCCACGAGGAAGGGGGGAAATGAGGTGCTTTATAGGGGTAGCAAGGCTGGAAACAGCGACAATGACAGCAACTCTGCCACAAGTGTGCTCATGTATTTTAAAGGGGAAGGTGGAGAGAGTTAATTCGCACAGAGAACAAACTTTCCAGCTTCACTAGGCAATGCAGCCATGAGTTTAGAGAGACTCTTAACGCAGGAGGTAATGCAGGTTAAATGTGGACTTTTAACACCATAACAGAGTAACAAAAGAGATTAGTCTTTTATCAAAGGTGACTAATCCTGCTGGCAACACCCATTAACTCTAGTTCACTGCCCCAGTGTAGAGAGATGGTCATGGCTTCTGTCCTG
Source organism: Lepidochelys olivacea (assembly GCF_965140295.1). Taxonomy (NCBI): domain Eukaryota; kingdom Metazoa; phylum Chordata; order Testudines; family Cheloniidae; genus Lepidochelys; species Lepidochelys olivacea. The sequence continues at coordinate 33,293,168 of NC_140417.1, forward strand.
GCTTTTCCATCATTGTGCTGGCAGCTTCAAGGCCGACTCTCAACCTGTTTTCTGTGTTAAGGCTTAAAGGCTGGGTCAAACCGCCTTCTCTTGGTCCACAGTTTGGAGCTGTAAACCTCTATGGAGAACCCTGTTTTCTCCACAGGGTTTAGATGCCCAGAAAGCTGAATTTTTTTGTTTTTGTTTTAACAGCAAATGTTGTAAAGCTAAAATAAAAGAGTCAGTTTGATTTACCACAGCTGTGTTTGCGGTAAGAAAAAAGCCACACTCCTAGAAATTTGATTAAGTTATGGACCTTTTTTAAAAACATGAAGGAAAATTTAGGATTAGCTGCAAGAAGGGAAGAGATTATGTGGATCAGGTTATTAAAAAAAATACATCCCGGAAGTAATCAGAAACCTACACCTTTGTTTTAGGTTAAGAGAAACTTTTTCTAGCGGGTTAGAGCAAGGATTAAAATCAGTTGATCCCACTGTCTTCTGAGCCTAAAGTGAACCATCAACACATGGAATAAAAGGTCAGGTTTGATCAGGACTAATCATGTCTAAATTACACCTCCATTTCTAGGATTTGAATAAATGTAACACAGTCCAATAGCAGAGAGAGCAAAACAAAAATACAAGGTATCACCCTCCCAGCTTGTTTTTACTAAGCATCTTAAACTCATGTTAGCTAGTATGTGGTTTAGAAACACATTTTAAAGAATTCAAGGTACAAAGAATTATTAAATGGCTTAACTTGATATTACACCTTCAGAAATTAATGCTAAGACAGTCATTTCATGCATTTGATTCTGTTGAACTGCTGAGGAGCAATTAAGAGTTAGACTCTTCTGTAACTGAATCAGAAACTCCAATAAATTGTTTTTTTTAAACCACTAACAAGTTTGATATTTGACAGATCAGACGACTCTGGCTTTGGATTCTTTTGCTAAACTGATCATTAAAAATGTTAAAGGCTGTTACAGCAATGCCTCACCTTCACAGGAAAAAATTAAGACACCAATAACTCTCCCCTCATCAGTCTGGGTTATTGTTCACATAAGAAATGTCAATCTGTCAGTCAAATTACGACCAACTGCCCCAACTCAATCTTAAAAACCAAGAGCAAGGGAAAAAGGATAGGCTTTACATCTATTCCCTCCTGACAATAAAAGGATAAAAAAATCACCTTTCAAAGTTTACTAGTAACTTGTAATAACAGTTAAAGGTAATAGTCAAAAAGACACTATGCAGTGGTGCCCTGTAATGTAAAAAGTGCAATGGGAGTGCAAAATTTGTGCGCTAAAGAAAACTAGAGTTATTGCAAGGAAATAAGGCATAATAATTTGACTCCTAGCAAGGCTAAACGAAGATGCAGAAGTGAATGGCTTTAACATCCATGACACCATCTTACTGATCTAATACACCTTCAGCTGGGTAGAATTCAAGCCAAAGAAGGTTTCACTCCCATTTTAAAAGGAAAATGACTTCAGTTGTGCTAAATGCTATAACACAACAAATTCCAGCTGCAAGATTGGGGGGCGGGGGGGGGGGTTACTCCCCTTCTGTAAACAAACCAGACTCTGCTGTTCCATGCTAACAACCCAATTACAAAAATAAAGCGGTTAAATGCTGTTACTTTTCAGAATGTCACTGAAGCCCAACATAGCCACAGCTGTCCAAAAACCTACTGCAACATTTTCACTTCAAAAAGAGTAAATGAGGCTGGAATTACCCCACCACCTTGAGTCCCCAGAATTCCCCGATGTTGGCCAATGCTGTACAATAGCTGGCAGCAAAGAAATTGGTTAGAAAACTCATCTGGCTTTTAAAAAATCATCCTCAACAACCAAGCAGAAAGCTCTGCCATACAAGCTGATCAGAGTATGTTTCCAGGCTGCTCAAACTCAATGATGCAAAAATAAAATAAAATAAAATAAGTGCTTAAAAGTTTGCAAGGTGAACCTGTGAGAAAGACCTCTAGATACTGGGCACGTGCACAAGTCAGACCCTGAAAAAGTACATTAATTGGCTACCTTAATTTCCCTTAAAATAAGTCAGGTTAATTAAACCTACAAGCTTATAAAAAACAAAAACAATTATATACCCTTATTACCCCTTTCCCTGTGGTTTTTGTAGGGCTAGAATTGGTTCCATTCCATCTTCCCTAACAGAAAAACCCCAGCTCTCCTCCACAACACTGTCACATCAGAGCATTGCAGTCATCTGACTAGAGCAGGATTGTATTGAACTGACACATTATGATGCCACCAAAAAAATGTATTAAAAAGGTAAAAGTGTTACTGTCAGCTGGTTAAAACTGTTTCCCAACCTGTCCTCTGGGTTAGGGGGGATGCCCAGGTCTCCTGTGCGCAGTTTACGAGTCAGGTCTTCAATCTGCAGTTGCACTGGAAGAAACCAGGTTAGGAAAGAAAAAAGGATGGAAAAAAGACATTGTTACCAAAAAACATTTCAAATCTTAACATCAAAGCATGAAGAACGGGAGACTTTGCAATGGACGACTGATATTGTGAACAAATCGAAGGAGACCCGCACAATGTTATGTCAGCCAGCTAAGTTCAGCAGGAATCCAGAAAGGCTCACATTGATCTTATTTACATCTAGCTAGCCTTCTTCAAAGAGGATTATTAATTAGAAAGCAAAGTGCTCAACTGAAATGTGGTTAGCAGAAAGAACTGTCTGATCCCTGAGACTACAACTAGCAAGTCACTGGAAGCCAAAACTCTTTCTGACCCGCTAAAACTGGTATTAGATCCAGGCCTAATGGAAAATGCCTTTGCAAGCAATTCCATTGTCCTACTGGACTACTTCTTTTCATAGCAGAGTAACAATTTTTGTAAATACCAAAATAATTTTACTGCTGATTTCAGAGCCAATTAAAAATGTGACTTGAATTAATGTTGCTGAAGTCAGACATACCAGTTTAGAAAAGGTCTCATTTCTTTTCCTAAGGCAAAAGCACATGGGCCATGCACCGGTGCATGTCTTTATTCTTAACAGAACTCCTTAAGGTAAATGAAAACAAACATACAGAAATTGCATGCACTGTACCATGCTACCTAACCCATACTATGTACAGACTCCAAAAGGCCTACTGCCGTTATAGGTCACAGACAAGGTAAGTCAGAAAGATTCAGGGTCAATTGTCAGATGATAAATTACTAAAATGTACAAGCAGCTAAGCTTGATTCTGTTCTGGGTGCCTGATGCTGTACAAAAGAAGAAAGATCAGAATCTCTGAACCCTGAGCAATGAGATCTGGTTAATTTCTGGAGAAGCTGAATAGTAAGTGGTGGAGAGGGGTGCTAATCTGATCCACACTATTTCTTCTCAACATCCCTCCCCCATTTACTATTATTTTTAAATAAAAGTGCTGGTGTTACATTTGCTTCTTACCTTAGCATAGACTGAGAATTCTGAGCTGCAGTTATTTCATCCAATTGGCAGTAGTTATATGCTGGTTCCAGTTTAAGATTGTGTCATTCACACAGGAACCTTGCTTTTGTTTTGTGTGCACTATGTCTTGCACTTTTAACTCCTTTCAAATGATATTTAGAGCCTCTGAGAAACTGGGATGCTCACTGTCCTTGCCTACCAATCATTTCCCTTCTTTAAACTGTTCTTCAAGCAATCCTAGCTCTGCCTACCCCCCAAACCCTACATCTCTCCTCCTCAATCCCTCGTCTCCCTCTTCTGAACTTGTATCCTGTGTTTTAAGTTATGCACAGATTATAAGCTCTTTGAGGCATGATACATGTCTTAGCTTTGTTGCTGAAATAGCATGTACACATAAGGCTCTACACAAGTAACAAAACAGCAACTTCAAAAAATCTGGAAGTCAGACTATTCATGTCTACATTTCCCTCTGTAGAGCAGCAGATGTCAAAGCAGCTAACAACTGGCTCTTCTCTTAAATATCAGATGTTTGTTTTACGATACTGTATCAAAATCAGCTTTAAATTTCTGCCTAAAGAAGATCTTCTGGTACAGAAACTGACAGAATCAAGGGCAAAACCCACACTGTCTAGAAATTGACCTAGCAACCTTGACAGCAAACCATTAACAAACTTAGCTCTCAAGTAGCTCTCAGCACTGCTGTGGATGAATAAAAAGACTAGTTACAATGCAAGTCAAAATTCTCAGTGGTTATGCAGAAGAAAGAAACCAAGGATTATTTTCAATCCCAGGGAGATGAACTGGATCACACTGTCTTGTGAAGAAGAGCTCGCTTTATGTAAAATGCAAGGACTAGAATTACATGTGACAATGCAAAGTCTCAGACACATTAAAAGGACTTTTTTGCCCTTTTTCACCCTCCTGGTTTATATTTGGTAGTTCATGAAAAGTGAATTTAGCATCACTGTTTGCAATTGAAGGCAAAGTTAACGTTAAACCTTGTATTTATAAACCAAGTTACTTAAACATTCTTATTCCCATACTGGAATGGGGTAGTCCCAAAGACAAATCTTAACCTTTGACATTCCCTGTTTTCACAATTAACATTTCAAAACCCTTCATTCCCACAGGACTGAGCAGTATCCCTTTCCCAGCAGTTTGTGTGCATGTGAATACAGAGCTCATTTAGCAGAGCTCTAAACTAGAAGAGATACTGAAGGTTTAGATTTCTTGCCAAAGAACAGAAGCAAAGTTTCTCTATTTGCCTCAGAGCAAAACCAACATGACCGATACCACCTTGAACACAAAAACTGAACTTCTACAGGTGTCTTTTTTAAAAATTAAGCAGCCTAAAAGCAAGTCAGAGACTAGGTTTGAGGGGATTTCTGGTGCAAGGCTGTGCTGTGAAAGAGGTACCTGCTTCCCACATAATACATTCAGTTTGAAGAGGGACCGGAGGCAGTGTTCTCCACTGGAGAGGTAATCCTAGAGGCCCCCACTGACTGTAATGAGATTACTAAATAGATGTTGAAAATAGGGGCTAATATACCCAGAGAAAGGACCACCCCACCCCTACAAAAACTGTTCTAGCCATTCCATTTTCACCATGCCTGTGGAGAACACTACTCCTGTCACAAGCAAGACAGGGGAGCTGCAACAGTGCACGACTGAGCAAAAATGTGCGAATTATTGATTTGAAGTTATGGAATAAGGCCACAATAACCTGAAGTCTAGAAAAAACACAGTTAACTTTCCAAACACTCAGCAACCAGAAATAGTCTCAGGATCACACCACTGACAGCAGATCAGATGGAAAAAGGGGAGAACGTGTATTTACCTATATAAGCTCTCTCTTGCTCACGAGTGAGTCCAGGAGGGATAACAGTGGGCATTCCTGGGATGACAGTCTTCTGTTCCATGGTGTCTTGGTTCCATCTGCTTCTCTTCCGCTTCTTATTAGGGAAATCTAAGGGCAAGCATCCTTCTTTAGACACACTTTGTATTTTTGAAGGTGTTTCTACTATTTGACTTACTGCATACATCTTACATAAACCATAATAGCTGCAACACTGAGCACACAGAATTCCCTTAAATCAGAAATACTCCTTTCAATACCAAATCTCTCATTGGGATGAGGAGAGCTGCTCACAGGGGCAGTAAGGTCAAGTGGGTAGCACACTGAACCAAAATTATATTCTAGTCTAATCACTGACCTGCCATGTGACTTTGGGCAAATCACTTCACCTCTCTGTGCCTGTTTCCCCTCACACCCCTTGTCTATTTAGCCTTTAAGCTCTTATTATCACTATGTTTGCACAGCACCTAGCACAGTGGGAGCGCCATCTCTGTTGAGGCCATTGGGTGCTACCGTAATATAGATAATAGCAGCAACGGCAGAATTTAATCAGCAAACGTTGCCACATTAAGACTTATTTATTATCTGCAAACCAGCAAGGGGCAGAACCAGAAGTGAAACTGAAATTCAACAGAACAGTGGTATCAACTAAATAAAGTTATGCCCCTCCATAAGTCAAGACAAATGGAAAAACAGGAAGATGCTTCAAGATCACCACTCCAAAGCAAAAGAACTGCTCTCAAATCCAACTAACATTTTTCTAGTCACTTCAGCCACCATTTTTAAAGGGAACGCTGCAGTTCTGATCTCCGTCAGCAAAACAACATGGCTGCCTCCCACAGCACCATTTCACATTCAGCCGCTCTGCACACATTTCAAGATCCCTTAAGGTAACAACAGTAAGTATTCTAGGGATATTTACATTGGATGATGTGATGGGAAACTATTAAACCACCAGATCAATTTTCCTTTAACACTAGTGTAGGAAATTGTTACCCCCCCCTTTTTTATGAAGCTGATCTATGACTGGTTTCACCCACGTACAACCAGAAAAGCATGTTGTATGATTTGAACACATTTTCAAAATGTGCTCTTCTAGAAAACATTAGAAACTTAAAAAGATTAACTATCCCTAATCATTTAAGTAAAGAGAGAGACTAATAAAAATAGGCAGTTAAAGGGACCAGGGCACCCCATTTCTTCCCAATCCTACAGAGACCTCCATTTTGGTTGGATGAGTATTTGCTAACTCCTACAGACAACACCAGGCCTTGTCTCTTCCAATACCACACATCTGAGGCTGTTCAGTGCCTTACGGACTGCAGTTATTTTGTGTCCAAAGTTCCCCTGATTAGCACATGCCCACGTGTTACCTAGAACCCCCATTTAAGTTATCAACCTCCAGATCGGTTTCCATTCCCTTCTTACCCACAACCAGGTCTCGCCACCCAATTAAGAAGAATGTTCTCTTTTTCACTCCCTCCCTCAGAAAAGAGAGCAGCCACCACCTCAACCCCATCCTGGCCCCCACCCCCACATTTGGCACAATTCCAATCCCTTTCTCCAACCTTGCCTCATTTCCCCCCTTTCCCAGTCTACTCTCTACCTACACCTATTATACCCCCATCCCACCCAACTCTTTATTTGCCACAAACTCTTTCCCCTCCCAGAGCACCCAACATCATTGCTTCCTCCCATTCGCAAATCTACCTCATCTCCCACAAATACCCCTACAACGTAGTCTCATAGCCTCCCATTCCCTAAGCCCTTAAACCCCAAATTTACCCCATTGCTGTTTCTACCCCATCCCACAATTGCCAAAACTATAACCACCCCTAAGTTTCAGCTCCTTCAACTTCCATGGACCATCTCAAGCCCCCCCCCCCGCCATTCCTTTGCTTTTAGTGCAACATTCTCCAAACTTGCCCCCTCAGCCTATACAACCAACTAACCTCAAGAAGCCCCAAGCCTACCCCTTCACCCCTTAGCACTGTCCCATTAGTGTATCCCCCCCCACTCCAGCCCTTTAGCTTCCACATCTCTTCCCTACTGTGCATAACTCTACTTCTACGTACCCCCATTACCCTATAGTTCCTCTACATCCCTGCCTCAACCCTATCCATATAACTGACCCCCACCCAACCCAACTCTTCCGAGTCCCCCCCTTTTACCCTGCCCCTCACCGTGATTACTGCCCCCTCCCGGACCGCTCTCATCCTGCTGCTGTTGCTGCGGCGGCGGCGGCTGCTGCTCGTGGCCCTGTGGGGGCGGCGGCGGCGACGGGTACCGGTATTGTCCGTACTGAGGGGGGGGCTGAGGCCCCCCAGCCTGAGGTGGCGGCTGTTGCTGCTGCGGGGGAGGAGGAGGGGGTGGGGGCGGCGGGGGCTGCGGCTGCTGCGGCGGGGGCTGAGGCTGGGGTGGCGGCGGGGGCGGCGGCGGAGGAGGGGGCGGCGGCGGCAGCGCGGCGAAGGGGTAGGCAGCAGCCGCCATGGGGCCTAGCAGAGCGGCTTGGGCCTGGCCCGGGCCTGGGGGTGGTGGAGGAGGAGGGCCTGGAAGGACCAGCCCTGGGGGACCCGGCGGAGGCATCGGGTAGCCCGGTTTCCCCGGCGGTGGGGGTGGATGGAGCTTCCCTAGCGGCGTGGCGTTGGCTCCAGTCGCCGCCATTAGAGTCTCCTCAGCTCGCGGCGTTCGCGTTTCGCGAACCTTCCAGCCTTTGCACCGCATAAAGCTGTTCGAAAGTCATTGGTCGCGGAGATGTCAGTCGTACTCGCGCTTCCTTCCATTGGCAGACTCTTACGTCCATTGTCCTTCCGCGGGGTTCCATTGGCCGAGATGCTCCAATGAAGGAAAGCGATTGGAGAAAAGCGGTCGAGTGGTGGAGGCAGCACGCATAGGTCAGTTGAGATGTCACTCTGCAGTGAACTGCGGTGGGAATGGTTGAGAGGCAGGATGAGTGAGCAGCGTTGGGGAAAGACAAGTTTTGATTGGTCGGCTGGGAACGTAAGGCGCGGTACTAGCTCTATGGCACGGTGGGCGGGAGCGTTGTTGAGTATTCGTGTTGGTACTGGATGAAGAGACGGAGGGCGGGTGCTCGGGGTGGCGAGCCGCGTAGGGATTGGTTGGTTGGGGGGGGTGTCTTGCCACACGCGCGGTGCGCCTGAGAGATTTTGGAAAGGTCGTTGGCAGACCCCGTACTGTGCGGGGGCGGTTGGTAGTGACGTTAATGCGGAGGGTCGCTCTCATTGGGCAATACGCAGAGCGGGCGGTCATGATTGGGGAATGGGGCCTTTCAACCAACGCAGCGTTCCTTCTCTGATTGGTGAGTGACAGGGCAGCAGCGATCCAGGCTGCCGAGTGGCGAGCTGAGCTCCAGGCCGTGTTGGGGCTGTAGTAGGACCCCCCCCTTCCCCCCACAGACATGCTAGGAGCCCCAGGGGCTGCTGGGAGTCACCCAGCTAGGGGGCCATGAGGCTCATGGGAGCTAGGCCAAGGGAAGGCTGCCAGCTGACGGGGGGGGGTGTTAACTCCTCGCACCCACCAAGGGCTATGTGCCCAGCAGCAGGGGGGCAGGGGCCACACCTTGCAGTCACTGCTGAGCGTGCTCAGGCCCAGTCTCACCCCCTGCACCTGGCAGGGCCTTCGGGGGAGCAGGTTAGGAGCCCAGATAGGTACCATGGTGATAGGACCTGGGGACACCCACAGGAGTCCTTGGCCCCCCTGGCTGCAGTTAGGGGCATGGGAGTAACTGAGCAGTAGCCTGGGGCTGATCTAGTGCACTCTTCTCTTTTCTGGCTCCCCGCTCAGCAGCTATTTCTCCTTTTCCACAAAACCTCTCTGTCTCCAGCCACTCCCTGCTCTGGGGCTGCTTTTCACTTGCAAGGAGAGCATAACCCCAGCCCCAAAACAAACATCAGTTCTCCATTTTCCTTCTCCCTGTCCAGCTCCCAATGATATTGGGTGGCACTCTGTGAGAACTGCAGAGGGGGCGGAGGGGCATAGAGGGCAGAAGGAGGTTTCAGGCAGGACTGAAGACCAGTCCTTAACAATTGGGGTGACAGTATTAAAGATTAGGGAGGACAGCTAGAACAGCAGTGGAGCTGAACAGCCAAAGAGGCCCCAGTGGCTCTCCCCTCTTCAGTGATTCACCCAATTAACACCAAGCAAACAAAAGACAGGTTTAATATCTCTTTATCTTTTAAATAGCATATTTTTTCAAGTTTGGTTTCTTTTACCCATAAATTCCAGCTTTCAGTTAAAAACCACAGAGAAATTAGCAAAACAGAAAGGAAAGCTTCCACTGCCTGAGTTACTAGAGCCGTCGGCCCCAGCATCCTGGTCTCTGTCACACTGGCATTTGGGGTTGGCACTGGTTTCCAAAGTAGCAAAAGAACAAGGCATCCTAGCAGCCAGCCAATGCAACATACTGCCTGCCAGTATGAAGCACTCTGCTTCACTTCAAAGCAGTCATCTGACCACCCATCTTTTCACACTCAAAATACCAGTCATGCCAGCCATGCACCCAGTCCCTCCATAGCAGACACACTCAAACCTCTCTTACACCAATCAGCCACCCACTCTACCAAGCGATTGGCCTGTTCAGTAATCAAGTCCCTTACCTAGCTACTGTACCTGCCCCATCAACCAAACACATATTTCCTCCCATTCAACCCAAGCACTGCCCCAGCCACTTCTAAACAAACCCTGCTGTCCAAATGGACTCATCTCATCCTAACAACCACCACACCCAACCAACAAGCACTCAAGCTCTCTGCAACCAAGCCACCAGCCAGCTGCTCAAACCAGCCAATCTGGATGCCCAGCTAGCCATCCCACTCATCCCCCATCAGAACCCATCCAGCCAAGCAATCGGCACAACCATTACCAAAATAGTCAAACAGCTATCCCAGCCACTGATTAAATTCAATAGGTTTGTCCCACCTCAGGCATTGCTCGATGCTCACACCTTGAATGACAAGATGCAGAATTGCTTTCCCACTCCTTTTGCAGCTGAAGGCGTGTGCCAGATTTCTGGACCTTAAGTGCTACATAGGGAACACAATGCATCCACTAGAAAACCGATTGTCTTCATGTTGAAGCTGGAAGAGGAGGACACTCACACCCTGTGTCTTCAGAAGACATCTTCTTAGGGTTAAGAACGGGGAGGGAGGGGGAAGCATTCAACAGGCACAGGTATCAGTCAAGACAGACTGCAGAGGTGTCTTTGGACTGGGTAGTCAATTATTGCAGAAGTAACGGTCTCAGGAGATGCTGGCCCTAAAAGGGGAGAGGGAATCTCTCCATACACTCCTGAAAAGCAGGGGTATCTCAGGAAGACTTTGGACAATAGGACAAGTGGACTGTAGAGTTTATAGAGTAGAACTCATCTGACATGGATTCCCGCAGCAGAAGACAGGCCGCACTCATGGGAATATTTCCCCAAGGCTCCCGCTACCTGTGCGCCTCCACTGAGCTTCTCAGCTGTCAGCGGTTTAAACATCACAGCAGGATTTCCCCCTCCACCCACTCTGCATCAGTCTACACGGGATGTTGGAAAGGCAGTTCTGCACGCTCAGTAGCTGCTCTCATGTCCCGTTAGGATGTAGAGGTTGCTGTGAGCCAAGGGATTCTCTGTGGGCGTGCTCTCCAGGATGATATCTCTGGGAGGAGAGGTAGAGGCAAGAGCAATGAGTAAACGTAGAGAGACGATGGTCAGAGCATATTTTGAGCAGAACAGGAGGATTGGTAACCCCGACCTGACTTGAGAGGTGCCGCACCCAAGCAAGGAATGCAACTCGGCAAAGCCAGCCCCAGCCATTATTGTACCCCAAACCCAGCCACGTAACCCTGGCCACCATGCAAAACCAGCCTCTCCAACCCAACCATGCAAAATCAACTCTTGGTTCAAGTGCTGGGCACATTTCTCTGACCTCACCATTTATAATATAAACACAGAAGTATTTTATTATATAAACCCCAACCAAACCAAGCATGTGCCATTCCCTGCACATGCTTCTCCCCTGGCAAGATGATGGGAGAACAACCACCACTGCCTAATGTGCTACTGGCTCTGATACTGCAGTGAGAAGCACAGTATAAGACTATATATAGAATAGAATAACTTCATCCCAGCCATGCAAACCCAGCCCCCAATGCAGCACATCCACCACGCAACCTCCAGCTACCCCAGAATGCAGCCCAAACCCTGACACAGCCCCGTGCATCCTCAAAACAGGCCTGCAAATCCACCCAGTCATGTAACGTCCAGCAGGAACAGGGGCACAGGATGGACACAATAGAGAGTCAGGGTGGTGACCAGCTACTGAAGTGACCCAGCCCATGCAAGAGGAAGGAAAAGAAGTTCACAACTCCTGGTCTCCCAGTCCCCCGATAATTTTCCCACTGTCCCAGCCTTGCAGCCCCGCAACACTTGATCAGAGGGTGGAGAGAGCAGGTTCCTACCAATGGCACAGACAGACTGGGGGTAGCCAGCCGGAGCAGGGCAGCCACACCACTTGATCAGAGGGTGGAGAGAGCAGAACAAGAATTCTCTGTTGGTGGTGCACTCCCTGCTGCCACCTGCCCTGACTGCATCCTCGCTTTGGGGCCTCACCTGTTGGCTCCCAGCACCCGGAACACCCTGGATTTATCTGTGATTTCTTGGGTCACCTGTCAAGGAGAAGGGTCAGATCAGCACACAGTTCTCCTGGCCCAGATCCTTGCTGGGTCAGTGCATCTCCATCCCCCTCCCAAACCAGGGTGGTGGGAGAGAAGGGGACAGATCCTATACCACGTAGTCTCCAGCAGGAGCAATGCCAACTCCATGCATCATCTCCAAGTTAATCCCCCCTGCAGAGTCTGATCCCCCTCTTTGGGGAAGATAGGGAAATACATCCACCCAAGCCCTGACCTGCACTCACCTCGTTGCCCTCCAAGCTGCGGCCCTGCATGCCATGTTTCCAGAAGGCCAGTACGCTGTCTTGAAGGCACACTGCGGTGGGAGGGACAGAAAGAAGGGGGTGAGCAGCAGGTGGTATGGACAACCCCCACCTTGGGGAAGCTGGCAGGTGGAGGACACTGCTACCAAGACAGGGAGGAGAATGCTGGAGGAACAGAAGGCTGGACAGCTCCTGAGGTCACCAGGCCAGGCAGGAGTGTGGGCTGGGAGATGGGCAGACCAGTGGCAGCTCTCTCCCCAAGAGACCTCCCTCCACTCACCAATTGTCTCAATGGGGAAGTTGAAGGTCAGTTCTGGGGCCAGGGCTCTCTTGGGGGCCCCACACAGGTTCACCGTCCTTACATAGCCTGCAGCGGAGAAAGAGCAAGGCAGTCGGTACCAGCTGTGGCCAAGGCTGAGCCAATGAGAGGGCCACGCCGGAGGAGGGACTTACGCTCAAAGCAAACGAGGACTGTGTCTCTGTCCATCTGAGTCACGTGGCAGGCCACACTGGAAGCCCCATCTGCAATGACAGCAGGAGAGACGCATTGAGACTCTAGGGGAGCTGGTGCCCTCTAGTGGGAAAAGGCCCCATACCCCATTCCCTCCCCTAGGAGCCCACCAATTCCTCCAGAGAGGAAAGGACCTGAATCACATTCCCCACCCTGGGGCCAGATTCAAGTTGTCATCCCCTGGAGGGGAAAGGCTCTGAGTCCCATTCCCTGCCTCCCCTAAGCCAGCCATTCATCCCCCCCCACCACCCTGGGGCCCATGTGTGCTGGTACCCCCTAGAGGGGAAAGGCCCCATGTCCCATTCTCCACTTGGGTGTCTCTTACCTGCAGAGGGCTCAGTGCTGAGGCTGGAGTTGGTGCTGAGTGAGAGGACATTAAACTCCAACTCCTGGCCCGGCTGATCTCGGTCCACAACACGCACACACACCTGGGGGTACTCTTCCGTCTCCACCACAAGCAGCTCAAACAGGCTCAGGGGCATAGGCAGGGCCGCAGGAAAGTGCTGGGGTGAGGGAGGGAAGGCTGAGATCTCAGCAGCAACAGGTTTTCCCATGCGGCGAGCTTCCCTAGGGCAGTGCCATCAGTGAAAAGGACCTGGCAAGTTTCCCCCACCAGAGCAGCATCCAATCTATGGCAAGTGTTGCAAGCGTCCCTCCAGAGCAGTGCCCTAGATTTTAGCTCCATGCAGGCCTACATCAGAGTCAATGAGACTCTTGGGTTCACCAGTGGCTCCAGCACCCCGTTTCCCCCCCACACACCCCGGACCTACCTTCAGCAGCATGAACTTCTGCAAGGGCTCGTACCACTGCAACAGCACCAGGCTCGAGGGAAGAGCAGCGCACAAGAAGGTGTTGCCGGAATAGGGGTTCCGAACTGAAAGGCAACCAAGGCAGGTGAATAGGTTTCCCCGGAGGGAAAGCAATCAGCTGAGGGGCTCCCCTGTCCCCAGGGAGACAGCAATCCAGCCTACAGGAAGCACCCTGGCTGCATGTCAGGATCACACTCACCCACTCGGCACTTGAGGCAGCCCTTGGTATCCGCTATCTTGGACGAGAGCGCAAACTTCCTGCAGGGAGGAGGAACAGAATAGAAGGAAGGAATGAGCTGCCACCGGAGGACAAAAAGGGGCAGGATGAGGGGCTGAGTGGAGAGGGGATTCTACAGCCAGGCATGATGCAAACCCACCCACAATTACCCTGAGGGGAGAACTGTCAGCCAGTTAACCCATGGAACTCTCCAGTACAAGATAGTGGAACTGGAGGAGGGTTGAAGGAAGGTTGGGCGAGTTTTCAGAGAGAAGAGCACGGCTGCTGCTAGGATTGTGAGACGTATCCATGCACCCATCATGGTAAGACTGGCGGTTATTCTGCACTCTTAGGAACACAAGAGCCACCAGACTGGATCAGATAGTGGCCCTCTAGCCTACTATCCTGTCCCTGACAATGGCTTCAGAGGAAGCCCCACATCAGGCCAATTAGGGTAATCTGTCCTCACGAAGGTCTCATCCTAATCCCTAACAGGGATCTTCTTAAACCTTCAAACAGAAGGATTTAGCTCCCTTCCAAATTTGTTACCATGAGCTAGTCTAAATCTGGTTGTTCTCATTCTCCACTGAGCACCCGGTCCCTCTGGGAAACTCACTGCACTCTTTGCCTCAGCGCCAGCCAGTGGCAGAGTGTACCACAGGCTAATCGTACACTGCACGAAGGTTAGGTTTCAGGGCTTGACTACAGCCGGGGGGTCAGGAAGGAGCTTCCCCACCCAAAGTAGCATTGGAAAATGAAGCATCCGGCAGATGCTGCAAATGAAGACAGGAGACCAGGGTAGACAGGCCCATTGGTCTGGTTCAGGATGGCAAACATGAGATGGGGGATACTGGCCTGGATGGACCCAGGGTGGCACTGGGGAAGAGGGGCCCATTGATCTAATCCAAGGGGATACTGGGCCCTAAGGAACATGAGGGGTTCTCAGCCTGAAGCGGCCAGTTACAGGGCCACGAGGACACCTGGCCCCATCTGGGGGTTGACCATCACTCCCTCCTGGCTCGGTGGAGTTTCAGATGCGGAGCCAAGCACAGCACCTGGGGATGATGCGCTCAGTCAGCCGGTTGGTGGCAATGGAGAGGGGGACCTGCCGCTTCTGCAGCTGCCTCCGCTGCTCAAAGAGGCCCACGAGATTGTGAGAGGAGATCTGGGAGGATTTCCCTGCAGAGAGAGAGCTGCATTAGATACTGGGATGGTGGATCCTAATGTGCTATCCTCAGGGAACTGCACCTATCTCTGCTGGTGTCCCTCACCCCCACCCACAGCCCCGGCCATCCCAGCCCGGGTTCCACACCCATCCCTGCCGGTGCCCCCGCAGCCACAGCCCCGGCCATCCCAGCCCGGGTTCCACACCCATCCCTGCCGGTGCCCCCGCAGCCACAGCCCCGGCCATCCCAGCCCGGGTTCCACACCCATCCCTGCCGGTGCCCCCGCAGCCACAGCCCCGGCCATCCCAGCCCGGGTTCCACACCCATCCCTGCCGGTGCCCCCGCAGCCACAGCCCCGGCCATCCACGCCTGGGTTCCACACCCATCCCTGCTGGTGTCCCTCACCCCCACCCACAGCCCCGGCCATCCCAGCCCGGGTTCCACACCCATCCCTGCCGGTGCCCCCGCAGCCACAGCCCCGGCCATCCCAGCCTGGGTTCCACACCCATCCCTGCCGGTGCCCCCGCAGCCCCACCCACAGCCCCAGGACATCCCAGGCTTCAGATCCAGCCCTGCTGGTGCCCCTCAATCCTGACCTGCAGTCCCCTGCCATCCCACCCTGGGTTGCCTCAGCTCCTCCAACCCTGGGTGATGCCCCTTGATAACTTGTATGACATTCTGTGTACCTCACAGCAGCTGTAGCCAAAGGAATGTACAGTTTCCAGACTGGGCGGAAGCCCAGATTTGGTGCCTCCCCTACTCACTCACCTGCTAAGGAGAGCAGCACGTTGTTCATACAGTACAGCCAGGAACACCTGTGGGGCAGGAGCTGGAGGACACAGACAGACACCTCACCAGTTAGCTCTTCAGTCAACTTAATCAGGAAACTCCACACAGTGCTGCCATTATCTCTGCCCATATTACCCATTGTTTAGTTAGTTCATTACTCACTGCTCCCCACATCACGCCCTGCTGGTAGAGGCCAGGGCTGGAATAGCCAGGCACTCCCGCCCCAGCCAGAGCTCCTGCCCTGCTCCCTACAGTGGCCCCTGCTGGGAGAGGCCAGGAGCTCCCACAGCATTAAGCTATACCCCTATCTCCAAGCATCTCACCTTCTCCATGGTGTCCTCATGGAGTTCATGCAGGTTGAGTGTGTAAATCCCCTCCTCAGCCCCTACCACCAGGTACTGATCTGAAACAAGGCCAGCCAGAGTTAGGTTGGGGGGTGGGGTGGGGGGCAGATTCCCAGCACCCACTTAGAAGCCAGCAGTGTGCCTGCTCCCCTCCTACCCACATGCCCCTCTTCGGCCCAATGGCTGGGAGCTCAGAGCTGGTACCCAGGGACTGGAGGGGGCGGAAATCAAGTCCCCAGATCAGCTCAGCTATGACAAAGGCTGGAGGGTGCAGCAAGGGTGGTGGGGAAACAGGAGGGCATAGGGTGAAACTGAACCAGTGCATCGGTGAATTGAATGTGGGAGGAGAATCAGCGTCCTGCCCCCAGCCCCGGATGGAGCAGCCAGTGGGAGATGGGGTTAATACAGACATTGTGGGAGGCAGAGAGCTGCGTCGGAGGCATTCGGGGCGGCAGGGGGCCCTACCTCGGGTCTCCGGGTGAATCCACGTCACAGCTGAGTTGATCTTTAGAGGGCAGCCATTAAAGACTTTGGAAAAGCAAGCACCCATCTGCAAAGGAGAGACCAGGGAAGACGCTGGGCCTGAGTAGCAGGGAGCTCCCCCTATAGCCAGCACTCCCGCCCCGCTCCCTACAGCACACCCTGCTGGGAGAGACCAGGCCTGATTAGCCAAGAGCAACCCCAACAGGCAGCGCTCCCACCCTGCTGTCTATAGCACTCCCTGCACGGAGATGCTGAGGAATGGCACTTACATGGACCTTGGGGGTGGGGGGCAACCCATGGCAGCTAGATCTCTGAAAGAGAGAGAAAGCCAATCAACACCAGACACCACCAAAAGAAGGATGCCGAGCTGGCCACCCCAGATGAGAGACAACAAGAGCACTGGGATACCAGCCAACACCCAGACATCAAGTTGGAACCCAGAAGTACTAATTCCCAGCCCCCTGATCTAACCATTAGACCCCACTCCCCTCCCAGAGCAAGTGATAGAACCCAGGAGTCCTGCTGCATTGTTGCCTACACACCATGACCGCCAGGCCATCCCATAATCTCTTACCCCACATTTCTACCCAGGCCTGCTCCCCGAGTGGTTCGCACCTACCTCTGTCTCCTCCCTCCTCTTCATGGTGGCCCATTCGATGGAGAGCAGGGAGGCTCCAGGCTCCAGGGAGCCAGTGTGCCGGGGGGGTGGGACGTCACCTGACTCTGGGCTGCCTGGAAGTGGGGAACACGCACAGCACCCACCTATCAGAGACAGCTCTGCCCTGGCAGCCTCCTTCCTAGGTGGCAACGCCCCCGCCCCCCGCAGGGCTCCCAGCCCCACTGGAGATCCCTGCTCCTCGCCTGGGTTACACTGTGGTGCTTAAACAGCCCTGTTATCCCCTGCAAATGTCATGGCAGGGGCTCCTCTGGGCACCTCCACAGAGTGTCACACACACACTGGCCCCATCTTCCAGTCCCCTATCACACTGCCCCCCGATCTAGGGTCATCGTGTGAGGGAAGCAGAGTCCCCAGTAGCCTGTTCAGCCCCCGGCCTCTCTGCCAGTAAGGAGGTCAGTGTGATGGGAGGCCCCATCCTGTTAGGGACCAATGGGCTAAGATCCAGCCAACTTGTCTCACAGGTGGGAACAACTTTCATTCACTAAGGACCTGGGGCCTGAATGCAGCCGGCGCCCCCTAGAGAGGAAAGTTCCTGTGTCTCACTCCCAACCCAAGAGCCAGACAGTCCCCCACCCTGGAGCTGGCACGCCCTGGAGGCAAAGGCTCCGTATCCCATTCCTTGCCCCTCTAAGCCAGCCAGTCCCTCCATCCTCTGTCAAACCCCAGTACCTGCTGGGGTCTGTCTCCTCATGGTCTCTGAGCCACCCTCAGTCTCCATGCCCCCCAGCTCCCAATTCATCAGGTCCCATAGCGATGCTCTCTTGATTGTTCCCGTCTCATTCTCAGGGACACAGTTAGGGCCCACAGGCTGATCCTCTGGGGTGGGGACCTGGGCAGAGAGAGAGTCACAGAATGGGAGGGGACTTGTGCCAGGGCAGACAGCTGCCCGGGGAGATGTGTGTAGAAGAACTTACCTGTCCAGATGCTGGGCGGATGGTCAAACTCCTGTAAGGGAAAGACAGAGAGAAGTGGGGGCCCTGAGGTGGAGGAACTCCCTGCTGTGGGGAGTCTCCAAGGGGACATCAGGGGTCTCTGACATTCATCCCTGCCATGGTCCAGACCCAAGATTGAGGAGGGGGAGATACAAAGCAGCTGTAAAGTGCAGGGTCAGCAGAGTTCACACCCTGCCCCTACCCCCCAAAACAGCCCACGTGTCAATCCCCACCACACACACATCAGGCGTATCTCTGTAAGGGGGAGTGGCAAGGATGCTTGTGAAACTCACTGTGTGGGGGCAGGGACTCTGCATTACTGCCCCCTCCACTGAAATGACCTGATCTCTACAGGTTGGTGGGAGGTGAAAGGACCCCCCCCACACACACACACCTTGCCTGCCCCAACCACTCTAACCACCCCCCCCCCCCGGAGTCTCAGCTTTACCTTTCCTCCAACGCCTCCTCCACAGACTGCAGGAGACTCCTAAAGACAAGGAGAGGGAGTAGGGATGCGGGCCACACATTACCTGCTCCCCAACCCACTAGACCCCACTCCCCGCCCAGTGCTGGGATGGAACCCAGGAATCCAGACTCCCAGCCTCCCCTGCTGCAACCCACTAGAGCCCAGTGCTCAACACTGGAAGCCCAGGATTACAGCCACCCCCATCCTTAGAGCTGACTAAATTGCCTATCTACCCGCACTTGGAGCCATCAACCCCCCTGCTCCCAGATTATCCAGTAGGCAGTGCTGCTCAGTTCCCCGTACCCCCTCCCCATGATGCGACACTTCCAAGCAGGATGGGGGAGGCTGAACTTTGAACCCAAGACTCCCTCGGGCCGGCCTCCCCGCCCCTCCCCGGACTGATACTTACTCTTCAGCGCCTAGCAACGTCCAATCATCCTCCTCTTCCCTCTGTGGAAGGAGAAGACTTGTAACCCATATGGAGTTACCTGCTCCCCACAGTGCCCACGGCTAG
This sequence comes from Lepidochelys olivacea, assembly GCF_965140295.1. NCBI lineage: Eukaryota > Metazoa > Chordata > Testudines > Cheloniidae > Lepidochelys > Lepidochelys olivacea. The sequence goes on from NC_140417.1 coordinate 33,312,266, forward strand.
CCAAGGCTGGGGATGGAGTAGCTGGGAGCTCCCTATGCAGCCAGCTCCTGCCCCGCTTCCTACAGCACCCCCTGCTGGAAGAGGCCAGGGCTGGAATAGCCAGGAGCTCCCCCCACAGCCATCTCCTGCCCTGCTCCCTACAGCACCCCCTGCTGGGAGAGGCCAGGGCTAGAATAGCTGGGAGCTCCCCCCACAGCTAATGCTCTCTCCCCGCTCCCCACAGCACCCCCCGCTGGGAGAGGCAAAGAATTAATGGGTTTCCACTCACCAAACCACAATATGGTTCTGTTTCTTTTCTCAGTGGCGGCCCGAATTTAACGTGATTAACTGAAAATCAAATGATACAAATTGGCTCATCTGCTGATTGAGACACACTCCATTCTCCCCCTGGGCTCCAGAGCAGCTAGGACTAACGGGAGGCATCCACTGTAATTTAGGGGTGAGGCAAACAGCCCTGCTGCTAACCACTCCTGCTTTTTGAAGATCCTGTGAACCCAGGCATCCGGGCCAAATCCCAGCTCTGGGAGATTCCATTATTTTTGCCCAGCCTTCCCAGTTGGATTCAGGATTCATCTTCTCTTCCCTAAGCTGTTCTGTAGCCTTGCTGTGTGACTGTTCAAATGCCCCCACACCTCACCCCAGAGGCAGCTGCATCTCAGCGCCATGCAATGGATCCCTGAATAAACAGCATGTGGGGGTGAGTAGTGACTGTGCTAGGGTGCCTGGATCTGGGTACACCAGTTGGGGGTGACTTACACTGGATTTCGGAGAGAGTCCGTTCTGCCTGGCCATGTGCCCCATGGGAGTGGATTTTGTCTGGGAAGATGTCGTAAGCCTTATAGGAAATAGTGTGGGGGAAGAAAGGGGGCAAGGAGATTTGGGGGACACACAGACAGGATGGGGGAGGGGGCAGGGAGATGGGGAACAGTTACTGATAGTCCATTTCAAGCCCCCAACTCTCCCACTTCACCCCTGGCCCCTCTTCCCAGCCAGTTCACAGAACTGGGCCCAGCTGGTTTCGTGGTGTGGGGCTGGATTGTAACGGTGGAGGGGGCTGATCGGGGTAAGTGCCAGCTCGGCAGCCCCCAGGGACTGAACAAACCCAGTCCTATGCATCCCCAGAGCGGGGCAGCATCACTGGGAGCAGCATGGTGCACAGGGCTGCCCGGTCGCTGGTCAAATTCCACCTCAGGACAGGGCCATTTCTAGCAACTCCCTCCCCCCCCCCCCCGCCATTATCTTGGGCAACAGGCTTCAGTTTCATGGCTGGGGAGCTGGGCACTGGGACAGGGGAGTCATCGGAGCCAGGCTGCCCCCACCACTGGCTGGTTGTCATGGTAACCGGCCCTAGTGACTGAGCTGAGCCGGCTGTGGGGTGGTGGGTCAGTGCCCAGGGAGGCTGCAAGGGGCAGGGGCATAATGGGCAGGCCTGGAGTCTCCCCCAGGGCAGGTACCTCAAAGTCTCCGTCGTCCAGGGAAGGGGCAGCCAGGTCAGGGCTGTTAACCTTGTCGAGTAGCTCAGTGGCCAGGATGCGGGCAAGGGGCTGGCTGGTGAATGGGTGCTGGGGGGACAGGGGTCATGGTGCTGAAACTGGGAGACAAATGGTCCCCCCAGACAGCCCCCTGCTGTCCAATGCAGCATGCCCCATTTCCCCACCCCCAAACCCTCCCCAGAGACACACCACATCCCAACCCCCGGCCACACACACTGCCCCCAGTTCTCCCACGCCCCATGCCCTGACCTCTCTCCCCCGACACTTCACAGCCTGCCCCCCACTCCAGTAGTCCCCCCTATAGCCCCCAGCTTCTCCCACACCACCCCCAATGCTTCCCACACTCCTCACTCCAATTACCCCCCTGCTCAGCCACCACCCCTTTCCGCCGGTTCACCTGTAACAGTTTTTCCGCTGTGGGTCTCTTTTTGGGGTTCTTGGTCAGGGCCAGTTTGAGGAAATGGTGGAATTCTGGGGACCTGGATGGGGGGCGCAAAGGGGGAATCAGCAAATCCCCCTAGGTCCCTCTGGAGACCCCCTAGCCCTGCCAAGCCCCCCAAATTCTCTGTCACTTTTAAAACAGAATCCTCACCCTCCAACCCCAGCATTCCTGCCCCACTCCCTATAGCACCCCCCTGCAGAGAGAGGCCGTGGCTGGAGTAACTCCCCCGCCCAGCCAGCTCCTGCCCTGCTCCCTGCAGCAACACTCACCAATGAGCTTTATCTTTCAGTTTCGGGGGTTGGAAGCTGCTCTTGGACATGAGCATCAGGGCCCTGCAGAGAGAGAGATCAGGGGGCAGGAGAACCAGACAGACAGAACCAGAACATGAAGGGTTGCGAGGGAGACAGACAGAGCCGGGAGGGGGGAGATCTTCTCTTGCACCCAACTCTGCCTCCAGCAGCCCGACCCGATTCTCCTCGCTCCCACTGCACTCGCGTCACCTCCTCCCTGTGGGGAGAGGAGAGACCTGCTGGGCCCATGCCAAGGGGGTGCTCCACTCTTTGCCCTCTTACCTCATGGGGTGAAGGTCGAAGAGCGGGGGCTGCAGCTCGGCCAGCTCAATGGCTGTGATGCCAATGGCCCAGATGTCACACAACTGGTTGTAGCCGCCCTTCTTCTCCACTGCAGCCACCTCAGGGGCCATCCTAGATAAGGGAGGGTCCACAGACCAATCAGACAACACCAGGCCATACAAATGGGACTCTAGCATCCAGCCATACTCATGAACTTCCCACCCCTCAAGGGGACCCAGGCATCCAGCTATACCCATGACATCCCCCGCCCACACACACCTGCCAAGCCATCCCTGAGACCCAGGTATCAGACTCAGCTCACCAGCTGCCCCATCAGAAGCCATTCCCTGCCTCCCAGCCCAATTCCCCACCTGCTGGGCACTCCAAAGCACCCCCATGTCCCCCAGGCGCCACACCCTCCTCCACCCCCCCACTCCGAACACCAAGATGCTGCCTCCCCGCACCCCATCAAACCCCTCCTCCAGAGACACCCCAGACTCCAAGACAGCCCCAGATGGGGTGTCCCGACGGTGAGATAGGCTGAAGTGGCCAGTTCACTCCACTGCTCCCACCAGGTTCCCCTGGCGGATAGTGGGGCGAGGGTGGGGGTGTGAGGTACCAGTAGGGGGTCCCAATGAAGGACTTCCGCTTTGCCACTGATGCTGTCAGCTCAGCTGAGACTCCGAAATCCGCTGCAAGACAGGAGGTGGGGGAGGGGAACAGGAACCCTCGTTAAGAGGCACTCTGGGGAAGGGACCTCATATGCATATTGCGGGTCTGTACAGCACCTGGCACAAGGGTCATTAGTCACCACCAAGGATGGCAGACAGGTGGGCACACACAGCTTCACTGGTGCCCCTCAGTTCTGACTCTCAGTTTCCTACTATCCCAGTCCTGGGCTCTCCCCACCCCCCATTGGAGCCCCCCAGTCCTAACCCACAGCCACTCGCTATCCTAGCCCTGGACTTCCTCCCCGACTCCCAACTCTGCCAGTGCCCCTCTGTCCTGACACACACACCCTCCGGTGTCCCAGCCCTGGGCTCCCCCCACCCACACAGGGATCCAAGGTTTCTATGGGGAAGGAGGAAGAGCAGGTAACTCACCCAGTTTCACATCTCCAAAGAGGGTGAGTAGGATATTGGCTCCCTGCACCAGAAAAGGGAAAGTGTCAGTGGGGGAAGAACCACTGTTCCACTGGAGCGACCTCCCCTGCTAAAGCAGCCTGCTCTGGAGATGAACCCAAGGGGCTGGTGAAGGAGGGAGGGGAACGTCACTCTGATCTTTTCCCTCCTCAAGGCCAGTGGGATTCTTCCACTACCCTTGTTAACCCTGGGAACAACATGCTGCAGCATGTTACCACAGTGAAGGGCCAAGTCAGCTGCCTGGGTCCTGTTGGTGTTAACTTGGGAAAAGGGGATTAATAATCAAAAATGATCCCAAGCATAGGCTCATGGGTCTCATCTGGGGGGTAGGATAGGATCTGGGGCTGGATGGGCCTCTGGGTCTGATCTGGGGTGTGGGGGGCGAGATCTGCGGCTGGATGGGGCCCTGGGTCTGATCCGGGGTGGGGAGGGCAAGATCTGGGGCTGGATGGGGCCCTGGGTCTGATCCAGGGGAGTAGCAGGGGATTTGGCCCTGGATGGGCCCAGGGGTCTCACCTTTATGTCCCGGTGCATCTTGCCTTTGGCGTGTAGGTGGCTCAGGCCCTGGAGGGGGAGGAATGACCTTCTGAGTGTCCCCCCATCCATGCACGTTGCCACACGCCCCCCAAGACTGACCTCCCAGACCCTGGGGAGGATACTGGTCCACGCAGGGAGGAGGCGTCAGCCACCTGTGCCCCCCTATCCATGGTGACGAGGCTAGTGGCTGTGCTGCAACTCACACATCTCTTCCTGCCACCAGGGACAGAGGAAGCTGCAGGGCAATTGACGGGAAACAAGGACTTCCTGCCTGGCCCAGGCCCCGTCAGACACAGCCCCAGGCAGAGAACCCAGGTGTCTGGACTCCCAGCTCACCTCCCCACCACCCTCAAACCCCACTCCCCTCCCAGAGCTGGGGACAGAGCCCAGGTGTCCATCAGGCACTCATCCCCAATCTCACGTGCCCCCAAATGGGGGATGCCCAGCAGAGGCTTTGAAGCCTCCAATCTAACCCCTGGCTCCCTGTTTACTCACCTGCAGCGTTTCTCTGCACACGTAGGCAATCTGCTTCTCAGAGAGGGGGCCTGTGGCTGGAAAAGACGTACAGACGTGGACAGATACACACCTGGGGGGGGGGGGGTCACTATTCTCCTGCCACAATCCAACCAGTCCCCAAATACACCCCCCACAACCCCTTCCAATACCCAGCTACAAACATCCCAATTACTCCACCCCCACAGCCCCCCAAATATCCCACACACACAATCCAACACATCAGGCTTCTGCCTCAGCACCTTCCCCATGTTCTAACACTGCCCCCACTTCCTCCCATCCACCCCCCTGCCTGCCCCCCATTTCCTATCTACCCCCCTGCCCCTCACTTCCTCCTATCCACCCCAACCCCCACAGGACCAGGAACCAGAGGCATTTTGAAAACAGGAAGGGAAACCGACCAGAACGTGAAACAGATGCCTCTTTTACAACATCCTGATGAGAGGACATTCTGTCCCCCTGTGTCAGATAACATGGGAACCAGGACTCCGGCTCTGGGAGCAGAGTGGGACCTTGTGGGTGAGAGCAGTGGGGCTAGGAGTCAGAAGTCCTGGTTTCTGTCCCTGGAAGAGGAGTGGAGAAAAGAACCCAGGAATCCTGACTCCCAGCCACAGCCCTCCCTCCCTGCTTCTAGTTACACCAGGGCAGGGACTCACTGTGGTAGATTTCCTGCAGGGATCCTCCTCCACAAAACTCCATGCAGATCCAGAGACGGTCGTTCCTGAGGGAGCAAGGGAGGAGATGTCAGCACAGCGCTGAGATGCAGCCCTCTCTGGGATGGAGCTGTTGACACCAAGTTTTGCACAGGAAGTGAAGCAAAATCATGTAAATGCTGAGGGTGGTGGTGGGGTTGTTGAAGGGAGTTAGCTGAGGTGATCTGTTCCTAGAGCTGCACTGACTGTGCGGGGAAAGCTCCCCACCCAGCTCCCTGCAGCACAGCGCCCCCGGCGTGTCTCACCTGAGATAGCTGCCGAAATACGCCACCACGTTGTGGTGCCCACAGTCCCTGAGCGTTGTGATCTCCTGCTGGATGGAGCTGATGTCATCCCCTGGGAATGAGAGGAGTTGTGGGTGTCAGGGAGGGAGTTGGGGGCTGTGGGCATCATCCCAACGGAGCTGTGTCAGGGACATAGCCAGCTCCACAAGAGCTAATCCCTGCAAGTCGGCTGCTGGGCTCCCCATTCACCATGGAACCCCCTGCCACAGGAGGCCCAGGCAGCACCAGGAGCTAAACAGGCTAAGGGACAGGCAGGTCTGGGGGTCACAGGTTGTTCCTTATGGACCAAAGGTAAGCACTTGGGGGGGAGCACTGGGGGGGGTGATACTGGGGGCAATTTGGGGGTGCACGAGGGTGAGTCTCAGGGCCTATTTGTGGGTAGACCTGGGCAATTTAGGGGTCATTTAGAGACACACTAGGCCAGTGATTCTGGGTGAGCCCTGGGGGTGATATGGAGACCACTGGAGCAGTGATTCTTGGGGGGACGTTTGGATTTTTACCTGGGTCCAGTTTGATGATCTTTATGGCAGCCAGCTCTGCTGTCTGGGTGTCCCGGGCCTAGGAACAGGGAAGGGGCCATCACTTGCAGAGGCCTCAGCATTAGCTGTTTACGCACCTATGGGGGGAGGGGGGGCGGGGGCGGCTCGGGATCCAGCTCTTCCCAGATCAGTGCCCCACACCCTCCTCTGCGCTGCAGGGGGAGGGTTGTCTCCCAGATGCAGCCATCACCCCGCTCCCCAGGCTGGTAACCCCCCATTACCAGCCCAGACCCCCCTCAACACACCTTGCTGTCTGGCAGGCTCAGTTCTCAGAGCCCAGAGCTGCCCCCAGCCTCCTAGTGCAGAAGGATCCCCACTCCCCAAATAGTCTGGGTCTAGATACACTCTGCAAGGAGTTCCCCCAAACCCCATTTCTGAGTCTGAGGCTCAGAAGCCTGGACTCCACTTTGTACCCCCTCCCTGAACCCCAGAGTTTGGGATCCCCCCAGCCCAGTTCCCACCTCTCCTCCAACCAACCTGAGGGCCCATCTCTCCCAGCCCAATACCCCACCTCCCCCCTGAGGAGAGGGTACCTCTCCCTGCCCACCTCATCCCCAGATCTGGAGCCTCTGTTGTGTCATCCGTCCCCCACCCACATTCTCCCCCTCCTTCCAATCTCAGGGTCTCTCCCCTGCTCACACTTGTGGTTTCTGACACCAAAACAGCCTTGTTCCGGGTTTCCGGTGCTGATCCCCCCAGTCGCCCCACCCAGTGCTTCCTGCCCCCAACTCCACCCCATCCTGGGGCCTAGTTGCAGATGGTCAGGGGGAGGGAAGAGACAGATACCTCCTCCTCCCAGCTGAGCTCTCCGACACCCAGCCCTGCGGCAGGTAGGGCATGTTGCAAAGTGCCCTTGTGCTGATGCCCAGACAGACAGGATGTGAACTCCCTGTGCCAGCAGTCTAGGGCTGGGGTGGGGGCAGGGGGCTCTGAAGCCCCCTCCCCAGGGCACAGGCATGACAAGGCCAGGTGCCCACCCCAGCCCACAGACACAAGTTAAGCCACGCCACAGCACAGACGCCATCTCCACCCTGACGTTAAGCAACTTCCTTTTCACCCTCCCCATGTCTCTTGCTTGTTCTATCGCTCTGAGCCCTGCACCTGCACAAGGTGTGTGGGGGAGGGAGAGAGGAATTCATGATTTCAGCTTTCTAAAGAGCATTGGCGAGGGAAATGCTCTAACCACTAGACCCCACTCCCCTTCCAGAGCTGGGATAGAACCCAGGTGTTCTGACACCCAGCCCCTGCCCCTAGGGTGACCAGATGAAACGGACAAAATATCAGGACACATGGGGAAGCAAAAAAAAACAAAAGACGGCTGGAGCGGAGTTGCCGATGAAAAAAGAAGAAAAAGAAAAAACCGCCGGAGCCAAGTTGCGAAAGCAAAAAAAAAACCCAAAATCTGCCAGAGCGGCCAAAGCCGCAATATCGGGACAAATGGCGGCCCGACTGTGCATAGGTCAGGACGCAGGACAAAGAACTAAAAATCGGGACAGTCCCGATTTTATCGGGATGTCTGGTCACCCTACCCGTGCTAAACCACTATACCCCACAGGCTCCGAGGGTCAGAGAAAGAACCCAGGTGTCCTGACTCCCAGCAATCCCCCAACCCCCAATCTCAGGGACCGGTAGGGCATAATACACCCCTAAGAACTACCTGTCTATGCCCTGAACAGTCCCCATGACTGAGATCAGGCCAGGCACTGCACAGACAGTGAGCACCAGTTCCTGCCACAAAGAGCTCACGATTTAATTAGACACAGGATGGGAAGGGAAACAGAGGCACCAAGAGAGGAATTGACATGCCCAAGTTAAGTGGCAAAGTCAGGAATAGAACCCAGGAGTCCTGGCTCCCACCCCATCTAACCCAGTGGCTCTCAGCCTTTCCAGCCTGCTATACTCCTTTCAGGAGTCTGATGTGTCTTGTGTACCCCAAGTTTCACTTCACCTAAAAACTACTTGCTTATAAAATAAGACCTAAAAATACAAGAGTGTCACAGGACAGTTACTGAGAAACTGCTGACTTTTGCATTTTTACCATATAATTATAAAATAAATCTATTGGAATATAAATATTGTGCTTACATTTCAGTGGCTAGCATATAGAGCAGAATAAACAAGTCATTGTCTGTATGAATTTTGTAGTTTGTACTGACTTTGCTAGTGCTTTTTATGTAGCCTGTTGTAAAACTAGGCAAATATCTAGGTGAGTTGATGTACCCCCTGGAAGAACTTGGCGTACCCGCAGGGGTACACATACCCTTGATTGAGAACCATTGGTCTAACCTGCCAGACCCTACCCCCTTCTCAGAGCTGGGGACAGAACCCAGGAGTCCTGGCTCCCAGCCGCATGCACCACAGTGCAGTGAACTCACCAGCACTTGGCCTCTATGGACCCAGCCTGGACGTCTCTCTCTCAAAGCTCTGCTCCCACCTGGCTCGCAGACCTGGGCGGGGCACGCATTGTAGGGGGGAGTCTGTGCCCAGGCTGTGTAGGAGGGCTGGGCCCTTGTGGTTCTCAAACCAGAGAGCACTAGGGGGCACAGGCTTCACAGTGACTGTAGGCCCAGCGCATTGCCCACCCCAGCTTCTTGCCTCTCTCCGGCCCCACCACAACTCCCTGAGGCCACCCTCCCAGCGCCTCCATCACAGGGACCCCCTGCAACTCCCCCTCTCTCACGCCAGGGGCTCTGTGCCCACATGTCAGGTACCCCATGCCCCCCCATGTCAGGGGCTCTGTGCCTCTCCTTCTCCCCAGTACCAGGTTCCCCATTCTCAGGGCTCTGTGTCCTCATTTCCTCCATCAAAGAAAACCAATTTCTGAGTCTGAGCATGCAGTGGCTGCCTCTTGGCCCCACTCATTCACTCCTGACCCTGGCAGATCTCAGCCTCGGAGCTACCCTCACAGGCCCAGCTCTGGGGGGACGTGCGGTGTTATGAGTGGCCCAGCAGGCAAGGGACACAGAGCCTGTCTACCCCACGCAACCCCAGCTGCATGACACCTTTGAGTCAGCATAATGGTGGCACAGAAACAGCTGGCAGCACAGGGTTCTGGTGGCCCTACTGCCTGGAAAGGATGAGCATTAGATCCCCCCAAATGGCCTGACATTGGTTCAGATCTGGCCAGCCACAGCCATGGTACCTCGGGTATAGGGGGCAAAGGAAGCCTTGGGAATTAACCCTCATTAGCTGATGCAAATGCCAGCTCATGCTTGGCAATGCTCAGTGGTGGAGCTGGCTTCACAGGCTGCTGAATCGGGGCTATTCCCCAAGTGCAGGCAGAGCTAAGTCTGCACCACCGGCAGAGCCGGGGCTAGAACCCTGGAGTCCAGGGTCCCAGCCCCCCACTCCAGCAAATATTACACCCCACTCCCCCCCCTCCCAGAGCCTGGGGTAGAACTCAGAAGTCCTGGCTCCCAGCCCCTCTGCTCAAACCCAGGACAGGTCACTCCATGCACTGGAGCTCTCTCGAGGGGGGCCCTCCCTGTCTTAGGAGTTTCCCTTCCATCCCCTCACACCTTCCTGGTCTGGCAATGAAGTGCCAGATGCAGAGGTCTGAGTTTCTGACAGCGCCCCAGGGACCCCTCACGGGGCTCCCCCACACATTTCTGCCTGTGCACAACTCCTCACCAGCCCCCCATGCCTGTAACCTCCCCACACATACAGCATGCCCCCCTCAGACCTGAACATCAGCCCCTTCCTCAGAATGCCCTGTGCAGTTCCCCCATCCACCCCCAGGACACTCCCCCACCCCTTGTCCAAAAGACAATCCCCACCCAGGGCAACCCACAGGAACCCCACTGCAGGTATCTGGGTCATGCCCCCCATGCATCAAGCTGGTCTTGCCAGCCACTGCTGTCCTGCTCTACCAGGACAAAAACCCTGCCAGGCGCCCCCAGCCCCTAGATTTCCCTGTGCACCCACCCCTGCCCTTAGCACAACCCCACACAACCCTGCCCTCCATACACCCCAACTCCCATATATCCCCTAGCTCCCCCTGAATCTCTGACCCCAATTCCCTAGGAGCCCCCGAAATACTCTAAGATCCTTCATCCACCCTAGTCTCCCCTTGAATCCTGGGCTGGCCAGGCCCTCCCCTGAGCACCCCCGCCTGGGCCCTCATTTCCCCCATTCATATACCCCACTGTATCCCAGCTCCTAAACCCCTAGGTTACTCCCCATCCCCAGGCCACATGATTCTCCCTCCAGTGTCCCCAGACCCATGGACTCACATACCTCCCAAAGGCCAGGAAATCCCCTAGCTTCCTGCAACTCCCACCCAGCTTCGCTGGCCCCAGTGTCCCCTCTTATTTTCCTGGGCTGCCATGCACCCCACCTCATCTCTCCAGCCTCACATACCTGCTCTTTTGCTCCACGGGACCACTGATCCAGCTTCCCATGCCCCAGGACCCCCTCTGTGTTCTGCCATGTCCCCCACACACACCCCAGCTCTCCATGCCCCTGGCCCCCCTCTGTGCTCTGCCATGCCCCAGTTCCCCCTCAGCCCTTGGCTCCCCGCCATGCCCCCCCACACACCCCAGTTCTCCCTCAGCTCCCCACCATGCCCCCCACACCCCAGCTCCCCAAGACCTCCTGTGCTCTCTGCCATGCCCCTGCCCCCACCCCAGCTCCCCATGCCCTAGGGTCCCCTCCACACTCCGCCATGCACCTCCACCCCAAGCTCCCCCCTCCCCCCGGCCCGTGCGCCCGGCGCCCCCTCACCTTGTAGACATCGCCGTAGGTGCCCGCCCCGATGCGCTGGATCAGCTCATAGCGGAGCCGGGGGTCCAGCAGGGAAACGTCCCGCAAGAGGCTCATGGTCCCTGGGGAGCCGCAGGGCAGCAGGGTACGGCGCGGCCCGGCCGGCCGGGCAACCAGCGGGGAGGGAAGCGGAGCCAGCCCTGCCCCCCTGGGGGCGGGGAGAAGGAAGGGGGTCACACCCCCAAACAGGGGAGGGGACAGGCCCTGCTGATGGGACGGGGGAGGGTCACATCCCTTAAACGGGGAGGGGAGGGAAAATCAGCCTTGCTGGTAGGGAGAGCAGCCAGGGCAAGGGGTTACACGCTGCTCCTGCCGGAGACCCTTCCCCTCCCACCAAAAACAGGAGCCTGCAAAGAGCACAGCCACCCCCTCCCCTGCTTTAGAGCAGCTTGGGGAGGGGGTCCTAGCAGGTCAAATAGGGCCTGGGAGTCAGGGCTCCTGCGTTCTATCCCAGCTCTGAGAGAGGAGTGGGGGCCTCGGGGGGGGAGAGGCTGGAAGTCTGGACTCTTGGGTTCTGTACCCAACTCCGAGAAGCCCATTTGCACAGGGGTAGATCCAGCACAAGGCCACGCACCCGCAATAGTCTTGTGGCTCCACAACCCACCTACACACGAGCAGGAAAATCCATCCATGCTCTAAGCTGAGCAGTAGGCAGCTCCCAACCCCCTTCTTCACCCGGAGCCAGCACCAAATTATCCTTCTCTGCTGCAAACATCACTGATCACTTGTGACAGCCTGAGCCAAGCGCCCTGCCGTGGAGTCTGCGCAGGGCTGGCTCAAGAGCCCCCTCTCTCCAGGCGCAGCCTCAGCCCTGCAGGGAGCTCCACCGCAGGCTAGAACCAGACACAGGCATAGGCAGCAAGTTCTCTGGGCCTGGGGTGCTCATGTCCATCCACCCACTATTCAGGAACGGGGGCCCAGCTCCACCAATGCTTGGACTTACATTTTAAGAGCCATCCCGTCCATAGGACGGACTGGGGTTACTGCCCCACTCTTGGGGGGCCCCTGTGCTTCAAGAGGACACAGGGTCCAGGGCAGCCTGGGGGGATAACACAGGGCCTGGCACCCAGCAGCCAGCAACAGGGCCCCAGCCTGCCCTGCCTCTTCCTCCCCTGCTCCACCCCCACTCCTCCCCCCACCAGCATGGAATGCGGCTTCCTTCTCTTTTAGGGGGTGTGGGCTCCAACCCAGCCCCTGGGCAGGGCTCAGGTGGGTCTGTATTTTGGAGACACCTGGCCCAGAAGAACCCTAGTGTGTGTCAGACGGGAGGGAGCCATATCTCCTCAGCAGAAGGGGTGCAAAGTAGAGGGAACCCCTGTAACTGGGCTCCAAGGGCTCCTCCATCCAATTCCTGCAGCTCTCCCAGATACATGGAGAACGCACAGAACTCATCACCCCTTCCCCCAAGCCTTCGCCCCGCCTCTTTCCGGCTTCTGCCCCCTCCCCCAAGCAATGCCAGGAGCTGGCCAGGGGGAGCCAGTTAGGACTGGGTCACTTGCTGCTGCTGCCAGTGCCAGGCTGCCCTGGACCCCAGTCCCCCTGAAGTGTAGGGCCCCACAAAGCACGGGGCCCAGGGCAGTAGCCCCGGTCTGCCCTGCGGACTGGACGGCTCTGCTTGGAGCTGTTCTGGGCACCACCAAAAATTATACAAAGCGGCGCCCACGGACACGCAACAGCCAAGCCCTGAGCTAAGGCAGCAGGGAAACTAGCTTCTCTGGGCCTGAGGGCCATGAGATTGGCAGGGGGCTGAGGCCAGGGAGGAAGGAGGGGAGTGTATTGGAGGGGGCCTCTGTCCTACTCCTTACAGAGACCCCTGCTGGGAGAGGCTGGAGTAACTGGGAGCTGCCCCCACAGTCAGTGCTCCTGCCCCACGCCCTACAGCAGCCCCTGCTGGGAGAGGCCAAAGCTGGATTAGTCAGGCACTCCCCCTGCAGCCAGTGATCCTCCCCCACTCCCTACAGCGCCCCCTTGTGGGGAGAGGCCAGGGCTGGAGTAGCTGGGAGCTCCCCACACAGCCAGCTCCTGCCCTGCTCCCAAGGAGGAACCAGCACCTGCAAGAAACAAACCAGCCATTAGGGGCAGACTATTTTAAAACCAACTTTTTTATTAACCCTTCATGCTACTAAAAAATACACATTTAGTAGATGCGTCTCCCCCCTTCCTTTGTGGGGACCCTCAGGCTGTTTATCTCAGTCCTGCCAAAGCTGTCCCACCCCAGCACCATCCACCCCCGAACTGTACAAAGCCCTGCCTGCCCTCACCCCAGCTCTGCCCCCCATGGCCTTTAATGCAACTCCCACATCACCCACTGGAGGGAGACAGTGGGGCCCAGCTGGACATGCTGCTTAGGAGTCTGTGGGCTGCCCCAGTTGGCACAGCCTCAGGAGCTCTCTGTCTAAGCTGCACCGGGAAGGCAACACCCACTCCAGATGCGTTTGCCATGGCCCTGCTGGGGCTTGTTTAGTGGGACCCATCAGAGCCCATTAGAAAGCCCTGGGCCTGGTGGCATGCTCAGATTCCCCCCAGCACCCCTTGCTATCTGCCCCGCCCCCGACAGCAGATCTCAACAGAAAGGCCTCGGTTGAGAACAGAAGACAGATGCGGGGGCATGACCACACAGGGGGGGAGAGAGGAAGGGAGGGAGAATGACGGGAAGAAGTTTACATTACAAACTCTAGGGGGGGAGGGGGGGGGAAGAGGTACAAAGCCCCCCATCCCCCAAGCCGAACAGCTGCGGCTCTACCCAGGGCTTTGTGCAGGGCCAGAAGTCACTTTGGAAGCTCAGGACACAGCAGCTGGACTCCGGAAAAATCAAAAGTCAGCTGCTAACCCACCCCCCCCAGCCTAAAGAGAGAGAAGCTCCCCCCACATGACTGGCTCGGGGGCACAGTATGGGATGCGGCTTCCTTCTTCTTTAGGGAGTGTGGGCTCCAACGGGTCTGTATTTTGGAGACACCTCGCCCAGAAGAACCCTAGTGTGTGTCAGAGGGGAGGGGGCCATATCTCCTCAGCAGAAGGGGTGCAAAGTAGAGGGAACCCCCATAACTGGGTTCCAAGGGCCCCTCCATCCAATTCCTGCAGCTCTCCCAGATACATGGAGAACGCACAGAATTCATCACCCCTGAACCCCAGAGCTCAAGGGGGCTGAGGCCATGACAGCTCCTGTCTCTGGGGGTGGTAATATTAGAGCTGCCCCACCCGCCCCAGCATTGAACCCACAGAGCCCCCTCCCCCATGCCATGGGGAGCCCAGGAAAGCTACAACAGGGGTGAGGCAGCCCCTGCACCTAGGAGAGACGGGAGGCAGGGCGCTTCCCCATGCCCTATTTAAAGGCAACTATTCCTCGCCCCGTGAAGCTGAGCCTGGCAGAGCCTGGCAGGGGGCAGCTCTGCGCCCCAGCGCAGGGCTCAGAGGGACTTGCGGGGGCGCTTGAGGAAGGCCAGAGTATAGTCTCTCGGGGCTGACACCTTCTGCTTCTTCATCTGCACCTGGGACTGGGCCGTGAGCTGCAGCTTGATGGCACTCGAGTTGATCTTGGCGGCCACCAGCAGCTCCTTCATGCCCTTCATCTTCTCGCTCTGGAAGGTGAGGACAGGCCCCTCGGGAGGGGGGACAGGGGGGACCCCCGGGGCGGGGCCCCCCCCCTCCTCCTTCTCCGCCGCAGAGGGCTTGTCTGGCCGCTGGCCTGAGCTAGGGCGCCGGCGCTCGGTGGCCTTCTTGGGCAGGGGTGGCTCCTCCGGCTTCGACTCGCGGCGGGGTCCACGCCGGCGCCCCTCACGGGGATCCTCACTGCCTTGCTCATCGTCCTCATTGGCCTCCGTCTCCCGCGCCACAATTGTCACCTTCTGGCGCACCTGGGGGAGGGAGGGAGTCAGGGGAGGGGCCTGCACCCCACAGCCACTGCCAAAACCCCAACCCTGCCCCCCCCAGGAGCCCAAGCTCCCAAATCCAGCAGGGACCCCCCAAAGCCCAACCCTAAACCCCCTGCCCTGCTGACAACTCCAGTACTGAACCCCTAAAACCAGCAGGGTCCCCCACACGCTCAAACCCCAGCACTGAGCCCCTCAGCACTGATCCCCATCCCCCAGAGCTCCAGCCCTGAGCCCCCAAATCCAGCAGGGACCCCCCAAGTCTCAGCACAAAGCTCCCCATCCCCCCCAATACCACCCGAGCCCCCCAGATCAGACAATTCACCAACCAATGTGCGCTGCTTCCCAGACCCTGCCCTGCCTCTGTTATACCTGCCCCCCTCACCTGCCCATCAAAGCGCCCCAGCGACTGCACCAGGAAAGTGGCCCAGCCTACGTGCAATACAGGCGTGGGGCTGCCCTCCTCCCACTTGCAGATGCCATCATAGAAGCGCAGCAGATGGGCGAAGCACTCTGGGTCCTGCAGGGCTGAGCCCCCAGCCTGCACCGGGGACCCCTGAATGGGAAAGAGAGGGGTTAGTGCCTCCCAGGGGCCCAATGCACCAGGGGCTAAACAGGCCCTCCAGTCTGGAGTTCCCCACACCCACCCCTGGATCCCATGGCCCCTCCCACCTGGTGTCCTCCCCTCCCCCACAGATCATCCCCAGAACCCTTCCAGCCTGGTGTCCCCTCCATCACCCCAACTCATCCAAGGGGCCCATCCAACTCAGTACCCCCCTCACCTCTCCTCTCTCCCCAGCAACTTTCTCCTCCAGTGGCTCTGCCAGGTTGGCCACCTCCTTGAGCAGGTTGGGAACCACGTCGTTGGCCACATCGAAGAATTCCTTATAGATCTCCTCATCCTCCCGGCAGTAGTTATAGCTGGGGGAGGACAAGACCAAGGGAGGCAGTGAGCAGCTGGGGCCAGCCAGCCCCTAGGCCTGGGGCCAGCCCCTGTCCCATTCCCCTGCTGCCAGCCAGTCCTCAGGCCTGGGGCCAGATCAGAGCCAGTGCCCCCTCGAGGGGAAGGCCCCATGTCTTTCCAAACATGAATCACCCCAGTCTTCTTTTTAGGCAAGCAGTTCCATGGGCTGGTGGCCAGCCAGGCCCTAACAAAGGGAAGGGTTTGGGGCCATATGGCAGGCTGCTGGGGCACTCACTCCTGGATGACGGTGGCTGTATCAGCCCAGGCCTCCAGCGCCTCCTTGACATTCTTGTTGCGACAGTGGTAGCCAGCCAGGTACATGTAGGGGTAGATGTGCTCGTTGTTGTAGTACTTCCTGGCTGAGCTGATGCCCTGGACGGCAGGGAGACAGAATAAAAGGACATTCTCACCAAACTCCTCAGGAACATTTATGTTTTACTAATTACGTCCCAACCACAACCCCCTGCAATCCCCGCCCTGGGCTTCCCCCAGCTCTGCCAGTGCCCCTCAGTCCCGACCCAAGGCCCTCTGTGATCCAAGCCCTGGGCTCCCCCCAGCTCTGCCTGTTCCCGAGTCCTGACCCACAGTCCCCTGCGATCCCAGCCCTGGGCTCCCCCCAGCCCCGATCCACGGCCCCCCTCCCCCCCATGATCCCAGCTCTGGGTTCTTTCCAGCTCTGCCAGTTCCAACCCCTTGCCCTTGCGATCTCAGCCTTGTACCCCTTCACCTTATGGTAGATGGAGAGGGGATCTGGTCTGCCTGGTGTCGGCTCCAGCTCCTCCAGGTCGGCTAGGTTGCCCAGTGCCATCGGGTACCTGCCAGGGCAGCAGAGCAGACAGGGGTGTTACCTTGGGGAGACAGACAGTTGGAATGGGGGGGGGAGGGACCCTCTATCCTGACTTCTGCCTGCCACAGGCGGCACTGGGGCAGCACTGCAATGCCTGGCACTTGGGGGCAGGGCACCCCAAGGCAGCAGAGGGCAAAAGACCCATTGATTTCAAGGGGCGCTGGGTAAGACCCACCCACTGGCTCCTGCCAGCACCATCCCCGGGTACGCCGTGACTGCCTGGTGCACACACCCCAGCGGCCAGCCCTGCGGGCAGGAAGAGGAGAGCCGACTAGACCCAGAGCTGGGCTCTGCTAGAGAACATCTCCATCACCACCAACGCTGCCTAGGTCCCAGCCCTGGAGCTCCACATACTCTGTGAAGGGAGGCTGGAGTTCTCCAGCTCCAGGCTGGGAGGGATTCCCAGCGTTGATTTCACCGCACACAGACTGGTTAAAACATACTTCAGTCGCTAAAAACCAACGGTTACAGCCAGACAAAGTCAGCAGAGCGCGGCCAACGTTGTCGGCTGAAGGACATTTCCTTGGCGTACTTGGACATGGGACAGGGACAGTTTGTGCTACTGGTTACAAAGCTGCAAACTTTTGCCATCTCAGCTGCTCTCGTCTCTAAAGAATAGGCTGACCCCGAGAACGTCCTCCAGAGGTGAACATTTAAAATCGATACAAACAGGAAAAACACTTAAAAATAAACATCAACATTAGCTGTCAAAACTATACAAAATAAAAACTTGTGTCTGCCAAGCCTAATGATCCCCACCCTGCAGCTGGAGAAACTACTGCTCAGAGGTGATCGCTCAAGTCCACTGGATGCCCCGCAATGCCCCCCAGAACTGGGATAGAACCCAGGAGTCCTGGCTGCCAGACCCCCATGCTCTAACCACGAGACCTTCCTCCCCGAGCTGTGGTTTCAAAAGTCCAGCTGTACTGACCTCTCCAGGTGCCCCATGTCGTAGAGAACCCACAGGAGCCGCTGCAAGGAAAGCGGAGGGTGGGTTACTGAGGACACAGAGCCATGGGGGGCAGGAGCGGGGAGGACGAGACCCGGTTCACCTGTGGATAAGATCCCTGTGGAAGGGAGGGCCGTGCGTGGCGGAGGGACAAACGGTTGGATGAACATGGAGAGGTGTGGGGTGCGCACGGCGCTGGAGGGATGTGGGGTACAGGAGATTGGAACAACTTGGAGGGGGCCATGTGGGGAATGAGGGAGAGAGTAGATGGGCCTGGGGATGGGGCAGGCATGGGGGTGCGCACAGGGGGAAGGGGACTGGATGCACATGTGGGGAGGGGGCATATCCCACCTGCTGCAGCTGCAGCAGCTCCAGGCTGTCAGTGTGCAGGTCGATGGAGGGGTTGATGGCACACACCATGAAGGCCACCTCCATGTGCCGGTCACAGCGCAGGTACGAGCCCTTCAGGTACAGCCAGCTCTGTGGGAGACAGCGGCAAGTGAGCGAGGGAGCTGGGCCAGGCTACCCCTGAGCCCCACGGAGCTGCTCCTGGCCCATAGCAGGGGGGTGGGGCTGGGAGCCAGGACTCCTTGGTTCTATTCCCAGCTCTGCCTCTGATGCTGGGCAAGTCCCTTCCCTTCTTGGTGCCTCTATTCCATCTGTGAGCTCTTCAGGGCAAGGACCGTCTCTCACTGGGTCTGGGCAGCCCTTGGCATCATACAGCCCCTGCCCCGATCTCAGCAGCACCTGGTCC
This sequence comes from Lepidochelys olivacea, assembly GCF_965140295.1. Lineage (NCBI taxonomy): Eukaryota > Metazoa > Chordata > Testudines > Cheloniidae > Lepidochelys > Lepidochelys olivacea. The sequence continues at coordinate 33,330,645 of NC_140417.1, forward strand.
AATGCGGGGGAGCTGGTCTCAGCGGTGTCTGGTCTGATGGGGGCCAGTGACTGAATGCACCCTTGTATTCACACCCTGCACACCATTGTAATAATCTTTGTACCAAATATGCCCTGTGAGCTGTCATTTGAAAAGTAACAACTCCCTGCTCAGTAATATCCTGGTGGAATGTGTGGAGCAGCCCTATATGGAGAGTAATGAACATAACCAGACATTAAGACTGAAATGTGTTTAGCAGACAAGGTGGGCGGGGGGGTGGCGGGGGAGAGAGAGTGGACTGTTCCTCAAAGGACAAGCTGGCATCTCTAGCCAGGTGTCACCAGAGTTAACTGGCAATCACTGGCCAAGCGGCCACTCTTTGGGGAAGGAACAGAGCACTCTGCATTTTAGCAAACAGCATGGAACCTCTTTCACCACAAGACCCCATGGCTCCATCCTCACCACAGGAAGGAACTTGATCTCAGGGTAACCTCAGGACAGTGCATGTCAAAGGGGGATGGGACTGAGAAAAAGAGGGGCAAACACACTGGTGGAGGGGCTGTCTGCCTGTCTGTCTCTCTCACCTGAGAAGTCAAAGGAACCAGTCTTTGCGAGGGGTTCTCACCAGAGAACTGGGGTTGTCCCATTGCTGGGAGCACGAGCTAAGGATTTTACCTTGAACCAAGTCCAGTTTGTTATGTTTAGTTGCTAGAATGCACTTTATCGGGATTTCCCTTGTAATTGTTTCTGACTTTACATCACATACTTCTCACTCACATTCTCTCTGTAATTCAACTGGTTTAATCTTTATAAAAATCAAGTCTAATGCCGTGCTGTGTTTTAACTGAGCTGTCTGGGTAATTCCAATTAAAATAGCAAACTACTGCATACCGACCTCTAATATCTGAGGGACAGGACGGATAGTGCAGAAAATTCGGGACCGGGAGTGTGTTGGAATCGCCAACCAAGGCTGCTGGAAGCAAGAGCATGGCTGGTGTTTGCTGACAGGCTGCTGAGGTCAGAGCTGCTGGACCAGGACTGCGGCTATCCACAGACCCTCAGGGTGGGACCTGCATGCTGCGAGGCTGTTTGTGGGAAACCCAGGTGGGAGCTACAGCTGCAAAGCATTGCGTGGCACCCAGAGAAGGTGGTGACACACCCCTCACTGGTCTGGATTGTGCCCCAGAATGTGACAGAGCCACCCCAGATCTTGCCCACGGTCTGAACAGCACCTAGCCCCACGGGTGGGGCCCTGATCTCAGTCTGGAAGATACCTTAGTGGCAGTAATTAATGCGGATCAGTTACTAGTTACCAGCTGCACCATCTACTAAGGTTAAAGCCCAGGGGATCTTGCACAGCAGCTTTCTGATCCAAGCAGACAGCCCCAGCCCCGCACAGACCCCAAGCCCCATTCCAACCCCCTCACTGCCCCCCACACCCCCACCTCACCACCTCCTGCAGCTACATCTCAATGCACCCCCCCAACCCCTCAAAGCTTATGGCCCCCCCTCACTTACCCGCTCAGCCACGCCGGCATTCACGGTCTGCCCACGCCGGTCCTCATTGCCTTTGCCGTGCCAGGTCACCTCGGCCGTCTGCTCGCCGTCCCGGCCAAACACCACCCAGGCATGGTCCTCCGAGAGCGCGAGGTGCACGTCCGGCAGCCCTAGCACCTGGCAGGCCCCCACCACAGCAAAGGCCACCCCTGAGCTGTCCAGCTTAGTGCCTGCAAGGAACACATGGCACTAGGGGGTGCTGTGCTGCAGGAAGCAGCATGGGGCTCAGGAGGGGGCGCTCTTCCGTTGCAGTCACTGCTGACCCCTGTGCCAGTGTGGTGCTACAGGGTGCTGTGCTGCAAAGGGCAGGGACACTCATTAGGGGGCGCTTCCCCCTTGCAGTCAGTGCTGACCCCTGCGCCAGTGTGGTGCTAGGGGGTGCTGTGCTGCAAAGAGAAGGGTGGAGCTCAGTCAGGGGTGCTCTGCTCTCAGTTAGTCCCAACTCCAATGCGCCATCACTAGGGGGCACTGTGCTGCAGGAAGCAGGCAATGGAAAAGCAGAGCTGAGCATTTTCAGGCTGCCCCAGAGCAGTGCCCCATACTGGGCCAGGGTGGTACTGTCCCCACCCCCATGCTAGTGGGCCCCCTACCTGTGATGAAGCTGAAGAGGGACTGGATGTGGGCCCGGTCTTTGAAGTAGGACCGGCTGAGGCTGTTCCAGATGACGTCTGACACCTTCTTGACCAGCTCGCGGGAGGAGAAGCCCTCAGGCCGGGGATAGAGGGACAGGTCGACAGCGCCGCGGATCTGGGCGGTGAAGCGGGCGTACAGCGCAGCCACGATGGACAGCTCGGCCACAGGGAAGTAGGTGAGGCTGTCGGGCTCGGGGCCCGGGCGTGGCTCGAAGCTGATGCCCGGCACATTGGTGGGTATGACTCGGTTCACGGCCAGGAAATGCTCCACAAAACCCAGCACCAGCGACAGCAGCACCAGATCGGGCTGCTCCTGCTGCAGCTCAGCCTCGAATAGTCGCACCACATCCTCCACTGAGCGCAGCGGGAACAGGGCCTTCTGCCATGGCTTCAGCCCCATGGCAGGCCCCCAGGGCAGCTGGGGAGAGGAGAGAGCGTCAGGGGTGGCTGAGGAGAGGGCCAGGGCCTTCCCAGAGCCGGGTCAGTCAGCTGCAACTGGGAGTCTGGAGCTGTGTGTCTGCCTCTCTCCCAACCTGTCCCCTGAAGGGGACCCCCACCCCCGTCTCTCGCCCCCCTGCCCACTGAAGGGGACCTTCGCCCTCGACTCTGTCTATCCCCTCCCCCCCGCCCACTGAAGGGGACTCTCGCCCCCCCTCTCGGGTGACCAGCTATTAGGGGCTTTGTCTTACACCGACAACTATCCCTCTCCCACCCCCCGCGAAAAGACGTGTCCCTATTTTTCACACTTGCTCTCTGGTCCCCCTCCCCACATGATGCTCACCCTGCCCCAGCCCCCCTTTACCAGAGGCAGCAGCCCCTCCTCCCCCCACCAGCTTCACTCCCCCAGCACAGGCACAGCAGCAGCCATGCTGGGCCCGCAAGGCACCATGGGAGCCGCTGTTCCGCAGGGCACGATGGGAATTGTAGTCCACCTGGCCAGCCAATCACACCATGTCCCCCGAGGCATGCTTGGAGTTTATAGCTTACAATTAACCCAGGTGTCTTATGGGAAATGTAGTCTGATGCATGCGGACGGAAGCCAGCATGCGTCAGGGCATGCTGGGAGTGGTGGTCCCGTTAACTGCCTGCCCACGACCCCCTGGGAAACGAAGTTTGGCGCCCGAGGGGGAGGTCCCGCCTGCCGTGGTGCATTCTGGGAGCCGTAGTTCTTCCGGCAGTGCATTCTGAGACTTGTAGTCCCCCAAGGAATGATGGGCACTGTAGTCGCATGGCCTACCCCAGGCGGAGGCATTCCAGGGCTGTCTGCACCCAACACCGGTCTGGGCCTTGGAGCCTTTACTTTTTTTAAACCTTGAGGCCATTTGATCCCTCAAAGGCCTTGTGGGAATTTTAATGATGTCATCAACCCTCCCCTGCAGGCCTGGCCCAACAGCTGACCCTGGTGCTGTGAGCTTCCCCGCAGCAGTGCCCGACCCAGCCTTGCAAGGCAGGAGTTACAGCCTAGGGGAGCATGGCTGATGATATCACGGGTGTACTGCATGATGTCAGAGCTCTGCCAAGGCTTTCCACAGGGAGGCCATTAGGAGGTCAGGGTAGGGCGAGGTTATAAGGATGCAGACTGACCTGCCTCCCTTGTCACAGCACCCACTGCTGGGGGGCAGCAGCTGCAGGCTTCTCTCCCTGCACTGTCACAGCACCCCCTGCAGGCCAGACAGCGGCTGCAGCGTCTGCCCTCCCCGACCAACGCGGACAGCACAGCACACAAACACCTAGCCCAGGATCCACTTCCACAGTTTAATTAATTCATTAGCTTCTTTCTCGTTATTTACAGGGTTGTTGGCTTTTGTATACCTGGTTCCTACAGAAATGAGTGCAAATAATGCAGCCCTAAGATAATGCTAATAAAAAAATCTTGCAGAGGGAGGAAAACCCAATAAAATGCCCCATTTTTAGCAATTAAAAAATATTACGTTCCCCCCAAACAGGATCTGAACCCTTAGCGACAGAGTCTCTCTCTTGTGTCAGCTGGCAGCGCCCCCGGTGGGTGACAAGAGGGCTATCGGCGACGCTGGGGGATGCACATGCCCCCATGGTGGCGGGATCGGACAAAGCCTGGCTTGCAGGCACAGCGGTATGAGCCATTGGTGTTGATGCAGCGCTCGTTCTTGCACAGCAGGCCTCGCTGGTTCAGCTCCCGGCATTCGTCGATGTCTGTGGGTAGGGAGAGGGAGGGAAGGGGTTAATGGAGTGGCTGTGGCGCGTGAGTATGGGTCTTGAACCTGCATCCCGCAACAGACCAGGCACGGAGAGACAGCTAGCAGCACTGTTTGCGAAAGGTGAAGAGGGAAGAGAACCCAGGAGTCCCGGCTCCCAACCCCACCCCTGCTCTAATCCACTAGACCAGACCCCCGTCCCAGGACAGTACTCAGGAGTCCTAGTGGTGTGGGCAGCACATCCCTTTGCAGTGCATGCTAATTCACGGGAGGCTTGGCACTCTTACCCAGGCAGCGGACGCGGGTGGTGTCTAGCTGGAAGCCAGCAGGGCATTCGCAAACTGCACCGTGGTAGGTCCGGACACAGCGGCCATTCAGGCAGTGACATTCATCTGAATCCTCCTCTGAGGTGTCATCCTCTTGGGGGGGGTGTACAAAGGCGGGGGGACACAGATAAGACGATGGGAATGGCAGGGAACCCATTCCCATGCAGCTGAAATTGAGGGAGGGGGCATGTGGAAGAGTGATCCCTTGTCTGGCACAAAGATGCAGCTAACTCTGAGGTGGGGTGTGGGTGGCTGTTCATACAGGAACCCCTTGGCCTGCAATGAGATGCAGCCACCTCTGGGGCTGTGTATAGAAGGATCACTAACCTTTGCGGGACTTGCCCAGGAACAAGGGGCTGAGATCCCAGAAGGAGTTGCTCTCGCTCTGAGATGGCTGACACTGCTGTCCTGCAAGGAACCATAACAACCAGCCTGGGACACATAGCCAGTGAATCACATCCCATCAGATCCTGCCCAGTGCAAACAGAGCTAGAGCCTCGAAAGGGGAAAGGCCCTGTACCCCCCTCCCCGCTTCCCTTAACCAGCCAGAGCCCCCAGAGGGGAAAGACCCTATAGCCCACTCCCTGCCCCCCTGAGCCAGCCAGTCCCCCGCACTGTGGGGCCAGACAGGAGCCAGCAACCTCCAGAGGAGAAAGGCTCCATACCCTACTCCCTGTCCCCTTGAGCCAGCCAGAGCCCACAGAGGGGAAAGGCCCCGTACCCCACTCCCCATCCCCCAAACCAGCCAGTCCCCCAACCCTGGGACCAGACTGGAGCCAGCACCCCCAGAGGGCAGGCTAGGCATGCATGCTACCTGGGCTGCGGGGGGGGCACGCACGGCACTGGAAGCCCCAGCCTTTGCCGTACCGACAGCAGCATTCCTCGTAGGTCAGGTGGTAGCCGTTGAGCGGGGAGGCGCACATGCTGTCCTCCCCCCGGTGCTGCCAGCAGATGTCGCGCCGGTCAGCCGCCCGGTCTGCCAGGGCAGAGAGAGGGGGGGGGAGCCCACGGCACCATCTCAGCCAGCGCCCGCAGGAGACAGTCCCACAGGACCTGGCATGCTGGACAGGCCCTTGTGCACACCACCACAGTCACTGCACATCTAGGCAGGTGCACACTCACACATGGGCACCGGCAACTCCAGGGGCACACTCACAATCTTCGTAACCACCACGGTCACAATCAGTGATGTGCTCACACTCATACCGGCTCACAATCAGGGACACGCTCACCCTCACAATCACTCATTCACACTCGCCCCCCTGCTCACGCACAGAGTCAGGTTCACAATCCCAAGCCCCCCGCAGTCTCCTGGGCCTGTGCAGTAGCAGTCAGCCCTGCATGCCCCTCACCTGCCTGCATGTCGGGGAGCTGGCACTCCTTGCCACTGGGATCCAGCATCCAGGGCAGGCTGCACTCACAGTAGAAGGAGCCCAGTGTGTTGATGCAACGCCCGTGCCGGCAGGCTCCGGGGTCCCGGCACTCATCCACATCTGCAGGGCCAGGGCACAGTCACAGGGCATCAGGGGCTTGACAGGGTTGCCATGGCATAGGGGACTAGCAGGGATCGCCATGGCACCACCAGACTGATGAGGGTTGCTATGGCATCGGGGCCAGCCAGGGTCAACATGGTAACACTGCACCTGATGAGGTCTCCATGGCGCCAGGGGCCAGTAGGAGTCACCATAGGCTCTAATGTCATAGGCTCAGTGGGTTGTCATGGCACCAAGGACCCCAAACTGGTCATCATGACACCAAGGACCAGCAAGGGGCATCTTTGCTCGCACGTCCTCACCCCACCAATGTGCCCCCCAACCGGGCGGGAGAGAAGCTCAGTCCCCAGCATCCCACCTTCAAAGGGGCCAGGAGGAGGTAGGGCTGTGATGGGGCTGCCCACCTGGCCAGGGCCAAGACTCAGAGCCAGTGAGCTTGTGTCATGTGTGAAGGGGACTCACCGATCTCACTGGGTGCCAGGCACTTCTTGTGGGTGGGGTTGTAGACGGCAGGGGCGGGGCAGGTGCACACATAGGCCCCCCGCGTGTTCTCGCACAGCCCGTTCACGCAGTTCGACTCGTCCAGGCACTCATCCACATCTGGGGGGAAGGGGCATAGCTCAGAGCCCAGCCCCTCCTTTCGGCACCCCTCCTGGCTGCCTGGCCCCACCCCAATCACAGCCAGCGCCCCCTGGAGGGGAAGGCCTGTGTCTCATTCCCCCACCCCCTTCAGCCAGCCAGTCTCCCAGCCAAGGCCAGATCACAGAACCGCCCCTTTTAGGGTATACATCCTGTGTCCCATTCCCCATTCACCCCCCTAAGCCAGCCAGCCCCCCTGCCAAGGCCAGATCACAGCCAGCGCGCCCTAGAGGGGAAGGCCCATGTCCCATTCCCCACTCTGCAAGCCAGTGAGACCCCCCACCAAGGCCAGATCACAGCAGCGCCCCCTAGAGGGGCATCCCTGTCTGTCCCCCCCACAGTTCTAGACCAGGATATCTGCCCGACTGGGCTGATGCCACTCGCCCTCCTCACCCACACACTCGAGCAGGTTGCCATCATAGTAGAAGCCTTGCTTGCAGTAGCACTCGTAGCCCGGCTGCGTGTTGACACACTTCCCCTCCTTGCAGATCTCCTCCCTGAACAGGCTGCACTCGTCAATGTCTGCAAGGAGCCCGGAGTGGGGAAGGGGGGCTGTTTACACAGGGATCCCTCACCCAGCACTGAGATGCAGTTGGCTCTGGGGTGGGGTGTGGTGACTGTTTATACAGGGATCCCTCGCCCAGCGCTGAGATGCAGCTGCCTCTGGGCTGGGGTGTGGGGGCTGTTTATACAGGGATCCCTCACCCAGCGCTGAGATACAGCCAACTCTGGGGTGCGGTATAGGGGTTGTTTATATAGGGATCCCTTGGCTGGCATTGAGATGCAGCTGCCCCTGGGGTGGAGTGTGGAGGGCTGTAATGGCTAGGTAGGAGGGTTGCAGGGTTGGAAACCCTGTGACTCATGGGGGGGGGCAGGGGAAGGTGTAACCTTGGCTCCTAATCCCCCAGCCCTCGAGTGCAGGTGCCAAGCAGATCAGGGCATGGGCCCTGGCACTCACCCCTGTGGGCGGGGATGCCATAGTTCAGGATGTTGTCATCCAGGATGAATCCTTTCCCGTCGGGGCAGAGGGAGTGGAACTCAGCTGCAGGGGAGAGAGGTGACATGCACACTGGGGAAGAGGGATTAATGTCTAGACCAGGTATTCCCTCTCCCTGCCCCATGAATCAGACCTTTGGCCCATCCAGACTGGAATCCCCGCTCCCTGCCCCCACATCAGGCCAACGGGCCCATCCTGTCCGGTATCCCCCCACTCCCTCCATGGGTAATGCTTTCCTGACCCCCCCAGTTGGATTCTAGTAGTTGCCTTGGAGCCTGGGGGTTAGATGTTCACAGTCACACCATGTCCAGTAGCAGCTAGTTCCTCGGTTCGTTGGTGGCAGTGGGAATGGGGGAGGGTGGCATGGAGGAGGGGGTAGGCTGTGTCCCACCTGAGTTGGGCACAGGACAGGGGTAGATCTCACAGTGGTCACCCCAGCCAGCCCCCAGTGAGCAGCAGCACTCCTGGCGGGTGATGTTGGTGGCCAGGACGCTGTCACAGAAGACGGTGTCATCGAAGTTCAGGTAGCATTCCTTCTTGTTGTTGGGGGGCTCCAGATCTGGGGGGCAGAGGGTAAATCAATCCCACAGTGCCCCACTCTGGTGCCATATCAGAGCTAGTGTCCCCCAGAGGGGAAGGCCCCGCATCCCACTCTCACCCTCACAGCTGTGTTGATCCTCAGATGGGGTGTATCCCTCATCGCACACGCACATGTAGGAGCCATCCACGTTCTCGCACGCCCCGTGGGGCAGACACAAGCTGGGGTCCAGTGCACACTCATCGATATCTGGGGGGAGACCAGTGGGAGATAGAGGCAGGCGGTGTGCAATGGCACACTTGCTGCACAACCATACCTGTTCCCACTCACAGATACACACTCATCCACGCCACACACCTGTGCCCCGTGTGTGTCACCCTACAGTACACAAACTCACACTCACAGACAATCACACCCAGTTATACGCACACACACACACAGAAGCTTGTACTCATTCCTTTTCCAGTGTGGCACGCTCACTTAGACACACATGCATGGGCCCTTGCAGGGCTTTGTGCAGCTCCACACATTCTGTCCCTCACACACACCCTGGTGTTGGCTCTTACTCCTGGCAGGCCCAGTTTGCAGCCTATCAGGCTCACACTTGGGCACGAGGCGTTCCTGAAGCCGAGAGTTTCATGTGCCTTCATACCCCGCCATGCCCAGACTTTACTACCTGCCCCCCGTATGCCATGTCCTTGTGTCGCCACACGCAGCGGCTCACACTTGGTGCAACACACTGCCCTCACTGTGTCACACTACCGTGTGAGGAACGCCAGACTCCTGACACGCCGGGCCCACGCACACCCAGATGCTCAACTTCTCTGCACCCCACCCGGCACCTCACCTTGGCACCTCCTGCCGTTCACCAGCTTGTACCCAGCACGGCAGAGGCAGCGGTAGGAGCCCACAGAATTGACACACTCGCCCCCGATGCAGGCAGCCGGGAAGTCACACTCGTTTATGTCTGCAACATGGAGAGCCGCAGGGTGAGGGGGCCACTCCCAGCCCCCACCCTACGCGTCTGTCCATCCTGCTCCCCCTCGCCCCCCCCCGCAGACATGGCCACCTAGCCTGGCCCTCTTACCCAGCCCCACCTGGACCTGGCCACCCAGCCCCCTTCCCCCCCTTGGCTGCCTGGCTCAGTCCCCTCCCCAGCCCCCCCGCAGACATGGATGCCCAGCCCCCTCGCCCAGCCCCCACCACATGGCCGCCCAGCCCCGCCCCATCACACAGTCACCCCCCCCCCCCCCCCCCCGCACACAGCCACCCAGCCCAGCCCCCTCAATACAGCCACCCAGCTCAGCCCCCTCACTAAGCCACAAGGCCACCCAGTCCAGCCCCCAAACCCAGCCCTCCCCCTGACATGGCCACCCAGCCCCTTCCCAACCCCCCCCACAAGGCCACCCAGCCCGACCCCTTCCCCCAGCCCCCCTGAACACGGCCACCCAGCCAGACACCATCACCTAGCCCCCCCCAGACATAACCACCCAGCCCCCTCCCAATGCCACCCCCTTGACATGGCCACCCAGCCTGAGTCTCTCACAGCTCCCATGTCCACAGCCCCGCCTCCCAGCCCCTTCACACAACTGCTCTATTCCCACAGGCAGCCCCTGCCCCCCCCCACAACCCGCTCACCCCCCCACTGAGCCCCACCGCCCACAGGCAGCTCCCTGGCCCAGATTCCTCACCCTGAGCCCTACATGCCCCCCCAACCACCAGCTCAGCCCCCTGCACCCTTCCACCCCATGGCCCAGCCCCTCACCTTCGCAGCGTGGCCTGTCCTTCACCGAGTGGAAGCCCGCTGGGCACTGGCACTTAAAGGAGCCCAGGGTGTTGACACAGACCCCGTTGGGGCAAAGCCCCCCATCCTCACACTCATTCACATCTGCAGGGAGAGAGAGCAGGGGACTGGGAGTCAGAATCCTGGCTTCTATCCTCCGATCTGGGAGGGCAGGGGGTGCAGTGGTTCGAGAAGGGGGCTCTGGGAGGGGAGAGGGTGCAGTGGTTAAAGCAGGGGGACTCTGGGAGGTCAGGGGTGCAATTGTTAGAGCAGGGGACTCTGGGAGGGGAGTGGGATGCAGTAGTTAGGGCAGGGGGCTCGGGGAGGGGAGGGGTTGCAGTGGTTAGAGCAGCGGGGCTCTGGGAGGACAGGGAATCTAGTTACCCAGGCAGCTCCGGGCATTGGGTGCGGGTGCAAATCCCTCCCCACAGGTGCAGCGGAAGGAGCCGGGCAGGTTCTCACACCAGCCGTGTTTGCACGGAGTCTCCTCAGAGCACTCATCCACATCTAGGGGGGGACACAGACGCTGAACCTCAACCCTGTCCCCCACGCAACTTTTGGCCTGCAACCCACTCCCCTGCAGCCAAGTTTGGTTGGGGCCGAACGTCCCTCAGCCCATTGTGGGCTGCACAGGCCACCTCCCACCACAGGGGCATGAGAGTCTCACCCTAGATACTGCACCAACCCCAGCACTAGGGGGCGGTGGGGTTTACTGGGCTGGAGCCGGGGGCTGGGAGTCGGGACTCCTGGGTTCTATGCCCAGCTCTGGGAGTTGGGTGGGACCTAGTGGGTTAGAGCGGGGGCTGGGAGGCAGGACTCCTGGGTCCTGTGGCCAGCGCTTACCATAGCAAATCCCATGCTGGCCCCGGAAGCCCGGTGGGCAGGGGCTGCATTTGTAGGTACCCAGCCGGTTCTCACACTTCCCGTCGGGGCAGATGCCGGTGTCCAGGCACTCATCAATGTCTGCAGGGAGAGAGAAAAGGTGAAGGGTAAGGTGCCTTTGTGGGAGCCCCATGAGGGGCAGTGCACAGGGCAGGGCCCTTGAGGACTCAGCGAGTCCTCTGGCAAGTGGGGAGTTGGTTTGTTATTGTAGGGTCTCTGACAGTTCTACCTGACAGGTTATTGTGAGAAGGATTGCTCAGGGGCACTGTCTTCTTGTTCTGAGGTCTGTGCAAGCTCTGGGCCTGGACATTGGTTTGTTATTGTAGGGTCTCACTCAGTAACTCTGGGGCTGTGTGCACCTGTTTGTTCTTGTAGGGTCTTTGGAAATTTCAGGCTTTCACTACTGCTCAGGCTGTGCGCACCCGCTTGTTATGATCGAGTCTCTCAGGGCAATTGGTATGTTATTGTAGGGTCTCTGTCTCCCAGGCTGTTGGGGGTCTCCCCTCCCCCTCCTTCTCCCTCTCCACCCCAACCCGGCCAGCCCTTACCTTCACAGAGGGGCTGGCGGGAAGGCTTGAGACGGTAGCCAGGATGGCATTCACACTTGTAGTGCCCAGGGTAGTTGACACAGGCTCCCCCGTCCCCACAGATGTGGGGCTTGGAGCACTCGTCAATGTCTGCCAGAGAGGTGGGCGTGAACAGGGCAGAGGAGCGGGGACAGGACTTTACCGATCACCCCTTCCCCCCAAACCCCTTCCCAACCTCCATGCCCCCTTCCCATCCCGAGCCCCCCTTCCCCAGCCCTCCTTCTCATCCCCCTCTCCCCTTCCCCCAGCCCCCCTTTCCCCAGCCTTCCTTCCCATCCCCCAGCCCTCCTTTCCCCATGCCTCCTTCCCATTCCCCAGCCCTCCTTCCCATCCCCCATGTCCCAGCACATCCCCCAGCTCACCATGCGTGCCCTGTTTCCCACAGCTCCCAGCAGCCCTTCCTCCAGCCCTGCTGTTCCCCCCCAGCTCCTGCCCCCTGGGTGCTCACCCACGCAGGAGCGCACGCCCTTGTGCACCTTCAGCTGGTACCCCCGGTTGCAGTGGCAGTTGTAGGAGCCGCCCGTGTTCATGCAGACGCCCTTGCCGATGCCGCAAGGCTCCGCCTCACACTCGTTCACGTCTGTGGCAGGCGGGGGGCGGGAGGGAGAAAGCATGACTGACCCCCGCCATGCCGGGATGCAGGCCTGTCATAGCCCTGGCCACATGCGTATGTTGGAGGGGTCACAGGTTTGCATGTGTACTTGCACACGTGTTGCAGGCCTAGCTACCAGCATGCGCAAGCGGGGTGGGTGTCTCAGACTTCCACAGGCTGACGTGCGGGTGTGTCGCACACCTATCGTAGAGCTGTGTGGGCGTGTCACATATCTTTTGTACATGTGTGGGTGTGTCACACAGCTGTTTTACAGATGTGCAGGCGTGCCAGACTTTTGTGCAGCCATGCAGGCGTGTTGCACTCCTGCTGTGCAGCTGTGTGGGCGTGTCACACGCTTGCTGTGCAGACACACGTGTGTTGCACCCTTGCATATAGGCTAGTTGGGGGGCGTCACAGACCTGTGTATGCAGGCATACCCAAGGGTCACTCCGTCATACAGATGCATGTGCCCCTCCAGGGTGCTGACACCTCCGTGAATCCAGTGGAGTGGGTGTCACGTGCCCCCAGACAGCCATGCACATGCGTGTCCCTCTGCATGTGTCGCACACCCACAAAGAAGGGCGAGGCAGCGTGTTACCTGTGCAGAACCTGCGCTGGGTGTGCCAGCGGTAACCCGGGTAGCAGATGCAGGTGTAGCCCGACAAACTCATGACGCACTCTCCATGGCCACAGATATTGCGGTTCAGCTTGCACTCATCAGTCTCTGCAGGGACAGACAGACGCAGCCCAGGAAGGGGGATCAGGATGAATAGCTCACACACAGGAGCCAGGAAATCTGTTTCTCATAGACCCCCAGGAGAGCCAGGAGTTCCCCCACCCCTAAGGCTGCTGCGATAGCAGCTCACAGGGACCACACTGCATCGGGCCAGGGGTGTTCAGGAGACATCACCAGCCCGGAAAGGACTTTGGGGACCCCCCTGAAAACGTGCACATCACTGGGGAATGTTTGGGGTTCACCCCTGATAATTAAGGGGGCCCCAGTAGGGAAGTTTGGTCCATAAATGTGAAGTTTTTCCCAAAGGGGAGGAGGGAGTTTACTGGCGCGCAGCCCCCCACCCCTGCCATGAGGCTCTCACCTGTCACCTGCGTGGGTGCGATCTCCACGGCGCTACGTGTGTATTGGTCCGGCAGCACCTTCTGCACCATGGCAGTCGTGGGACGGGCCACCACCTCTGGGACCCAATGGAGACAGAACAGGGTTAGCAGTGCTGCGAGCTTCCCCGCAGCAGTGCGCAGCTGGGGGCTCCAGCGCTGCGAGCTTCCCCGCAGCAGAGCCCAGCCAGGGACTCCAGTGCTGCGAGCTTCCCCACAGCAGTACCCTTTCTTCCATCACTCACCAGGGTAGCGGGCGCCCAGGGTGGCTGCACTGGCATAGAACTGGTCCACTGACTGCTCCTCTGAGTTGGTCCGATATGCCGGTAGCTGGAGGGGGAGTGATTAAACAGTGGGGGCACCTGCTTCGCTCCACTACCCAGACAGGTGCCCTATTCCTCCCTCTGCTTCACTTCATTCCTCCCCCTCTCTCGTTCTTTCATTCATTCCTCTCCTCCCTCCTTTTCACCCGCCACCCTCCAGGGCTCCCTTTCCCACTCCCTCCATCCTCCCTCCACTCCCGCATCACCCCTCCGCTGCTCCTCCGCTGCACGCCTGCTGCTCCGGGGGCCCTACTCACCATGGCCGTGGTGACAGCTGCAAGAGACAAACACAGGGCCCGGGGTCAGATCCTGTCATGCCAGTCTGAGAATGTGAGGTTCACCTCTGAGAGCGGGGGGTCTGCTCTGAGAGCAGGGTCCCCCGGCTCTGGGATTCTGGGGTTCTTAGATAACAGGGTGTACCCCTGAAAACTGGGGTTTGTCCTTAGAGAATTTGGGGTAACAGCTCTGACAACATGGGGTTTGCACCCTGAGATGTGGGGGTTTGCCAACAAAGAAGGGAGTAACAGCTCTGAGAAAGTGGGATTCACCCTTAGTGAATTTGGGGTGCTCCAGAGAACATGGGCTTTGCCACGGGGGAATGTGGGGGACATCTCTGTGAGAACATGGGATTCACTGTTGGTGAATGTGGGCTTGTCCCTCGGAGGATGTAGGGAGCTCCAAATTTTCTCTCTGTGAACCCTACATTCTCAGACAGGGTTTCACAATGGGAGAATTTGGGGTACAGCCTGTGATAATATTGGGGTTCACCACAGGGCAATGTGGGGTACAGCCCCTGCTATTACTGGGGTTCACTAGGGGAAAATTTAGGGAACCCCCATGTCCTGGTGAGCAGAGCGACAGTGGCACCTCTCTGGCCCCCATGCCCAGTCCAGCCTCCTCCCCGGGGTCTCTGACCTTCGGACTCCTGAGAGTCCCCCTCGAGGGGCGGCAGGCTGGGCAGTTCACGCTGCTGCTGCAGGTCTGTGGTGCCGTCGGGGTGGATGTGCAGGGTGAAGTCGCTCTCCCCCTGGATGGTCAGGGTCTGGTGGGATGTCAGGATGTGGTAGCCCTTCCCTGCTGGGCAAATCTCCTTGAAGGCAGCTGCCAGATGGGAGAGGAGACAGGTTAACACTGGTGCTGCGAGCTTCACCGTGGCAGTGTCCCCAGCCGGTGATTCCAGGGCTGCGAGCTTCCCCGTGGCAGCGCCCCCAGCTGGTGCCTCCAGGACTGCGAGCTTCCCTGTGGCAGTGCGCCCAGCCAGTGACTCCAGCACTGCAAGCTTCCCTGTGGCAGTGCGCCCAGCCAGTGACTCCAGCACTGCAAGCTTCCCTGTGGCAGTGCGCCCAGCCAGTGACTCCAGCACTGCAAGCTTCCCTGTGGCAGTGCCCCAGCCAGGGTCTATAGCACTGCGAGCTTCCCCGTAGCAGTGCCCCAGCCGGTGACTCCAGCGCTGCTAGCTTCCCCGTGGCAGTGCCCCAGCCAGGGTCTACAGCACTGCGAGCTTCCCCGTGGCAGTGCTGTGGCAGATACTCCATCCTGGCCCAGTTTGCAGTTCCTTACCTGCGCCATCAGCCGGGCAGCGCTCGCAGCGGGCCCCCCAGGCCTTGCCAACGCTGCAGCAGCACATCTGGCGGGTCAGCTTAGTGGGCAGTGGGTGCTGACACTGGAGCTCCGGGCTCACCAGCCGGAAACACAGGCTCTTCTCCCCCGACTTCTCCGCTGCAGCCCCGGGAGAGGCAGGGTCAGTGCCGCTCCGAGCCCCTCCCCCGCCCCCAGCTGGGCACCCCAGAGAGACACTGAGCCCCCATCACCCCCCCAGGAGACAGGGTCAGTGCAGCTCCAAGCCCCTCCCCCGCCCCCAGCTGGGCACCCCAGAGAGACACTGAGCCCCCATCACCTCCCCAGGAGACAGGGTCAGTGCTGCTCCGAGCCCCTCCCCCACCCCCCATCCCCAGCTGGGCACCCCAGAGAGACACTGAGCCCCCATCAGCCCCCCAGGAGACAGGGTCAGTGCCGCTCCGAGCCCCTCCCCCACCCCCCATCCCCAGCTGGGCACCCCAGAGAGACACTGAACCCCCATCACCCCCCCAGGAGACAGGGTCAGTGCCGCTCCGAGCCTCCTGCCCAACCCTCCCAATCCCCTCAACCCCCCAGCCTGCCCCCGGTCCCCCTACATACGGACACACTGGCTGCGGGATGGGCCCAGCATGTGGCCAGGTTTGCATGCGCAGCGAAAGCTGCCCTGGGTGTTGAGACACTCGCCATTCTGGCACACACCCTGCATGGCACACTCGTTAATGTCTGCACAGGGAGAGAGAGGGATCAGTAACACGACACACAACAACACAACGCACACACAACATGCACACACCCCACAGGGCACACTTGTTAATATCTGCACAGGGAGAGAGAGGGTCAGCAACACAATGACACACAACACAACAACACCCAATACAACATGGACACCCCACAGGGCACACTTGTTAATATCTGCACAGGGAGAGAGAGGGTCAGCAACACAATGACACACAACACAACAACACCCAATACAACATGGACACCCCACAGGGCACACTTGTTAATATCTGCACAGGGAGAGAGAGGGTCAGCAACACAATGACACACAACACAACAACACCCAATACAACATGGACACCCCACAGGGCGCATTTGTTAATGTCTGCACAGAGAGAGAGAGGAGTCAGTAACACTAGGACACACCACACAGCACACACACCTCACATGGCACATTCGTTAATGTCTGCACAAGGAGAGAGAGGGGTCAGTAACACTAGGACACACAACACAACACCCCCACAGGGCATACTCATTAATGTCTGCACAGGGAGACGGGTCAGTAACACAAGGACATGTAACACAACAACACAAAGCACACTCCCCACAGGGCACACTTGTTAAAGTGTGTTTGGGGAGAGATGTCTCAGCAGCACACCACAGCCCCACACAGGACCCATTCCCAAGGACACAACACACACACAGAAGCAGGTCTTCAGTCCCCCCACCCAGAGAGTGCCCACCGGGTACCCTGGCAGTGCGTGCTGTTCAGTCTCTTGTATCCCTGTGGGCAATCACCCCCATGTTCCCCTCGGATCGGGCCTGTCTTCTGCACCCCCGAGTCTGCAACACATAACAAACCCCAGAGGGGGAATCAGCGGGAGCGAGGACGCAGCATGGTGTACAGGTGAGGGCAGGACTCTTGGGGTCTAGCCCTGGCTCTGGGAAGGGAGCAGGGCCTAGTGGGTTAGAGCAGGGGCAAACTGGCACTCAGGACTCCTGGGTTCTATCCCAGCTCTCCCACTGACCTCAGGCAAGTCCCATTCCCACTCGGTGCCTTTCCTTCCCCTCCTATTTACTTGTCTAGACATTGAGCCCTACAGGGCAGACACTGTCTCTTGTATCTGTGCAGAGCCTGGGGCAGGGCCCTGATCTCAGGTGGGGAGGAGGAGGCTGTGGGGGTCTGCATGGCACCTGGCCAGACATGTCCAAATCTCCAGCTGCGGGGGGGGGGGGGGGGCGGGATGGGGGTCTCCATCACCATTGCAATAGCAGAGACATAGACATCACCCAGCACGGGTGCCAGACGATTGCACAGACGGCGGTTTGGCTCAGGGTCTCTGGCTCCTCGCCCCCCTCAGCAGCGGCCCCACTGGGGGTGGTGCTGGGGGAAGCAGTGATCAGCTAACCAGCGCCTGTGCTGGTCTCACTACCACAGCCAGGCTAGCAGGCGCGGGGGGCGGGGACATGGGACGATGTTCATTCCAGCAGGCGTGTGCAGCCAGGCTGCTCCTGATCCGTCCAAGCTGGGAAACTTTGGGGGGGGGACAATGGAAAGAAAGACTGAGAAGAAAGAGAAAGAGAGGAGCTGGGGGGATGCTCGGGAAGAGGGGGGCTGTCCCAGTGAGATTCAAAAGGAAACAGAATTCCAAGGGACCATGGGAATTTGTTAACCTGAGGGACTCACCACCACTGGACTGTGCACAGGGCAGGGCTGGGAAAAGGGTGAGACATTATCACAACTCATGCGGGTGGCAGAGGCATTGAGGGACAGGGGGAACAGGGACAGCCCCCCGCCCCCAAGTCACAGCCAGCTACTGACTGATGGGTAAGGAAAAACTGCCCCCAGGGGTAAATTAGCTTAGAATGGCCGGCTGAAAGCTCCCCTCTGCTCCTGCCCCGCTCCCCACAGTGCCCCCTGCTGGGAGAGGCCAGGGCTGGAGTAACCAGGAGCTCCCTCAGCCAGATCCTGCCCTGCTCCCTGCAGAGCCCCCTGTTGGGAGAAGCCGGGGTGGCAGCACCCATGCACTCCCTCAGGTAACAAACAGTTCAATTTTCCTACCCCACTTGCTCCTCTCACCCCCCCAAGGGGGGGACGACAGCGCTTCCCACGGGGGTGGGTGGGTGGCAGCTGCAGACAGGAAGTTGCCCAGAAGAGCCGGAGTGTGATGAAAGGGAGCAGGTTGGGGGCCTGCCCAGCCGGAGAACAAGGAGCCAGGCCATGAAGCACATTCTTGGCTACCTCTAACACAAACACCCTGCGGCTCACAGATCCCCGGGAGCTGGAAAAGCCATTGAGTGGGAGTGCCAGGAAGGAGGGTAGGTGCGGGGGGAGGGGGAGAAAGGAGGGTTGGAACCTGCCACCTGATCCATCCCCTCCAAATCTTAGCCAGCTGGGCATCCCCCCCCACTGTGGCATCCCCCGCCATGGTGCCCTGGAAGCTCTGGGAGGGACTGGTGGGCACTGCCCAGGCCGCTCCCGGGGCCACATGCTGGAATGTGGCAGCCCAGCCTGGCTACGTAAGGCCCCATCCAGGCTTCCCGTAAACCCTGCGCCAGGCTGGGAGAGGTCGGCGCCAGGCCAGGGGGAGAAGTGGCAGCACCAGCTAAACACCAGCTCTCACAGACCCTCAGTAGGTCAGTCCTGGCTCACCCGCACTGGGCAGCCCCTCTTGGCTAGCTGAAGGGCTGCAGGGCCACTGGCTGGGGGGAGCTCCCAGCTAGTCTGGCCCAGCCTCTCCCAGCAGGGGGCGCTGTGGGGCGCAAGCGGGAGCACAGGCAGGGGGCGAGCTGGGAGGGCTTGTGAGGCTGTACCAGGAAGGGGACCTCAGGCATTACTTACACTGCAGGTGGGGGCATTTGTGGCACTTGTTCTGCCCCCAGGAGGTGCCGATGCTTCCGCAGCAATCCTCCTGCTTGGTCAGGCCTGGCAGAGGGTTGCTCCCACACTGAGAAACAGTGCCCCCCATCGCCAGAGAGAAACACGACAGGCAAGTGAGACCATGACCACCACCTCCCACTGCAGCATAGTGCCCCCTGCTGGCCCCTCCCCGCTCCCTACAGCACAGCACCCCTTGCTGACCTCTCCCCGCTCCCTGCAGCACAGCGCCCCCTGCTGGCCCCTCCTCACTCCCTGCAGCACAGCGCCCCCTGCTGACCTCTCCCCGCTCCCTGCAGCACAGCGCCCCCTGCTGGCCCCTCCCCACTCCCTGCAGCACAGCGCCCCCTGCTGACCTCTCCCCGCTCCCTGCAGCACAGCGCCCCCTGCTGGCCCCTCCTCACTCCCTGCAGCACAGCGCCCCCTGCTGACCTCTCCCCGCTCCCTGCAGCACAGCGCCCCCTGCTGGCCCCTCCCCACTCCCTGCAGCACAGCGCCCCCTGCTGACCTCTCCCCGCTCCCTGCAGCACAGCGCCCCCTGCTGGCCCCTCCCCACTCCCTGCAGCACAGCGCCCCTGCTGACCCCTCACTGCTCTCTGCAGCACAGCACCCCCTGCTGACTTCTCCCTGCTCCCTGCAGCACAGCGCCCCCTGCTGACCTCTCCCCGCTCCCTGCAGCACAGCGCCCCCTGCTGACCTCTCCCCGCTCCCTGCAGCACAGCGCCCCCTGCTGGCCCCTCCCCACTCCCTGCAGCACAGCGCCCCTGCTGACCCCTCACTGCTCCCTGCAGCACAGCACCCCCTGCTGACTTCTCCCTGCTCCCTGCAGCACAGCGCCCCCTGCTGACCTCTCCCCGCTCCCTTCAGCACAGTGCCTCTTGGAGGAGCGGGCAACTCACAGATTGTTTGGGCAGGGTCTCCTGGAAGCAGCGTCCCAGGGGTTTGTGCGTATGGGGCCGGGCATGGGGTGTGGGGGGTTTCTGACCCATGGAGCTCTGGGCCGGGTGCTGGATGAGGTGGTGTTGGGCGCCCGGCCCGGTGCCCTCGGTGCTGATGCTGTCGATGCGGTGGACCTGCACGGAGGCATCAGGCGGGTGGTGGACGCGCACATTCAGCAGAGGGGGGTGGACCTGCACTGGAGGGGGCCCGAGGGGGAGTCAGCACATGGACCGTCCCCTGACACTGACCCCCAGCTTCCCAGGCGAAAACGGCTGGCACTTCCCCTAGATGACAGAGGCCCTGGAGGGACACTGCCCCCCCCATGCCATCAACCCCCTGCTCCATCGCCCCCCTGCCCAATCATTCACCCCCAACAACCCCTGCCCCCATCACCCCCACCCAATCACCTGTCTTCTTCCCCCATCACCCCCTCACTCCAAGTTACGCTGTCACCCCATTTACCCTATCACTCCCTCCCTTGCCCTCCATCCCCATCACACTCCCCAGGTCCCCCTCCCCACTCCCAGCAGCAGTACCTTCGGACGAGTGGTGCCCAGGTCCCAGGGGCACCATGAAGGTGGAGTGGCTGATGGTGGCCTTGGGGCTGTGGCCGGCGGGTGGCTCCCCGGCACCGTGCGCATCGGAGATCACCTGCACGGCGTAGATGGCGTGTTTGCTGGAGCCCATCTCACCTGCTGGGCCCTCAAGGGGCCCCAACGCTGCCGGCTGCAGCAGCTGCTGCCCCCCCTGGGCCTGGGCCTGGCGCCCTGCCGGCACCTGGCAGAAGCGCCCCGTAAACTCGGGGGGGCAGAGGCAGTGGTTACGGGATGTGCACTGCCCGCCATTCATACAGGGCAGTGGGCACACCACTGGGGGGAGAGAGAGGGAGGTTAGACCAGGGACCCCCACCCTGCCCCCACTGCCGCACCGTCTGTGTTTACCCCATGGCCGCCCACCCCCACCCGCCCACAGCCACTCCCTGCCCCCACCCCATCCATCCCATGCTCCCACCCACCCCCTGCTTTCTGCCCCCCACCACATCCACCCCCTGCCCCCCACCCCACCCACCCTCTGCTCCCTGTCCCAACCCCGCCCCATCCACCCCCTGCTCCCTGTCCCCCCTTCCCACCCACCCTGCTCCCTGCCCCCACCTTGCCCCATCCAACCCCTGCTCCAGGGCACACACAGGGGGAGCTGGCGGGCAAGCCAGGACACATGTGGCAGGGGAGCCTGCAGGCAAGCCAGGGCACACATGGGGTTGAGCTGGTGGGCAAGCCAGGGCACATGTGGTGGGGACAGCCGGCAGGCAAGCCAGAGCACATGTGGGGGGGGAGGAACTGGCGGGCAAGCCAGGGCACATGCAGGGGGGAGCCAGCGGGCAAGCCAGGGCACACATGGCAGGGGGAAAGGGGTGAGCCAGCAGACAAGCCAGGGTACGCACAAGGTGAAGGGGAAGATGGCCAGAGCACAAGAGGCAAGAACTCTTCCTCTGCGTGAGCCTGTGATCTCAGCCGGGCCTCCAGGGACTAATGTGACACCAATGTGTTAATATCCCTGTTAGTATCAGGGCAGCACCTGGAGGCCCCTGACCAAGATCGGGGCCCAGTGACCTGGGCGCTACCCACACACACACCCCCGAGAACAGGGCCCAGTGCGCTGGGTGTTGTGTACACATACACGAGATCAGGGCCTGGTGCGCTGGGCGCTGTACACACACACACACACACACAACCGAGATCACGGCCCATGCGCTGGGTGCTGTATACGAACACACACACACAACCGAGATCAGGGCCCGGTGTGCTGAGCACTGTACATACACACACAGACACACGAGATCAGGAACCATTGTGCCAGGCACTGCACAGCCCCATGGTGAGAGAAAGGTCCAGCCCCAAAGATCTTACAGTCTAAATAGACACAGGATGGCAGAGTCACAGGCCTGGAGAGGGGAGGGGCTCACCCGGGGTCACACAGGGTGTCTGTGGCAGAGGCAGGAAAATAAACCAGGTCTCCTGGCCCCAGGGCCTTAACCACAAGCCCTTCCTCCCCAACATCCTTCCCCGCAAACCCACACAGGGTGAAATACCCAGCTGAGGCCATCCAGCCGGGAAGTGACATTCCTCAGGTCACAGAGTGAATCAGAGCTGGGGACAGAGCCCAGGAGCCCTTACTCCCAGCCCCCTGCTCTAGCCACTAGACCCCACTCCCCTCCCAGAGCCAGCAGTCCCAGCAAGCACCACCATCCCTGCTCTGACTCCCAGGCTGAGGCTGGGGTTCCAGCTGTTTTGGTTTATTTCCCTGGCTGGGGAGTTTGCTGGGGCAGCTGAACAGCCGCGGCTCAGGGAAGGGAGTGGTGCGTATATACCCGGTTCCCAGGCCCAGCCAGCTGCCCTGGCTCAAGCCCGGGTGACTCAGTGTTGGAGCAGGGATTATCCAAACATTCAGGACAATAACAAAAGGACAGCTAATGGCTCCTTCGGCAGCCCCATCATCAGAAACACCGACACAGCACACTCAAGGCTTGAGATGTGGCCACCTCTGGGGTGGGGCATGAAGGGCTGTTGATCAGCTACACACCAGGTTAGGACAGGAAGTGAAAGGAAATCGTGGTATCCAGGTGAAAAAGTGCACTGGGGTGGGAGAGGGATTTCAGGGACAGAAAATTGTGGGTCAGGACAGAGGGATTGTGTGGCGGAGCCCAGGGCTCAGATGGCAGGGGGCTGCGAGTCAGGACTGAGGGGCACTGGTGAGCGAAGGGGAGTCACCTGGCGCCTGCTCCAGCCCCCCTCACTTCCAGCAGCGACTCAATTTCATTCCCTCCCAAGTGCAAAGTCAGTAAAGGCCATGGTTTCTGGAGCCCGAGGTATTTTTAGTCTCTTTGTGTCACTGAGACAAAATGGGGGGGGAGGAAGACATGCTGCAGTGGGATCAAGTGAGGGGCACAGGGGAGGCTTGGGGAGAAGGGTGTGTGTGGCTGGAGCACACAGTGGGAGTGGGGCTGGATGGAGGACGGGATGAGGTGCAGGGGTGTGTGGGGGTTAAAGGGAGCGGGCAGGGAAGGGAGGGGTGTTGGGGGGAGGAGTGTGGAGGGAAGGGACGTGTGGGGTGGGCCAGCTGGGAGACAGGGGGAGGGGCTCCCCAAGGGTCTGTGACTGGGTGACTGGAAGGGGTGAGGTCTGGGTCAAACCCACAGTGGGGAGGTAGAACTGGTTCAGCAAGAATCAAAGAGTTTCCCCCCCAAAAAATACCCTCTCCTCCCCCAAATCCTCCAGCGTTCCCGCTGGGTGCAGGTGCTGGGCCCGCCCTGGGCCAGGAGGGGATTTTCCCGGCTGGGTCCAGCCCAACTCTGGATTCAGTTAGCCCCAGAGGTCACTCCACCCCCAACACCATCCCCCCGCCCCGGCCTCCCCAGCAGAAGGATGAAGGGGCACCAGGGATCTTTCCCGCAGCTAGTGGAGGGGGTGACAGGGGGGAGGGCTGGCATGGTGCCTGGTGGGAGGGGCACCAGCATCAGCTGAGGAATGTTACAAACCAGGGAATTCGCAGCCGGAGCTGGGCCAGGCTGCTGTGAGTGCAAAGGAGCGTGCGTGTGAGAGCACGTGTCCGAGTGTGTGCCAGTGTGCAGGGGGGTGAGAGTGTGTGCAGGAATCTACATGAGTGTGTATGGGCAAGCGAGATTGCACGCATGTGAGTGTTTGACTGTGTGAGTGGGTGTATGCAGGTGCATTTGATTGTGTTTGTGTGTGCACATCCATGTGTTAGATTGGGTGTGTTAGCTCACGCCTGCGGTAGATGGTGTGGGTGTGTGCGTATGCATGAGATTGCATGTGTGCAAGTGTTAGATTGGGTGTGTGCGAGTGTGTGTGTGTTAGATTCTTTGCATGTGTGAGTTTTGGATTCCATGTGTGTGAGTGTGTACGCATGTGCATGTTAGACTGGAGGCCGGCTGCCGGAGGTGCAGGCGTCAGATGGGCCCCAGGGGACAGGAGCTGGGACGGGGCCATTCGCTGAGGCGAGATTTTCCTCCAGCCCTGAACTGCTGCTGGAAGAACTGCCAGGGGAAAGGGGGGAGCGAGCGCGCAGCTCAGTGAATACCAAGTGTGCGAGCCTCTGAGTACCAGTTAGTGCGCTGGCAAGTGCCCACGGGAGGAAACGCGCCCACTTGAGCATGACGGTGGCATAACATGCGAGATTTGTGAGTGCACAAGGGGCCCGGCCATGCACCATGTGTGGGTGAGGGGCTGGCGTCAGCATGTGAAAACGGGTATGTGTCAGGGGCACACGCATGTGAAGAGAAGCACGTGACAGGTGGAACGGAGCCGTGTGAGCAGCTCCATGTCCAAACTGCGCCAGGGTGAGTGTGCAAAGGCCTGCGTGCAACCAATGCTGGTGAGACAGGTGTGAGCCACACAGGTGAGTGCAGCCACACAGGCAGAGCCATGCATGCTGGCGCAGAGCGGAAATCAGGGAGACACGTGTTCCAATAGCCCCTCATCCCCCATGCCCCTGATCTGCGCCCAGCACCTCCCTCCGGCCCCAGAGGGGCTCTCCAGTGTGCCCCCTCCTCCAGACAGCTCCCCCATCCCCAATGCAGCTCAGTCCCCTCCCTGGACAACCAAAGCCCCCAATGCCAACCCCAGCTGTCCCCCCTCCATGCCCCAGCCTGTGCCCCGTGCTCACCCACGCGGAAGCCCGAGCCGGTCAGGGTGTCGGCCGAGTGCCCGTTCTCGCCGATCAGGGTCATGTTGCTGCCCTGCTTGCAGGTGTCCCGGCACTGGCCCTTGAGGCAGGTCCGTTTGCAGACCAGCGGGGCGAAGACCACCTTGAAGCGCTCCCGCGCTACGGCCGCCCGCTCGGAGGCCGCGGGTGCTGCGGGCCGTGCCCCGGGGGCACAGAGCCAGGGCAAGAGGAGCACCCAGAGTGCCAGCCCCCAGGGCATCTTCACATCGTCCCCCAGCCCCGCCCTGGCACCAGCCGCCTGGCAGGCGGTCAGAGGGGGGCGAGGGAGCCCCTGGAGCCAGGAGACAGCAGGAGGCAGCTCCGCCGCCCAGGGACCGCCTCCGCGGCTCCTTCCTCCCCGTTCGGCTGGCCGGGCAGAGGGAAACAAAGAGGGGCGGATGGAGGCAACGGGGGAAGGAGCGGCGAGGAAGGAAGGAGCGAAACCCTCGCTCCCCTCCCCGAGCCCCCCTCGACCACCCCGCCCTCTCTCCGCTGCCTTTTCTCCTCCCTTCGCTCCCCCGGGACAGACAGCGAGGGACTGAGCGACTGACAGACGCGCCCCGCGGGGGCCCCCGCGCCACCGGCCGGCGCCTGGTCTCCTCCCCGCGCGCCGCGGCCGGAGCGAAGGAGAAGGAAGCAAGGGAGAGGCGCCGGGCCGGGATGGCGGAGCGAGACGGGGCGGCTGGCCGGCCGGCTGTTTGTGCCGCGCTCAGCCAATCCCGGGCCGGGGGCAGGAATCTGGGCCGGGGGCCAAGCGCCAGGGCTGGCTCCGGGCAGCAGGGCGGCTCCGAGGGGCTGTCCCCGTCCCGGCCTCCGAGCCCTGCCCAGGACACGGCCACAAGGGGGCGATGGACAGAGCGGGGCAGCGCCCCAATCGGAGCGGCGTGGGCTCTCCGGGGCGGGGGGGAGGAACAGAGAGAGGGGGTGTATGGGGATAGATAGATAGAAGGGGTGTGTGGGGAGGGATGGATAGATAGATAGAGGGGGTGTATGGGGTTAAATAGATGGATAGATAGAGGGGGTGTATGAGGATGGATAGATAGAGGGGGTATATGGGGAGGGAAGGATAGATAGATAGAGGGGGTGTATGGGGAGGGATGGATAGATAGAGGGGGTGTATGAGGATGGACAGATAGAAGGAGTGTATGGGGATAGATAGATTGAGAGAAAGAGAGAGAGAGAGAGAGAGAGGGGATGTATAGGGAGAGATGGATAGATAGACAGAGGGGGTGTATGGGGATAGATAGCTAGAAGGGGTGTATGGGGATGGATGGATAGATAGACAAGGGGGTTTATTGGGATAGATAAGTAGATAGATAGATAGATGGGGTGTATGGGGATGGATGGGGATGGATGGATGGATAGACAGACAGAGGGGGTGTATGGCAATAGATAGATCAGATAGAGGGGGTGTATGGGGATGGATAGACAGAGGGAGTGTATGAGGATGCATAGATAGATAGAAGGGGTGTATGGGGATGGATAGATAGACAGAGGAGGTTTATGGGGATAGATAGAGAGAGAGAGAGAGAGAGAGAGGGAGATAGAAGGGGTATATGAGGACGGATAGATAGATAGATAGAAGAGGTGTATGGCGATGGATGGATAGATAGACAGAGGGGGTGTATGGGGATAGATAACTAGAAGGGGTGTATGGGGATGGATGGATAGGTAGACGGAGGGGGTGTATGGCGATAGATAGATCAGATAGAGGGGGTATATGGGGATGGATGGATAGATAGATAGAGGGGGTGTATGGGGATGGATAGATAGATGGATAGATAAATAGAGGGGGTGTATGGGGATGGATAGATAAATAGAGGGGCTGTATGGGGATGGATGGATAGATAGACAGAGGGGGTATATGGGGATAGATAGCTAGAAGGGGTGTATGGGGATGGATGGATACATAGACAGAAGGGGTATATGGGGATAGATAGCTAGAAGGGGTGTATGGGGATGGATGGATAGACAGACAAAGGGGGTATATGGGGATAGATAGATAGATAGATAGATAGAGGGGGTGTATGGGGTGGATAGATAAATAGAGGGGGTGCATGAGGATGGATGTATAGATAGATAGAGGGGGTGTATGGGGATGGATGTATAGATAGATAGAAGGGGTGTATGGGGATGGATGGATAGATAGACAGAGTGGGTGTATGGCGATAGATAGATAGATAGATCAGATAGCGGGGGTGTATGAGGATGGATAGATAGAAGGGGTATATGGGGATGGATAGATAGATAGATAGATAGATAGATAGAGGGGGTGTATGGGGATGGATGGATAGATAGAGGGGGTGTATGGGGATGGATGGATAGATAGACAGAGGGGGTGTATGAGGATGGATGGATAGATAGATAGAAGGGGTGTATGGGGATGGATGGATGGATAGATAGAGGGGGTGTATGGGGATGGATGTATAGACAGATAGAGGGGCTGTATGAGGATAGATAGATAGATAGACAGAGGGGGTGTATGAGGTTGGATGGATAGATAGATAGAAGGGGTGTATGTGGATGGATGGATAGATAGACAGAGGGGGTGTATGGCGGTAGATAGATAGATAGATCAGATAGAGGGGGTATATGAGGATGGATAGATAGATAGAAGGGGTATATGGGGATAGATAGATAGATAGATAGATAGATAGATAGATAGATAGAGGGGGTGTATGGAGATGGATGGATAGATAGATAGAGGGGGTGTATGAGGATGGATGGATAGACAGATAGAAGTGGTGTATGGGGATGGATGGATAGATAGATAGAGGCGGTGTATGGGGATGGATGGATAGATAGAGGGGGTGTATGGGGATAGATAGATAGACAGAGGGGGTGTATGGGGATAGATAGATAGATAGGATGTATTGGGGTGGATAGATAAATAGAGGGGGTGCATGAGGATGGATAGATAGATAGAGGGGGTATATGGGGATGGATAGATAGAGGGAGGGGTGTATGGGGATGCATAGATAAATAGAGGGGGTGTATGGGGATGAATGGATCGATAGAGGGGGTGTATGAAGCCAGATAGATAGAGGGGGTGTATGGGGATGGATGGATAGACAGACAGAGGGGGTGTTTGGGGATAGATAGCTAGAAGGGGTTTATGGGGGTGGATGGATAGATAGACAGAGGGGTGTATGGGGATAGATAGGTAGATAGATATATAGAGGGGGTGTATGGGGATGGATATATAGATGGATTGATAAATAGAGGGGGTGTATGGGGATGGATAGATAAATAGAGGGGGTGTATGGGGATGGATGGATAGATAGACAGAGGGGGTATATGGGGATAGATAGCTAGAAGGGGTGTATGGGGATGGATGGATAGATAGACAAAGGGGATGTATGGGGATAGATAGAGGGGGTGTATGGGGATGGATAAATAGATAGAGGCGGTGTATGGGGATAGATAGATAGATAGATAGATAGATAGATATAGATAGATAGATAGGGTGTATGGGGGTGGATAGATAAATAGAGGGGGTGTATGAGGATGGATAGATAGATAGATAGTAGATAGATAGAGGGGGTGTATGGGGATAGAAAGATAGATCAGATAGAGGGGGTGTATGAGGATGGATAGATAGATAGAAGGGGTATATGGGGATGGATGGATAGACAGATAGAGGGGGTGTATGGGGATGATGGATAGACAGATAGAGGGGCTGTATGAGGATGGATGGATAGATAGATAGAAGGGGTGTATGGGGATGGATGGATAGATAGATAGAAGGGGTTTATGGGGATGGATGGATGGATAGATAGAGGGGGTGTATGGGGATGGATGGATAGATAGAGGGGGTGTATGGGGATAGATAGATAGATAGATAGATAGATAGATAGATGGGGTGTATGGCGATGGATAGATAGAAGGGGTTTATGGGGATGGATGGATAGATAGACAAGGGGCTTTATTGGGATAGATAGATACAGGGGGTATATGGGGATGCATAGATAAATAGAGGGGGTGTATGGGGATGCATAGATAAATAGAGGGGGTGTATGGAGGCAGATAGATAGAGTGGGTATATGGGGATGGATGGATAGACAGAGGGGCTGAATGAGGGTGGATAGATAGATAGATAGATAGATAGATAGATAGATAGATAGAAGGGGTTTATGGGGATGGATGGATAGATAGATAGAAGGGGTGTATGGGGATGGATGGATAGATAGATAGAAGGGGTGTATGGGGATGGATGTATAGACAGATAGAGGGGCTGTATGAGGATAGATAGATAGATAGGTAGAAGGGGTGTGTGGGGAGGGATGGATGGATAGATAGATAGATAGAGGGGGTGTATGGGGATGGATGGATAGATAGAGGGGGTGTATGGGGATAGATGGATAGATAGATAGATAGATAGATAGGACAGGGTGGGTGTATGGGGATAGATAGAGAGATAGATAGAGGGGGTGTATTGGGAGGGAGGATAGATAGATAGAGGGGGTGTATGGAGAGGGATGGATATATAGATAGAGGGGTGTATGAGGATAGATAGATAGATTCATACGACTGGAAGGGATCTCGAGAGGTCATCTAATCCAGTTCCCTGCACTCATGGCAGGACTAAGCGTTATCTAGACCAGTGCTTCTCACACTATCTGATATGGGAGATTGGCAATTTTTTTTTCCTATGTGCGTGCAGACTGGCAGCTGATGGCTCACAGACCGGCACCGGTGCGTGGACCACCACTTTGAGTAGCACTGCTCTAGACCATCCGTGAGAGGTGTTTGTCTATCCTGCTCTTAAAAATCTCCATTGATGGAGATTCCACAGCCTCCCTAGGCAATTTATTCCAGTGCTTAACCACCCTGACAGTTAGGAAGATTTTTCTAATGTCCAACCTAAACCTTCCTTGCTGCAATTTAAGCCCATTGCTTCTTGTCCTATCCTCAAGAGGTTAGAAGAACAATTTTTCTCCCTCCTCCTTGTAAAAACCTTTTATGTACTTAAAAAAACTATTATCATGTCCCCTCTCGGTATTCTCTTTTCCAGACTAAACAAACCTAATTTTTTCTGTCTTCCCTCATAGGTCATGTTTTCTAGAACTTTAATCATTTTTGTCGCTCTCCTCAGGACTTTCTCCAGTGTGTCCACATCTTTCCTGAAATGTGGTGCTCAGAACTCGACACAATACTCCAGATGAGGCCTAATCAGCACAGAGTAGAGCAGAATTACTTCTCTTGTCTTGTTTACAACACTCCTGCTAAAACATCCCAGAATGATGTTCCCTTTTTTTTTTTCAACAATGCTACACTGTTGACTCATATTTAGCTTGTGGTCCACTATGACCCCCAGATCCCTTTCTGCAGTACTCCTTCCTAGGCAGTCATTTCCCATTTTGTATCTGTTCAACTTATTGTTCCTTCCGAAGTGGAGTACTTTGCATTTGTTCTTATTGAATTTCATCCTACTTACTTCAGACCATTTCTCCAGTTTGTCCAGATCATTCTGAATTTCAATCCTATCCTCCAAAGCACCTACAACCTCTCCCAGCTTGGAATCATCCACACATTTTACAAGTGTACTCTCTATGCCATTATCTAAATTATTGATGAAGATACTGAACAGAACCAGACCCAGAACCAATCCCTGTGGAACCCCACTCATTACGTCCTTCCAGCATGACTGTGAACCACTGATAACTACTCTCTGGGAACGGTTTTCCAACCAGTTATGCACCCACCTTATAGTAGCTCCATCTAGGTTGCATTTCCTTTGTTTGTTTATGAGAATGTCATGCAAGACTATTAAAAGCTTTACTAAAGTCAAGATATACCACGTCTACTGCTTCCCCTCACCCACAATGCTTTGACATCCCTGTCAAAGAAAGCTATCAGGTTGGTTTGACATGATTTGTTCTTGACAAATCCATGCTGTTACGTATCACCTTATTATCTTCTAGATCAGTGGTTTTCACACTTTTTTTCTGGGGACCCAGCTGAAGAAAACTGTTGATGCCCACAACTCAACAGAGCTGGGGATGAAGAGTTTGGGGTGTGGGAGGGGCTCAGGGCTGGGGGAGAGGGTTGGGGTGCAGGGGTGAGGGCTGTGGGGTGGAGCTGGGAATGAGGGGTTCAGGGTATGGGAGGGGGCTCTGGGCTGGGGCATGGGGTTGGGGTGTGGGAGGGGGTCAGGGCTCTGGACTGGGGGTGCAGGAGGGGGTCTGGGGTGGAACCAGGGATGAGGGGTTTGGAGTGCAGGAAGGGGTTCTGGGTTTGGGGGGGGTCAGGGCTCTGGGCTGGGGATGAAAGGTTTGGGGTGCAGGAGGGGCTCCAGGTTTGTGGGGGCTCAGCACTGGGGCAGGGGGTTGGGGTGCAGGAGGGGGTTCCAAGTTTGGGAGGGGCTCAGCGCTGGGGCAGAGGGTTGGGGCATGGGCACGGACTTACCTCCAGGAGCTCCTGGTCAGCAGCGCAGCTAGGGTGCACCATGGACTGTGCTGTACCCTGGAAAGAGGCCAGCAGCGGGTCTGGCTTCTAGGTGGAGGCACGCAAGTGGCTCCCCCACACCAGTTCCCATTGACCAGGAAGCCAGTGTTGGGGGTGGGGGCAGTGCGTGGAGCCCCGAGGCCACCTTGCCTACAAGCTGGACCACTGCTGGCCACTTCTGGGGCACAGCATGG
Organism: Lepidochelys olivacea; assembly: GCF_965140295.1. NCBI lineage: Eukaryota > Metazoa > Chordata > Testudines > Cheloniidae > Lepidochelys > Lepidochelys olivacea. The sequence continues at coordinate 33,361,735 of NC_140417.1, forward strand.
TGTTGGGAAAGGTAGGCACTAGCCTGCTTAGCTGGGCAGCACTGCCAACGGGACTTTTAACATCCCGGTCGGCGGTGCTGACCAGAGCAAGGTGACCCAGCACCTTACATGCCGTGACCCAGAACTGGGTTGCGACCCATGGAGTGAAAAACACTGTTCTAGAGGTTTGCAAATTGATTGCTTAATTATTTGTTCCATTATCTTTCTGGGTACATAAGTTAAGATGGCTGGTCTGTAATTCCCTGGGTTGTCCTTATTTCCCTTTTTATGGATTGGTACTATATTTGCCCTTTTCCAGTCTTCTAGAATCTCTCCCGTCTTCCATGACTTTTCAAAGATATCAGCTCCTTGAGTATTCTAGGCTGCATTTCATCAGGCTCTGGTAACTTGAAGACATCTAAGTTGTCTAAATAATTCTTAACTTGTTCTTTCCCTGTTTCTCTCTCTCTCTCTCTGTAGGAACAGAGGCTAAGAGAGAGAGAGAGAGTGTGCATGCGTGTGCGCCCAGGGATGGCTATGGCTAACAAGATCCAGTGGCTAGAAGTTGAAGCTAGACAAAATCAGACTGGAAATAAGATCCCCATTGATCCCAGGGAGGGTCACTAGCCAGTGGGACACTATACCCACAGTGCTGGGTTCTCCATCACTGCCCACTTTAAAATCTCGTGGGGAGGTTTCTCTAACAGAGCCACTCTGATGGAAGCAGGAACTCATGCAGGGATGTTCTATGGCCCATGCTGTGCGTGTCCTATCAGGTATAATTCGTAACAGCAGGAGGTCAGACTAGTTGAGCACAGTGGTCCCTCAGAGTCTAAATAAACTGGGAGCTCTGTGCAGTGCCCGGCTCAACGGGGGCCTGAGCTGGGGGGGTGTGAATCTGTGTGGCACCCTCTCAGTGGGGGTCTGTGCAGCCCCCAGGTGGCCCCAATCTCAGTTGTGGCGGGGGCATGTATTGATTCTACACTAGTACACATAATAGCAGCACAACCAATCTCTTGCAATCAGAGGTGGTTCCCCCTCTCTACCCATGTGCCAATCCTCCAAATGCCCCCTGGGGCAGAAACTCTTCAGGCCAGGGCTGGGCCACCACACAGGTCGTGGGGCGGGGGGACTGCTCCCGTCAGAAGTGTGTGTATGTAGGGAGGGGGAGGTACCCCCTACAGCTGCATGCGTCAGGGGTGAGCTGGGAGAGCGTGTCTGTCCCCTTGCTGGGGAGAATGAGCCCTGCTCTGTGTGTGTGTGGGTGTGTGGGTGTCTCCTGCCCCCTGCTGGATGCAGTCCCAGCTGCTCCCCTGCATGTGGCTAACAGCTCTGGGAGATTTGGCTGGAGGCTGCGGCTGCTGCTGCTCGGGGAAGTTCCAGCCCCACTGATGCTCAGGGCGGGTGGGTGGAATCCCCTCGCCCAGGGAAGATCACTGTGTAAAAGGGTCATGCTGGCACACGTGTGCAGCAGTCACTTGTGCCCCTCTTCCCCCCGGGCGCTGGGGGCGTGCGGCACCCGCAGCAGCACTGCTGGTTGTTGAAAAGGCGCCTGCATGTGCAACCGTGAGGTGTGTACACACACAAGCGTGGGCACGCAGAGTACCTGGGTCAGGGCTGAGCCCCCAGTGATGTTCATACTTGGCACCTTCATGGGCTAGGGGCATGCATGCACGCACGGGTGGGCAAATGGGGCCGAGCTGCTTTGGTGTCCTGAGCTTCCCTGGGGCTGGAGTCGGAGTCAGCCCGAACCAAGCCAGGAGCAAAACGTGGCACCTGCAAGAGTCATGCGTGCCCACACGCAGGCACCAGAGCCATGTGCCTGGACAGCGCCATGCGCCCTGGGCCGCCGTGAGAGCAAGGCAGCCATTGGCATTGCTGCAGGCAGGCATGCAAGGGGCATGCACGCTGCTGAGTCTTTTTTGCACCCAGAGGCCTTTGCACACCCACATTCGCTCCCCGCCTGCTAGGCTCGTGCCCATACCGGGCAGGTGTGCAAAGCTGGCCAAGCCTCTCAAGGGCCTGTCCTGGCCCAGTGCACCCTGGGAGGCCTCTCTCCTACTGGCGCTCTGAGATCATAACCTGGGGAGGGTGGGGGGGTGCAGCGAGCTGCGGTGGGAGGGAAGGGGAAGGAGACCAAAGCAGGAGCAAGAACGGAAGCAGCAGCTGGGAGTTTATTTGGTCTCAATCCACATGCAGCCCCAGCTTTGGCTGCTCCCCAGCCTGGGGTCTCGGTGCAGTTACAGAAGGTATTGACATGGCCTGGCCCTCCTCCCCTGACCCCAGGGCAGGAACTCACAGCAGGAGGAAGGGACAGAGTTAACGGGAACCCCACGGCTGGGGCAGGGAAGCAGCAGACTCCCACGCTGGAAGTGCAGGCAATGGCACAGCTGCTCCGGCCCAGGCCAGCCCTCACCCGTGCTCCCACACCTCTGGCTTCACACACGCCCACAGACACCAGCACAAAGGTACTGGGGCAGCTGCACACGTGCAACCCCTCATGCTTTGCACACTTGCCCAAGTACACCGCACTCCCAGCCTTGCATGCACACCTATGCTCACACACCCAGGCGCACACTCACCTGCAGCCAGTCCATGCTCGGGAATGTAGCAAATGGGGGGTGATCCCGTATCGGTCTCTCCCAGTGTCCTCCTCCCACAGGGATATCCCCAAGACACCCCTGCTATCAGCAAAAGGGGCTGCTACCTTGGGGGAGGGGTGGCTGGTCCCCAACCCAGACACCAGGACCCCATGCTGGGAACAGGGCGGGCCCACTATTAGTGTTCATGAAACAGATGGGCTGAGCCGGTGCCCCTCACTCCTTCAATCCCAGCCCTGGTCTCCCCCAGCTCTGCCAGTGCCCCTCACTCCCAAGCAGTGATCACTACCTATTCAGTGGTTCTGAGGACCAGGGTGGGAGTTTGGCAGAGACCCGACAACCTCATGCAATGTGTGGCTGGGAATTGCAGATCACAGAGACCATGGCACCCGGCTCAGAGGGTGTCCAAGCCACTCTTAGTCTCTTCTTTAAGGCAGGGGGCGGTGCCCCACTTACCCCACAGGAGCTCCCCAGAACTCCTCCACCTTTCCAGTGTATAGTAAAAGGTCCCCCACCCCCCCAAACATCCAACACAGAGACTTCCCCAACCTGAGCCTTGTATCTGGTACAATAATCCAAGCAAGATGGGACTTCTTGCACTCAGAACTTGAGGAGGGCAGGACTTCCAGTGTGCAATTGTCCAAAGAGGGCAGGACTTCCTCCATGCAAAGTCTGAGGAGGGTGGGACTTCCAATATCGCCCGCTTTCGTTGTAGGACTTCCTGTGTGCAACTGTCCAAAGAGGCCAGGTCTTCCTGTATTGCCCATTTCACTTTGGGACTCTGCTCTCCTCCTGCGGGGATCTGGCCATCCACCATGGCAAGGGGTGGGTCTCTTTGGTCTGCTCCAGGGGGGCAGGAAAGCCAGGGGAGTGGCATGGAGGGGGCGAGGGGTAGGGACTAAGCTGACCTTGGTCCAAGTGGCAGGAGAGACTGGTCAATCTGGGCGCCGAGGCAAAGGGGTCGAAGGTCTCCAAGTCAAAAGGTCCCAGTGAGGGGCGGGAGAAGGGGTCAGAAGTCACGAAGGGGTTGCTGGAGTCAGGGGTCCCCGCCCGACGCCGGCGCGGCTCTGGCTGGGGGGATTGGGCTGGGGAGGCACGGGGCCCCGCCGACACAAAACTCCAGGGGTCGATGCGGCTGCGCACAGGGGAGGGGCGGGGCCGGGAGATGAGGCTGGTGTGTGGGGAGGGGCGTGGCGAGTGGGGGCTGCAGGGGGACGAGGGCGATTGTAGGGCCCCACCTACGGTGAGAGAGAACAGGGGATATTAGAACAACAGGAGGGTGGGCACCTACTGACCAAACCTGAACCCCATCCCCCAAGCTGAACCAGCCTGTCCCCTGCCCTGGGGCTGGGTCAGAGCCGGCGCCCTCTGGAGGGGAAAGGCCCCATTCCCCATCCCCCTGAGCCAACCCATACCCCATCCTGAAGCTGGATTGCAGCCAGCATGCCCGAGTGGGAAAAGTCTCTGCATCTTCATCACTCCTCACTTACCCCACTTATCTGCCCTGCTGCCAGGACTCCGCTCCTCCTCACATCGTGGGCTCTTTGGTGACCTCTGACCCCACAAGGGGGCCAGGGACCCTCTATCACCACCTGGGACCAGGTGGATGAGCAGCTCTGTGGACTCTGGCATCTGGGCTGACCCCTCCTGGCCCTGCTCCGTGGACCGTGGCGTCCGGGCTGGCCCCTCCTGGTCCTGCTCTGTGGTCCCTGGCATCCGGGCCGGCTCCTCGTGGCCCTGCTCCACCAGCAGGGCAGGGCAGTGTGTGTCCTTGGGGGAGAAGCGGATGAGCTCAGGAGAAGGCGGGGGAGTGGGCACAGGTGGGGGCTCCCCTTTCTCCTCCCGTCGGGCCTGTGACAGGTCCCGGCCCAGCCCGAGAGAGGCCAGCAGCGCTGTGCCCCTCAGCAGTGCTCTCTGGATGAGTTTGGGGGTGCTGATCCGCTCCGGAGCCGGTGCCCGCTGCTCCTCAGACTCCTGGGTCCCATTGGGGCCTAAAGAGGGGACATCACCTGCAAAGAAGGGACAGAGCCATAAGCAACAATGCCCATGCTGGGAATCCCCTGTCCGGTGTAGTGCAGGGAACAGGACACACAGCCAGCATGTCCCCAGCAACTTCCCCTCCATCCATTCACCCTCCCACAGATCCCTCCCATCTCTCCCTCCCTCCTCCTCCGCCCCCCTCCATCTTCACACCCACTCAGCTATTCAGACTTGAGCTCTTCAGGCCAGGGACGGTCTCTCTGTGTGTCCGTGCGGCACCCGGCCCAAGGGGGCCCCGGATCACAGGCAGGGGGGTCTGTGCGGCGCCCAGCCCGAGAGGGCCCCGGATCACAGGCAGGGGGGTCTGTGCGGTGCTGGGCCCGAGGGGGCCCCGGATCACAGGCAGGGGGGTCCGTGCGGCGCCCGGCCCAAGAGGGCCCCGGATCACAGGCAGGGGTGCGTGTGTGGTGCTGGGCCCGAGGGGGGCCCCTGATCACAGCCAGGGGGGTCTGTGCGGCGCCCGGCCCGAGGGGGCCCCGGATCACAGGCAGGGGGGTCCGTGCGGCGCCCGGCCCGAGGGGGCCCCGGATCACAGGCAGGGGGGTCCGTGCGGCGCCCGGCCCGAGGGGGCCCCGGATCACAGGCAGGGGGGTGTGTGTGGTGCTGGGCCCGAGGGGGGCCCCTGATCACAGCCAGGGGGGTCTGTGCGGTGCTGGGCCCGAGGGGGGCCCCTGATCACAGCCAGGGGGGGTCCGTGCGGCGCCCAGCCCGAGGGGGCCCCGGATCACAGGCAGGGGTGCGTGTGTGGTGCCGGGCCCGAGGGGGGGCCCCGGATCACAGGCGGGGGGGTCCGTGCGGCGCCCGGCCCGAGGGGGGGCCCCGGATCACAGGCGGGGGGGGCCGTGCGGCGCCCGGCCCAAGGGGGGGCCCCGGATCACAGGCGGGGGGGGCCGTGCGGCGCCCGGCCCAAGGGGGGGCCCCGGATCACAGGCGGGGGGGGCCGTGCGGCGCCCGGCCCAAGGGGGGGCCCCGGATCACAGGCGGGGGGGGCCGTGCGGCGCCCGGCCCGAGGGGGGGCCCCGGATCACAGGCGGGGGGGTCCGTGCGGCGCCCGGCCCGAGGGGGGGCCCCGGATCACAGGCGGGGGGGGTCCGTGCGGCGCCCGGCCCGAGGGGGGGCCCCGGATCACAGGCAGGGGTGCGTGTGTGGTGCTGGGCCCGAGGGGGGCCCCGGATCACAGGCAGGGGGGTCTGTGCGGTGCTGGGCCCGAGGGGGGCCCCGGATCACAGCCAGGGGGGTCTGTGCGGTGTCTCAGGAGTGGGTGCATGTGCTGCCCAGCCCTAACCTCAGTCGAGGGCAGCATATGGTGCCCAGCCCGGCAGCAGGAGCTCCTCTTGTACATGCAGTGACACGCTCTCCGGATGCTGAATTCCCCAGGCCCTACGCTGGGGAGTCTGGGCCTGACACCAGAGCCAGCCCATGTCCCCTCCCCCATGGAGACTCACCGTTCAGGGCAGGCTGGGATGGGGCCGACTCCACTGGATTGGGCTCCTCCTGCTCAACGTACCAAGTCGTCTCCTCCAGTCGGGACCTCCTTCTGCAGGGGATGGGGGTTAGAACCCTGAGAGGAACAGGGAGCGGGGACAGCCAGGAGGAGCAGCTAGAGGAGGGACAATGGAGACCCAGGAATCCTGACTCCCAGCCCCCCTGCTCTAACCCACTGGACCCTACTCCCCTCTCAAAGCCGGGAAAGCACCCAGGAGTCCTGGCTCCCATCTCAGTACCTGGCTCAACATTATTAATCTTATAGTTAGTGATCAGGGGGGCAGCCAGGATTTCTCCCCAAACACCAGGGTGGGGGCTTAGGGAGGGGAGAAGAAAGATGTATGGGGGAGGGGAAGCAGCATCCCCTACCTGCCATTTTGGGTGCTGCTCTCCCAGGGCTTTGGGGATCCGGGACCCCAGTTCTTGCCAGGGCGGCGCTCCCCATTCCAGGCCTCATCTGTGCGGCGTGGTGCCTGTCTGCCCCAGCTCTGGCTGCTCTCGGCGGGCTCCACTGCATGGGAGGAAGCACATGGTTCAGTGGACGATGATGTCATGCCGGTCAGAAAGAAAGGGCATTGTGGGTGAATATTTTGTGATGTCAGCATGTCCCCCGTGATATCATTTCTTTCTGATCAGAGAAGCACAAGTGATGCTCTCACATATAATCCTAATTACATTATTTCCTTCCGGCCAATTAGAAAAGCACACATAACTAAGTTACATGTAATCTTTGTGTGATATCATTTCATTCTGACCAATCAGAAATCACAAACAATTATGTCACATATAATCGCTTGTGATGTCATTTCCTGCTGACTGGAGAGGTCCAAGAGATGATGTCACATGCTCTGATAAAATTTAATTCTCTCTGATCAACTTGTGTAATGATGTCATAAGCTGTGATGTCATTTTATCAGCCAATCAGCACAAAGCACAGACTATAATGGAAGAGCAAACCCCTGCGTCCTCCCCCACCAACTTCCTCCCCCAGTGTCATTTACTCTGGTCCAAACGGAGCTAGCCACAGGAAGTGATAACACAAGCAACTTCCTGTGATGTCATTTTCCTCCATCCAGTCAACACCATGTTGAATCATCAGAGCCAACAACAGGTGATGTCACTTTACTCCATCCAATCGGCATAAGGATGGACATGCTACAGGCATAGCAGCTATGTAATTTAATTCTGGCCAATCAGTGCTGAGGGGTTGGGTATGTGTGTGTGTATTGGGAGAGGGGGGGAATATAGAGCGACCCATGGATCATTATACCCTGGGCAACCAACCCCTGGGGCGGCTCTTATTGTGCAAAATTACATCATGGCCAAATAGTTATCACATCATAGTTAAGGCTAAGATTTTGTCACGGAAATTTTTAGTAAAAGTCACAGACAGGTCATGGGCAATACACAAAAATTCACAACTTTTACTAAAAATAACCCTGACAAAATGGGAAGTGGGGGGGGGTCCAGCACCCACCACTGCCGCAGCTCACAACGACTGGGAGCTGCAGGCCCCCTGCTGCCCGTGGAGGCTCGGAGCTCCAGGACTGGTGGCTGGGAGCTCCGGAGGCCTCCCACGGTGGCTGGGAGCTCCAGGGGCCGCCCATGGTGACTGAGATCTGTGGAGGCCCCTGCTGTAGCTCAGAGCTCTGGCAGTCTGGAGCTCTGGGCACGCACCTAGGAGCTGTAAGGCCCCCCCACCACCTGCAGGGGCTGGAAACTATGGGGTGGTCCCCTGCCACAGCTTGGAGCTCCAGGGCCCCGGAAGCTGAGAGCTCTGGTGCCCCGGCTGGCTGACAGCTCCAACCTCGCGGCCCTGGGGCTGAAGCAGAAAATGTCACGGAGGTCTCTGGAAGTCACGGATTCCGTGACTTCCGTGACATAATCGTAGCCTTAATCATAGTTTGTGCTTCTCTGATTGACCAGAAGGAAATGACATAATGGGTGAATACTTATGATGTCATCATCTGTACCTCTCTGATTGACCAGAAGGCAATGACAGCACAGCTCTCCCTCCCTAAGCAGATATACCCCAAATGAATGAGTAAGTTCAGGGGAGCCCCAAGACACTATTCCCTAGCGGGGGGGGGCACGGAGCAGGCACAGAGCTCCTGGCCCCTTACAGCTGCAGTGTCTCACTCACACTGGATGGCTCTTAAGCGCGGGAAGGTCGGGGAGCCCCCAGCCCCCACCTCGAAGACGTTCTTCCTCTTGTCCAGTCCAGGGGAGGCCTGCACCGTGATGCGGTGTTTGAAATCTAAGGGGGAGGGAGAATGAGATGGGTGAGAACAGCCCTCTCTGCCCCTCCCCCAGAATTACCACCTCCAAAAGATCACTGCCCCCCACTGTACTGGAGTCAGGGCCAGATTCTGATCTCAGCTCCCCAGGGTCAACCCGGAGTCCCCCCTGACAGCACTGGGGTCAGGGCTGGATTCTGATCTCAGCTCCCCAGAGGGTTTCCGCACTGGTGTCTGCCCGGACACTCCAGATTTACAGTGGGTGTCTCCATTAGCAGCATTACCCGCCCCCGCTGGGAAAGGAGAGTAAACAAGGTAATTAACCTTGAGTAACCACAGCCTGGAGCCCTCCATACTCCCAGCCAAAGCCCAGAGCGGGGCGTGACCTGGGCAGCCTTGAGAAGGAGCCCGCATGCCCCATAGATGGGAGCAGGGTGGCAGAGGGAGAAATGGGGGCTCAGAGCAAGGGATGGGGGAGCAGCCCTCTTGCTATGAGCCCTAGGTTGCCCTAGCCCTCAGCCCTGCTAGCACCCCTCAATCCAACCCGTAGCCCCCTACCATCCCAGCCCTGGGCTTCCTACAGCTCTCCCGGTGAGTCCCAACCCGCAGCCTCCAGGCCTGTACCGAGAGGCATGCTGATCCTCTCGCTGTCCCGCCCCTTGAGCTTATTCCTCTTGAAAGTGCCCTTCCTGCGCTTCACATTGGGGGGGTCCTTGTTCATCTGCTGGATGAGCAGGGTGAGCTCCCGCTCAAACACCTCCAGCTCCCACTGGGCCAGCTGGTGCTCCCGCTGCCGCAGGAACTCCTCGTGGGACTTCTGCTCCAGCGCTGCCCGCTGCAGCTCCTCCTCCCGGCTCAGCAGCTCCTGCCGTGGAGTGAGGACAGGGTCACCGTGCCGCTGGGGGGAGGGCAGGGGGTCGCGCTTCGCTGGCAGCACTGACCACAATGCCCCTGGGCACCATTAGGGGGTGCAAGGATGCAGCACAGTGCCCCCTACCTGCTGGGATGGGGGCAGGGGTGGATTTGGCAGGGGGTGCGATGCTGCAGGGGGGCTCAGAGGGAAATGGAAGTGCCATGCTGTGGAGAATAGTCAGAGGGCTCACTAAGGAATCGGAGTCAAGGCTGTGGGGGCTGAGTGGGAAGTGGTGGGGGCTCAGTTGGGTGGGTGGGGGGCGAGTGGTGGGGCCTGGCTGCGGGGGCACAGTGGGGAATGGGGGCCAGGCTGCAGGGGCTCAGTGGGGGGGCTGGGCTTTAGGGGCTCAGTCGGGAGTGGGGGAACTGGGCTGCAGGAGCTGAGTGGGGGGCTGGGCTGTGGGGGCTCTGGAAAGTGGGGGGACTGAGTGAGGGGCTAGGTTGCAGGGGCTGCGGGGGGCCCGAGTGGGGAGCGGGGGGCTAGGCTGAGCAGGCCTTGGGGGAGCTGTACCTTTTCCTTGGCTCGAAGCTCATCGAACATGCCCTGGATCTCCAGCTTCCAGTCGTCCTGCATGGAGTGGAAGGAGTCCTGGGGCATCTCCTCCAGCACCTGGGCCTCCAGTGCCGTCAGCTGGGCCAGGATGGAGTCGAAGCTGGGCCGCCCATGGGGGTCCTGGTCCCAGCACTCTGGGGGTGGGGGGGAAACAGGACTTGTCAGGGTCTGTCTCATCCAGCAGGGGTGGGGCAAACTCTGCCTTGCTCAGACTCTGCCCAGCCATCCAGGATCTGGCCCTGGTGAGACACAGGTCCTGCCATCTCTCTACCTACTAGGCCCCACACCCCTTCCAGAGCTGGGATAGACTCCCAGGCATCCTGACTCCCTCCCCGCCCTTACCTGCCATGAGCTGGGCAAACGGCTGGGGGCAGGTGGAGGGAATAGGCAGTGTCAGCTTGTTGACGGCGACGCCGTAGGCCACAGCCAGCCCGTCAATGCTGCGGTACGGGACCTCCCCAGTCAGCAGCTCCCACAGCAGCACGCCATAGCTGGGAGGGGAGAGAGTGTTAGTGGGGCTGGGGGGAGACCATCTTCAGCATCCCTCATCCTCGTGGTAACCCAAGGAGGGGGTCAGGAAAGAGGGAAATGGACATTAGACCCCCTCCCCTCCCAGAGCTGGGATGGAACCCAGGAGTCCTGCCTCCCAGCCTCCTCGGTTCTAACCCAATAGACTCCCGCTCCCCTCCCAGAGCTGGGATGGAACCCAGGAGTCCTGCCTCCCAGCCTCCTCGGTTCTAACCCAATAGACTCCCGCTCCCCTCCCAGAGCTGGGATGGAACCCAGGCATCCTGGCTGGCCTGAGTGCTCACCTCCAGACATCGCTGCCCTTGGAGAAGGTGGAGGCCTTGATGACCTCGGGTGCCATCCAGGCGTAGGTGCCAGCTGCGCTCATCTTGGTGGTGCGATGCCACTCTCGCGCCAGCCCAAAGTCTGTGATCTTCAGTGTCTTCCCGTTCATGTCCTCCTCTTCAATGCGCTGGGACAGCAGGACTTGGGGGGTGAGGGAACAAGGGGTCAGCGCCCCTGCAGGGGAAAGGCGCCATGTCCCATTCCCCCCCTCACCCTCAGAGGCCATATCAGAGCCCCCACCCCCGAAAGGGGACAGGCCCCAAGGCCTCCCAGCCATGGTTGATGTGCTATTTGCAGCGCATTTCCTGTGACATTTTCCTGGGGATCCTGTTGTAGTAGGAAGAGAGCCTGAGACACAAGCTCTTATATTAAAGGCCTGGTATCACTTCCCCTTTCCCATGGCTCATGGGCCTAGTTCATGCTCAGGCAGGTGCCAGTAGGGACAGGTCACCCGCAGCTGCTCCTTGGCAAAGGTGGCTCAAGAGCACGTCACAGCTGGGGAAACTGAGGCAGGGAGGGGGGGACTTGGACAAACTCTGTACAGCGTCTCAGTAGCAAAGCCAGGGATAGAATTCATGAGCCCCGACTCCCAGCCTCCCTGCTCTAACCACTAGCCCGCACTCGCTTCCCAGAATTAGAAAGAGAACCCAGGAGTCCTGGTGCCCAGCTCCGCCCAGCTGGGTTCTGCAGCCCCATGACCCGTAGGCGAAAGACAAACATTCCCTGGGTCTGTACTGCACTAAGCGGCCCATTGTACACGTCTGGCTGGAGAATTAGTGCTTTGTCTTCTGCCCCCACCAGTCCCCCCACAACGCTGCCCCCGCCAGCTCCCCGCACCGCTGCAGCCACACCCCCAGCGCTGCCCCCGCCAGCTTCCCCCCAACTGCAGCCACACCCCCAGCATTGACCCCTGCCAGCTCCAGCCCAAGCTATAGCCACACCCCCAGCACTGCCCCCACCAGCTTCCCCCCCAACTGCAGCCATATTCCCAGTGCTGCCCCCGCCAGCTCCCCCACAGCACTGCAGCCTCTGCCTCCCTCCCTTCTCCCCAGTACAGCCATCCACCCTGGGGACCCTCCAGGAGGGAGGGGGACAAGCAAGACAGGGAACTCCTTTCCCAGGCACCAGAGCACAGCTGGAATCCCCCCCACACACACCACTGCCCCCCCATAGCCCTGAGTCCCTCCCCTTTTCACCTCTGCCACCCCCTCTCCTGGGTCCTCTGCACTTACACTCCCTCCCCAACTGCTGTTTTCTCTCTGCTCCCCCCACCATTGCCAGCTGAGGGGGGCAGGAAGCCAGGGCAGGAAGCTGCCGGAAGGAAGCTGAGAAGGGAGGCCTTGGGTCAGTCCAGGCGCTCCGACAGCTGGGGGCCGGGGGGACGGCTGGACAACAGCTCCAACTGCCCCATCAGCAGCCCCCCAATACTTTGCCCCCACACCCGGGGGTCCCCAGATCACAGCCCCCACTGTCCCATCCCACACCCCCTCTGCTCTCCAAACCACAGCCCCCAATGCCTACCACAGCCCCCATTCAATGCCCCTCCCCCAGCCTGCATCCACCAATAGCCCCCACCCCATAGTCACCCCAATAACTCCTCCCCTCCCTCACAGCCTCCAAACTGCAATCCCCATTTTATCCCTCTCCCCCATGCTGTGACCTCCCCCCACTGGATCCTGACATGCTGCAGTGCTCTATGCCCCCACCACAGCCCCCCAATACTCCTCTCTCCCGCCTAGTCTCTCTTCCCCATACTGTGGCCTCCCCTCCCCAGGCCCTCTCAGCCACCTCAATACCAGACCCCTGCCCAAGCAGTGTCCTCCCTCCCCCCGTGTCCCCCAAAGCCCACATTGCCCCTCAGGCAGGCCAGACCCCTGTTAAAGGGAACCCCCACTGAGTGGGGGCAGGATAGGCAGCACTGCCTGCCTCAAACACTGCCCCAGCTACAGGCACCTAGGGGCTGGTTGGGCAGACAGGAATCAGTCTAATTTAGAAAGACAGGAAATGGGCAGGGAGGGGGAGGGGCTCAGCCTGGGGACAGACCCCCCAACCGTATTAGGGTCAGAGAGACTGACACAGTCCCCACCCCACCAGTGTGGGCTAATGACTGCACCCACCACCAACCACACTGATTTCAGCTCCGGGAGAGGAGTGGGGGCTAGTGATTGGAGCAGTGGGGGCTGGGCGTCAGGACTCTTGGGTTCTATTTCTGGTTCTGCCTCTGATCTTGGGTAAGTCCCTTTCCTTCCCCAGTGCCTCATTTTCCCCTCCCACCCTTTAGTCAATTCAAACTGTGAGCTCTTAGGGGCAGGGCCTCGATCTCGGTTGGGGGTCTGTGCAGCGTCTGGCCCAACAGGGCCCTGATCTCAATCAGGGTGGGGGTCAGGGTCTGTGTGGAGTACAGTCCCATGGGGTCCTGATCTCATTTGGTGGGGGTCATGATCTGGGTAGCAACCAGCCCCCCAAGGTCCCAATCGCAGCCTGCTCCGCAATGCTGCCCTCTCCCAGTCCCTGAGGAAGGCCACTCCTGCCTTGGGGGTTGGCTGCAGCCCCGGAAAGGGGAGGGAACCTGGGGACTCAGCCTGGGAGGGGCCACTTGGACAGAGCCAGCTGTGGGCCTGCACCTCCCACCAGGCATGAGCACAAGGGGCATCTGGCATGTGTCCCTGTGCCCTCCCGCCAGTGTGGGTCTAGTCCACCCCAGCTCCTCCCAGTGCCGCAGGAGTGCTGATCCAGGCACCACACAAGCCACAGCCCTCACCAGCCCACCCCCTGCAGCAGAGCATGCTGGGAACTCAATGGTGGCCTAGGCCAAGGGAGTGCCAGCCAATCAGCTCCTTAGGAGCCAGTGGGATCCTAACAGGAATGGGGTCAACCAGGGCGAAAGTCACAACCCCAGCCTTCCACTTAACCAGTTTATTATTTATTAGTTAGGAATAGAGAGAGAACCCAGGAGTCCTGGCTTCTAGCCCCACCCCCGCTCTTACCACTAGGCCCCACTCCCCTCCCACAGCTGTGGATAGACTCTCAGCCTCCCCTGCTCTAACCATTCACCTCCACTCTTCCTAATCAAGCTCAGTCTGGGCCCAGGCTCCCTCACCGTTCAAGCCTCTAAGGGGACGTCTACACTGTGATGACAAACCCGCAGCATTGAGTCTGAGTCTGGCTCTGCTGACCAGGCTTGGGCTGCAAGGCTGTAAAATTGCAGTGGAGACATTCGGGCTTGGGCTGCAGCCGAGGCTCTGAGACCCTGGCGAGCCCAAGTCAACTGAGCCGGACCAGCTGTGGCTGTGCAATCTTTTATCACAGTGTAGACAGACCCTAACACTCCTAGTACCTCATTCAATCCAATGGAACCCCCTGAGCCAGCAAGTCCCCAACCCTGGGGCTAGATTGGAGCCAGTGCCCCCGGGAGGGCCAAAGCCTGAATCCCATTCCCCGCCCCCTGCATTTTATGTACATGTTAAAATCAAACATTTTTCTAAGGTCCCACAACTGTCATCATTTCCTGCTGCCCAGGGTCAGTGAGGTCAGAACTCAGATGCACCAGCTGGGCTGTGTGAGAGGTGTGGGGAGGGGGTCAGGGCTGAGATAGCAGGGGGCTGCAGGTTGGGATTGAGGTACAATAGTGGACCTGGGGGGATCCTGGGGGGGCTGCAGGTGGAGGCAGATTAGGGGTTTATGGGGCCCTGGGCCAGAGCAAGTGGGGGCCCCTCCCCACCCCCTCCCGGCACTCCTGCCAGGGAAATGGGATCGGGGTCCGGTGGCTTGCCCTTCCCCCCACCTTCCCAGCACTCTTGCCAGGAAGCGAGGTTGTGATGCAGAGACTTTCCCTGGCAGGAGCACCAGGCAGGCAGAGTTGGCCCCAGGGGCGTGAAGCGCCCATTTTTCCAGGGGCTGCCCAATTGGCCAGGGCCCCTGGGCACAGGCCCCGTTGGCGAAATGGCTATTCTGCCACTGGCTGCAGGTCGGGTTCGAGGGACACCAGTGGAGTTGGGGGGATCCCATGGGGCATCATAACTGCGGAGTGGCACTCACTGTTGTTGGACTTGAGGTCACGGTGGATGACTGGTACGATGGCCCCACAGTGCAGGTATTGCATGCCCCTGGCAATCTGAACTGCCCAGTCCACCAGCACGTGGGGGGGGATCCTGCGCCCGGCCAGGGCGCGGCTGAGTGGGCCCCCAGCAGCATACTCCATCACCAGGCACAGGTTGGGCTCCTGCAAGCAGACAGCCTTGAGAGTGATGATGTTGGGGTGGCGCAGCATGGCGAAGAGCCGGGCCTCCTGGCGCACGCTTTCCGCAGTGGCACTGATGTCCTCATCTGGGTCCTGGCGTGCCGCCTTCACTGCCACCAACTCACCCTTCCAGCTGCCGCGGTACACCTTGCCAAAGCCCCCCACCCCAATCACCTCCTCCAGCCTCAGTTCCCGGAAGTCGGCGTGAACTGGAGCTTCGCCATAGCCAACGGGCTGCAGGGAGACGTAGCTGGAGGGGAAGATGCCCACCTGGCTCCGCACCCGACCTGCCCACCAGCCCTCATCACCAGACACGGTGGCATCCCACGACAGCACCTCCACACGGTCCCCCTGTCGCAGGCTGAGCTCGTCGCTGCTCGCTGCCTCGTAGTCGAACAGCGCCGTCCACACTGGGTTGGTGTAGGCCGCCCCACCACTCCGCTCCGGCCCCCATGCGCCTTTCCGCAGCAGGTTCTTCAGTGGCTCCATCCTGGGTCAAAGGCTGGGGGCAGCCTCTAGTGAGACCCTGCCCAGATGTGGCCCTTCACGGCACAGGCATCTTCCCAGAGAGGTGCTGCAAGGCCAGGCTGGGGGTCCCGGCTCGCAGGGGTCTCACAGGAGCAGGGTGGTTATGGGGCTGGGGAACCTGCCAACTTACAGGAGCCCCCTCCCATCTGGGAACCAGGATTGGCCCCTACACTTTAATCCCCCCTTGCTGGGGCAGGATCATCCCAGTTACAATCTATTCCCTCTGCCAGGGGTCACGATCATTCCCTGCAGTCTATTCCCCCGTTCCCTCCCCGGGGGGCACAGACTTGTTCTCTCCGGTCTATTCCCCCTCACAAGGGGCGGGATCCCCCCGAAAGCCTGCTCCCCCCGACAGGGACCAGAATCACCCCCTACAGCCTGCTCCCCTCCCACAGGGGCTAGGATCACCCCTACACCTTTCCCCTCCCACAGGGACCAGGATCGCCCCCTACAGCCTGTCCGTCCCGTCCCCGTTCCCCACCAGGGACCAGGGCTGTCCCCTACAGCCTATCCCCTCAGAAGTGCCCCTCTGCCTCCAGGATGCTCCACTCCGATCTAGCTACCGCCCCGGCGATCTCCAAGCACCCAGAGGCCTCAACTCCCCGTGCCCTGCCGTGCCCAGACCCCGCTCCCTCCAGCTGCCCCGACCCGAGCTCTGTCCCAAGCCGCGGCAGAGCGAGGAGGAAATGCCTCGGCTGGAGAAGTTCCCCGGCTGGAAGCCGCCGCTCCTGGGGGCGTTTCTCCGGCAGAGTCCCGGCCGGTCCGGGGCATGGGAAATGCCTTTGCCCCTCGGTCGCTTGCCACCCTTGGCACCCACAGGAAGGCAGCTGGTTCCGGGCGCAAAGATCGATCGTCTGCGGCGGCGGCCCCGTCTCCCTGCCTCTCCCGGGTTGTGCTTCGGATCCCCCAGTGAAGCGCCCGCTGGCCTGGCCTGTCCCCCCGCCCCGCACAGGCTCTGGGGTGGAGTCTGGGACCAGGAAGGCGGAGCGGGTCACATTGTTACCGGGACAAAGGAAAAGGAACAAGAACGGAGACACAGTTCAGGAGTCCGACGAGAGTGGGGGAGGGGCTGGGAGCCAGGACGCCTGGGTTCTCTCCCTAGCTCTAGGAGCAGCAGCGGAGTGAGTTAGGCTGGGGGAGCTGTGAACCAAGACACCTGGGTTCTAGCCCCAGCTCCGGGAGGAAGTGGGGTCTAGTGCTTAAAACGCGGGGGCTGGGAGACAGAATGCTTGGGCTCTTCAGTCATTCCTCCCTGCACCCTTCTTGCTCCTGACTCTTTGCTCATTCATGAGTTGTTCCGAATTTGCTTTTTTGGGTTGTAGCAACAGTAAGCTCCCGCGCGGAGCTCCCCAGCCAGGAACTCCCCCATGGCAGTGCCCAGATAGGGACTCTGACACTGCGAGCTCCCCCCGATAGTGCCCACTGCTCAGCCTGGAACTCCGGAGCTGTGAGCTTCCTCATAGCAGTAGCCAAAATGGCCTTCGATGCAGTAAGCTTTCCCAGAAGCAGTTCCCGGCCAGGAAGTGGTAGGGAACTGTTGTGTGGGTACTCACTACCCATCCCCAAACCCATCCCCACTAAAGTCAGCAGTTCCCTTGGGAATGGCTTAGTCCCATGACCGTTTTCTAGAGGATCTGGGGAAATATTTCCTGACTGCTGGGCCATGGTAAGCTTTCTGGGGCAAGGACTATCTCAGACTGTTAGTGTGTGTATTACGATAGCGCTGGGCAGATTCTGACAGAGATCACGGCCCCTCTCCAACTGGATGCTGCACAGACCCTGACTGAAATCAGGGCCATGTTGTGCCAGGCACTGTATAAACCTTAACCAAGATCGGAGCCTCCATTGCACTGGGCACTGTATGGACCTTGACCCCGTGGTGATAGCACTTGTCTGGGACTCAGCACTCCTGGATTTTATTTTTGATTCTGCCATTGATCTGCTGTGGGACCCTAGCTGAGTCCTTTCCCTCACACTATTTAGACTGTGTGAGCTCTTTGGATTAGGGACTATCACTCACTTTGTGTCTGTACAGAAAGCTTTTGCTATTCATATAATAATCATTAACTGTCAATCCTCATTGCTTCCTGTTGGGTCCTGATCTTTGGGCATCACTCCATTGACTTCCCCTCATCAAGTGGGAAGGGATAAGGGGTATGCACCCTGCTTATTCCTAACCCCACTCACTCTGACCCAGTTTTCTATCTCCAATACACAAGAGGAGTCCCGTATGGAATACTAGTCTACTACGGCAACTGGTTACAGAGTGACACCTGTAGCTTTGAGGATGGTACCAGGAGGCCTGGGTGGAGTTGTTCAAGCTCCACTGACAGCCTGTGATGGGGCAAAGAACCCAAGCGTCTAACTGGGGATCACAGTTTATTGGCTGAGGCTCCATACATCTGGGGCAGCCAGTGCCCATCAGAGCCCCAAGTCCTACCCAGGAGTCTGGGATCCTGATGGAGCAGCAGTGAACATCATCCCCTGTGAAACCCACCTGGGAACCTGGTAAGGAGCCAGGATGGACATTACCACAGCCTGGGCTACCAAATCCAGCCCCATGGAGACTGCCAGTGCACAGCTAACCGGGCCCTATGAGCGGGCAGGCAGGCAGGCAGTCACCCGGAAGCCCAGAATAGTGCAGCTCAGCTCTCCCACTCACCCCCTCCCTTCTTCTCTAGCCTACTATTTGGTTGGGAGAATTCGAGCCCCCAACACACCCCTTTAACCCTTCCTCAATGCTCATTGGGGGACTAAAATGTCGACCAAACTACCCAGTCCAATAGGAATTAAATCCTAGAGAGAGCGCGAGTTAACTCCCGGATCATGTGCATGCGCAGTTCACCATCATGTATCCACCTCGGGGATCAGTTGCCCATTTACGGCCCTCAGCTTATGTGCGCATGCGCACCTCCGAGCTCCTGAGTGCTCGAAGAACCCGATTGAGAGGGAAGAATGGCGGAGATTAAAACCTGCTGCGCATGCGTACACGAAGGTCCGTGAAATCTGCTCACGCGCACAGAGAAAATTTCTCATTGGACCGGGGAGCGTGGTAGTATTGCGCATGCGTATAGAGGAAACAATTCAGTGCATGCGCAGTGGTGCTTCAGCCGTCCACAGTCTCTCAGTTGACCCAAGCACCCTCACTTCCGCTTCCTGTCTGTGTGTGTGTGTGTATATATATATATATATATATATATATTTTGCGGGGGGTGATCGGCGCATGCGTGCTTCTCCTGCTGTTCCTGCTGCTTCCCGGGCTCCTCTTCCGGCCTCCCCAGTTTCTAGTTGGGTTGAGGTGCCGCGGCCGGGTGCCCCCTCCGCTCGGGGCTACCGAACTGACCTCTGACCCCGGAAGTGAACCAGACCTTGGGTCCCCTTAGCGTTCCTGGGTGCCTGGTGGGCGCCGCTCGGGCTGGCTCCGACCCTCCTACCCTCGGGTTCCCCCGGCTGCCTGGGCCCTTCACCCGTGGGGTCCCCTGCCCCCGCCCCTCGGATTCCACCGGCTGCCGGGGCCCTTCACCTGTGGCGTTCCCCACCCCTGCCCCCTGTCTAGGTCCCTGCTTGCCTGGGCTCCCCCGCTCCCCCCCATCCTCTTGCCTGGGTCCCCACTTGCTTGCCCCCCCAGCCCTGCTCTCCTGCCCCCACTGCACCAGCTACCCTCTCCACAGGGTCGTGCTTTCCCACCAGCGGTCCCCCCTCACCACCGTGCTGACCACTCCCCTTCCTGGGCCATTCACCTCACTGAGCTCCCCCCCCCCCACTCCGGGGTCCCCATCTGCTGGGCTGCTGTTCAGTGGCAACAAGGCAGGTGCCAGCCTGTTCCACAGGGTGCCCCTCTCCTATGTCCCCAGTTGGTCCCACCTCTACTTGAGCCTGCAGTCCCCTCCACTGGAGAGTTAGCTCCCTGTCACCCTACCTCCTTCCTTAGCCCCTCCACTGTTTAATTGTAATTTCCTTATGACAGTGGAGACCAGTCCTCCCCAGCAATCATAATGGCATGAGCGGAGGGGGGGGTGAATGTGGAGGGAGGGAGGGAGGGAGGAGGCTTGTTGCCGGGGAGAGAGAAGGGCACCCCGGACGGCTAGTGAGACATCACGGCAGCAGTAGCTGAGGTTCTCACGTGTGGGTGTATGAGGTGCCCATCCCTGCTGGAGGAAGGAAGCCTGGTTTAACAGGGAGAGAGAGGTGGGCATCGGTGTTTGGGGTCCCAGCCTGTGGATCATGGCCTTCAAGTTGCCTTGATGAAGGATATTGCAGGTGCAAGCTTGGTAGTCACGTTCCCTGAGCAGGAGGAACAGGCGGAGGGGGAGGAGGAAGAGGCACCGCCGTGGCCATGGGCTCACAGGTGCTGCAGATCCTGCGCCAGGGTGTCTGGGCCTCGCTGACGGGCGGCTGGTTCTTCGATCCCCACCAGAGCACCTTCTCCAACTGCTTCCACCTCTATACCTGGATCTTCCTGCTCACCTTCCCTTTCTTGCTCTACATGGTGAGTCCACCTCAGGCCCCTCACTGCAGACTTGGAGTTAGGCTCCTGACACTAGTGCCAGTCGTGCAAGTCGCTCTTGGTAACCTGGGGTGTGGGATGTTGGCATTGATGCCCGAACTTTGGGTCCTGAGACACCTGACCTTGCATTCGTGCCCTGGCATGATTTAGCATATGTCTTTCAGTAGGGCTTAGCACTCTGACCAGGGCCCTTGTTCTTCTGGGTGCTGTAAAGACACTCCTCACTGAGGTCGCCCCCTGCCCCATTTGTGCACAGACAGGCTGTGAGAGATAGTCCCCGCACTGAAGAGCTCCCAGTCTAAGTAGGCAAAGGGTGGAAGGGGAAACTGAGGCACTGAGCAGTAAAGGATGTGGCCCAAAGTCACCCCGCAGGTCAGTGGCAGAGCTGGGAGTAGAACTTGTATTTTTCTCACCCCGCTTCTCTGGCCCTGCTTTGCACTGAGCTGTTGCTCTGTAACCTGAGGGGATGATCCCCAGAGCTAACTCTTTCCTGGAGATGAGCTCCCCTCACCACTGAACTTGGCACAGAAATTAGAAGCAGCTTGGGGGACTCTAGCCAAGATGGGACTCTTGGTCCCTTGTTGTCACTGGGTGCCCTGGAGCGCTGAGCCTTTGGTGGAGGGGATGATCGGCATGTTGGGTTCAGAGAGGGGTGATGGGTTTGTGTGTGTGGGGTTGGAGTGGAGTGCAGGATGCCTGTGTTCAGTCCTCTGCCCTGCCTCGGTGTCTCACTTTATTCATCTGTAAAATGGGGAGATGACCTTAGCTTTGCTTGTTGTCGTGAGCTCTCTGGGGCAGGGACTGTCTGTCACTGTGTCTGTGCAGCTCATAGCACAACAGAGCTGTAGCCTTTAGTTGGAGGAGGGGTGGGGGGCTCCGGTCATGATTGGGGGGAGGGGTCAGAGCAACACCCAGCACGGTGGGCGCCACTCAGTCTCAGTGGGGAGAGGAGTCTGTGTAGTGCCTGGAGCTATGGGGGAGGGGTACATTCTTGGTCAGGGGGTCCTTGCCTGATCTCTGCTGAGGGCAGTTGAGTGGTCTGTGTGGAATGAGGGTGCCCCTGACCTTGGCAAAGAGCAGTAAAGGGGTCCAGGAAGCTCATGATGTGACCAGGATGCCCATTTGCAGTTGGAGACTGGGGTGCTCTGAGCACACCTGCTGAGAAAGAGGAGGCTTGAGCTTGGAAGCAGTTCGTGGGTGCAACCATAACGCAAACAAATAATGTCAGGGCTTTGCTTGAGTTGCTGTTACGAGCAATGCCCGAGGCAGTGAAATCCGAGAGAACCAGAGCAGGCCTGGTACCAGCCCTCCCAATGCCATTCCCTGCCCTGTACCTCACTGATGGAAATAGCCTGGCTGCGAAAAGAGCATTTGAAGCCACTTTCGCTCCTCTGACCCAAGGCTGGGGTGGGGGGCGGTGGAGGGTGTGTGGCAGATGCTGCAGGAGAATGTCTGTAGCCAAAGAGAACAGAAGCCTATTTTGAGAAACTTGCATGGTTTGTGTTGGGGAGAGGGTGCTGGGGCTCCTGGCACTGTGATGTTACAGGTGGTAAATAAATATCAGCTTCACCTGAGTCAGGGAAAACGAAGGCACAGGGAGCACAGTGTTTCACACCAAGTCGGTGGGCAGTGCTGGGGATAGAGCCCTGGAGGCCTGGCTCCCAGCCCTTTGTTGTCACCCACTAGGCTGCACTGCCCTCCCAGCACCACGGTAAAACCCAGGAGTCCTGGCTCTGGTCCTGAGTGTCCCTTGGCAGCTGAAAACACTTAAAGCTGCTTGTTGAGATAGTGTTTAACAGAGGCGATGGCAGAGAAAATGACCCGAACACCGCTGCCCCAGAGCTCTGTTACCAGCGTCCCCAAGGGGCCAAGAGACTGGGTGTATAGAGCCCATATATTACAACCAGAAGTATTACCCAGTGGTTGGGAGGCAGGACTCCTGGGTTCTATTTCTGCCTCTGGGAGTGGAGTGGGGTTCAGTGGTTAAAGTAGGGCTGGGGATGGCTGGGAGGCCGGGTTCTTTCCCTGGCTCTGGGAAGGGAGTGGGGCCTAGTGGTTAGAGGGGAGGAGGAGGAGGAGGGCCTGGGAGGACTCCTGGGTTTAGCCTGACAAGTCATTGTCAGTGCCTGAGTTTCTGTGTAGCAGGCTAAGTAGGCTGAGGTCCCTGGTGGAGAGCATGGAGGCCACCTAATGCTCCGACTGGCGCTAACCCCATGCTGTCCCGTCTCTCTCTACCAGGTGCTGCCACCCAGCATGCTGGTAGCTGGCGTATATTGTGCGGTTATAGCGGTCTTCTTCACCACCATCAAGATCGTCAATTTTCGGCTGCACACCATGTTCGACCAGGGCGAGATTGTGGAGAAGGGCAGCTCGGTGCTGGGGGATGGGGCCAAGGCTGAGGAGGGCACTGCAGGGGATGACAGCAACCTGGCCAGGTGGGTCTCCAGCATCTGGGGTGCATGGGTGGGGGGAGCAGTGAGGTCCAGGGCTGTTTGAACAGGGATCCTTCACCTGGTGCTGAGATACAGCTTCCTCTGGGGTGAGGTGTGGGAGCTGTTTATACAGGGATCCTTTACCTGGCATGGAGATTCAGCTGCTTCTCAGGTTGGTTCATTGGTCTTGCCTGTGAGGGTGGGTGGGGATATCAGGCTTTGGGGGCCCGTTGGTCTGATCCCAGGCAGCTGGTCTGTTTGCACTGCTCTCCTCTGTACTAGTATTAACAGCGCTCACCCGTCAGTGCGTGCCATGCAACGCTCCCTCCCTCTCTCTACAGAGACCCGGGCGGGGGGGTCGAGATGACGGTGTTCCGGAAAGTCAGCTCCACGCCCCCGGTGAGATGCAGCTCCCAGCACTCAGTATTTGGTTTCAACCAAGTCATGGTGAGTACTGGGAGGATCCTCTGGGCTTCCAGTTGCCTTCCTGGCTGGGAGGTGCCCATTGGTGATCTCTCGCTCCTGGAACACTGGGTTTCTACAACCTTCCCCAGCCCGGGGAGTTGAGGCGTGTGTGTGTGAGTGCTGGGCAAGGGGTCCATGTACAACCAGCCCCTCTGCCTCACCCCAGAGATGGTTGCATGTGAGTGGTGGGTGTTGGGGGATCAGTGAGGTACCTGGCTCTCCCGTGGCTACTGCCACAGGCTCTTTGCAGCCTGAGCCTGGCGTTTGGATCAGTTACGCTTGCATCAGGGTTTGTGGGGGGAAGTGGCTGCCCTGCAGCAGGGAGGCTAGAAAACCCCGTCCATGCCCCGCAGGCCCCATCGGTGCATCAGGAGGGCTGGGCTTTGGGCCCTCTGCAGCGAAGGGCTCTCCTGGGCCTGCCTGGCTGCGGACGTTGGCATGTAACCCCCTGACTGATTCCCCCTCGTAGGAGCTGCTGCCCCACTTGGAGGACGCGGGAGCAGTGAGAGGTGAGTGGGTGGCTGGCTCCCAATAGCCCAGCTGGCTCCCAGTGCAAATGTTTTGCCCCCCACCAGTGTCCCTGACCCTTTGAGGAGCCTGGCCCGTGCTGTAGCTGTGGGAATTGCCCCTCTCCAGGGTGTTCCCTGATTGCTTCTTCCTCCTTAATATCCTGCCTTGTCTCTCCCCCGGCAACCAGAACCATAGAGTTGGGGGTGGATATTCCACTGACTTCCCTGCCTTGGGACCAGACTGGAGCTGGGGTTCCCTAGAGAGGAAAGGCCTCGTATCCTCTTCCCCACGCTCCCCCATGCGCAGGCTGTTCCCACCACCCTGGGGCTGGATTGGAGGCACCGCCCCCTAGAGGGGAAAGGCCCCATGTCACATTCCTTGAGCCACCTAGATCAAAGTTTCCCAAAGAAACTCAGACTTGCAGGTACCCAGGGGGCACAGCTGCAACGCCTGTATATTGGTGCCCCTTTAAGGTGACTTGAGCCCCACTAGTTGCTGGATCCATTGTGGATATTGAAGCCTCACCCCACTTTCTGTGGGGGGAGCCTGACGGTGCCCTAGATGTCTGTAGCTGGTGGTGTAAGGTTGGGGGAGGGCAGCAGTGTAGGCGATACGGGGTGGCGTGGGGTGCGAAGGGAACAGGGAAGGCAGGTCTCCCCTTGGGATCAGCAGCCCCTGCTCTCCAGTAATGCCTCCTTCCCTCTCCATTCACCCTTCAGACATCAAGGAGCTAGTGCGGGAGCAGGGCAGCAATAACGTCATTGTCACCTCGGCGGACCGCGAGCTGCTCAAGCGTGGCTCCCAGGAGAACTTCAGTGGGTACCCTGCATGGGGGGTTGGGCTATACAGCCTGGGGGGAGCCCAGCTCCCAGGAGAATATCAATAGGTGCCCTGTGTTTGCGGGGCGGAGCCCGGCTCCCAGGAGAACATCAGTGGGTACCCTGCGTGGGGGTGAGGGGGGCTGTGTAGCCTGGGGGAGCCCAGCACCCAGGAGAACATCAGTAGGTGCCCGGGGTGGGGGTGGGGCTGTACAGCATGGGGGGAGGTCGGCTCCCACTGGGTGTGGGGGCTGTACAGCCTGCGGGGAGGCTGGCTCCCAGGATTCCTGGGGACAAAATGGAACTGGGCATCTCAGCCTCCAGTGCAGTAAGCAGCCTGGGAGCCACACCCAGGAAGGACCTGGGACGGGGGCAGTGTGTTACTACTGGAAAGAGTCTACTGCTTGGAGTGCAGGGTCAGGACTCCTGGGGTCTGTCTCCAGCTCTGAGATGGGAGGGGAGGAAGGTCTACTGGGTTGGAGGGGGGGTGGGGCGGGGCGGGGGGCTGTGAGTCTGGACTCCTGGGGTCTATCCCCAGCTCCTTGGTCATTGGCTAAGCATGGTGCCCTGCCTGTGCCTCAGTTTTCCTGCGGTGTGTGTAACCCATGTTGTCTCGCTCCCTTGCAGTTGGTGACTCGCAGCTGGCCTCTCTTGTCCCAGGGTCCTGTGGTGAGGCACCAATGCCCCCTCCCAAGGGAGAGCCCCATACAGCTGGGAAGAAGCTACCCCCCTCACTGCCAGCTCAGACGTCCATCCAGAGCACAGACTCCTCCGACCAGTCCCCCTTGGGCATGGGATCGTTGTTAGGGGTGGGGCCAGCGGTGGCGGGGGTTGCGGCCCCGCGTCAGCTGCCCAGCAGCTGGCACGCCAGCGAGTCGGAGAGTGTGGGCGACACCCCCCTCAGCCCCCTGATCAAGAGCAGCCTGAGTGAGGAGCTGAGCCAGAGCTTCCTGAGCCTGGCGCTGCCCCACCGCACCATCCTGCGCACCAGCAGCCGCAAGGAGAAGCGCCGCTCGGGCACCGAGTACAGGCCCCTGGAGGGGCGGGGTGAGCCCAGCGAGGAGCGCCCCCGCAAGGCCGGGTCCTCCGACAGCTGCTTCAGCGGCACCGACAAGGAGACGCCCAGCACCCTCAGCAGCTACCGCAGTGAGAAGACCAACTCCACCCACCTGGACAGCCCCTCGCTGGGTCCAGCAGGGGACGCGGCGCCGGCCCTGGACGCTGGGGTCCTGCCGGACGGCAGCGACACGGACGCCCTGTCGGACAGCGAGCTGCTGCGTTCGCCCGAGCAGGGCCTGCTGGGGGAGCTGAGCCTCGCCAGCCACACGGACGATACCCAGAACACCCTGGCCTCGCTGGAGACGGTGCGGGGTGACGGGGAGCCCTGGGAGGGCCCGGCTGAGCAAGTGGTGCGGCCCAAAGACCTGGCCCTGCTGCGCCCGGGGCACAAGCCAGGGCGCCGGCGCCCCTCCCGCAAGCACGGCGGGGGCAGCAGCAGCTTTGACAGCGGGTATGCACGGGACTATGCCCCCGTGCGCACCATCCTGGACAGCAAGGCATACAGCGAGACCTTCTTCGAGGATGAGGACTCGAGCGACGGCAGCGACCTGAGCCGTGCCTCCAGCCTGCCCTCCCAGCACAACTACAGCTCCGACACCTCCTCCAGCACCTCCTGCTACTCCCCGGAAGCCGCACCCCAGCGCCCGCGCCACACCCCCAAGGCCAAGCCGGCCCCCGAGGTCGCCGAGCCCCCCAAGCGCCCGCACTACGCCCAGCGGAGCGCCAGCACGGCCAGCGCCAAGACCCACGCCCGCGTGCTCAGCATGGACGGGGGCAGCGGGGACAGCAAGGCCGCTGCGGTGCTCACCGTCTCCAAGTCGGACCTAGAGGCTCGAATGGGGCAGCAGGAGCACTTTCCCCCGTGCCGGCTAGAGTCGGGGGGCAGCACCCGCAGCCAGTCGGCAAACCAGCCTGGTTGGAGGGGGGAGCTGCTGGAGGAGGGGGCCGTTGGGGGAGGTGAGCAGCTGTGTGGGGCCCTGGCTCTGGCAGCCCTGGGAGCTGGGGTGAGGAGTGACACGCCCCTTCCCCCCAACACACGTGCACACTGTCCCACCCCAGCCTTCAGCCCCCGGGTCCTGTATGTGAGCCCACAGCTGGCATGGAGACAGGCCCAGGGACAGAGTGGGATTTAGCCTTTGTGGCCTGTTCAGTCCCTGGCCACGCTGCTGAGGGGCTGGGGTTGGTGTGATAGGGTCCCCCGGCCCATTCGGAACCCAGTTGAGACCCAGCACGCTCGTCTCACGGATGGGGCTGACTTGTAATCGTTATTGACCTAGAGCTGGATCGGATCCCTGGAGGGGGTCCCCATTGGGTGGAGTGCTCTCAGTCCGGGGTTCCTGACAGCTCTTTCTCCATTGCAGCCGCCACAGGTGAAGAGGGGAGCAAGCGGGATCGGGCGAGCAGCGTCAAACGCACCCAGGCCATGAGGCGGCGGCACAACGCAGGCAGCAACCCCACACCCCCATCCTCGGTGATGGGGTCCCCACCCAGGTGACACTTCTCCCCACCTGAGACACTGAAGCACCGGTCCACGCAGACGTTCGCTCAGCCCCTCCCCAAACAGCCCAGAGTCTGCTAACAGCATAGGCCAGCCCCGTGCCCCAGCCCCGTGCCCCATCCTGGCCCGGGCACCCTGATCCTGACCCGCAGCCCCCTGCTATCCCAGCCCTGGGCTCCGCGCAGCCCTGCCAGTGCCACTCTGTCCTGACCCGCAAGCCCCGGCTATCGCGGCCCTGCCCCTCTGTCTTCCTAACACTGCCTCCCCACCCTGTGCTCATGCCTGACAGCGCATTCCCCTCTCTGCAGCCTGCAAGACTTGCAGCGGGGCCGTGCCTCCTCCCACTCTCGGGCGCTCACGCTGCCTTCGGCCCTGCAGTTCGCCAGCTCCCTGCTGCTCCCGCGTGGCGCCATCCACGAGGCCTGTAACTTTGACGACACCTCCGAGGGCGCCGTGCACTACTTCTACGATGAGAGTGGTGAGTGCAGGTGGGCAGGGGGATTGCCACTGGTCTGCCCGTGGCTTGTCCCGCCCCCGCAGGGGCCTTGGGGCTCGCGGGGAGGTTACAAGTGTGGCAATCTAACAATGCCACTGCCCTGCCCTCCCCAGCTCTGCCAGTGCCCCTCAATCCTGACCCGGAGCCCCCTGCTATCTCAGCCCTGGCCTCCCACCCAGCTCTGCCAGTCCCCCCCAATCCCTATCCACAGCCCCCTGCTATCCCAGCCCTGGGCTGCTGCTGGTATAAATATTCTGCAGCCGGGGGTGGGGACTGCTCATTCCCCTGGGCACCCTCCACCTGAGGTAGAATCGGGGGGTATTCCCTTACAGAGGGGAGCCTGTAATTTCCCAGGGCTCCCCTGGGTGACGTGGTGACTGTAGCCACGAGTTGGTCCCATCACAGGGCTGTTCCTTCCAGCCCCATGGTTGTGGGGTCTCCCCTCCTCGCCTGCTATGCTTTTCCCAGTCTAGCTGGTTCCTTGCCTCCCCCTGCAGGTGTGCGGCGCTCCTACACCTTTGGCCTGGCAGGAGGTGGCTACGAGAACCCGGTGGGGCAGCAGGTCAGTGTGGATCACGTGACCAACAGCGCCTGGTGAGTGACACCGCCTTCCTCTCCGCTTGTCATGGCATGCTGCTCTTTGTCCCTGGCACCAGGGGGCACCGGGGCAGCGCTCAGGGGAAATCACTGGCAGGGTCTGTGTTGCCCTCTGCTAAGCTGGGAGGGGCCAGGTCAGCGGTTGGGTGGGGGAGCTGCAGGGAGCGGGGCAGGGTCCCAGTAGGCGGCATTCTTACAGGCAGTTCTGGCCCCTGCGGACTGTAAGAGGTGTTGTGCTGCAGGTTTGGGGGAGCCAGCAGGGACGCTCTCCCCTCACAGGCAGTACTTGCCCTAGGGGTGCCTTGCTGCAGGGTGGGAGGCCAGCAGGGGGCGCTCCCCCCTCACAGGCAGTGCTGGCCTCAGTGTCCAGTGTGGCCCTAGGGGGCGCTGTGCTGCTCATTATGCAGTGGTGGAGCCATGAGTCCAGGATCTGGAACTGTGGTGAGGAGGGGGCTGCTTCCTTCCCTCACCTCCCTGCCCCCTGCTGCCCTTTCAGGGACCGGCATTCGCACTCCTCCAGCTTCAACTCCACCGACGTGCCCGAGGGGACGCCCGCCCTGTCGCTGCTGCAGCCACGCCCTGTGGTGCTGCAGGGCATGCAGGTGCGCAGGGTACCCCTGGAGATCCCTGAGGTAACGGGGGTCAGTGCCCTGGGAGTTGGGCAGTGAGAAGGGCTCTGTTGGCAGATGGGGGGAGGTCTTGGTAGGGTTCTGATGTAGGGGGTTAATTTGGGGCCTGGTCTTTGCGGTGGAGCAGGGTCTCTGCGGTGGGAGGCTCCCCGTTCGGTGTGAGTGGGTTACCCATGAGAGGGGCAGGATCTCTGTTGGAGGGGGTCTCGTTGGGGGCACCATTAGTTCGATTGGGTTTGCGGCATGGGGGGTGGTTTGCTGGGGGGTTCTGTGGTGTCTGGAGGGAGCACCCCCTCATCATGGCTTGGCTTGGCTGTTGGTAGTCTATGGGCAGGGGGCCTGCCCCCCACTGAGCCTGCTCTCCCCTCAGTTTGACCTGCTGGATCAGGAGTCCCTGCACGAGTCCCAGGAGAACACGCTGATGATTGAGGACAAGTCCAAGCCGCGGCAGTACTACAAGTACTGGGTGCTGCCTGGGCGCTGGATGCGGGTGCGCTACGATCGGCTGGCGCTGCTGGCACTTCTCGACCGGTCAGTCGCTCCCCCCATCCCGCCTAATTACTGCCCCCCCCATCAGCCCCATGGGCCCATCCCACCTGATTACTACCCCCCCATCAGCCCCATGGGCCCATCCCACCTGATTACTGCCCCCCACTCCCCCATCAGCCCCATGGGCCCATCCCACCTGATTACTGCCCCCCACTCCCCCATCAGCTCCATGGGCCCATCCCGCCTAATTACTGCCCCCCCCATCAGCCCCATGGGCCCATCCCGCCTGATTACTGCCCCCCACTCCCCCATCAGCTCCATGGGCCCATCCCGCCTAATTACTGCCCCCCCATCAGCTCCATGGGCCCATCCCGCCTAATTACTGCCCCCCCATCAGCCCCATGGGCCCATCCCGCCTAATTACTACCCCCCCATCAGCTCCATGGGCCCATCCCACCTGATTACTGCTCCCCCCCATCAGCTCCATGGGCCCATCCCACCTGATTACTGCTCCCCCCCATCAGCTCCATGGGCCCATCCCACCTGATTACTGCTCCCCACTCCCTGATCAGCCCCATGGGCCCCATCCAGCCTAATTACTACCCCCCCCATTAGCCCCATGGGCCCATCCCGCCTGATTACTGCTCCCCACTCCCCGATCAGCCCCATGGGCCCATCCAGCCTAATTACTACCCCCCCCATCAGCTCCATGGGCCCATCCCGCCTGATTACTGCCCCCCACTCCCCAATCAGCCCCATGGGCCCATCCAGCCTGATTTCCCCACCACACACACTGATCAGCCCCATAGGCCTGTGCAGCTTGGTTTATCTGTCCACCCCCGACCGGAACCAGCCCCATGAGCCCATCCAGCAGGCTGCCCAGGTTAGGGCTGAATAGACCAGGGCCCTGGCAGTGCTGGGTGCCTGGGGAACCTGCTGACAACTGCCAACAGTGGCTGATGCTGCCTTGTGCTCTGGGCCCCCCCAGAAACCGCCGGGTGATGGAGAACATCTTTGTGGTGTCTTTGGGGTCCTTAGTGGCCTTCCTGGGCTACGTGCTGCTGCTGGAGGGCTTCTTCTGTGACATATGGGTCTTCCAGTTCTGCCTGGTCATCGCCAGCTGCCAGTACTCGCTGCTCAAGGTGAGAGCCCGCCTGTGTGACCATGCCCTCTGGGCGCTGCACAGCTTTGCCATTGCCCTGCAGTCCTCACCTGCAGTCCCCTGCTATCTCAGCCCTGGGTGCTCTCCCACTGCCCCAGCTCTGCTAGAATCGCTTAATCCTGACCTTCAGCCCTCCTCTGACAGTTCTCGGGGCACCCAGCACAGTGAGCCCCACTGGTACCCCTGCCTCCACAGTGAGGGAGTCTTGCCTGTGCCTGGCTGGTGCCTTTCAGCCACTCATGCACTATCCTCTGGCAGTGCCAGCCCTCTCTTCCCTGGCAGGCTAACAAGAGGGGCACCCCAGCCCTTTTGAATTACTCCCCTCTGAGATCCAGTCCCTGACACTGGCTAATCACAGAAATCCCAGCTCCTCTGCCTCCAGCGGGGTGCTGGGCCATTTTACTTCCCAGTCCTGCCCTGGTGAGCAATAACTGGGGAAACGGGCATCACTAAGATCACCTTGATTCTGTTTTTCAGAGCGTCCAGCCTGATGCTGCTTCTCCCATGCATGTAAGTGACCTTCCTGGGGGGGCTGCAGGGCCAGGAGGGGGTGCTCTCCCGTTGCAGTCAGTGCTGGCCCCCAGGCACCAGTGCTGCACTATAGGGAGTGGGATATTAGAGCTCCGAGTGAGCCATTCCTCTCTAACCAGCCCTGTGCCCCATCCCAGAGGCAGCTGCATGTCAGCACCGAGTGCAGGATCTCTGTTTAAATGGCCATGGGGTCCTCAATGTAGTTTGGTGCCCGGCTCTGCAGCCTCTGAGACTCCTGGGAGTTGGGGGTTTCTGGGAGTTGGGTGCGGGCCCCTTAGCCTGTGCAGTGCCCTGTCTGTAGGCTGTGGGGGTCCCTTAGTGCCAGCTGGGAGCTAGGCTGCCCCCCACCACTGAGGTGTGGGGAGGGCCAGCCGCTTGGCTGCTCCCATGCCCCTCACCCTACGCTCTCTTGCAGGGGCACAACTGGATCATTGCCTACAGCCGGCCTGTCTACTTCTGCGTGGCCTGCATGCTGATTTGGGTGCTGGACTTGTGCGCCCGGGCTGTGCCCGTCCCACCTGTCACCTTCTATGGGCTCACCCTCTTCTCGACAGATTTCTTCTACGGTGCCCGGGACGTCACCACCGGTGAGAGTGGGGCACCAGCCAGGGGTAGGGTCACCGCCTCCCCATGCCCTGCTGCAGCCTTCCCCTGTCCGGGGGTAGGGGGCACCACCTCCCCGTGCCCTGCTGCAGCACCCCTCAGCCAGGGGTAAGGGGCTCTGTGAGTCCGCAGTCCCCCGGCGAGGAGTTAGGGGGTGCCATGCAGGTTTCTCTGTGGACTCCATTCACCAGTGTGAGGGGGGGTTCTCTCTCGAAGTAGGGGTGGGGGCAGTCCCGCTCTGCAGTGGGAATTGGGGGGGTGGGGGTCACTGATTTAACCCCCCCATTTGTGGTGTCCTTCACAGTCTTCACTCTCTGCTTCCCTGCCATCTTCCTCTTCGGCCTCCTGCCCCAGGTCAACACCTGTCTCATGTACCTGCTGGAGCAGGTGGATATGCACATCTTCGGTGGCACAGGTACGGCCCAGATGCCTGGATTCTGTCCCAGCTCCGCAGGGGGAATGGGATCTAGTAGTGAGAGCAGAGTGGGGCTGGGAGCCAGGACTCCTGGGTTCTGTCCCAGCTCTGGGAAGGGAGTGGGGTCTGGCGGGTTAGAGCAGGGGGCCTGGGAACCAGGGGTTCTGGGTTGTCTCGCTTCGCTGGTGTGTTGCTGATGCTGCCCCAATGCGAGCGCCAGTGCTGGGCAGCAGGTGGTGCTGCAGCCTTGGTGGGCGCACAGGGCCTGGAGGGGGCAACTGGGGGATATTCCCATGTGACACTGACCCTGCCACCTCTCTGCTTCCCAGCCGCCACCAGCCCCCTCACTGCCCTCTTCAGTCTCCTGCGTAGTCTCCTGGTCGCTGTCCTCCTCTATGGCTTCTGCCTCGGAGCCGTTAAGGTACCTGGGTGCATGGAGGAGGGACTTTCCCCTCGAGGGGGCGCCGTCTCCGATCCAATCCTAGGATGGGGGACTGGCTGCCTCGGGGGTGGGGATTGGGGGCCTTTGCCCTCTGGGGGGCGCCAGCTCCCATCTAGCCCTGCGGTGGTGGGCCAGGGTGGCGAATGGGATATGGGGCCTTTCCCCTCTAGGCAACCCCAGTTTCAGTCCAACCCCAGGGTGGAGGACTGGCTGGCTCTGGGTGGGCAGAAGTCCCAGAACTCTAGTTCCGTGTGGGCTGGGCTATGGTTTAAGGTGCAGTGCGATGTGTGGGTGCTGATGGGCCGGGGGTTCTGAGGCTGGGGAGGGGTCTCCCTGCACCGGGACTCACGCTCTCTGCTCTCTCCTCTCCAGGCCCCTTGGGGTGACCAGCACGTCCCCGTCCTGTTCTCCGTGTTCTGCGGCCTCCTGGTCGCCCTGTCCTATCACCTGAGTCGCCAGAGCAGCGACCCCACTGTGCTGTGGTGTGTACCCCAGGGCTGGGGCATCTTTCACTGTGGGGACTGGGAGCCAGGGCCCCCGGCTGCTATCCCAGTTCTGCTGGGGTAGAGCAGGGACGGGGCTGGGAGTCAGGACTTCTGGGTTCAAGCCCTAGTTCTGGGAGGACAAAGGTTTGTTCTCTGTCCTGGGGAGTGGGGTAGGGGTATGCTCTGTCACGGGAATGCCAGGCTGGGCCCCTTGGAGAGGGGCTGAGGTGTCAGGGACCCGCCCCCGATGCTGCTCCTGTGAGGAGGGAACGAACTCCTATAGCCCCCTTGCCTTCTAGGTCCCTGATCCGGGCCAAGCTCTTCTCCGAGTTTGAGAACCGAAACGTGGAGAATGCGCCAGCCGAGATCCGGGACCCGCTGCCTGAGAAACTGCGCAATTCCCTGGTGAGGCGGGGGCGGGGTAGATGGTGAGGCTTATGGGGCGGGGGATGGGTGAGGGAGGGGGCATGTGGCTGGGGTTACGGGGGGGATAGGGACTGGGTGGGTGGGGGAGGGGGTTGTCGCTGGGGCAGAGGGCGGAATAGGAACTGGGTGTGGGGGGCGGGGATGCTTGGCTGTGGTTACTGGGGCGGGGAACCGACGTTGTGTGGGGGAGGGGGCACGTGGCTGGGGTTACGGGGCAGGATAGGGGATGGATGGGTGGGGATATGGAGGGATGGGGCATAGGTGGCTGGATATGTGGGTGCAGGGCACATGGCTGGGAAGATTGGGGCGGGGGTAGGGGACTGCAGCCTGCATGGGGCGAATTGGAGAGAATGGAA
The DNA here is from genome assembly GCF_965140295.1 of Lepidochelys olivacea. Lineage (NCBI taxonomy): Eukaryota > Metazoa > Chordata > Testudines > Cheloniidae > Lepidochelys > Lepidochelys olivacea. The sequence continues at coordinate 33,395,081 of NC_140417.1, forward strand.
TCAGCTGGTGCCTGGATTAATGTGGTCAGTGGGGGCACATGGCTGGAGGTGGGGGGGCATGGATGGTTGAGGGGTTACATAGGTGGAGGGAATAAGGACTAGGCCTGGCGGTGGAGGTGGATGGTGGGGGCCCATGGCTGGGCATAGGGAGGCCCGTGCATGGCTCTGCTTGGAGGGGTGCATGTGCCTGATGGCTCCAGCTGCTCCCTCTCACCCTCCTCCTCCACAGCGGGAGATCCTGCACTCAGACCTGGTGATGTGCATGGTCATCGCGGTGCTCACCTTCGCCATCAGTGCCAGCACCGTCTTCATCGCCCTCAAGGTACCGCCTGGGTCGAGAGGGAGGGTACCGCCAGCCGTGGGGCTCCTTGGGCAGCGTGGGGCCATCGCAGCTCATGGCGGCAGTGGGTGCAGGAGGGACAGGCAGAGGGCACGGCAGCTTGGTGGGGTCAGAGACTAGGCTGTGTCAGGGTCCCCTTGATGGTAGTCTGTGGTGATGCTAACAGCTGAGAAGGCAGAACAAGGAACCCAGGAGTCCTGGTGCCCAGTCTCTACTTGGTCTAACTCACTATACCCCGTTCCCCTGGCAGCGCTGGGGTAGAATCCAGGAGTCCTGACTCCCACCATCTCCTGCCCTGGCAGTGCTGGGGTAGAAGCCAGGAGTCCTGGCCATTACGCCAGCCTGCTTCTCTGAGTGGACCATAGAGGGAGTTACAGCAAGCTGGGTAGGGGTGGGAGTCATTGGGGGGTGGTTTGGGAGAGGAAGGCTGCTGTGAGTGGTGGGTGGCAGCTGGGTAGGTGGAGTGGGGGGTGGTTTGGGAGAGGAAGGCTCTGGGGACCTGTGTGTGGGGTGGGCTGTTTGGGGGCGGATGGGGGTCCCGTCAGGTGCCCTGATCCTTCTGGGCGCTCAGTCTGTTCTAGGCTATGTGCTGTACGCCCTGGCCGGGCTGGTCGGGCTGCTCACTCACTATCTGCTGCCCCAGCTCCGCAAGCAGCTGCCTTGGTTCTGCTTCTCGCTGCCCATGCTGAAGCCACGCGAGTACAGCCAGTTTGAAGTGCGCAGTAAGTGCTCCTGGGTGTGCCCGGCAGGAGGCGCTTTCCCCCTCCTGCTCAGCGCTGGCCCCAGTGCCCCAGGATAATGCTGCGGGGGTGTGCTGTAGGCAGCAGGGGAGAGGGGCTACTGTCGCCAATGCCCTAGTGCAGTGCTAGCAGGGTGACTTGTTCTTCTGGAGGTGTGACAAAAAACATCTCAGCGCGGGCGAGGGATCCCTGAACAAACCACCCTGGCCCCCACCCCAGAGGTGGCTGCATCTCAGCATGAGGTGAGGGATCCCTGCTGTTGGGTGTGGGGTTCATTGGGACTATCTGTGCATTAGAACCATGTGCTGTCCCCGGGCTGGTGCCTTCTGGTGAGTGCGGGGAGTAACCGCGTGTCCCCCGCAGGCGCAGCCCAGCTGATGTGGTTCGAGAAGCTGTATGCCTGGCTGCAGTGCGTGGAGAAGTACTTCATCTACCCGGCCGTGGTGCTCAACGCCCTGACGGTGGATGCCCACTCAGTCAGTGCCCCCCACCAGGACAAGATCTGCATCTAGTAGGTATCTGCAGCCCCTTCCCGGGGCTCCACCCCCGCAGCACCTCCCTGGCTACGGCTCCCCCTAGTGCTGCCTCAGGGAGTCCTCCCTTTCCCAAGGAGCAGATCCCTGCAGGGTCCTTCTGCCTCCCACCCTCCCTGGGGCTGAGTCGGCAGCACACATCCCGGCCCCACCCAGCTCCCCCCGCTAGTGACGGTGCTGTTCAGACCCAGCAGAAAAAGCAACTGGGAGCAAGAACTGGATACAGCGCAGGAAGGGGGGCCTGGAACAGCAATAATAGGCAGTGAGAAGCTGGCCCTCGCAGAGGGAGAGTTTCTAATCTTCCCCTTCATGCAGACAGGTGGGGAAGTAGAAACTCACAGTAGAAAAGGGGGGGGGGGGCTGGAAACTGCTCCTTGGTTAGTTTTTAGCATTCTGCTCCCGTCTAACTAACGGATCTAGGAAAGGGGACAGGGCTCCCTGCCCCACACCTGGCTGGGCTGGTGGTTACATGCTTGGGTGCCCCCTAATATTCTCCCTCTTGCTCCCAGCTGCCGTGCGCTCCTCATCACCGTGGCTGGCATGAAGCTGCTACGCTGCTCCTTCTGCTGCCCGCCCCAGCAGTACGTGGCACTAGGTTTCACCGTCCTCTTCTTCCACTTCGATTATCGGCGCTACTCAGAGGGCTTCCTCATCGACTACTTCGTCATGTCCATCCTCTTCAGCAAGGTGCCCACACACCCCTCTGCTTCGCTGGCGCCCCAGACCCCACGTACCCAGAGTGACTTTGCCCCCTGCTCTTCTTCGTGGACCCACAATCCCCTGCTTCCGCTGCTCAGCAATAGTCTGCCTCCCACACGCCCTGGCACTCGTTCCTACTGGTTTTTCTGCTGATGTTGTGCAATAGGTACCAGAACTGCCCTGCCCAGAATGATCCTGCTGTCTGAGGATCCCTCAGCATTTGAGTCTCGCAGGGAGCCTGAGGATAGAACCCAGGCATCCTGGCTCCCAGTTCCCCCAATCTAATCCACTACACCCCTGTCCCCTCCCTCCCAAACTGGGATAGAACCCAGTGATCCTGGCTCCCTGTGGCTGAGCTGGGATCTGTGTTGCGTGACATATCTCTCTCTCTTCCCCCCCCCCCCCCCCAGCTATGGGACCTGCTCTACAAGCTGCGCTTCGTGCTCACCTACATCGCCCCCTGGCAGATCACGTGGGGCTCGGCCTTCCACGCCTTTGCCCAGCCCTTTGCTGTGCCCCGTATCCTTGGGGAGCTGCCTGCGGGTGCCCCAAACTGTGGGGCAGGGCAAGGGCTGCATGAGTTGCTGGGAATGTGCATGGGGGAAACTACTGGAGGGGGGTATGAGCCAAGGAGTGTTGGGCGGAGGGGAATTACTTAGGGGGCTTATGGGATACAAGTGAGGGAGTCTGGGGAGGGGGGCTGTGGGATAGTGGAGTGCTAGTGGGATAATAGTGAGCGGTAGTTGGGCAGTGATGGGACGTGGGACCAAGGCGGTTGGGTTGTGGCAGGACAGGGTGCCATGGCTTCATGGTTGTTGAGCAGCGGCGGGATGGGGAGGTTGGGCAGGGTGCCAGGATGGTTGGGCTGCGTTGGGATGGGGCACTTGAGTGGTTGGGTGGTGGCAGGATGGGGTACTAGGGAGGTTGGGTGGCGGCGGGACGGGGCAGATGGCCAGGGCAGTTGAGCGGTGGCGGGATGGGGCAGTTGGCCAGGGCACTTGGGCAGTGGCGGACGGGACACCAGGGCGGTTGGGTGGCAGCAGGATGGGGTGCCATGGCTCTGCGATGGTTGGGCGGTGGCGGGACGGAGTAGTTGGCGGGGCAACGGCAGAGCAGTTGAGCGGGGCACTGGGGTGGTTGGGCGGCAGCAGGGTGTGGTGCCGTGGCTCTTTGGCAGTTGGGTGGAGGTGAGATGGGACACTGCGGCTCCACAGGGGTTGTTGCCTTGACACCCCCAGACTCAGCCATGCTGTTCGTGCAGGCCGTGCTGTCGGCCTTGTTCTCCACCCCACTCAACCCATTGCTGGGCAGCGCTGTGTTCATCATGTCGTACGCCCGCCCCGTCAAGTTCTGGGAGCGCGACTACAAGTGAGTGAGAGACGCCCTCTCCCAGCCAGCAGGGCCGCTTGCATCCCACCACACCCCTCACTGCAGGGCCCCCTCACGTCCCCCACCCCACCTAGCCAGCTTCCCTCCCCTTCATGGCCCCCCCCCCCACTGGGTCAGCCTGCCCCATCCCACTCTCACACATGTTTGGCCAGTCTCCCCCCGCCCAGGCTGGCCCCCTCCTGGCCTAGCCAAGAGCTTCAGGGGGCCACCCCAGGTGGGAGACCTGTGCAGGGGTCCAGTGGCGCACTGTGCTAACCTGGCTCTCCTCCTTCCCCAGCACAAAGAGGGTCGACCATTCCAACACCCGCTTGGCCACCCAGCTCGACCGCAACCCAGGTGCGTACCCAGTGTGCCCGCTGAGCCCCCACCTCTGCCGTGTGCCTAGGGCCAAGGGGGCTGGGCTCCCCCGCCCAGAAAGTGGTGGCTGCAAAGGGAGAGCACACCCCACTGAACGCCCTGCTGCATCTTGCTCTCTGCAGCACAGCCCTTAGCACCACGATGGAGACTTAGGACCAGTGGTGAGTGCAAGGGGAGAGTGCCCTCTGCTCTGTGCAGTGCAGCTTCCCCCTAGTGAAATGCTGAGGCTTTGGGGCCAGCACTGACAGTGAGGGGGGAGAGCTCCAGCTACTGAGGCCCCCACTCCCTGCAGCACAGCGCCCCCTAGTGCCATGCTGCGTCAGCACTGACTGCGAGGGGAGAGCGGCCCCTGCTGAGCCCCCATGGCCTCCACTCCCTTTTCTATGCCAGGCGCTGATGACAACAACCTGAACTCGATCTTCTATGAGCACCTGACACGCTCCCTACAGCACACGCTGTGTGGGGACTTGCTGCTAGGCCGCTGGGGCAACTATGCCACTGGTGACTGCTTCATCCTGGCCTCGGACTACCTGAACGCGCTGGTGCACCTCATCGAGCTCGGCAATGGCCTCGTCACCTTCCAGCTGCGCGGCCTCGAGTTCCGGGGTGAGGGCTGGGCCCTGGCTGAGGGGAGTGGGGAGCCTTGTAGTTCTGGCCTGGTTAGGGCCCTTCTCACAGATCCCATTTACCCACAGCCCTCTAGTAACCTCATTCATAGCATGTGCCAGGTCTCCTCAGCCCACGCAGCCTGGTACCCCGCCCCACCCCCAGATCAGGCCCCTGGGTCTACCCAGCCTGGTACGCCCCCATCACTCCAGATCAGACTCACAGGCCCAGCCAGCCTAGTGTCCTGTCTGCCTGTTCTCGTCCCATGGCGGTGGGTTGCCCTGAGGGAGTCCCTGGCAGCTCTGCTCACCCCCCACCCCCCACAGGTACGTACTGCCAGCAGCGTGAGGTGGAGGCCATCACGGAGGGTGTGGAGGAGGACGAGGGTTGCTGCTGCTGTGAGCCGGGCCATCTGCCCCATATGTTGTCATTCAATGCGGCCTTCGGGCAACGCTGGCTGGCCTGGGAGGTGGCGGCCACCAAGTACGTGCTGGAGGGGTACAGCATCAGCGACAACAACGCCGCATCCATGCTGCAGGTCTTCGACCTGCGCAAGATCCTTATCACGTACTACGTCAAGGTGTGGCGGCCGGGGCTGGAGATGGTGCCTGGGACAGGGAATGGGGGCAGGGCCTTGAGGATGAGGCCAGGGGACCAAGGCAGAGTACAGAAGGCAGATGGGGTGGGGGATGGGGCAGAGAGGGTGCAGCTGAAGGGTAGAGGGGGTGGGAAGACCCATGGGAGTTGGGGGCAGGCACAGGCAAGAGAGGAGGAGTTGGGAGCTCAGCAAGAAGGGCTAGAGGAGGTGGGGGTGGGAGGCAGGGAAAGCTGCAGTGCGGGGATGGGGAGAAGGCCAGGCAATGGGACGCGGGGCCTTCCCCCTCTAGTGGGCGCTGGCATTGATCCGTCCCCAGGCTAGGGGACTGGCTGGCTCACAGAGGTTAGTGCCAAAGTCTGTGCTCTGGACGTCTAACTCTTCTTGCCCCGGCAGAGCATCATCTATTATGTGACGTGCTCATCCAAGCTGGAGGAGTGGCTGGGGAACACGGTGATCCAGGAGGCACTGCGCCCCTGCACCACCCCCAGCTACGCCGACAGTGATCCCACCTTCAACCTGAACATCGACGAGGACTACGACCCCCGCATGGCTGGTGTCACCCTGTCCTCCTTCTGCAATGTCTACCTGGACTGGATCCAGTACTGTGCCGGCCGCAGGGACAAGGTGGGCACCTGGATGTCAAGGCCCACACCCGAGAGCCAGAGGAGCCTGGGAGCCAGGACACTGGGGATCTGGCTCAGCTCTGGGTGGGGAGTGGGGTCTAGTGGGTTGGGGGGGGGGGGAGCTGGGAGCCAGGACTCCTGGATTCTATCCCAGTTCTGGGAGGGGAGTGGGGTCTACTGGGTTAGAGCAGGGTGGGGCTAGGAGACGGGACTCCTCGGTTCTATCCCCAGGACATGGGGTAAGTCCTACATAGGAAGCTGCAGGTCTGTTAGAAGCAGGGGGTGTTGCGCTCCATGGTGGGGTTCCTGTCCTCTCCTCCCTCCCCCTCACAGCTGACTCTCTCTCCCTGCAGCCCATGGACAAGGAGTGGGACTCCCCGTTGGTCACCCTCTGCTTCGGGTTGTGCATCCTGGGGCGCCGGGCACTGGGCACGGCCTCCCATAGCCTGTCTGCCAGGTGAGACACCCCCTCCCTCATTGCCCCCGCCCACAGCATGTCTACCAGGCAAGAGAGCCCCTTCCGTGGCAGTGAGGCCCGCCTCCAGCCTGTCTGCCAGGCAAAATAATGGAAAAGCAGATACGGGGTTCGTTTAATAACAAATGGAAGGCTGGGAGTATAATTACTGCTAGTCAAATAGGTCTTGTCAAAGAAATGTGGTTTTGTTCGGTGATGAGATGGGTTGATGCTGTGCAGATGTAATAGACTGTTGTACGGTGTTCTGATAACACACGAGCGCTGTGCAATATCAGTAAAGCCCACGTTCAATGGCTGAATCTCTGGCTGGCTGACAGCTCTCAGGAAGTCATCGGGGGGACTGCTCACCTAGTGCTGGTGGTTCTGTGGGGATCGGTTCGAGGGCACATGCAAGTCAACATTTTCATCACTGATTCATAGCTTCCCAGGCCAGCCAGAACCACTGTGATCATTTGGTATGACCGGCTGTATCACACAGGTCAGAGGAGTTCCCCAAAATACTCACTAGAGCAGAGTTTTTAGAGGATACATCCTGTCTTAATTTTAAAAAATGGCTAGTGATGAAGAATCCACCACGACGCTGGGTAAATTGTTCCAGTTCCTCACTGTTGAAAATGTGTACCTTATTTCCACTCTGAATGTGTCAAGCTTCAATGTCCAGCCACTGGACTGTGAGACATTTCTCCGCTAGATTGAAGAGTCCGTGATCAGTATTCAGTCTCCCTGTAGGTACCTACAGACTGATCAAGTCACCCTTCTCTTGGATCAGGAAGTAAATATAAAATCACTGCTGATAAAATCTGTGCGTAGCACAAAGATGGGTGAAGTGATAAGGACAGGACAGCCCTGCAGAACTATCAGGATCACTTGATAAGCTGGGCCTATACAAACTGTTTTAATACAGCCCGGTGCAGAGATCTATACCCGGGGTGAGGAGTGCAGGCCAGACCCCACGGAATGTGGGACGGCATCTTGGCAGAGCCCTGAGGGACCAACAGCTCAACATGAGCTCCCAGCACAACGCTGTGGCCAAAAGCGCCAATGCGGCCCTTTGGTGAATGAACAGAGGAATAGTGAGTTGCAGCAGGGATGGGTTTTACCTCTGGCTACAGCATTATTGAGAGCAGGACTAGGGTACTGCGCCCTGTTCTGGGGGCTGCTTCTTAAACAAGAAGCTGGGGACGGTGCAGAGAAGAGCCCCAGCTGTGGTTGGAGGACTGGAGAAAACCCCTGCAGGGAGAGAGTGGATGAGCGCCATCTGTTTAGTTGATCAGAAAGCCGATGGAGAGGTGACTTGATCGCTGTATAAATACCATCCCTGGTGAACCACCAGGTGCCAGAGGGCCTTTAAGCTAGTGGGGAAAAGCAGGACAAGAACCGGTGTCTGGAAGCCGACCAGATGCTCTCCAATGAGAAACAAGACCCGTGTTTGCCAGGGCGGGCGATTGACCATTGGAACAAACGCCCCAGCGCAGGGGTGGAGTCTCCATCTCCAGTGCAGGCAGTACAGGGGTGTCTGGCCTGGGCTGTGCAGCAGGGCAGACTAGGCCATCCAGTGGTCTCTTCTGGCCTGGCATGCCATGAATTTGTGAGACACACACACACCCACCCCTCACTGGCAGGACCCAGCACAGCCTGGCGACCAGATCCCCCACCCCCTGCTGAGCCATGCTATCCCTGCAGCCTGGAGCCCTTCCTGTATGGCCTGCACGCCCTCTTCAAGGGCGACTTCCGCATCACCTCGCCCCGCGACGAGTGGGTCTTCGCCGACATGGACCTGCTGCACCGCGTGGTGGCACCCGGAGTCCGCATGTCACTCAAGCTGCACCAGGTACCACCCCTGCCCGCATGCCCTGCCCCTAGGACAGATGGGCAGTGGGTTCCCCCTCCGTGCCCTAAGGGCCACGCCTGGGGGAGGGGAGAGGGCTTGTCCTGTCACCTGCCTGCATGCTAGGGAATGGCCTGGGGATGGTGGTGACTGGCTGAGAGAGAGGGGAGGGCAAGGGGTAGGGTGGGCTGGCCTGCTGGCAGGGAGGGGGTTGGAGCACTGGGAAGGAGGGGAGGGGTAACCCTGTTAGCTTGTTGAGGGAGGGGAGACGATCCTGCCCTATGCTGGAGAGGAAGGGTCTGGAGGTCAGAGGGTTGTAACCCCCCCTCCGTGACCTTCCCACCCAGGACCATTTCACGTCGCCAGACGAGTACGAGGACCCAGCCGTGCTGTATGATGCCATCACAGCCAACGAGGAGAAGATGGTGATCTCACACGAGGGTGATCCCGCCTGGCGCAGCGCCATCCTCACCAACACGCCCGCCCTGCTGGCGTTGCGCCACGTCATGGATGACGCCAGCGACGAGTACAAGATCATCATGCTCAACAAGCGCTACCTGAGCTTCCGTGTCATCAAGGTGAGACCCCCCCAGACCCCACTCCCCTCGCAGAACTGGAGCGAGAACCTGACCACCCCTCACCCCGTTTTCTCTCCTTGGCCAGGTGAACCGGGAGTGTGTGCGAGGGCTCTGGGCCGGGCAGCAGCAGGAGCTGGTGTTTCTGCGGAACCGCAACCCAGAGCGGGGCAGCATCCAGAATGCCAAGCAGGCTCTGCGCAACATGATCAACTCGTCTTGCGACCAGCCCATCGGCTACCCCATCTATGTGTCGCCCCTCACCACCTCCTACGCTGGCAGCCACCCCCAGCTGCGCTCCCTCTGGGGCGGCCCCGTTAGCCTGCACAACATCTCCACCTGGCTCATCAGTAGCTGGGAGAGGTGAGTGCTCTGGAGCTCCCCCCAGCCAGTGCTCCTGCCCCGCTCCTCACAGCACCCTCTGCTGGGAGAGGCCAGGGCTGGAGTAGCCGGGAGCTCCCCCCACAGCCAGCGCTCCTGCCCCTCTCCCTACAGCGTCCCCTGCTGTTGAGGAATGCAGTGCTCTCCATGAATTGTTACCCCTGTGCCTCATCTCCTCACAGGCTACAGAAGGGCTGCGGTGCCGGGTGCAACAGCGGTGGGAACATTGAGGACTCGGACTGTGGCGGAGGCTCCTCGTCCATCAGCAACAACCCTGCAGGGCATGGGCAGCAGGGGAGCAGTGCCCCAGGCGGGCCAAGCATGGGCATGGCCATCCCGGGGGCTTCAAACCCCCAGGAGCCACCCGTCACCACTGCCCAGCCTCAGCCAGGTATGGAGACCACCAGCAGCACCTCCCTGCTCTGGAAGGGGTGGGGTGTAGGCACAGGCAGGGCCCATCTGTGCAGTGCTGGGGGGTGTTTTGGGAGACCTAGTGGGATGAGCTGGGGGTGCCAGGCTCTCTCTCAATGGTGGGGGTGGGGCTATCTTGCTGCGGACTGGGAGCTGGAGCAAGGGGATGGGGTGGGTGCCAGGGCCGTAGGTGGGTTCACGGTAGGGCTGTCTCAGCCATGCCAGCTCTAACTTTCCCATCTCTCCCACCAGGGTCGGAGCACAGCCTTCCACTGGGCCAGAACTGGGTCGTGCGGCCGGTGCCAGGGAGCCAGGTGGAGAGCCGACGCGAAGCCCCCCCTGCCGCCCCCTGGGTGCCCGCCCAGTGCCTCTCCAGCAGCCAGCTGTCCTGCACCAGCTCGCTGGCCTCCATGGCCTCCCAGCTTGAGGGCGCAGGGCCAGGCCGGGCCCCCCTGCCGCTCCCACTGCCCCTACGGCCAGCGCTGGGCACCTCAGCCACCTTTGCCTATGAGGGGCTGTGTGGAAAGTGGAGCCTGCCTGGCCGCAAGGGGCTTAATGGGCTGGGGGGGGGCGAAGGAGATGCCTCCCCAGGGACCCCCGCTAGCACCGGCACCAGCCAGGGCACACCCCCCCGGGGGGTCAGTGCCAGGGCACAGGTGAGAATAGCCCCCCCCACCCTGAACCTCAGGGAAGCCCCTGCCTGCCTCCAGTGGGAGACCCCACCTCCCTCCTCCACACCATGTGGCCTAGGGGGAGCTCCCTTTCATTCCCCCCACTCCCACACCCAGGGCACCATGGATGGCTGACCCCCTCCCCCCCTTAGGGGCTATGCGTGCTGCACAGAGCTCCCCTCCATATCGGACACGGCTCTTTCTTTGTGCATGGTGGAATCACCCCTGCACACACCGTGCCCCCACCCAACAGGTGGCTCAGGCCAGCTCTGGCAGATCAGCTTAGTGCTAATGGAAAGCCCTTAAGCCGGCTTGGGGCACCTGTGTGACGCCCCCGCCCCTACAACAAGCCGTTTGAAGGGCACCTGGGATTAGTTGCAGCTCTGATGTTCCCCACCTCCACCAACCCCTTCTGTCCTCTATGGGGCCCTATCCTGGCCTGTCCCCCATTCCCTCCATCTAGCCTGTAACCTGTCTATTTCTTTTCCCACAGCCCTCTGCGCCCCTGGACTCAGGCCCTCTTGCCGACACCATGGAGGCTGACTCCCCCCAGCAGTGCCCCCCACTGGCAGAACCAGAGCAGCAGCAGCCCGGCCCGGGTGCCCCACCACCTGAGTGGGGCCGACAACGGGAGAAGGAGAGCCCTGCTGCCCAGCCGCTCCTGGAGCACCAGTACTGAAGGGGGGGGGGGCAGTGGGAGCAGCCGTTGTCCTCCCCTCTCCCCCATCGATATCAATGGGCTGGTCCCACCACACAGTGCCCCCTTCCCCCCGCCTTCAGGACCCTGGACAGCAATAAGGGGGCTAATGGCTCCTCCACCTGTCCCTGCCTTCCCCCACCGGACTCTAGAGGGGACCCTATGGACAACAGTACTGTCCCTCTGTAGTGGGGGAGGGGCAGAGACTCGGCTGCCCCTCAGTCTCAGTACTGCTCCCTTGGCGCTGACCGCTCAGTGCTGTATTTAAGGGGGGTTGGGGCCTAAGCGAATAACACTATTTTTGATTTTTTTTTTTGATGGTTTATTTTTCTCTGATCCTGGATTTTTGGTTGATACAAAAAATTAAAAAAAAAAATACAGGAAAAAAAAAAAAGCAAAACACCCCCCCCCCCGATGTGCAACCTTCCAACAAATCTGTGTTTGGGGGAGGGGAGGGACTGGGCTCCTGGGTTATATCCTAGTGCCGGGGAGGAGGAGAGGGTTGGGGGTTAGAGCAGGCTGAGGCTCAGAGGGCTCCTGGGTTCAATCCCAGGCAGGGGATGGGGCTCCTGGGGGTTACATCAGGAGGGGCTGCATTAGGACATGTAGGTTCCAATCTTGCCTTCTGCACCTCTGCTCAGATTCTCCCTCTGTCCAAGGGAGAAGTTTAACCCTTTATCCTGCCTGGGGGCCCTTTCCCTCCAGGTGCTTAGAGATGTGGGGAGAGGTCCGCTCCAGCCCCTGCCCTCCCCCAGGCTCTTGCCATGGAGTTACATCCTCCCAGGCGTGGCTACTCCTGGGGGAGTTGGAGGTGCCCCTCCTGTCGAGCTGCACTCCTCCAGAGAAACAGGGCAGCCCCCTCTCCTTTCCCTTCCACATCCAACCTGCCTCCTCCAAGGGGGAGCCAGCCCTGCAGGGGGCTGGGGCTCCCTGCTCTCCCCCATAATTGGTGAATCTCTGAACCCCAGGCGGTGGGGGAGCACATGGTTTCACAGAATCATAGACTATCAGGGTTGGAAGGGACCTCAGGAGCTCATCTAGTCCAAACCCCTGTTCAGAGCAGGACCAATCCCCCAAATCCCTAAATGGCCCCCTCAAGGACTGAACTCACAACCCTGGGTTTACCAGGCCAATGCTCAAACCACTGAGCTCTCCCTCCGCCTCGGTTCCTAGCCGAGGGGATGCTGCAAGGCTGGTTGTGGGGTGGGCCCAAGAGGGGAAAGCACAAGGAGGGGTTCTCCTCTAGTGCCAGGGGTCTGCCTCAAGGCTGGTTCCTGTGTGGGTCCGGGGCCCCCTTTGCAGGTGAGAATCTTGTGCCTATCTGGGCCTGCCCGAAACTTCTTGTCTTGCCGAGCACAGGGCAGTTATTGGCAGGAGTGGGAATTATGTGGGGGAGGAGGGGTGGTCAAGGAACGAATGGGGTGCAGCTTGTGTGGCTGCATCCATCGACTGGGGTATGCTACCCCCACCCTAAATATTCACTGAGCCAACTGCCCCCCTGCCATACTCTTTGTATATGGGGATCTCTCTAGGATGGGTCTGCATGCCTGGTTATGGGTCCTGGCAGCAAGGACCCTGGCCCTATCCTGTCCCCCAACACTTCCCTTGCCCTCAGGTGGGGGGGTCTGTCCATTCATCCCTCCGGTATGCAGGTTGGGGGGGTCAGTCTGTCTGTCTGTCCCTTGCCGGACCAATCTCTTCCCTCTGTGCCTGGTAGCACACCGCATGCCTCTGTCTTTCTCCTCCTCCCGTCCCGCGCCTGTCTCTCTCCTTCCCACCCTCTCTGCCTGTCCCCCCCCGCCTGTCTGTCTCCCCTTCCCCCCCCCCACACCAGACTCTGTCCTCCCCACCGCCCCCGCGCCTGGCTGCCGTCCCCCTCCCCCGCCTGTCTGTCAGTTCCCGCTCCTCCGTCCGCAGCAGCGCCGGCGGCGCTAGGACACTGCGGGGACGGGGCGGGGGTCCTGTCAGCTGGGAGGGGAGGGAGCGGCCGGTGCGGAGGCTGGGGGGAAACGCGGGACGCCGGACCCGGAGGTAGGAGCCCCCCGCGCCCATCCCTGCCCCCGCACCGCCCGCCCGCCCCACACGCTGCCCCATCCCCTGCGCTCCCCGCTCCCCCCTGCTCGACACAGCGCCCCCCCTCTTATCCCTACACAGCTGCCCCCTCCCCGCCCATCCCAGCGCCCCCTCCTCTTATCCCCACACAGCTCCCCGCTCCCGCCCGCCCATCCCAGCGCCCCCTCCCCTTATCCCCACACAGCTCCCCCTCCCATCCCAGTGCCCCCATCCTCTCATCCCCACACAGCTCCCCCCTTTCTGCTCCCCCCGCCCATCCCAGCAACCCTCCCCTTATCCCCACACAGCTCCCCGCTCCCCCCTCCCCCCGCCCATCCCAGCTCCCCCTCCCTTTATCCCCACACAGCTCCCCCTCCCATCCCAGTGCCCCATCCTCTTAGCCCCATACAGCTCCCCCCTCTCTGCTCCCCCCGCCCATCGCAGCGCCCCCTCCCCTTATCCCCACACAGCTCCCCCTCCCATCCCAGTGCCCCATCCTCTTATCCCCACACAGCTCCCCCCTCTGCTCCCCCCACCCATCGCAGCGCCCCCTCCCCTTATCCCCACACAGCTCCCCCCTCTCTGCTCCCCCCGCCCATCCCAGCAACCCTCCCCTTATCCCCACACAGCTCCCCCCTCCCCCATCCCAGTGCCCCCATCCTCTTATCCCCACACAGCTCCCCCCTCTCTGCTCCCCCCGCCCATCCCAGCAACCCTCCCCTTATCCCCACACAGCTCCCCCCTCCCCGAGCCCCCATCCTCTTATCCCCACACAGCTCCCCCCTCTCTGCTCCCCCCGCCCATCCCAGCAACCCTCCCCTTATCCCCACACAGCTCCCCCCTCTCTGCTCCCCCCGCCCATCCCAGCAACCCTCCCCTTATCCCCACACAGCTCCCCCCTCCCCCATCCCAGAGCCCCCATTCTCTTATCCCCACACAGCTCCCCCCTCTCTGCTCCCCCCGCCCATCCCAGCAACCCTCCCCTTATCCCCACACAGCTCCCCGCTCCCCCCTCCCCCCGCCCATCCCAGCTCCCCCTCCCCTTATCCCCACACAGCTCCCCCTCCCATCCCAGTGCCCCCATCCTCTTATCCCCACACAGCTCCCCCCTCTGCTCCCCCCCACCCATCCCAGCACCCCCTCCCCTTATCCCCACACAGCTCGCCGCTCCCCCCACCAATCCCAGCGCCCCCTCCTCTTATCCTCACACAGCACCCCCACTCACCGCTCCCTTGCCCATCCCACTGCTCCCATCCTCTTAACCGCACAGAGCACCTCCGCTCCCCCACCCATCCCAGTGCCCCATCCTCTTATCCTCACACTGCACCCCTGCTCCCACCCCTCACCACTCCCCCACCCATCCCAGCGTGCCCATCTTCCTAACCCCTCACAGCACCCGCACTCCCCTCACTGCTCCCCTGCCCATCCCAGTGCCCCCATCCTCTTATCCCCACATAGCGCCCCTGCTCCCCCTCACCCCTCCCGTGCCCATCCCAGCACCCCCATCCTCCTCACACCTCACAGCGCCTCCGCTCCCCCCATCACCGCTCACTGCTCCCCCACCCATCCCAGCACCCCATCCTCTTATCCCCACACAGCGCCCCCGCTCACCGCTCCCCCGCCCATCCCAGCACCCCCATCCTCCTCACCCCTCATAGCGTCCCTACTCCCCTGCCCATCCCAGCACCCCATACTCTTAACCCCACACAGCGCCCCACCCATCCCAGCTTTCACATCTTCACCCCTCCCAGCACCCCCATTCCCCCCTCACTCCATACAGTGCCCCCGCCCATCCCAGCTCCCCCCCATCTACTTCACCCCACACAGCGCCCCGGCCCATCCCAGACAGTGCCCCTGCTCCCCAGCCCCACACAGCACCCTGGCCCATCCTAACCAGTGCCCCCACTCCCCATCCCACCCATCCCCCTGAACCCCACCCAGTGCTCCCATTCCCCACCCCGTCCTGCTCACCCCACACAGCACCCCTGCCCATCCCATCCATCCCCCTGCTCCCCATCCCCCTCACCCCACACAGTGCCCTCAACCCATTCATCCCCCTAATCCCACACAGCACCCCCAATGCCCACTGCCATCCCCCTCACCTCCTACAGCTCCCCCACCCATCCCAGCTATTCCCTTGCACCCAGC